>NC_138994.1:57309274-57909274 GCF_964341445.2 Mesoplodon mirus | reverse complement strand
TGGAAGACGTGCGGTTCCCCTCCGGTGCCTTCAATCACCACCCCTGAATGGGAAACTTGAAGCAGGCATCAAACCCACGCAGATGGGAGCTGTCAGCACGTCTCCCAGCCTGCTCCCGCTGCCGCTCCCAGCGCAGCCTGTTTCCAGGTGCTTGGAGGCACCTGGTTTGGTGAAGGGGCTGTGCTTCATCCTTACCAACTCTGACCTAGACGGGGGAGGAGGGGGGAGCTCCAAGAGATGGGGGGGTGTTGGGGTCACCGACATGGGAACCTCGGATCCTGGCCGAGCTACTCACTGGCCGTGTGACCTGGGCCTCGGGGCCCTCATTGCGAACATGGCAGTGATGCTCTCATTTAACAGAGGGGTGCGTGAGACGGCATGTGGAAAGCCTGGCACAAGCTTAGCTCTTTATCACGATGATGAACCTACTATGTCCCTGGAGCTCCATCCTCTCCATCTGCTGTGTCATCTCACCCCCACCCAAACCATAAGAAGTAATTATCCACTGGACCAAGATGACATTAATCCAGTCATTCCGGCCTCCCCAGCACCCACCAGTTGGTACTGGCTCAGGGTCCAGGCTTCTCAAACGGCCCCCGAGCCTGTGGGAGGAGGAGCTCCCACAAGGGGAGGGTGGCAGGGGGTGAGTGCCTTTGTCTCAGCCCCCGCCCCGGACTGGTGGGCTTGGCTATGTCCCTGCACTCCTGTGCACCCCAGCTTCTCCACCTGCCAAATGCAGGGAGGGTCGGCAGAGAGGGTCCCTAATGGTCATCCAAATGTAGACCTTGTGGGCTCTTTGAGCCTTTCCTGGGGATCCCTGAGGGGACAGAACAGAGGAACCCTTGACCCCCAAGGGTCAGGAAGGAGGGATTCAGGAAGTGGTAGGGGTTGACTGCTGCTGGTGGCCACCTCTATGGGTTTAATCTGCTGGGTAGTTGCCAGGAGGCCATGTCCCCCTCCCCATCGGACATGGTCCGTGTGGCAGCTGGCACATCCAACAAGGGACATTTAGCCCAAGTTTTCCACTCAGGCAGTGTAATGCCGCAGAAAAAATACAGGTCTGGGGCCAGAGAGATCTGGGTTCAAATCCTGATTCTGCTACTTCCAAGCTGTGTAGCTTTGGCTGAGTCCCTTCTCCTCTCTGGGGCTCAATTTGCAGTCTCTACGGTGGAGACAAAAGTGCTTTCCTCGCAGGGCTATTTGAGGATTAAATGCAGGGGCTATTTGAGGATTAAATGCAGCCCGGGGTGTGAAGGGATACCCCCCTCGCCCCCCACAAGGGTTTGACACTGTTTGCTTCTCAATAGGGGTTAATTGCCTGCCCTCTCCCTGGCCCGTCTCACTTAGGGCCCACAGCCAGATCTCAGGGTGGCAGGGGTATGAGGTGGCTGCTTGGGACTCACACTGCACATGCTCCCAGGCCCCGTGCCATCCTGCCCTGTCTCTCCAGTGCGGTGCCCCAGCCACCAGTACACACCGCGGTCACACTGCCCTTTCGAAGCAAGCCCCAAAGGTCAGATTTGGTGAAAAAAGTCATTTGGGGAAATTTCCATTTCCTGGTAAACATTTATTCAGGAACACTCAACCGAGGCATTGACAGGGAGCCGGGTTCCAGGAACCAGGCTGAGGTGGAAGCTGGCCCTGTAGATGCTGAACTGCGCGAGGACATGGACTCCAGACCCAGGGGCTGCTCCGGGAGGTCTACCTGCCAGGGCTGGGTGTCCTCTCCATACTGCACAGCTCCTCCACCCTACGGGTAACAGGTGAGGGGGGGCACACCGAGGCTTCAGAGCCAGGCCGCCCCGGTGTGAATCCCAGCTCTGCCCCTCACAAGCTGTGTGGCCTTAGGAGAGGAAGTTAACCTCTCTGAACCCCAGCTGCAAGGTGGGGACAGCCACAGCTCTCTGAGCATATTGAAGTGTTGCTAACATGAGGCAAGATATGGGAATTCTCCTAGCAGAGAGCCTGATTCACAGTGAGTGCTTTAATAAATACTTGCTTCTTTCGTCTATTGTGACACATATTTATTGAACTTCAATTAAAGGCAATTTACTGTGTTTGATACTGAGGACTCGACAAGGAATACGATCCAGTTCCTCCTCTTCAGGACCTCACAGTCGAGTGCGAGGGGCCTCTCCTCCCTCCCCTTCCTCCTTCCTTCCTCCCTCCCTTCTTGCTTCATTAATTCACTTCCAGTGGGGCTGGGGAAGACCTGTGGAAACTCAGGAGGGCTCAAGTTAAAAGAGGCTGCTGCTTAAAAAAGAGGATGGGGCTTCCCTGGTGGCGCAGTGGTTGAGAGTCCGCTTGCCGATGCAGGGGACGCGGGTTCATGCCCCGGTCCGGGAGGATCCCACATGCCGCGGAGCGGCTGGGCCCGTGAGCCATGGCCGCTGAGCCTGCGCGTCTGGAGCCTGTGCTCCACAACGGGAGAGGCCACAACAGTGAGGGGCCCGCGTACCGCAAACAAACAAAAAAAAGAGGCTGCTGCTTAAAAAAGAGGATGTTCCCAGGTCCAGGCTTTATCAGCTGGTGGTCCCTGTGTCCCTAATCCCCTGTCCTTGTCTTCTCTTAATTTCTCAGTTGAGTGATGTCTCTTTCTAGGGCTGTGTTCCAAACCCCTTCTGTTTTGAGCCCCGCTGGAAATGGGTAAAATCCTGGGCTTATGAGGAACCTGAAACGGCTGAACCTCGCTCCTCGCACTGAGTTTCATTCCCTTCTCTTCTGCCATTCGGAAAGCTCACTTTATTTCCTCAACCGAGCAGAGCTCAAGGTCATGTTAAAAGAAAAAAGGTTTTACAAAAGAGCAGGAGTGGGTCAGGCTGTCCAGGCAGCCTCTGAGTCAGGTTGGAGCTGAGATTCCACACCGGCAGGGGTGGCAGGCACTGCCCGTCTGGTCCTTTGGAAAGCTGGGGGAGGGGCTTGGCAGACAAAATGACCCAGCGCCTCTCGCAGCCTCGAGCAAGTCAGTCCTCACTGGCCTTCTGTTTCCTCACCTGTAAAACTCAGGGGAGAATGTACTGGGCTCCCACTGGCTAAAACCTTTGCCACCCCCATTTCCTGTTCACAGCAGCTCCAGCTCCTCCAAGGAGCTCAGGGTCCTTCTGGCTCCCAAGAAAGGGGCTGGGGAAACTGGGGTGACTCCCTCATGGAAGGGTTGTGGGGTGTCCAAGAACCAGAGGGCAGGGTCTCCAAGGCTCCTGCACATCTGAGCTCTGACCCCAAATCCAAGGTGTGACTATGCGGCCGAGTGCCTGGATTTTCTTGGAACAGAAAGACGAGACGGCATATGTGACCTGAGCTCTGTCCACCGTGCTGGCATTCTCTCGGGAGGCACAGCATTTGTTCTGGCGACACTGTGCTTGCTCGGACTGTCTGGGAGGTCCCCTTTGGGCAAGGCCATTAGAGCTACCAGGAGACCTAGGAGGAACTGACAAAGTGCTCCAGGCACTAAGACTTGGCCAGTTCTTCAGATCGCATCCTGCATCCCCTTGGGATGAGGCTGCAGAGAGGAGCCAGTGGGGCTCTGAGCCCCACATGGTGCCGTGGGAAGAGGGCAGGAGGCCTTCCCACCGCTCCCACTCTTCCCATGGCTTCTGCCCTGATCCGGTGACCCTCCTGATACCCCCCTTACCTCCACCCGCTCCCTCTCCAGGTGTCCTTCCGTCCTCCCCTGCTGGAGACTCTCCAGGGCTCTTCCCCATCCTCAGGGTGACATCCAAACTCTCACTTGGTACTCAAGGCCATCTACCACCTGCCCTGTGCCCACTTTTCCAGCCTTGGGCTCTCTACTCCCCCTTTCCCAGTTCCCACTCCAACTGCACCACCCTCCTTGCCATTCTGCAAGTGCAACTCGCTGTTTCCTGCCTACCTCTGTGCCTTTGCATATGCTGTTCCCTGCCTGGAATGCCTTTCTCTCCCTGGCCAGTGTCTTAATCAAACTTGAGCTCAGGTGTTACTGCCTCAGGACAAGCTTCCCCCCAGTCAGCTCTTGCTTCCATCCAGCACAGGTCACAGAGTCACCTCGTCTCTCTATGGGTTTCCACAACCCCCTAGTCTGTGAGGTCCACAAAGAAGAGTTATTATTTTTATTAAATCTTGTATCCCCCGGGCCAAGAACAAAGCTTGGCAGAGTGTGTGTCCACAAATAATTGTAGAGGGTCAATTGAGGGTGCAGGCTGTCTGGAATCTACCAGGATGGGGAGGAATTAATCATTAGCATGCTTATTGAGTGTTTACTATGTGCCAGGCACTTTCATAACAAGAGCTGACGTGTATTGTGTTTATACTCTTTAAGCAGACTTGTATTTATTCCTCACAAGAACCAGGAGAGGCAGGTACTTCTATCATCCCTCTTTTACACAGATGAGGAAACTGAGGCACAGGGAGATGCCAACATTTGTGATAGAGCTTACTGACCAGCTGAGGTTGTCTGCTCCAGAGCCCAAGCTCTTAACCTGGCTCTGGGCTTCCCTTCTCCAGACAGAGCAGTGACTGCAAGACCCAAAGTGGTCCTGACGACCCTCTGCTGTTGTCTCTTTACATAGCGGGTGAGGAGATGCTTGCTGGGCTTCCCCACTCCCGCTGGAGGGCCATCTCTCTTGCCTGGCTTCTCCTCTCTTCACTTCCCCCTCAGAAAGAGGGGAAGGGGCTGTTTCTGATCGGACCCTGCCCATCCTCAGCACTGTTTCCAGGCAGCCTGTTTCCTGGGCAGTGCCCCCTGGTGCAGTTGTGTTGCCATGGTGACTGCAGTGGGTACAGGTGCATCTTCAAAATGGTGAAGGAAACAGCTCCAGTTCCTAACTGGCTTTCAGTCCCCCTCCAAGGGAGACCCAAGGGTGTGCAGACAGGTCCTCTGACACGCAGCGCTCACTAAGCATGTCTCTGGGGAGGACAGGGTTAGGCTTCTGGTGGGGGTGGCGCTGAGGGGCAGAGACAGAAGAAGGGTAGGGGGGAGGGAAAAGGGCCCAGAGTCTGGTTCACTTGAGAGCAAAGCTTTCCCCTTGAGATTTCTGGCTTCAGAATCCACGGCACCGGAGCATCAACGTCTAACCTCTGGCTGTGTCTTCCTAGGGCAAAGAGGAGATGGGGGATTTGTATTCTTCAGGGGAGGATGTATTTTGCATCTTTTCTTTTCGTTTTTAACTTGAAAAATATATTAAAAATACCTACTGCAAGGTAAAAATTACCTCTGTCCCACTACATAAAATTGCACAAAAATAACATTGCTGCCCCCAACATTGTCTTATCACTCAGAGGTTTCACTCAGAGCTTTCACAAGCTATGAACCATTTGTGAAATCTACTTACTGATTTTTCTATGCATATACAGATATATCTCTATATACTCATACATACAACAATATATTGTATTAAATTGGAATCATACTCTACAAATTGGTTTCCATCTTGCTTTTTTAACTTAAGGATATACCCTGGAGATCTTCCATATTGGCAAGTATTGGTCTATCTTATATTGCTGAGAAGGATTAAGAGCAGAAGAGGAGGAGGCCTGAAGTGGGGCAATCCTGAGAGGCTCCCTAGAGGAGGGGGCGACTCACTGACCTAACCTGAGAGGAGCAGGGAGGTGGTTACAAGCAAGGCAGGAAAACAGCATTTGTTATAACTACAAGGTGCCAGGTATGTTACTCCCATCACCTCGTTTACTTCTCACACCATCCACAAAAGACCTGTGATCCCTCCCACGTTTACAGATGCAGAAGTGAGGCCCAAGCTCCCAATGCCAGGATGTGGGGAGAAACTGTGACTTGATCCCAGGCTGGTATCTGCCAAGCCTGTTGGGTTTCCTCCACCTCACGGTAGGCAAGCTGTCCAGCCCCTGGCATGCAGGACCTGGGAGACCACCCACCCCACCCCTTTCTCCAGCCCCCGTGTCCTCTCCACGGCAGTCAGAGCCAGGTGGAGCTCTGCCCTCCACAGAGCACTTTGGAATTCATAAAAATGGTAATTTACTGAACCAGCCTTTGGAGAAGGGAAGTAATGAAAACCACAATATAAATTACGAGGCCATGTGTGTTATATGGGGTTGCAGCTAATGCTGTTAGTCCCCAGAAGGATACAGGGAGCCTCCCCCGACTCCACCCTCCTTGGCTGAGTGTCTGCTCCTGGGAGCCTCAAGGAGTGAGTGGTCTGTGCTTCCACAAGGCAGGCAGACTTTTGCCTGGGTTTAGCTGGGGGATCCCTGGGAGGCTGTATGCCCTCCCTAAGCCTCAGTTTCCTCATCACTGCAGTAGAGAGAACGGTAACATCTGCCATACCTCGTGGTACTCTGTCAATGGACAAGGGCTACGTGTGTTGGGCTGTGCATCTATTAGGGTTATTACCATGACCGTATTTCCTCAATTGAAAGCCTCCCCGTTCTCTTTCCAACATTTTAGTTTTGCCATCAGGAGGCATTCTACACATAATGTGATATAATATAAGGTATTATAATGTAGGTCTCCTTCTGCCCTTGAAAAGCTGTTTACTTGACTTTTAACTTAAAATCAATGGCATCTTAGAACTGAAGAAACATTACCTTATTATTGTTGTTATTTATTGTCATTAGTAGTTTGAAGACCTGGATGCTACTACCTATTCCTCACCTTAAAGAGTAAAAGAACTCCTGGAAGAGGGAGGAGAAGGAGGCTGTGGGGACTCATGCTGTGTGACCCTGAATGTGTGGCTTATTGTCTAGAGTGGCCAACAGTCTGTTTTTTTCCCACAACCGAGGATGTGGGACCTTCAATGCTAAAGTGGGGAAAGTCCTAGCAAACCCCGGGGTGGTTGGTCACCCTGCTGTCGTCTCTGGGCCCTGACCGGTTGCCTCCATCCACAGGGGCTAATAGCCACAAGGAAGGTGTGATGATTTGTCAAAGTCAAGCAGCTTCGTTGCTGTCCAGGGGGTGTCCTTCTCCTCTCCAGGAGGCAGAAAGGGCACATCTCAAGTTGCAGATGAAAGAAATGAGGCCCAGAGAGGGCAAAGAACTTCCACACAGCACATCCATGCCAGGCCAAGAAGGAAGGGTTATGGAGTCATCAGCTACCCCTTTCTTGGGGAAGGCCCTGCCCTGACTTTCCACATTTGGTTACTCCATGGGAAGTGGAGGTAGAGATGAGGGGCGGGTGGTGCCAGAGGAGGCCTGGGGCTGCTAATGGTCCTCCAAGTGGAAAGTGAGCTGGGACTTAGGTCTTACCTACTTTGGCCTTTTGCTGTGTGACCTTGGATCAATCACATACCCTCTCTGGGTCTCAGTTTTCACATTTGTAAAATGAAGAATTTGGGTTAATAAAGTCATTTCTAAACCTATATACAAATCTGAACTACTAAAGGTGGTTGTTAAATACAGATCCCTGGGCCCCACCCCAGCCAGGCCTAGCATCTCTGGGAGAGGGCTCAGGAATCTCTGTGTTGAACCAGCTTCCCAGAAGGGCAGGGCTTGGCTTCAGAACAACTGAGGTTTTGTCTCTTAGCTAGGTGACTTTGGGCAAGGCACTTAACCTCTCTGAGTTTTAGTTTCCTCATCTATAAAAAATGGGGGTACTTATTCCCTGGAAGGGCCATTGAGAGGATTAAATTACATGATCAGTGCAGAAAGATTCCTATTTCCCTCTTCAATCACGCATCTCAAATGTCAGCCTGGTCCAGTCTTGGCTCACCCTGTGACCAACGTCTCTGTCCCTAGAATCTCTAGAGAGTGAGTGACAGGGCCAGGGTGGGCAGGGGAGGGGCTTGACAGAGGATGAGGAGGAGGAGGGGAACAGGAGGCAGAGGGAAGGAGGAGGGTCCTCTAGGGACTGAAATGCATTCCTTCATTCTGGAATGTGCCTCTTAATCAACTTAATGGGCCTCTGGCTGAACAGGGGCCATAGAGGGTAGGAGAAGATGGAGATGGCGGCTGAGGCTGCGACTGTGGCATGTGGGCAGGGGGCCAGCAGAGAGGGGCTGCTGCTGACCAAGGGGGGCCTGAGGGGGGGCCCGGGGGAAGCCTGGACACTGGACTGGTGGTCGAGAGTGTCATCATTTCCCTCCTAACCTTCTCCCCAGCCCACGGCCTGGCCCCTCTGGGATTTGGGAAGGGAGAGAATTCTTCCTGGGAATTGGGAGCACCTGACCAGAGGCATCTGATTTCCAACCCCTGACCCAGCTTAGCAGCCCCTGCAATCCAGGTGCTGGGCTGGATCCAGAGAAGGTGGGGAAGCCCACTCTAAGTGGGTCAGGGATCATGGTCACAGGGGTGGCCCTCAGTGGTGACTCTCAGACACCATCAATCACTGGGGCTCCAGAAATCTCCTGGCAGACAGCCGCATCGATCCTCAGCTTCGATTACCGGTGCCAGCCTCCTGAGCAGGGAAGCCTCGCTGCCTCAGGGGCACTAAGGCTGGGGCGTGGGGCGGAGGGAGAGAAATGGGCTGACATGGTTCTCTCCACCTCTTCTCCTTTCTCCACCCTGGAGCTATAGCCCAAGGGAAGGAATCCCAGCATAGTGAGTCTCCGGACTCCCGGCTCACCTTTCCAGCAGGGTGACTTCTTACAAGTTGCTTCATTCTGAGCCGCAGTCTTCCCATCTGTAAAGTGGGTGTCCTGATACCACCCTCCCAGCAGTGAGGGAGAAATGTGAAAAAGTGGTTGAAGGGCCCAGCGCAAGGCAAATGTACACCTTGGTGATATGTGATCTGCTGCTCAGTGCCTTCTCCCAGATGGTGAGGGATTCTCAGGCCAGTCCAGGCAGAGGGTGAGGGGGCCAGGGTGGCAGGGTGGGGGCAGTGTGGGCAGGGGTGGAAGCAGGAAGACCAAACTCTTCCCAGGTGGCTGGGCAGTGTCCCAGCTCCCTGGCCTGCACAGGGATGGCCCCAAGGGCCCTTCCCATTTGTAAGAGCTGAGGAGTACAAGGGAGGTGGTAATTTGCATGTGTTTCACATTGTGCTTTGCATATGACAAGATGCCTTGGAGTCTGTTCTCAGGCAGCCTTGGAGCAAGCTGGGAGCTACTCAGTCTGATCTGCTGTGTCACAGTTTGAAGGGGGCCTGGGCCAGTCCCTTCGGGGAACAGAGGCCAAAAGGGCTAGGGGATTTTCCCAAAGCCACACAGTGGATGAAGGCCTCTACCACGTGATGATGATGGTGGTGATGGTGATGATGGGGGTGAGGGTGATGATAAAAACAGTAACACCAATGAACACTTCCCAAGCCGTTGCCTATTCAGGGCTCAGCTCTAAGTACTTTATATACATTAACTCATTCTCTCCTCACACTAACCCCATAGGGTCGGTGTCACAGTTTTTCCCGTTTGACTCTCGAGGGCACCGAAGAACAGAGAGGTTCCGTGACTTTCCCAAGGCCACAGAGCTGCATGTGGCAGAGCCGGCATCCAGACCTGGGCAGTGTAGTCCAGAGCGCATGCTCTTGTCCACTACATCCTGCACTGCAAGTTCACAGTGGAGCAAACTGAGGGGCACTCCTTGCCCTGGGGTCTGGGCCTGGGCCCCTACTTTCCGAACTCCCCACCTCCAGCTCCCCCAGCACTGACCTCTGGGTGCGGGTCAGAGAGGCAGGGTCCAGAGAGGATCAAAGGTCGATTGTCTTGAGAACATTCTTTGTCTCCCAGGTGTCAGGCCTGGAACAGCCCTGGAGACAATTCCTGCAGGAGTCGCATTTGCTAATCTTGCGTTTGTTAATTTATTTTATTTTCCATCCTCAGAATTAGGACGAGCCTCTTGAACTCAATATGCAAATGTATGCAAAGCAAGATGAACAGGCATCTTTAAAACCCTGACACATTTTTTTCCTCCTTGCATTAGTGGAATTGCAGCTCTCCCCAGTCTGCAGGTGGAAAGGTGGCAGCGATGGCAGATGCGGCGGAGGGGGTCCTGTGTCACTTTCCAAAGCAAGTTCTAGTCCACTTGCTCCTCCGCCCCTCCCAGGGGCCCTCGGTGGGTGTTAGTAACCTTCCCATTTTACTTCAGAGGCCAGTGAGGCCCGAAGGCGGGAAGTGATGTGCTCAAGATCACATAGGAAGGAAAGGGTGAAGTTGGGCCTTGGGTCTTTTGCTTTCAAATCCCATTTTCTTTACTCTGCCCTGCACACATGCCTCCTCCTGCCCGTGGCCTCACCACTGACTTCTTCCCTGGCCCTTGTGTGACGGGAACTGCCGCTCAGGGGGGCTGGTGGGGGCCGAGCGGGGCCAGTGGCCCTTGGAAAGGTGGCCTGTGGGGAAGGACTTTTGAGGCCCGTATGCCCACAGTGGCATCCACTACCCTCCCCAGCCCTTCCTGTGGTTGGCCTTCCCTTGACCAGGAGATGGAGGGAGGCCCCCATTACGGCCCTCTCCCTCCCCCTGCCTCCCCGCAGAGCTCAGTGGAGCGAGTTATTGCTGGCCAGGTGTTCAGCGATCTCTCGGATCAGAGGCCTTGGCCTAATTGCTAGAAAAGCCTTCCTCAGCTCCCCAGGAAGCAAAACCTGACAGATTTCCCAGCAGCAGTCATGTTGGCTAGAGGGGGAAATAAAGAGAGAGAGGATGACAAAGAGAAGAGAGGCAGAGAGAGAGAGAGAGAGACAGAAGTTAGTAACATAGTAACAAGACTTCTGGTCTCTAGAAAGGAGGACCCTCTTTCCTCCTCGCCTCTCCTCTTCCTGCCCCTCTCTTCCTTAGTCTACCAGGAACCCCTGGTTGAAAGCTAACATCCTGAAGAATGAGGACAGAGCAGCAGAAGGATTTGGGGACTGGGGTGGGGCAGAAAGCTCCTGGGGAGGATACGGAAATGCAGAGGAAGATGGGATAAGCCCCCAGGGGCAGAGGCAGAAAGCACCAGGGAGCCTGAAGAGGAAACTATTGGACACAAATTAATACAAAAGGGGAGGGAAATGTTTCTGTGTTCTTTAGACCAATCCCCAATGGGTTTGTGCAGACTCTATATTCTGAGATTGGAATATCATCCAGGACGTGCCCCGTTTCCCTGCCTGGACGGCCCCACCCCTGGCTCATAGCCCTCCTCGGTCCTTAGAGACCTGGGGAGTCAGGAGGCCGTGAACCGGGACAGGGGTCCTGTAGACAGACCACGGCCACCTCCCTGGGCATCTCACACTGGGTCCCTGCACCCGCAGAGCGTATTCTAGGCTGCAGCCTGTTGCCCGGGGAATTATGCCCAGGCAGAAAGCTAGACTGCAGCCTGGAGTTGAGGGAGAGGTGCCCACCATCCGTTCTGTGAAGAAACAGGCACCATTGGCTCAGCCAAGTCAAACAGCTTGGATAAAAACAGGTTCCCCCTAAATCCCAGCACCAATAGCCAGCTTCTCAGTGACCATCCAGGGTCCTAGGCAGAGGGACCACCTAGCCCTGCCCAGCGCAGCAGCTTGCCTGCTCCCCCCAGGGCATGTGGGTGCCCCCCGGTTGCCCACCCCCATGACACTTTCCTTCCACCCCTCTTCCCTTCACTGAGTTATTCTCCATGTCAGGTTTTATTGAGAAAGAGTGGGAGGAAGTTTGAAAAATAAACATTTTAATGAGAAATCAGTAAATAAGGGAGCAGGCCACTCTTTTCCCCTTTAATTTTTTAAAGGAAAAATTAATTTTCCCTTTGCCTAAGTACCTGTCACCTTAAATTAATGTCTCTGAGAGCGAAAATGATGGAGAAGTTTGGTCATTAGGCAAATTTTAATTAGAGGCTCAGATGTCCTTTACTAATAAGATGTTACATATATTTCATTCTGTTCTTGCCTCCTGACTGCCAGGATATCTTTGCAATGTAATCGAGGTCCCTGGGGGACCAAGGAGATGGGGCCTTAGGGAGATGGTGGTGGGGCAAGGGAGAGGAATAGTGGGTGGCTTTTTTCTCATTGAGTGGGCTGGGCAGGGGAGAGGGATCATGGGGAGAGTTATTCCTGCATTTTTCCCAGGAAGGGGGTCAACTCTAGGGCCCAAACCAGCCTCTCTCCAGTGGCTCCCAGTGTGTGTGTGTGTGTGTGTGTGTGTGTGAGAGAGAGAGAGAGAGAGAGTGTGTGTCCTTTTGTGCAAAGGGCCAGCCAGTACGGCAGAGATAGCAGAGCAATTAAGAGGTTGGTTCTGAAGCCAGACTTCTCAAGATCCATCTTTAGGCTCTAACTCTGTCCTTGAATAGTTACTTAATGTCTCTGTGCCTCAGTTTCCTTACCTGAAAAATGGGGACAACGGGTACCTACCTCCTACGGATGTTGAAAGGGCTCAACTTGACTTAATAACCCTTTAGAATGGAGCCTGGCAAGAGTAAGTCCTTAATGTTGGCCACACGCTCCCATGTGCTGGTGAGGGCGTGTGTGGGCCCGGCACGCATGTGTGTTCTTGTGTGCGCACTGTACTTCATTGGGAACGGCACTGGATTTGGACTCAGAAGTCATGGCTGCGAGCCGTACATCTGCCACTTCCAGCCTGGGTGATGTTGGTTGACCCTTTTTGGGTTTGCCATCTGCCAAGAGGCTTGGAGATGAGAACCGGGACTCTGGATGTCCCTCCCTGGGTGGGACG
This sequence comes from Mesoplodon mirus, assembly GCF_964341445.2. Classification (NCBI taxonomy): domain Eukaryota; kingdom Metazoa; phylum Chordata; class Mammalia; order Artiodactyla; family Ziphiidae; genus Mesoplodon; species Mesoplodon mirus. The sequence continues at coordinate 57,896,779 of NC_138994.1, read as the reverse complement.
AGTCCCAGAGGGGACACACAGAGTGATGGGAAGCACTGGCCATGAGGCAGGAGGGGGGTCTTCTCCCACTCACCTACTCACCTGCAGGCAGCCCTCATCAACACGCTCAGCAGGATGCAGCTTGTAGCACGTCTCCAAGCAGGTGTGTACACCTGCCTGTGAATGTGATGGGGGAGGGCATAGGGTGGGGAGGATCTTCAGAAAGCTCCCCCTGTGCCCCTCAGGGGCTCCTCTGTGCTCTTCTCAATCAAGTCCTCCTCTGGTTCTGCAAATGGGCATCATTTCAGCCATGCCCATGCAGACCACATGTGCAGGCCCAGAGCTTGGGGGCCCCTCCGAGGGTCTGGTGGTGGTTGGGAGCAGGGCAGATGCAGAGAGTTAGCTTATCCCACCCAGATCAAATGTGCTCATACTCAAGGCTGGGACATGACCCAGCACAAGCTTCTCTTACCTTGCATAGGAACCCAGGCATGAGGAACCCCTGGCCTCTCTGGAGACATGATTTCCCACATCTGGACTTTAATTCCCTCTAGAGGCCATTCAACATGGGGCAGGAGGACACACTGGCTGTGAGCCTCACCTGGGTATTCTTGATCCCCTGGCAATGTCTGGGGAAGAATGGAGAGTGGAAACCTGCACAGGGTCTGAGAATGGGGCTGAGAGGGACTCATGCATTATTAAGTGCCTGCCGTGTGCCAGTCACTGTGTGCACCACCTAATTAATTAATTTATTTTTAACATCTTTATTGGAGTATAATTGCTTTACAGTGGTCTGTTAGTTTCTGCTTTAAAACATAGTGAATCAGTTACACATATACATATGTTCCCATATCTCTTCCCTCTTGTGTCTCCCTCCCTCCCACCCTCCCTATCCCACCCCTCTAGGTGGTCACAAAGCACCGAGCTGATCTCCCTGTGCTATGCGGCTGCTTCCCACTAGCTAGCTATTTTCGTTTGGTAGTGTATATATGTCCATGCCACTCTCTCACTTTGTCACAGCTTACCCTTGCCCCTCCCCATATCCTCAAGTCCATGCTCTAGTAGGTCTGTGTCTTTATTCCCATCTTACCCCTAGGTTCTTCATGACCTTTTTTTTTTTTTTCTTTAGATTCCATATATATGTGTTAGCATACGGTATTTGTTTTTCTCTTTCTGACTTACTTCACTCTGTATGACAGACTCTAGGTCCATCCACCTCACTACAAATAACTCAATTTCGTTTCTTTTTATGGCTGAGTAATATTCCATTGTATATATGTGCCACATCTTTATCCATTCATCTGTTGATGGACACTTAGGTTGCTTCCATGTCCTTGCTATTGTAAATAGAGCTGCAATGAACATTGAGGCGCATGTGTCTTTTTGAATTATGGTTTTCTCGGGGTATATGCTCATTAGTGGGATTGCTGGGTGATATGGTAGTTCTATTTGTAGTTTTTTAAGGAACCTCCATACTGTTCTCCATAGTGGCTGTATCATTTTACATTCCCACCAACAGTGCAAGAGGGTTCCCTTTTCTCCACACCCTCTCCAGCATTTATTGTTTCTAGATTTTGATGATGGCCATTCTGACCGGTGTGAGATGATATCTCATTGTAGTTTTGATTTGCATTTCTCTAATGATTAATGATGTTGAGCATTCTTTCATGTGTTTGTTGGCAATCTGTATATCTTCTTTGGAGAAATGTCTGTTTAGATCTTCTGCCCATTTTTGGATTTGGTTGTTTGTTCTTTTGTTATTGAGCTGCATGAGCTGCTTGTAAATTTTGGAGATTAATCCTTTGTCAGTTGCTTCATTTGCAAATATTTTCTCCCATTCTGAGGGTTGTCTTTTGGTCTTGTTTATGGTTTCCTTTGCTGTGCAAAAGCTTTTAAGTTTCATTAGGTCCCATTTGTTTATTTTTGTTTTTATTTCCATTTCTCTAGGAGATGGGTCAAAAAGGATCTTGCTGTGATTTATGTCATAGAGTGTTCTGCCTATGTTTTCCTCTAAGGGTTTGATAGTGTCTGGCCTTACATTTAGGTCTTTAATCCATTTTGAGCTTATTTTTGTGTATGGTGTTAGGGAGTGTTCTAATCTCATACTTTTACATGTACCTGTCCAGTTTTCCCAGCACCACTTATTGAAGAGGCTGTCTTTTCTCCACTGTATGTTCTTGCCTCCTTTATCAAAGATAAGGTGACCATATGTGTGTGGGTTTATCTCTGGGCTTTCTATCCTGTTCCATTGATCTATATTTCTGTTTTTGTGCCAGTACCATACTGTCTTGATTACTGTAGCTTTGTAGTATAGTCTGAAGTCAGGGAGCCTGATTCCTCCAGCTCCATTTTTCGTTCTCAAGACTGCTTTGGCTATTCAGGGTCTTTTGTGTTTCCATACAAATTGTGAAATTTTTTGTTCTAGTTCTGTGAAAAATGCCAGTGGTAGTTTGATGGGGATTGCATTGAATCTGTAGATTGCTTTGGGTAGTAGAGTCATTTTCACAATGTTGATTCTTCCAATCCAAGAACATGGTATATCTCTCCATCTATTTGTATCATCTTTAATTTCTTTCATCAGTGTGTTATAATTTTCTGCATACAGGTTTTTTGTCTCCTTAGGTAGGTTTATTCCTAGATATTTTATTCTTTTTGTTGCAGTGGTAAATGGGAGTGTTTTCTTAATTTCACTTTCAGATGTTTCATCATTAGTGTATAAGAATGCCAGAGATTTCTGTGCATTAATTTTGTATCCTGCTACTTTACCAACTTCATTGATTAGCTCTAGTAGTTTTCTGGTAGCATCTTTAGGATTCTCTATGTATAGTATCATGTCATCTGCAAACAGTGACAGCTTTACTTCTTCTTTTCCGATTTGGATTCCTTTTCTTTCTTTTTCTTCTCTGATTGCTGTGGCTAGAACTTCCAAAACTATGTTGAATAAGAGTGGTGAGAGTGGGCAACCTTGTCTTGTTCCTGATCTTAGTGGAAATGGTTTCAGTTTTTCACCATTGAGGACGATGCTGGCTGTGGGTTTGTCATATATGGCCTTTACTATGTTGAGGAAAGTTCCCTCTATGCCTACTTTTTGTAGGGTTTTTATCATAAATGGGTGTTGAATTTTGTCTAAAGCTTTCTCTGCATCTTTTGAGATGATCATATGGTTTTTCTCCTTCAAATTGTTAATATGGTGTATCACGTTGATTGATTTGCATATATTGAAGAATCCTTGCATTCCTGGAATAAAGCCCACTTGATCATGGTGTATGATCCTTTTAATGTGCTGTTGGATTCTGTTTGCTAGTATTTTGTTGAGGATTTTTGCATGTATGTTCATCAGTGATATCGGCCTGTAGTTTTCTTTCTTTGTGACATCTTTGTTTGGTTTTGGTATCAGGGTGATCGTGGCCTCATAGAATGAGTTTGGGAGTGTTCCTCCCTCTGCTATGTTTTGGAAGAGTTTGAGAAGGCAACACTTTAAATATGCTGACCCATCAATCCTTTAACGGCCGCAGAGATGCCATCATTGTCACCTTTTACAGATGGGAACATTGAGGTTAGGTAATTTTCCCAAGGTCACATAGCTAGTAAGCTAACATTCAATTTAGGTCTGTCTGGGTTTTCATTCTTTCCTTTGTAGATAAGCGCACGCTGGGCTAGCGGCAGGGCCCCGGGGAGTGTCAGAAAGTTGCCGGAGGGGGGGTCTATGGCTCAGAGGCCGAAGCGTTCTGAGCAGCTGTGTGCCTTCAGGTGAGACCCTGTCCCTCTCTGGGCCTCCGTCTCCCCCTGGTGCACTGGATCAAATGAGCTCTGGCCGCTTCTCCTGAGACCAGGTTTGGGGGCCTCCCGGGAGAAGACAAATACTGCAGAGGGTTGAGGAGCTGGTGTGCGTGCTGGGGCTGAGTTGAAGCTGTCGCTCCCCCTGACTCATTGGCCCCTAGTTCATCTTTGGGGCACGAGGTACAAGCGGAGGGCAGAGCCATTGCTGGGGCCATTACTCACCACGGCAACACCTTAGCTGCCGCTGTCTCACTGAACCCAGCTTCCCATGGAAAGGAATGGAAATTGCACTCATTTTCCAGGAACAAAGAGGCCAGCTTGCTGACCTTGCCGGTTTCTTCCCACCTTGTTCTGCTCCCTGCCTCCACTTGGTTGTATTAGAACCTCTGCTACCCCTCAGAGATGGGTGGAAAGACAAAAAAGAGTGAAGCAGGGAGGGAGAGAGCTCAGAAGGGACTCAAGAACTCTCCTTCCCCAACTTACTCTGGGGGGAGGGAGTTGGGGGCACTTAGACGGTGGCAGGAAAGGTGAGGGCAGAGGCCCTGTAGGCCGGTGGGGAGAACAGATTTGCTGATGGTGTTGAGAAGGAGCTGTGGAGGAAATCCAGACTGGGGAAAGAGACTTCCCTTCTTTGATTGTCTGTTATGTATGAAGCTCTTCCACACATGCCATCTCATTAAATCCCCACAGTTCCCATCATCACCAAGGAAACAAGCTCAGAGAGGTTAAGTGATTTGCCCAAAACACAGCATGTCAGGTGGCAGAGTCAGGATTTAGACACCAGTCCTGTCTGAATCCGGAACCTTCTCTACTTTACCGTGGTGTCTCTCTGTGGCTCAGGAGTTGGAAGTTCTGATTTTTGGAGATGTATGTTGATGCTAAATTGCCATGTGAATCTCTCTGGGCCTTTATTTACCCATCTGTAAAATGAGAAGATTTGATTAGATGATGTCCAAAGTCCCTTTTAGTGCTGTCTTTCTGCACTGAGGAGGTAAGAGTTTTGGGGCTCCCTCCCCAACCCAAAGTTGAGAACAATGAATAGCTTGGAGGGATATCCAGGCACCTGGGCTGACCTTTGTCATTAGTGAAGTAGAGTGGAGTCTTCTTGCCTCTTAGGGCCTCATCATTACCACCTTCAGACACCGAGTCCTCTGGCTATTGATTCTAGTTCGGCAGACATGTGACTGCCGCCAGGAAGGGGGCAAAGAGACAGCCCAGTCTCAGGGCTCCAGTGCGTAAGGAAACCTGAACAATTCCTCTGTAGCACAATAACTCCTCCTTCTTTGACCCCTCCCTCGAAGCCACAGACCCCAATTAGCAGCTTAGCAGAAAAGTTCCCAGATGCTTTCCTGCTGTTGGATGCACTGATTAATGAAGATGTTTCTGGGGCTGGGATGAGGAGAATGGGAGGTAGGATGTGAACCTGTAAAAATGTAGTGAGATTTCAGACTCCTGGGTGTTGCACTTTCTTCACACTTTTAGGAAGGTGTCTGGTTCCTGAAAGGACTCCTGGCCCAAGTATAATTTTCTTATAATTACCCCCATTCCTCTGGGCTTATACTATCATCCTAAGTATTGAGGAGGAAGAGGAAAAGACCAGCCTCTGCCTACTGGGGTAGACCAGTCCCTGCCCTGTGGGAATATGAGCCCAATGAGGGAGGCGTAGCTCCCAATGGGAAGGAGTACTCACCTCAAAGAGACACCGTGGCTGCCTCCCATAGGGAATTCTTGGGCTGGTGAGGAAGATAGTATGCTTGTCTTAGCAGGGGCTGGTCTGAAGAAGTTAAGGGGGCTGAAAGGGGAAAATATAAAGTTCAAATGCAGAAAGATGACTGAAGAAGAGTATTCAACTTGATGCTGGTGGCAGGGGGGAGAGGAAGGTCTCTGCCCTCAGGTGGCCTTTCTCTTGAAGGGAGATGAGTCACCCTCAGGGAACCCAATAATATTGATTTGTGTGTGTGTGTGTACAATTTCATGGTCAGGACTGGAACTCTTACTTTCTAAATTTGTTTGACAGAGACTATCACAAAGAAACCTCGAGAGAAGGATTCTCTTGTCCTTTTCCTTGTCATTTGGAGCAGAAAAGCTCAAATTGGGAACAAACATAGAAACATCGTCTCCCTTTACCAAGTTGAAGTTGTTGGACTTTGTATTCTTTGTTGAGTTATGAGAAAAAGGTCTGGGAGTCATAAGAACATACTTGGTCACTGTATGACTTCAGAAGAGTCCTTCCTCCTCTCTGGGCCTCAGTTTTCCCATCTCTAAAATGATTAATGAGGGCTTCCCTGGTGGTGCAGTGGTTGAGAGTCCGCCTGCCGATTCAGGGGACACGGGTTCGTGCCCCGGTCCGGGAGGATCCCACATGCCGCGGAGCGGCTGGGCCCGTGAGCCGTGGCCGCTGAGCCTGCGCGTCCGGAGCCTGTGCTCCGCAATGGGAGAGGCCGCAACAGTGAGAGGCCTGCGTACCGACAAAAAAAAAAAAAAAAAAGATTAATTAAATTTAGAAAATCTCTCTGGTCTCTTCTAGCCCCTGACATTCTTGTTTTTGTTTTTGTTTTTTTCCCCCTTCTGAGTCTTCTCGACCAACTTCCCCTTGGGGGCAGGATCAGTCCATAGTTCTGAAGACCTTGGGGCCAGTGAGAATTGCCTATCTGGCCCAATTAATTGTAATTTTTTCAACTTATCAGTCGTCGAGGTTTTTTGTTTTTTTTTCGGTACGCGGGCCTCTCACTGTTGCAGCCTCTCCCGTTGCGGAGCACAGGCTCCGGACGCACAGGCCCAACAACCATGGCTCACGGGCCCAGCCGCTCCACGGCATGTGGGATCTTCCCGGACCGGGGCATGAACCCGCGTCCCCTGCATCGGCAGGCGGACCCTCAACCACTGCGCCACCAGGGAAGCCCGAGTCGTCGAGTTTTGTGCACACATATGGAAAGCACAATAATCAGATCTAAGGGTGACATAGTCAAAGTACAAGGTTCAAACCTTGCCTACAAGCAGCTTGTGTAAGCCACTGTATACTTACAACAGATCAGGGCTGAAGGAGCTTAGAGGACATTTACTCCAATCCTCTCACTGTATAGTGATGCCCACCACCTGGTTGCATTGGTTAGGAAGGCGTCTGGTTCCTGAAAGGACTGAAAGCACCATGCCCATTTTCCCAAATATTTGCATGTGTATGGAGGAAGGGGTCGTGGAGAGGAGCTATGGGGACATGGAGAAGAAAAGGAACAGATTATTTACTTAAATGGCTCTTTTTTCCCCCATTGGATGAGTGTGGGTGCTCTATTCCGTGGTGTGCCAGTGATTCTTTTATCAATGACTAGTATCCATGACCTTACGATTTCCTCCCAAAATCTTAAGAACATGAGAATTGGCCTCAGAAAGCCCACTTTTCTCTCTAGTCCTGGCTTTAGAGCATGGTAAGAATTTGAGCTTCAGCAATTTGAAGTTCAAAGGGCCTTTGCCTTTTGGGTTTCTGAGGAGGTGTATCTGAGAAGAGTGAGGCACAGAAGGGAGGACAGAAGAGAACCCCTCTCCCATTCATTGAGGCCTCATCATGCTTTGGGTGTTTTACATTTATTATTTCATTGAGTCCTCATGAGAATCCTGTGAAGAGGGATGTTGTTATCATGCACTTTACAGATGTGGAAGCAGAAGTCTAGAGAGATTAAATACCTGGCGCAAACTCACCAGCTAGCAAGTGGTAGATTATAACTTTCCAGTTTAGAGCCCATACTTCTTCCACTCCAAAATGAATGACAAGTCCATGGGTAAGAGCAGAAGGGACCTAAAAGAATCCCTTAGGGAGTTCTTTCAAATCACCCATTTTTTCCCATTGTAGCCCTGTCTTGGTTGTAGCAGGTAAAATACTAGATTTCCTCATACAGTGAGTCCATCCTTCTCCCTTGTCTGGAGAGTGGAGCTGAGGTGGGGCTTCTCCCTCTTTATCCTTGCCCTCCAGATCTCAAATCTGCCTCTTGGGAGAGTTTTTTTGTCACACTAAGTGGCTTTGCAAAATTTGAAATGTTCAAACAACCCACTCTGCTCCACAAGGGCTGTTTGGTGGCTCCCTAGAGTACTAGATCTTCAGGTGGAGAGGCGTCCTGCTGGGACCAACTTGACTCACCCAATAGCTCCTGCTGATGCCATTCTCTCTCCACTTCTCACCTCTGCATCATGGGTAAGGACTGTGTGAGAGGCAATGCTGTGTTAGGGGGAGGAGTCCTCAATGTGCCCAAAGGAAAACACTTTCTTGGAAATGTGATAGAATTGTCAACATTACTTGAAACAGATTGCATCAATTGTGAAACACAAGTTACAATTCTGTTTACAGCAGTGTAAAAATTGCTAAAATGTCATCAAGAGAGGAAATAAAAGCAAGGGAAGATTGGACAGGAGTCACCAGAATCCTGGGGTTAGGGAGAAACAATCAGGACCAAGTGTTACAAGCATGAGTCAGCACCAGGGATAGAGACAGAGCTTGTTACCTGCCCTCCTCCCATTGCTCTTTGTTCAGTGATGCTGTACCTATGGCTAGGGTCAGGTCCTCCAACCGGCAGGCCTTCTTTTCTTGACCTGTTTATCTGACCCCTGCCCTCCCTTTGCCTTAGCCTGGGCATCTCCTGGGGCCGTGAACAGCTGGCACTACCCTCGCACACTTAGAGGATGAACTTGCTACTTTCAAAGCTCAGACCTCCAACACAGAGGGCATCTGGGCTGCTCAGGCCTCCTCCCTACAGGGTAGGTGACCTTCTTCTTTGATGGAGGAGCAGGTGGGTTGGTTTGGGTCTAGCAAGAAGTTTTGCTGTGACAGGTGGCCTAGAGTGATTGGGCAGGAACCCTCTCCCTTCTCCCACATCCAGGAAACTCTGGCTTCAGGGTAAGAGGAGAAAATTAAAACTAAGGTTTAGTATGGAATTAGGGCCATAAAAGCACGGGCTACAGCAATGCAACAGCTACAACCATAAACCTAGAGCCCATTCAATCATAGAATAGGTGCTTTTACACATTAAATAGGAGAATTTATGTACAGGTAACAGAGAATAACTCCTGATCTTCTGTTTTTAGCAATAACGACCGTTGTGGAGTTTCTGTGGCTGTTTAATTATGGTGAATGGACAAAGAGGTCTGGAATGGGGAAGGTCAGGGCATATAGAACTGTGGCTAAGGTTGAATTTCATGACCAAGGAAGCACAATGTGGTCAAAATCAATTTGTCCGTGTTTCTGCCCCCAGGAAGGATGAGCCTAATGTCCAGGTCAGATTGGTGGTGCTCACTTTAGGATTTAGGAAGCAGGATATTTTTTTTGAACATTTTTATTGGTGTATAATTGCTTTACAATGGTGTGTTGGTTTCTGCTGTATAACAAAGTGAATCAGGTATATGTACTCATATATCCCCATATCCCCTCCCTCTTGAGTCTCTCTCCCACCATCCCTGTCCTACCCCTCTAGGTGGACACAAAGCACGGAGCTGATCTCCCTGTGCTATGTGGCTGCTTCCCACTAGCTGTCTATTTCACATTTGGTAGTGTGTATATGTCAATGAGGAAGCAGGATGTTTTGAACTATTCCTTGGGGTTTCGTTCCCCATCCCCTCAAATCTTGATTCAATGAGTCACGGTCACTGTCAGCATCAGGAACTCTGGGTTGGTCTTCGATCTTAGGCTCCTCTCTTCCCATCTGCTTTAGCCTTTAGTCTTTTAAGGTCTCCTATGATCTGTCCAGGTCATAAGGCAGATGTGGATTTGTGCAGTAAGGCTCCTGCTGCTTCCTAAGTTCTAAAAAAGGCAAAGAGGTGCAGTTGACAGCTCTCCAGAAATAATTCTAACAACTAATGACACATTCTAACCTCTAAACAAAAATTCACTCAAACATTGAGCTACTGTAGTATGCTAGGCTCTGAACACAAGGGGTATAAAGCGAATCCCTTCCTTCAAACAGTTCCCAATCTGGAGTTGTAAAGGTAACTTTAAACTTTATGAGGTGTTCCACTTGGGTGTACTCAAAGCCCGTTAGTATGAACAAGTTGGAAAGGATTATCAGCTTCATTTTATAGAGAAGGCACTTGGACCTTGGAGAGGTTGTCTTAGGTGGTGGAGCTGGGGCCACAACTCAGGTGTCCTGACTCCAAGGCAGAACCCTTTGGCTCTACCACACTTGAAGCTCTAACTCAACCTAACCAGAATTCTTATTGCCGCACGTGACTCTCCTTTCTCCTTTCTTGGTATGTGAGAGGATCCACAAGGGGAGAGCCCCACATGCTTTGAGGTTACCGGGGCTTAGCTCATATTTCCTGAGTAATAGCGATAGCTGGCATTTATTAAACACCACTTGCAAGCATTGTTCTAAACGCTTCACATATATTAACTCACAACAGCTCTTTGAGGTAGGTACTGTTATTATCTTCACTTTGCAGAAGTTGAGGCACAGGGACGATAACTGACTTACCCTAAGTCCCATAGCTGGCAAATGGCAGACAAGGCAGCCTGCCCCAGAGTCTGTACTCTAACCACTACCCCACACTGTCTCTCCTGTGGAAAGAACACTGGAGATTTAGGCTCAGGCTCTCATCTACATTTACTTACAATGTGACTTTGGATGAGTCACTTAATCCCCCTGGGACTCAGTTTCCTTCACTGACAAATAATAACAGTCACTCACATTTATGTGGTACTTTGCAGTTTACAAAGCACTTTGTCAAGCGTCGACTCACTTGATCCTCATGAATATCAGTGGAGATGACAATCTTGATTTTATACATGAGAAAACTCAGGGCTCCGGGGTCTGGCCAAGGTCATATAGCTAGTACATACTGGAGTAAGTCTTGGAACCCAGGCCTTTGTGGTTTCCTTAACTTGGAATATGTAGGTCTTGGACCAAATGCGCTCTAAGCATCCTGCCAGCCCAGATCTTCTCTGTGCTGGGAAATTAAGAATCTGGGATGGTCTTAGTCAGTTCGGGCTGCTACAACAGATTACCATAGACTGGGTGGCTTATGAGCAAAAGAAATTTTTTTAACATCTTTATTGGAGTATAATTGCTTTACAATGGTGTGTTAGTTTCTGCTTTATAGCAAAGTGAATCAGTTACACATATACATATGTTCCCATATCTCTTCTCTCTTGGCGTCTCTTTCCCTCCCACCCTCCCTATCCCACCCCTCTAGGTGGTCACAAAGCACCAAGCTGATCTCCCTGTGCTATGCGGTTGCTTCCCACTAGCTATCTGTTTTACGTTTGGTAGTTTATATATGTCCATGCCACTCTCTCACTATATCCCAGCTTACCCTTCCCTCTCCCCGTATCCTCAAGTGCATTCTCTAGTAGGTCTGCGTCTTTATTGCTGTCCTACCCCTAAGTTCTTCATAACCATTTTTTGGTTTGTTTTTTAGATTCCATATATATGTGTTAGCATACGGTATTTGTTTTTCTCTTTCTGACTTACTTCACTCTGTATGACACACTCTAGGTCCATCCATCTCACTACAAATAACTCAATTTCGTTTCTTTTTATGGCTGAGTAATATTCCATTGTATATATGTGCTACATCTTCTTTATCCATTCATCTGTTGATGGACACTTAGGTTGGTTACTTCCATGTCCTTGCTATTGTAAATAGAGCTGCAATGAACATTGTGGTACATGACTCTTTTTGAATTATGGTTTTCTCAAGGTATATGCCCAGTAGTGGGATTGCTGGGTCATATGGTGGCTCTATTTGTAGTTTTTTAAGGAACCTCCATACCGTTCTCCATAGTGGCTGTATCAATTTACATTCTCACCAACAGTGCAAGAGTGTTCCCTTTTCTCCACACCCTCTCCAGCATTTATTGTTTGTAGATTTTTTGATGATGGCCATTCTGACCAGCGTGAGATGATATCTCATTGTAGTTTTGATTTGCATTTCTCTAATGATTAGTGATGCTGAGCATCCTTTCATGTGTTTGTTGGCAATCTGTATATCTTCTTTGGAGAAATCTCTGTTTAGGTCTTCTGCCCATTTTTGGATTTGGTTGTTTGTTTTTTTGATATTGAGCTGCATGAGCTGCCTGTAAATTTTGGAGATTAATCCTTTGTCAGTTGCTTCATTTGCAAATATTTTCTCCCATTCTGAGGGTTGTGTTTTCGTCTTGTTTATGGTTTCCTTTGCTGTGCAAAAGCTTTTAAGTTTCATTAGGTCCCATTTGTTTATTTTTGGTTTTATTTCCGTTTCTCTAGGAGGTGGGTCAAAAAGGATCTTGCTGTGATTAATGTCATAGAGTGTTCTGCCTATATTTTCCTCTAAGAGTTTGATAGTTTCTGGCCTTACATTTAGGTCTCTAATCCATTTTGAGCTTATTTTTGTGTATGGTGTTAGGGAATGATCTAATCTCATACTTTTACATGTCCCTGTCCAGTTTTCCCAGCACCACTTATTGAAGAGTCTGTCCTTTCTCCACTGTACATTCCTGCCTCCTTTATCAAAGATAAGGTGACCATATGTGTGTGGGTTTATCTCTGGGCTTTCTATCCTGTTCCATTGATCTATATTTCTGTTTTTGTGCCAGTACCATACTGTCTTGATTACTGTAGCTTTGTAGTATAGTCTGCAGTCAGGGAGCCTGATTCCTCCAGTTCCATTTTTCGTTCTCAAGATTGCTTTGGCTATTTGGGGACTTTTGTGTTTCCATACAAATTGTGAAATTTTTTGTTCTAGTTCTGTGAAAAATGCCAGTGGTAGTTTGATAGGGATTGCATTGAATTTGTAGATTGCTTTTCACAATGTTGATTCTTCCAATCCACGAACATAGTGTATCTCTCCATTTGTTTGTATCATCTTTAATTTCTTTCATCAGTGTCTTATAATTTTCTGCATATAGGTCTTTTGTCTCCTTAGGTAGGTTTATTCCTAGATATTTAATTTTTTTTGAGCAACAGAAATTTATTTCTTACAGTTCTGGAGGCTGGAATTCCTAGGATGGAGTGCCAGCATGGTTGGATCTTGGCGAGAACCCTCTTCTGGGTTGTACACTGCCTACTTCTCCTTGTATCCTCACATGGTAGAAAGATGGGGAGAGAGATCTCTGGGGTCTCTTTTATAAGGGCACTAATCCCATTCAGAGGGTTCCACCTTCGTGACTTAATTACCTCCCGAAGGTCCCACATCCTAATACCATCACATTGGGGGATAGGATTTCAACATATGAATTTGGAAGGAGGAACATATATTCAGTCCATAACAGGGATAATAGTGAGCTCTTAGTTTGGGACCAGCTGAGGCTGGTGGTAGATAGCATCTAATTTGTACACTGCACTCAACTGGGCATATGAAGCTGTCCTTTGCAATCCCTCAGCAATCTCAAGACTCAATGGGGACCTCCCACAGACCATCCTCCTAACAGAAGCTGGCTTTAGGAAGCAGCCATGAAACCACCTCTTGACCAACGGTCTCTTCCCTAGCCTGAGCAGCCCTGTCTTCCTTGCCCTTCCTTCTTTTTCAGGGATCAACCTGAGGATGGCCAAGAAGCATGTCTGAACTGAGGCTCTGTGCCCAGAGAGGCAAAGGGATAAAGGGCAAAAATATAAAATAAAGATTATGCAAAAGAATTACCCTGTGTGTTTCTCCCGTCTCCCTCATCTTTCCGTGTAAATTACCCTATTATTCTGCTGCCTTAGGACTCCTGGTCGTCCTTATTTCTTCTTTTGAGCTAAAGTCATTCATGCAGTAAATTAGTTCTTTGCTTTGAAATAGCTCTGATTGTAGCAGTTTCTGCTACCACCAGAAGCAACACCACGTCCCCCGGACAGTTTCCAAAAAAAAAAATAATAATAATAATGAGAAAAGAAAGAAAGAAAAAAAAGAACCCTCAACAACTCTCGCTTCCTCCCACTCTATTCACCCACACGCAGGGAGAGACATGGGGTGCCCATTTCCTGGGAAATGTTTTCTTATAAAGGCAAATAAATGCATGCTGAGAGGGACTGCAGACGAATCCTATCCTAGTAACAACTCAGGTTGGGACAGGGAGAATTATAGTCATCAAGGCTAAGGGTCAATAGCCTGAAAACTTCCACTCTGTTCTCCCTCCTCAAAAACCAAGTCTTGGCTCACCATGGGTTACTGGGGAAGCAGTATAACACAGAGGTTAAGAACCCAGGTTTTGGAGTGAGTCCTGGGTCCTGCCACTTTTTAGCTGTGTGACCTTGTGGAAGTGTCTTAGACCTGAATATTTGTTTCCTTACCTCTGACGTATCTCACTCCAGACTTATGCATCCAGTTCCCTACTCAGTAACTCTTCTTAGACATCTAACAGGCAAATCAACCTTAACATGACCCAATACAAACTCTTGATCTTCGCCCTTCCAAATCTGCTCCTCCTACAGTCTCCCTCTCTCTGTAAATGTCACCTCCACTGATCCTTTGCTCAGGCTTAAGTCCTCAGTGCCATCCTTGACTCTGCCCCTCCTCTCACACTCTGATTCCACGCTGTCTGTACATCCTATTGACATTATTTACAGAAATGTAAATTACTTCTTACCACATCCACTGCTACATCCTGGGTCAGGCCACCATTGTACCTTACCTGGTAATTTCAATAGCCTCCTAACTGGTTTCCACACTTCCCTCATTGTCTCCAAAGTGGTTCTTTAAAAACCTAAGTCAGTTCACATCTTGCCCCTTCGAAACCTTCCAATGGCTTTCCGTCTTACTTAGAGTAAAAGCCAACTACCTACACAATCTGCACCCCTCCCCCAATATGGCTATGATTATAGTTCATAGCATGTATCAGAACTTCATCCTTTTTATGGCTGAATAATATTCCATTGTGTGTGTATACCACATTTTACTTATCCATTTACCGTGTTATTTGGGTTGTTTCCACCTTTTGGCTAATGCAATGAACATTGGCATACAAATATCTGAATCCTTGTTCTCAGTTCTTTTGGGTATATACCTAGGAGTGGAATTGCTGGGTCATACAGAAATCTATGTTTAAATTTTGGTTTTTCCACCAGCAAACTGTTTTCCAGAGTCTGTACCATTTTACATTTCTACCAGAAATGCATGAGAATTCTAATCTCTCCAAATCCTAACACTTGTTAATTTCCATTTATTATTATTATTATTATTAATACCATCTTTGTAGATATGAAGTGATATCTCATTGAGGCTCTTATACACATTTCCCTAGTGGCTAATGATGTTGAACATATTTTCATGTGCTTATTGGCCATTTGTATATATTCCTTGGAGAAATGGCTATTCAAGTCCTTTCTCCATTTTTGAGATTGGGTTGTTTGTCTTTTTGTTGAGTGTAGGAATTCTTTATATATTCTGGATATTTAGTCCTTAACAAATGATTTGCAAATAATTTCTGCCATTCTGTATGTTTTCTTTTCAATTTCTTGATAATGCCTTTGATGCACAAAATTTTTAATTTTGATGAAGTCCAATTTATCTGCATTTTTCTTTAGTTATTTGTGCTTTTGGTGTCAAATCTATGAATCCATGGCCAAATTCAAGGTTATAAAGATTTCCCCCTATGTTTTTCTAAGATATTTATGGTTTTAGTTCTTATATTTAAGTCATAATTCCATTTTGAGTTAATATTTGTATTTGCTGTGAAGAAGGGTCCAACTTCATTCTTTTGCATGTGGAAACCCAGTTGTCCTAGAACCATATGGTGAAAAAAGTGTTCCTTTCCCATTGAATGGACTGGGCACTCTTTTTAAATTTTTTATTATTATTATTTTTTGCAGTACACGGGCCTCTCACTGTTGTGGCCTCTCCCGTTGAGGAGCACAGGCTCCGGACACGCAGGCGCAGCGGCCATGGCTCACAGGCCCAGCCGCTCCGTGGCATGTGGGATCTTCCTGGACTGGGGCACGAACCCGTGTCCCCTGCATTGGCAGGTGGACTCTCAACCACTGTGCCACCAAGGAAGCCCTGGACTTGGCACTCTTGTTTAAAATCAACTGGCCATGGATGTATGAGTTTATTTCTGGACTTTCAGTTCTACTCCATTGGTCTATAGGTCTATCCTTATGCCAGTACCACACTCTTTTGATTATTGTATCTTTGTAGTAAGTTTTGACATTGGGAAAATGTGAGTCCTCTGTCTTATTACTTATCAAGATTGTTTTGGCTACTCAGAGTCCCTTGCAATTTCACATGAATTTGATGATTGGCTTCTTTTTTCTACAAAAACAAGGCGATTGGAGTTTTGATAGGGATTTCTTTGAATCTGTAGATCACTTTGAGTAGCATAGGCAATCTTAAAAATATTGTCTTGCCGCAGTGGTTGGGAGTCTGCCTGCCAATGCAGGGGGCGTGGGTTCGCGCCCTGGTCTGGGAAGATCCCACATGCCGCGGAGCAACTGGGCCCATGAGCCACAATTACTGAGCCTGCACGTCTGGAGCTTGTGCTCTGCAACAAGAGAGGCCGCGATAGTGAGAGGCCCGTGCACTGCGATGAAGAGTGGTCCTCGCTTGCCACAACTAGAGAAAGCCCTTGCACAGAAACGAAGACCCAACACAGCCATAAATAAATAAATTAAAAAAAAAAACTTAAAAAAAAATTGCCTTCCTCTCCATGAACATGGGATATGTTTCCATTTATTTAGGTCTTCTTTAATTTCTTTCAGCAATATTTTGTGGTTTTCAGTGTATATGTCTTTCATGTCCTTGGTTAAATTTATTTCTAAATATTTCATTCTTTTAGATGCTACTATGAGCGAGACTGCTTTCTTAATTTCCCTTTCTACGTTGCAGGTGTGTATAAATACAGCTGATCTTTACTGAATTTTAGCTCAAGTAGCTTTCCTGTTGATTATTTGGGATTTTCTACATGTAGGATCATGTCATCTATGAATAGACATAGTTTTACTTCATGCTTTCCAACTTGGATGTCTTTATTTTCATTGTCTAATTGCTCTAGTAGTACAACATTGAACAGCAATGATGAAAGTAGATATCCTTGTGCTGTTCCAACACCTGCCTTTCAAGTTGTCTTGCTGCTTGTTATTCATTGCCTTAGTTTCAGTGAATTGGGGGGTGGATGGGATTATAACATATTTCTATTACTTATGTTGACCCCAGAAATGCGCTCAAGACTCTTTTAGCAGAAGCTAGTTGTTTTGTGATGAAAAGGCCTTTTATGTTATCTAATCTGCTACTGCTGGGAGCGAACAAGATGACACTTTGAAAAAACTCTGATGTAGAAAATGGCAGGTTAGTTCTCATGGCCCAGCTTGAAGGTTCTCTCTCCATCTCACCCAGAATAATAACAACAATCTGGGTTATGACAATAGAAGCTGAGTCCCAAAGAAAATCTGGGAGTTAGTCAAATTTATTGGGGTCAGAGGTGTCTGTGTGCTGGGGGCAGGGTCTAGGGAAACTGGTTTGAAGGATGAGAGATAAATATCAATAGATCTTGTATCCCATATAGCAACCAGGTTTGTTCCGTTTCTCAGCCAGGCATCTACTCTAGTGTCCTGTATGCAACACCTTGCAAATGTGTAATCAGTCGCTAGGGAACTTACCCTTGTGAACAGAAATCATATTTTAAGTTTAAACTCCATCTGTGTGTGTGTGTATGCATGAGGGAGAGAGAGAGAGAGAGAGAGAGAGAGAGAGAGGGAAATGAAGGAGACATATTTTGGCTCTTCCCCTCTCTTCTCTTGCCTGTTCTTTTTCCTGGGACCTCAGCACCACCCCTTACTCTCTGGATCTCTGGGTACAAACCCGCCCTTAGTTCCTGTAAGCCCAGGTGTGTGGAGGTGGTTGTGCTTCCCCCTGCCCAATGAGCTGTTGAGCTGCATGACCTCCTGCCGATGCCTGGGGGGGATGTTTCCCAGCTACAGCTGCTGGGGGAACCTCACGTTAGAATTTCTTCACTTTAGAGTGTGTAAAGTCTCAGTCACTCCAGTGAATTAATGCTGCTTTCCCCTGGCTAAATGTGAAACCCATATAAGTGAGTGCTTGTGGGATGATTGAAGTTACAGCATTCCTGCTAGGATACTGTCAATCGCTCCTCCCTCCTCTCTGCTGAGTGAGCTCAAGCTGCAGAGCCCAAGTAGGAGTCTTGAAGGAAATAAAGAGAAATGATTGACAGCCCTCTGAGAAGCCCCTATCAGGTGGCAGATTCATCCAGAGAGGCCTTCTGGTCTGATGGTGGAATTAGTCCCCATTCACAGGCTGATGGGAGATACATAACCTCTAGCCTAAGGAAGCTCCTGGTGTGATGGGGAAGATCTAGGTCCTGCGTGAAGTAAGCTCCTAGTCTGATGGGGGAAACCCTGCCATGGAGAACCTCTGGTCCAAAGGGGAAGACACCCTCCACTGGGAGACGGAAAATGTGATGGAACCATCCTGTCCTCAGATATCCTGTTGGATAGGATCAGGCTGGCTGGGGGGTGACTGTTGACAAAAGAGCCTTGGGGACACATGCTGACTGGCTTTCTTACAGATGAGGGCTATAAACCCTAGCTGAACTCTCACTGTCCCTGGAAAATCCTGATCACTCCTTCCTGCCCTCACCTCAAGGCTATTCTGAGTTTTTTCCGTTCTTGACCAGTCCTGCACCCCCTCTCTTGACTCCCCTGTTGAAATTTTAAACATATAGAAGATTGGATAGAATTTTGAGTACTCACAGTTGAGTACTCAGCATTTAGAGTCTACAGTTGTCAACATTTTGCCATATTTCTTTCATCAATTACCTATCCATATATCTAGCCTTCAATACATCTTATTTCTGGTATATTTTAAAGTAAGATGCAGACCATCAGTATACTTCATTCCAAATACCTCAGCGTGCATATCATTAAGTAGAATTCAATATTTGCTTGTGGTTTTTTGTGTGTATGTGTATGGGGGAGGGGTGTTAAATTTACATCAGTGAAATGGTGAAATGCACAAATTATAAATGTATTCTTCGAGGAGATTTGACAAATGCTTTGTATGTGTAAACCAAATCCCTATCAAGATATGGAACATTTCTATCACCCAGGAAATCTGTTCATGCCCCTTTCCAGTCAATCACTGCTTTCATCCTGCAGAAGCAATCCATTTTCATTTTTAAAAAAACCTTTCTAAAATTTCACATAAATGGAATCAAATAGTATGTACTCATCATATTTTTGAGTTTCATCCATTTTGTTGCAAATGTCAGTACTTTGTCCCTTTTGTATCACCAAGTAGTTGTTACAATTGGTGTATCCACCTTCCTGTTTATGGACAGTTTATTTGGGGTTGTTTTCAATTAAGGTCTACTGTGAATAAAGCTGCTGTGAATATTCTTGTACACGTCTTTTTGTGGACATATGTTTTCCTATCTTTTGGGTAAATACCTGGAAGTCGAATTGCTGGGTCATCGCGTAGGCATGCATTCAGTATACCTTCCTTACTGTGAAATGTCTGTTCAAGCATTTGCCCTTCTTTTTACTAGGTTGGTTTGTTTTTTTATTGCATTGTAGTTTTTTATATATACTTGATACAAGTTCTTTAATAGAGTGTTTTGCAACTATTTCCTCCTAGTCTGTGACTTGTTATCCATTTTATTTTTTGGATAAGAAGTAGGATATATTGGTGGGTGTGAGTAAGGAGCGGGCAGTGCTGAAGCCCTTAAGAGTGCAGGGCTCACCATGTGTCCACGGCACCATCATTGGGGATGTATTTGACCCCAAAGCCATCCAGGATGAGCCACTTTTCAGTTGCCAGGGCTTCAAATTCATCTGCGTTAAACTTGCTAAAGCCCTCTTCTTGGAGACATGGATCTTCTGGCAACCAGGGAACTTGAACTGGGCCCCATGTAGAACCTCAGTCACATGCTCCTGGTCCTGCAGCTTGGTGTGACAGACATGATGACTTGGAAAATGTGGACCCTGGTCACCATGTCCTGGGGCTTTCTGAAGGCACCTGAATACCTGTCTGGAGCCGCGACTGGGGACAACATGAGGCCAGATATAAACATCCACCGGAAAGGGTGGTCTCCAATGTCCCTTAAGGCAACCCATGTAAGCAACAGGTTGCACACACTACTGAGGAGGCTGCTGTTCGCAGCCATTGCACATCATCGTGTTCTTTTTTTTTTTCTTTTTTTCGGTACGCGGGCCTCTCACTGCTGTGGCCTCTCCCGTTGTGGAGCACAGGCTCCGGACGCGCAGGGTCAGCGGCCACGGCCCACAGGCCCAGCCGCTCTGCGGCACGTGGGATCCTCCCGGACCGGGGCACGAACCCGCGTCCCCTGCATCGGCAGGCGGACTCTCAACCACTGCGCCACCAGGGAAGCCCTCATCGTTTTCTTAATTATGTTTCTGATGAGCAGGGGTTATAAATTTTTATGAAATCTGAATTATCATATTTTCTCTGATACTTATTACCTTTTGCCTCCTTTCTAAGGAAACTTTGCCTATCTCCAGGTGATGAAGACATTCTCCTATGTTTTAGTCTAGAAGCTTTACAGTTTTCACTTTTGAGGTTAGATCTGTGATTCATCACAAATTAAATTTTATGTATTATGTGAGATAGAGGTCAATGTTCATGTTTTTCTTATATTGATGGCCAGTTGTCCCAGCCACACCTCTTGAAAAGACTGCTTTACCCGTAGAATTGCTTTAGTTTCCCTCTTGAAAAATCAAATGACCACTTAAATGTGCATCTATTTCTGGGCTCTCTATTCTGTTCCATTGAATGACATGTCTCTCTTTATACCATCATACTGTCCTGATGACTGTGCACCAGTTTTATAGCAAGACTTGAAATTAGGTAGTATAAGTTCTCCAACTTTGTTTTTCTTTGTCAAGATTACCTTGGGTATTCTAGGTCATTTGCATTTCCATGTACATTTTAGAATGAGCCTATCGATTTCTACAAATAAAGTCTGCTGGAAATTGGGATTGGGATTCTGTTGACTCTATATATCAAATTGGAGAGAATTGACATTTGAATAATATTGAGTCTTCTCATACAGGAACATTTATTTAAGTCCTCCTTAACTTATCTCAGTATTTTGGGGGGTAATTGTCAATGTATAGGTCTTGCACATCTTTTGTTAAATGTATTCCTAAGTATTTTAATGTTTTTGGGCCTTAGTGTAAATGGAATTTTTAAGGATTTCACTTTCCAATGGTTTGCTGCCAGTATAGAGGAATACGATTGAACAATGAGTGTTGCTCTTTTATCCTGTGTCTTTGCTAAATTCATTTCTTAGTTCTAGTTGCTATTTTATAGATTACCAGGGATTTTCTACATAAACAATCATGCCATTTGTGCATCAAGTTTCAGTTCTTTCCTTTCTGTGCCTTTTATTCCTTTATCTTGCTTTATTGCCCTAGTTAAAACCTCCAGTAAAATGTTAAATAGATGTAGTAAGAGTGGCCAGCCTTGCTTTGTTCCTGATCTTAGAAGGAATGTCTATTAAATCATATTAAATATGATGTCAGCTGAAGGTTTTTCATCGATGTCCTTTATCAGATTGAAGAAATTCCTTCCCTTAATTTGCTCAGATATTTAAAATATGCTGAACAGGTATTGGATTTTATAAACACAATCATATGGGCTTTCTTCTTTCTTCTGTTAATATAGTAAATTATATTAGTGAGTTTGAGCGTTCAAACGATCTTACATTCTCAGGATAAACCTTGGTCATGATGCATAATTATTTTTGTATATTGCTGGATTTTACTTTCTAGTAATTTGTTAAGGGTTTGTGATCTATATATGTGATGGATATTGTTTTGTCATTTTCTTTCTCCTTTTGTAATGTCTTTGTCAGGTTTTAGTATCAGGGTTAATCTGGCATCATGAAATAAGTTAGGAATGTTCATATTCCTCTATTTTCTGAGTTTGTGTAGGATTGGCATTATTTCTTTCTTAAATATTTGATGAAATTCATAGTGAAACCATCCAGTGCTGGAGTTTTGTTTGTGGGAAGATTTTTGGCAACAAATTCACTTTATTTAATAGATATCGGGCTATTTACATTTTTCTATTTTATCTTGTGTCAGTTTTAGTAACTTGTATTTCTCAAGGAATGTGTCCAGTTTGTCTAAGTTGTTTATAAGGTTCTTACTTACCCTTCTAATGTCTGTAGAAAATGTAGTAACAGTCCCTCTTTCATTGGGCCCCTTATACTCTCCCAACTTTTTTTTTTTTAACTAAAGTCCTTGCCTCTGACTTTTCTGGAAAGGTCAGGGATGGACCTCCTAGGCCTGTCAGTTCTCACTCCCTACTTCAAAATGTCTTGTGCTTGGGCTTCCCTGGTGGCGTAGTGGTTGGGAGTCCACCTGCCGATGCAGGGGACATGGGTTCGTGCCCGGTCTGGGAAGATCCCACATGCCGCGGAGCGGCTGGGCCCGTGAGCCATGGCCGCTGAGCCTGCGTGTCCGGAGCCCGTGCTCCGCAACGGGAGAGGCCACAACAGTGAGAGGCCCGCGTACCGCAAAAAAAAAAAAAATCTTGTGCTTTCTTTCCTCCTTCCCTCCTACCTTAAAGGAAGAATTGTCTCTGATTTTTCCCAGCCAAACTCTCCTCTTATGTGTCTGACTCCAAACCCATGTTGTAAACTCCTATCTCCTTCCCTTTCAGGGTCCCCACATCCCAGCACAACTCTGTTCTTGATCCTTCCCTCTTTCTGTATGATGGCCCACACTGCTGTCCAGCCCACGGTCCCTTGAGGCATCTCCGGCCTCAGCTCTGGATCTGAGAGTCCTTAGTATCAGAGTGACTTATTAGTGTAGAATATGGCATGGCTTTTCCCTCGCTGGTATTTCTCTCACGCTTTCCCTTCCTAGGGGTATGTTTCCCCCAGTCTTCCTGGAGAACATCTACTCAGTTCATGAGTAACTTCTTCCTTGAAGCCTGGTGAAATCAATCACTTCCTTGTTCTGCAGCTTCTTAGACAGGTACTGTGGATAAAAGTATCTGTTATGCTTGTTGCATGCATTTGGGATGTCTTTACTTCCCCCACAGATACTACAAGGTCCTTGGGGGGCAGGAACCATATCTGTTCATATTTTTTTTCCTATTTTTTCTTGCTTTATTTTTCTCCTTTTCATTTTGGCACAAACATTCTTTTTTTTAATCTGCAAAAATACTCAACAAAAGACTAGCAATCCAAATCTAACAACACATTAAAAGGATCATACACCATGATCAAGTGGGATTTATCCCAGGGATGCAAGGATTCTTCAGTATCCGCAAATCAATCAGTGTGATACGCCACACAACAAATTGAAGAATACAAACCATATGAGCATCTCAACAGATGCAGAAAGAGCTTTTGACAAAATTCAGCACCATTTATGATAAAAACTCTCCAGAAAGTGGGCATCCAGGGAACCTACCTCAACCAAATAAAGGCCATATACGACAAACCTGCTGCTAACATCACACAACGGTGGAAAGCTGAAAGCACTCCCTCTAAGATCAGGAACATGTCTATTCATATGTATATTCTTAGTGCCTCATGCACTGTAGGTACTCTAGATACGTCTGTCAACTGCATAGGGAACATTTGCATTGTATGAAGGTCGGGGTTTCCACGTGGAACCACTCGCCCGTTTCCCCATCAGCCCCTCTTGTTCTGTCAGTCCCCCTGCCTTCCCTACAAGTGTGGAGCCACTGTGAGTCCTTGCTCTTCTCCTTGAGTTACCAACTTTGCTCTGTTGCCTCTTCCTTCAGGCTGCCCCCTTTCCTTTTTCTTCCTTTCGGTCTCTCTTGTCTCCATTAAATTTTGAAGCAGCATTGCCTACTCATGAACCACTATCTCTAAATCGATCCCTTGGCCCTAACAAGTACGAAGCACTGGGGAGACCACCAGAGCGGAGGACGAGGATGAGATGATGTTGGTGATGGTGATGGTAGCACATGGCTATTGGGTACTTGCTCTGTGCTAGGTTCTATCCCAAACACTTTAGATGCGACATGGAATTCAATCCTCACAATAACTCTATGAGGTGAGCACTGTTATTAGCCTCATTTTACTGATGAGGAAATTGAGACACAGAGAGATTAAGAAATTTGCCCACGATCACACAGTAAGCGGAAGACCAGGAGCCAGTCGTCTTGGCTGAGTCCAATCCAAACAGCTGGGAGCTCCCATTCCTTTGTAGGTTTCCTAATTACAGAATACTAATAGTAACAACTTATCAGGTATTCAATATGGGCTAGGTACTGTACTAAGCACTTTAGATACATTGCTTTGCTTTAATCCCTTCCAGAAAATCTTGTAAATCTGGTATTATGCCTCACATTTCACAGATGAGGAAATAGAGGTTCAGAGGAAGTTAACTTGTTTAAGGTCACACAGCAAGTAAGATGCAGAGCTGGGACCTGAGCCCAGGTTTGTCTGACTCCAAAGTACACACTTGTAACCACAATATTCTTCTGCCTCTGCTAACAGAGGATATCAGAATTGAAAGAGCCACCCTCAGAAGCTACCAGGCCCAGGCCAGTTTGAATGCTTCCAGGGCTGGGGAGCTCACTCCCTCCTGGGGCAGCCCATCTGTGGTTGGACAGTGCTGATTGCCAGAGAACTGTTTTTTTCTAAGGAGCCCAAGAAGTCGGCTTCCCTCAGTTCCCCCAGCCAGTGACCTCTAGAACTGCCCCCACCCCCACCCCCTCAGGACAGATCCTGCGTTCCTCCAGCTTTGCCTGCGGAAAGATTGAGTCAAATCCTCTGGCCAGAGAGGGGCTGACCTGCCCAAGGTTGTGCAGTGGGGCTGGGGAGCCGGGGAAGTCACAGGCATCCCTGGGATGTACAAATGTTCTGGGTCTTTTATCCTAAGTGGTTTCTGATCTGTCTGGCTGAGTGATTGCCTGGAGCCACCCCGTTTAACATTCATGTAGATTCTGGGCTGGGCTGTTCCAGGAGTAAATCACCCGTGCCTGCCTTCACCCCCCCACCCGATCCCCAGCCCCCCAAGACAAGTGGCTCCCTGGTCTCCACGGCAACAGGCCCATCTGTTTTACACGGCTTCCCAGGCCAGGAGACGTTCATTCTGTCCCCACTCTGCTAAGTTCTGGGCAGTGTGGGAAGAAGCAGGAGAAGGAGGGGGACGAGGCGGGGGAGCGTGAGCCTGTGCAGTCCTTCTGATCCCGTTTAGAACAAGGCAGCCTGTCAGAGCTGGAAGAGCCCTCAGTGGCCCACCGGCCCAACACTCTCATGTGATATGTGAGAAACTGGCTTCAGAGAGGAAAATTGGTAGTCCACAGTGTATCAGTGACAGAGGTGGGTCTAGTAGGCAACCAATAAACATTTCTTCAATGAATGAATCATAGACTCCTAAAGAGTTAGAGGCAGCCAACAGATTATGCCCAAATTCCCATCTAGTGCATGAAAATGTCTGGAAATCATACTCTACAACAGATGGTCATCCAAACTCTACTTGCGTGCTTGAACTGTGCTAAATCACTATCTGAGCTGCTTCCATTGCAGGGCACTTTGAATGTAGAAAACTCTTTTATACACTGAATGTAAGCCTGATCCCCTGTAAATTTACCCATTGGTTCAGATTCTGTCCTTTGGAGCCACAGAGATTCCAGTCCTTTAAATGTATTGTCTTGTGTGACTAGCTCTGGGGTAGGTCTGAGAAACCATGATTCCCCATCTGACAGGGGTCTGGAGGGGTGAAGTAATTGACAAGAGCCAGGTTAAGAGCCCAGGTGTCCCGGTCCTTGGGTTGGGTGGGGGGCAGTTTTCTCTTATGTCCTCTGGATGCTTTCCATTCTCCTCCCATTTGGGAGACAGGGGCTGGCCCAGCCCTTTTCTTGTCTGTACCATCTGGGGAGTTAGTTCCTGAGATGCCTCTTTTGCCTGGCCTGCCCCTCCCTGCCCAGACCTATTGTCTCTGTAAGGAAAGAAAGCAGTTCCTCTGCTCAACTTCAGGCCCAAGCTTTGTGGGTGGATGAAGACGGTGCCAGGCCCTGTCTCCCCAACCCAGCCATTGCCCCCCAGCTCCTCCATCACTCCTAGAATAGCCCTCATGATCCTAAATGGTGTGAAGGCTGGAGAAGTGAGGAAGGGTCAGAGTGTCTCTCATCTCCCTGCTGGTAGAGACTCTGCTCTTTAATTTTTGGAGGGCTACTAAGCCCCTCAAACATTTCCCTTTCCCTTCCTCAGTGTCCCTTAGTGCCTTGTATTTCCTGCAAGAAGCTCCAGGTGGGGGAGGGTCTTTGGGGTGGGCTTTTGGCACAGTGTCAAAAGGGTGGTTGCCTTGGCACAGAGGGCCAGAAGAATAGGAGTAGTTGGGGCAGGATGCAGAGTTAGTTAGGGCTGGGAAGGAGGCACTAGAAGGTGACCATTTTAATTCTTTCTTCCCACCTGTCTTAAATTCCACCCCTCACTTCTTACAATTACTCTGAGAAGCCCAGAACAGTAACAGACCATCCTTCCTAGGCCTCAAAATAAACAGACTGCCATTGGATGGATGGACACTTGGATTCCCTCTGCTTTAACTGGGAGCTTACTTTCTACTACAGGGGCTGTGGTTTAGCCAATCAGTGCAGGCATGCAAATGAGAGAATCCTGAGTAGCCTTTTCCCTGGCCATTCATCAGCTGAGCTAGAACCTTGGCTCTCTGATTGGTCCATCAGAAGACTGGGCTTGGGTGGTCAAGCTCAGTTAATTTCTTTAATGGTCCAGTGGGCAGGGGAGAGAACAAAAGCGTAGATCATTAGAAGAACACACACACGCTTTCAGTTCACTGGAATGCATTGCATCAAAATTTTGCAACATGTTTGACTTCAAAGAATATTAATAATTAGTGACTTCTGGACTTCTCTGGTGGCGCAGTGGTTAAGAATCTGCCTGCCAATGTAGGGGACACGGGTTCAAGCCCTGGTTCGGGAAGATCCCACATGCTGCGGAGCGACTAATCCCGTGCGCCACAACTACCGAGCCTGCGCTCTAGAGCCCGCGAGCCACAACTACGGAGCCCACGGTGCCACAACTACTGAAGCCCGCGCGCAACAAGCCCGTGCTCCGCAACAAGAGAAGCCACCGCAACGAGAAGCCTGCGCACCGCAACGAAGAGTACCCCCACTCGCCGCAACGAGAGAAAGCCCGCGCGCAGCAACAAAGACCCAACACAGCCAAAAATAAATAAATAATATAAATAAATTTAACAACAACAAAAAAAATAGTGACTTTTGCTAGTTGGAGGATGTGAGTGTTTGGAGAGGGTTGAGAAAGGCAGACCGGGACGAACATGGGATGGATAGGGTAGCTACCTCCTTCCCTCTCTCCCCCTACCAGTTACACTTCACATTATATTTTGTCTCGTTTTTGATGGTGTCATACCCCTTTCCTTTGCCCCCTCCTCAGACATGTTCACCCCGAGCTCTTCAACATTTAGCACCAAGGCCTCTGGGCGTGCCTGGAGCAGGGTTCTGTGTGCACAGACCAACATGAAGATGGATTGTTCCCTGCAATAAATATTGACTGATTCATAAATCTGGTTGCCAGATTCGATCAAAGTCGCTGTCTGTATAATCCAAGAGTGGGAAGATGCCACCTAATTCTGTGCTGGGCTGGCTGATTCCCAGTGGAAGATGTTGCATAAACGTCAGTGTGTCTCAGCTCTGTGCAACTTGGGGGCTGTGTGAGGGGTTGGGGAGAACAGATCCTTCCAGCTGAGGAGCCAAGTGGCAAAGACTAGAGTGAACCAAGGGTCAGAAGGTTCCTCAGGGCAGGACTGTGGCCCCTTCTCCCCGACTGTCTCCACGCCCCCTCCCCCCCAGCTTGAACCTGTCTCTACAGCAACCATAGTCGGGCTGAACATCTGGACGAAAAGCAGAATCAGCCAGCCCGTCACCCAGATGTTTCTAAATACCTAGAGCTTTGTACAGAGAAAAAACACCCTGACAATGAGGATTTTTCACTTTTCATCCAGATGTTGGATGTCAGGTAAATACAGCCTTGGGGGCTCTTCATTGCTCTTTCCTAGAACTTCCTTACTCAGGTACCACAGCCCCTATGGGGAATTTACTAGAAGGGAAAAGGCAGTTGTTTTGCTGGCACATACCCTTTGGGTGCCGTTGGTCTGTGGCTGCCTGTTGACTCTGAATATGTTTTTCTAAAAACTTCTCTCTCATCTCTCTCTCTCTCTCTCTCTCTCTCTCTCTCACACACACACACACACACACACACACACACACACACACCCCTTAGTGTTGGTCTAGACCCTCCTGGTTGAATAGAAGCAGATGCTGCAGTGGAGAGAAACGAGGCTGTAATTACATGATAATTGGGACCACACGGTGGAAATTTCCTCCCTGCCCTGGCTGGCCTCCCACTGCCCTCACTCGCACATTCGTTCACAGTTGGGTAGTCTTACAGGTGCCTGGATGTGACCAGCGGTTGGTGTTTGCCACTTCCAAACATCCACCCAGACTGTGGCCCAGGTGATGCCCATTTCTGCCTTTGGAAAGTTTAAGACCTCATTCAAGGACGATGCATGTACACGCAAGGCACTGTTGGAAACTCCAGGAAGAGAGCAAAACAGACAAAATCCTTGCCCTCACAGAGCATATTTGGGACAGACAAACACATACAGGCATCCATTAGGACAAAATATTTTATACTAGACGTCCAGAGGTATTAAATAGAGAAGGTGAGAACGGGAGGGTAGGCAACGGTGAGCTGACTTGCGATTCTAGGGAAGAGATGAGTCAACCGTGTGAGGTCTGGAGGAGGTGCAGGCAGAGGGACCTGCAGTTGCAAAGGCTCCGGGGCAGGACTGTGCCTGGGGTATTTCAGGAATAGTGAGGCGGCAGAGGTGGCTGGGGAAGAGCAAGGACCGAGGACAGAAGAGGGCATGAGGTCACTGAGGTCACAGGTCATACAGGGCCCTGACGGTCATCTCAAGACCGTGGGCTTTTACTTGGGTGAGCACCAGTCCCACGGAGAGTCCTCCTAAGACCCAAGCTCTAAGGAGAGAGCAGCTTCATTTTTCTACTGCCGGAGGCTTCTCCTTCTCCCCCTCCTCCACCAGTGCAGGACTTTCTGGAATGGGGGCGGGTCCTTCCACGGCCCTGGCACAACTCGCTTCCATCTAAGTCTCCTTTGATGCCACCCACCCCCACGGTCCAGGGCCACACCCCTGTTCAGGTACAGGTGTACAGGTATCTTAGCCTTGGAATGGCCTTGGAATGGCTGGCCTGTCCACACAGGCAGGGTCAGCCTCCAGGGGAAGAAAAGAAAGGCCTGATCCCAGGTGAGTGTCTGATCCGCTGATGCTGCCGGCTGGGGTCCACCCTGGTTGGCAACAAGGTCAGCCATCTGCTGATTTGCATGGCCCCAGGCACTCATGACAGACAGCATTTTTTTTTTTTTTTAATTAGTGGATGGAATGGCCCTCAGTCCTACTCTGGTCCTCTGCCCCTGGCTCCTTCCCAGCCTGTGGAACTTCAAAAAATCTAATCTGAGGGGCGCAATGGGAAGAGTGTGGGCTCTGGAGCCAGACAGCTTCTGATCCCAGATCTACCTTCTATCTGCTGTGTGACCTTGAACAAGTTGCTGGGTTCCTCTGAGCCTCAGTTTCCTCATCTGTAGAGTGGGTATAGTGGAATGGTGGCGGCCTCGCGGGATTGTTGCGAAGGCTGGATGTGACCGTGTGGGTGCAAAGGGCCTGGCACCTAGCAAGCCCGCAGTGAACCTCGAGCTCTGTGATGACAGCAGCCAGAACAAAGGGTAGATCCTGGGATCCCGGCCTCACCTGGAGTGTCAGGGAAGCAGAGGCACCAGGGCCACTATTTCTTAGTGCCCGAGGCCCTGCTTGGGGGCCAGGGGGCTCTGGAGGCAGCTGTGTTCTAGCACTGCCCACCAGGCCCAGCCGCCAGCTCTGTGGTCACACAGCGATTGTCCTCATAATTGTTCTGGTCTGTGCTGGAGCTGGTTTGTCTTCTGCCTTCTCTCAGGTGATGCTGGCTGATCTAATTCCCTCCTGTCTTTCTCTTTAAGCACATAGTTGCTGCAAGTTCGAAAAAATGACCATCTGCAGCAGAGTGAAAATAGAGGAGTCCAGAGGAGGGGCATCAGGAGACCTGGATCCTCAGCCCACCTGCACTCTGTGACCTTGGGCGGGTCGCCTCTCCTCCTGGGTCTGAGCAATCATTTCTGTAAAGGCAAGAGCTCGATCAGGATCAGGGGGTCCCTCTGGCTGGGAAAAAAAAAATCTATTCTGAGGATCAAAAAATAAATATATCAAACCCCAGTTCTAGTGCCAAAGTTGAAAGCTTCTCAGCTGTGAAAAGAGGATTTAAATTACCCTGTGTTTAAAAAAGAAGAGAGGGGAAAAATTTAATGGGGCTTAGAATGGAAAGTCCAAATCAGACCCTGCTCTACAGACAAAGGGGGTGAAGAGGGCGGGATTATTATCTTCAGCATCTGAGCATTTTGACTGTGAGCTCTACTTTAAAAGATTTTGCAGGTGTGGGAGGGGGTGGAAGAGTAACCCGCCCCTGAGAGTTTCAGATAAGGTGTTCAGAAGGGGGGGAGATGGGCCCCAGAATGGGAAACTTGGGAAGATGGGGGCCTCAGGGGGAGTCTGGCCGAATAGGTCTGGTCTGAGGGTGTGGGGTTAGCTTGGAGGCTGGGCTGGCAAGGAGACATTTTCTCAGGCTAGAGGGGGAGTCAGCTTGGCTGCGGAAAAGCCTGGGTTTTCTCAGTGAGTTAGCCTCACTGTCCTGATTGGGTCTGCAGAATATGCAATTGCTTTTCCCCTATTCAGTTTGTTTGAACATCAGTGCAGGGTAAGGGGTAAGGATGTTGTGCCTGGGCAAACTGCGGCTGGGCAGGACCAACTCCGTGTGCGCTGGGGAAGAGCCCAGATAAACCAGGAATGAATCATTGGAAGAGGCCATGGGGGGAGAGGTGGGGTAGGGGCCCAACCCAAGATGTTGGGGGTAGGGGCTTTACCCAGCTGGGGGACTGGAGAAATCAAATAACTTGCTCTGGACCACAAAGGACAGAGATCTGTGGGCAGGTGTTCAGGCGGAGGGACAGCAAGAGCAAAGGCTGGCAGGTATAGGTCTGTTGGAGGATCAAGAAGGGGCCCAATGTCAACCGTTGTTCTAGGCTCACTGCCGGCTCTTAGAGACCCTGAGCCCTTAGACAGGACAGTCCTATGTCCAAAGAACTCCATCCCTTGTCGGCACAGCTGACTGGACCAGACGTAGAGCCCTGACCTATGCTGAGCCAATCAGAGCCCTGCTCCTGGGAATTTGAACCCTGAGAACTAGTCAGATGGACGGTGGTGAGCAGGTGAGGGGATAGGAAGCTCATCCCGGAAGCGGGAATTGGTGCCAGCCCACATTATGGAGCTATGGGTAGGCAGAGAAAGCCGGCGTGCTTGAGGAGCAGAAGGGAGCAGAGAGAAGCCTGGGGCCCCAAGAGGTGTCCTGTGTGCTTCCCTTAAACCCCCTTGAGTGAGTATGAGTAGCTTTATGTTCCTGACCATCAACAATCCCTGCATGGAGACCCCTGGCTTGCTGTAGGATGAGGTGTGTATGCTGGGAGGTGCCAGGTGTTAGAAAGTGAGCCTGAAGAGTTTGGGGCCAGGCTGGGCAGGGTTTAGAATGCTGGGCTGTGAGACCACAGATTACGTGTGTGTATGTGTTTGTGTGTGTGTGTGTGTGTGTGTGTGTGTATGAGAGAGAGAGAGAGAGAGAGAGAGAGAGAGAGACTGAAGTTTCTGAGCAGCCCTGGCAGCCCCAGTGTAGTGGAAGGGAAGTCCCTGAAGTTTAGGCCCCGAGTGTCTCCAGACAGAGAGCCTCAAGGGCCAGGGGGCAGCTCAGACAGCCTTGCTGGGTGCTCCCTGCAGGGCCCGAGCCCAGATCACATGCATGAAGGGGGCACTTTCGGTCTGATTCCCTAGCAAACCACCTCCTTCCAGTACGGTCCGTCTCAGGTAGCTGCCCGCCCCACCCCAACCACACACCCAGTGGTCACCAGCCATCCACAGCTTCACCCCTGCCCAGCCCACAAAAATAAGACCCTTCTCCAGTCTCCAGCATGGTGGCCTCAAAGGAGCTCAGGATTTGGATTCTGACAAATCTGAGTTCAAGTGACGGCTCACACTTAGAGTGGTGTGACTTTGAGCAAGCCCTTGACCTCTCTCAGCCTCCCAGGGCCCTCATCTATAAGTCATGTTCGATGTACTTCTTCCTAGAGTTGCCATGAGGATTAAACGATACGGTGAATGTAAGAGGTCAGCGTACGCCTGGCACCTTGTACATATTCAGAGAACTTCCTTCCCTCCCTCCCCTTTCCTCCTTCAAGGGGGAGGTCTGGTCAGGCGGACGCAGCTCTCATTGCTGCCTTGTGAGGTCCAAGAGCGCAGGACCCTAATCCATCACGTTCACTCTCCCATCCCACGGAAAAGGGAGGGCCTGCCTTTTGCATCTGGCAAAGCTGGCTTCCATCCTGCTCAGTGCTGGCTCTGTGGCCCCAGGCAAGTTCACTGGGAGCCTCTATGACCTCAGCCTGGATATTAGGCTTCGACTTTCCAGGTGCTGAGAGTGAGTGATGCTGTGTATTCAAGGCCAAGCCCAGTGGCTTGGATCCGTGCTCCACAGAAGGGGTTTAACTGGAATCGCAGTAGCAGCCCCTGGCTACAAACACCAGGGTGGCCCTGGTCTGCAGCTTAGAGCTGTGGCAGCCTCCGGCCTCCCTCCTCTGTCCCCCGTAGGGTGACAGGTGGGAGGGGGACCTGATAGCCCAAGTGGGAGAAGAGCCTGCCCCGGAGAAGATCAGATGGCCCTGAGCAGCATGCCCAGCCCACTCTCCAGCACCTGCCCCTCTTCTGGGAAAGAAAAGACCCAAAACAAACCTTGCTGTCATTAAGCAATTAAGTGGAAATCAAATAAGCCCAAGAACAGAAAAGCCAATTAATAAAGGAGCAACAAAAACTAACAGAATCATGGGGGCTGCGGGAAATACTGAGAAAACACAGACAGGGCCGGATGCTGGAGGCTGTTGGGAGAGGGCTGGGCTCTGGGCTGTGGCATCTGAATGCAGGGGAAGCCCTGCAGGCCCCTGAAGATGCTCTGACAGGGAGGATGCCCTTGTCCGATGGGGGAGACAGAGGCTGGCCCGTGGGAGCTCCCGGACTTATGGAGGAGACAAGGCCTCTGCCCTGGAAGTTAGGGATTTCAGTTTATTAAGCTGCTGTTATATTTCAGTGCTTGTGCTATGTATTCTTACACAATATTAATTCTTGAAAAGTTCTTACTCTCAACTTGACCATCTCATTTGATGTAAAACCCAAAGTGCCCCCTATGGCCCACCAGGCCCTAGTGACTGTGACCCCCATTGCCTCTCCAAAGTCCTCACAACTTGCTTCCTTTCACCACCCTGGTGTCCTTGCCACTCCTCACTCTCCAGGCACACTCCTGCCTCAGGGCCTTTGCATGTACTGTTCACATCTGCCTGGAATGTCCTTCTCTTGATATGCATTCACAGGCCTTGACCCATCCACTCACTTCATTCAGCTCAACTGTCACCTCTTCAGAGAGGCTTTTCTTGACCACTTTTCCTAAAATAACCTCTCACCCCACCCTTCAGTCCTTTTACCCTTCCCCTGCTTATTTTCCTCCATAACAATTATTCCCACCACCTGACATTTAATATATTGATTTGGTTCTTTTCTAGCTCTCTCCCACTAGGAAGTAAGTTCCATGAGAGGAAGTCCTTGCTTTATCCCCTGAACTTAGACTCATTGTATAGTAGGTGGTCCATGCATAGTTGTTGAATGAATGAGATAGCTGAAGCACAGAGAGGTTAAGTCACTTACTTAGGGTCATCCCAGCATTGAGGGGCAGAACAGTTTGTGAGCTGAGACCTCCTTACTCTCCAGCCCACGCCCTTTCGCCCTCAGTACGCTGCTTCCCTGGCTTCCGTGGCTGTTGGCATAATGTGGTAGGCAGACAATGGCCTCTCAGAGACATCCACATCCTAATCCCTGGAACCTGTGAATATGTTAGGTTACGTGGCAAAGGAGAATTAAGGTTGCAGGTGGAATTAAGATTGTTAATCAGCTGACCTTAAGGTAAGCAGGGTGTCTTGTATTGGGTTGGCCAAAAAGATCGTTTGGGTTTTCCCGTAAGATGTTACAGAAAACCCAAATCAACTTTTTGGCCAACCCAATATTATCCAGGCGGGCCCCAAATAATCACAAGGGTCCTTAAATATGGAAGAAGGCAGAAGAGGCAGAGAGGATGTGATGGCAAAAACAAGGTTGGAACAATGCAGTGTGAGGGGCCACCAGCCAAGGAATGTGGGCCGCCTCTAGAAGCTGGAAAAGGCGAGGGAACAGATTCTCCTCTAGAGCCTTCAGAAGGAACACAGCCCTGTGGACACCTTGATCTTAGCCCAGCAAGACTCATTTCACACTTCTGGCCTCCAGAACTGTAGAGTAATAAATATGTTTAAGCCACCAAGCTTGTGGTGCTGTGTTATTGCAGCAATAGGAAAAAAACACATACAATGATCTCAGAGTGGGAGCCCAGCCACAGGACAGAGACAGAAGGGGTGGTTGAACCTGGGGGCAGCACAGTACACAGACCTTCAGTAAACCTGACACCCTTTGGGTTTGGGGAAGGCAGCTGGGAGAAGGGGCTGCCTGTGGGCTGGGGTGGAGGGGAGGCCCAGCCGGAGGACATCTCAAGCCTACATTCTTGACGATGATCCCCTGCCAGGACTTGGGTGGGGTAGGACCTGGCTGGGTGGAGAGGTTTTTTCCAGAGCACCATGAAGACACGCCACTGACCCACAGTCCCTGTGTCAGGGCAGGGCACTTTGCCCTCGTCCCATCTTCTCCATGCCTGCCTTTGGCTCACAAGTAAGCACACACATGCCCCCATGGGTACCAAGCTGTAATGGACCTTTGACTCTGGCCTGAGTGAGGCCTGAGGGATGGGCACTGTGTAAGGAAAGGGCCTGGGCTGGAGAGAGGGGCCAGCGAGGAAGGCAGGTGAGGGCAGCAAGGACAAACCCCTGGATCACTGCGAAAGTCACTCCCCAGTCTGGGACTTAATGCCTTGTTCACAGACATTAAACCTCCCCAGTTTGCCCCTCGGAGATTACCGCGTTGGAAGAGGGGACCTGACATGAAGGCACTGGGTAGGAAGCAAGAGGCAAAATCACGTACTGATCACTCCAGAAGGTGAGGTGACCACACAAGGACTCAGGTCCTGGATGCAGCAGACGGACCTCAGCCCTGCTCCCACTGGCTGGGCGTCCTGGGGCAATGCAGCCTGAGCCCAGCTTCCGATGCCTCACCTAAAAAATGGGGATGGTAATTCAGGTCCACCTGCAATTCAGGAAGCCAACAATGTCAGAAAACTGAGTTTTGTTTCAAAACTCATTTGGTGAAAAATTTGACCTGATGTGAGGCTGTAACCAGAGAGTTATCACGCGATTAGCCGCAGATGCATGTCTCTGATTATGGGGTGCGCCCCTGGAGGCATCATGAAATAAACAGAACATGCACTGAAGTCCTTTTCAAAAATCTGGTTCCAAGGATTCTTGAAAATCGATTTGAACCTGCAGCATCTACTCTGTGGGGCAGAAAAGAAGCAGTCCTTTTGTGGCTCCTGGGACTCAGTGGGCCCTCAATAAATGCCCAGATGACCCCTGTAAGGAGGCGGTGGTATTCTCATTTTACACATCAGAAGATAGAGGCTCAGAAAGGTTAAGTAACTTTCTCAGGGTCACCCAGCAGCTAAATGGCAGAGCTGCAGTCCTACAAAATTTACGATCTTAGACACTATGTAAGACACTCAATTATGTTGCCTATTGTCAGGTGACTTGTTTTTCCCAGAGCCAACCCAGAATGAGTTCTAGCCAGTGACTTGTGCACTGCCCACCCCCCTTGGCCCTTGCCCCTACTGGACACAGGACTCAGGGAAAGGCCGGCTGGAGTCCTGGGCTCCTCTTCTTTGTCAATTTGACGCAGGTGGAGTTTGGGAAACCACAGCTACCGCATCCCTGGGTGACTGTGGCCTTGTGCTGAGAGCTGTTAAGTACCAGCACTGGGAAACAAGCTGCCATCCAGTAGCCTCTCCTCCCGTGGCCATGCTTACCAAGGCCTCCGGACATCGGAAGGTCAGGCTCCTGCTTCGTCACAGCTGGTGGGAGGGTGCAGCCTCCCTCTTTGTTATCTGGAGCTTGTGTGGGCTCTACGTTTATGGAGTCAGGGAACTGTGGGGTCAGAGATGGCTGAATGGAGGTGCCTCAGCACCAACAGACCACCTTGGGCCATGTGAGCCCCGTCTCGTGACGCCAGGATCCCGGCTCTCTGGCACAGCTAGGCCACTATGTGTAGCGTGAACGGGGAGCTTGATGGCAGTGGGCAGTTCAAAGAGCCAGAGCAGCCCACACATGGATCACCACTGAGGAGCAAGGGGAGAGAAGGGTGCCTTGTACCCAGCAACACCCAGAGTGCTCCCAGAGTGCCCCTGGGCCCATCCCCGGAGACTGAATTGGGACCAGAAGGGATTGCGAATAAGCTGGGTGATGCAATCAGGATCTAAGAGCATCTCTGTTGATTGGAGCAAAGACCAGAATCTGACAAGATGAAGCTTAACAGGGACAAAGAGGACATCCTGCTTTGGGGGTCCCAAGAGCCAAGGCTGGGCCAGCAGGAGTGACAAAGACCTGGGGGTTTAGCAAGTAGTCAGCTGATACCAGGCAGCAGTGATTCTTTTTTTTTTAAATTGAAGTATAGTTGATTTACATTGTTGTGCTAATTTCTGCTGTACAGCAAAGTGACTCAGTTATACACATATATACATTCTTTTTTAATATTCTTTTCCATTATGGTTTGTCTTAGGAGATTGGATATAGTTCCCTGTGCTATACAGTAGGACCTTGTTGTTTATCCATTCTATACGTAATAGTTTGCACCTGCTAATCCCAAACTCCCAGTCTGTCCCTCTCCCTCTCCACCTCCCCCTTGGCAACCACAAGTCTGTTATCTATGTCTGTGAGTCTGTTTCTGTTTTGTAGATAGGTTCATTTGTGCCATATTTTAGATTCCACATATAAGTAATGTCATATGGTATTTGCCTTTCTCTTTCTGATTTACTTCACTTAGTATGATAATCTCTAGTTGCATCCATGTTGCTGCAAATGGCATTATTTTGTTCTTTTTGATGGTGAGTAGTATTCCATTGTGTGTGTGTGTGTGTGTGTGTGTGTGTATCACATCTTCTTTATCCATTCATCTGTCAATGACATTAGGTTGTTTCCATGTCTTGGCTATTGTGAATAGTGCTGCTATTCATAGGGGTACATGTATCTTTTTGAATTATAATTTGGCCAGGTATATGCCCAGGATTGGGATTGCTGGATCATATGGCAGTTTTATTTTTAGGTTTATGAGGAACCTCCATACTGTTCTCCATAGTGGCTCAGGCAGCAGTAATGCTTTTTAAGGAGCTGGCAGGGAGAGGTACCTATACCCAAGCAGCTAACTTCTCCTGGGCTCTGTTCATACACAACAGCAGCCAAAATAAGGGGCAAGCTTGTTTTTCTCTGGGCAGGTCCAGTTCCGCGTGAAGATTTAGGAAGGATATTGACAAGGTGGGCCAGTCCAGAGGTAGGCACAGGAGGGGCCTGGAAACCTATTTGAAAGGAGGGCCTGGGACTGACACTAGACATTGAGATTTAGAGTCAGGGATAGAAACTCCCTCTCTGAGAGGTCACCCAGTCTGTTTTTAGGCAGGGGGGAAACCTCAGGTCTAAAGGCTGGAGGGCATGGAAAACCATGAGGGACTCAAGCTAGAGACAAAAGAGAACTTTCTAAATCCATAGGAACACCAGTGCTAAGGTTTCACCTCCCTCAGGCTGCTGTTAAGAATAAGATGCGGGCTTCCCTCGTGGCGCGGTGGTTGGGAGTCTGCCTGCCGATGCAGGGGACACGGGTTCGTGCCCCGGTCCAGGAGGATCCCACGTGCCGCGGAGCGGGTGGGCCCGTGAGCCATGGCCGCTGGGCCTGTGCGTCCGGAGCCTGTGCTCCGCAACGGGAGAGGCCACAGCAGTGAGAGGCCCGCATACTACAAAAAACAAAAAAAAAAAAAAAAAAAAAAAGATGCTCTCCATGTGTAGGTGGGCTGACTCAGTGTGGGTCATTGGCCGAGGTGTGGCTCTCCCATGCCCAGGGTGTGGCTATGAGCTGGCACTGAGCCAGGAAGAGAGGACCACGGTGGGGAAGCGGGTGAAGAGCCAGGGACCCGCTCCAGACCGGCAGCCTCAGCTGGCTCCCAGGCCCGCAGGGGAGGAGGCGGGCAGGGCACTAGCAGGCACAGGCTCCCTGTTAATTACCCCTCAGCCTAATTAGTCTTCCAGCCTCCCCTCCCGCTGCTAGGAAAAGGCCTTTGTTTGCTGTCTGCATGTTTACCAAGCAAATGGTTTTTAAAAGCTTTCATAGACACAGAGAACCCATTTAGGAGGCTCGGTGGATAAAATTATTTATAGAGTTTAATGGTTATCGTTCTCATGCCTTTAGGAAATCAGGAGCCATGTGGGTGGTGGGTCTGGGGGGCCAGGCTGCCTCTGCCCTCCCTCCTCCTCTTCCTCTCTTCCGGACAGTCCTCTCGCTCCCGTCCTTTCTCTGCTTCTGTTTCTTCTGCACCTTTTCTGTCTTCCTTTTGAAATCACCCTTTAGCTCACTCTGTGTCTCCCCTCCTCCCTTCCCTTCTTCCTCTCTCTCTCTCTAGCTGTTAGATTCCCTGTTTTCTCACTGCCTGTCTTCCTCAAGGTCTACATTTGGATTTGTAGGTGTATCTCTGTCTTTCTCTCTGTGTGTTCTCTGTCTTGGTGAATCTCTCTGGCTCTCTGTCTTTTTCTCCGCTTCTGTCTTTGTCTCCATCTCTGTCTCTCTCTGTCTCTTCTCCATCTCTCTCTTTCTGTCATTTATCTCCCCCATCTCTTGGTCTCTGTCCCCGGCTTTTTCCCTCTCTCTTCATCTCTCCACCTGCATCCTGTGTACTTTGTCCAGACAACCGCATGGGCCCCAGGCATTGGTGGGCAGCTCATTTCCATAAGGGCCTTTCACACGTGTCTCCTACCCTAGTGCGAGGGCATCCAAGTGGCTGGTGGGTTGGGTTCCTGAGTGTCCTGGGCCCACTGCCTCCGCTGGGGCGGGTCCTCTCATGGGTCAATTTGTGTGTGGTCTTGAGGGTGGGACCCTCTTCTTCTCCCGCAGGGACAAGGCCCAGAGTGGAAGTGCCTGCCGCCCAAGGTCACCCAGGGGTGGACGGGAGCAGAGAGAGGTGAGACTGGGAGCCAGTGCACCCTTCAGGCTGAGACCGTGAGACAGAGGGTAGGTCATAAGGGGGGTGTA
Source organism: Mesoplodon mirus (assembly GCF_964341445.2). Lineage (NCBI taxonomy): Eukaryota > Metazoa > Chordata > Mammalia > Artiodactyla > Ziphiidae > Mesoplodon > Mesoplodon mirus. Next base: position 57,857,690 of record NC_138994.1, on the reverse strand, counting down.
AGGGACTCCCAAGGGTCAAGGATTCCAGAGGAGGCTCTTGGGAACTGGGTAGAACTTTGAGGTTCCTCTGAGATCAGGTCCACGGAGGCCCACCCCAAGCAGGTCTCTAGCGACCTTCCCTCCAGCCTCTGATACAGACCTTCGGGGATAGGAAACTCCCTACCTGTTAGACAGCTGTGCCCAAGGAAGCATCTTCTCTACGGGGAGTCCCTCCTGACTGCGTCTGTGTGAGGAAGGTCTGGAAGTGGAGAGGCGACAGTCCCCTAACTCTGGCAGCACCTGGTCTGATGGGGAAGATGTGGACTCCACATGTGCAGTGTGTGTGGAGTCCTGGAAAGCGGTCTTTGGAGTGTGGAGACAGACATGCTGGCATGGGTCCTGATTAATATACTACTAACTGTGCGCCCTGGGCTAGTCACTTTGCCCTGAGGGCCCTGGTTTCTTCTTCTGGAAAATGGGATTGGCGATAACACACCTACGTCTCAGGGTTGACGACAATATGACATGGTGATGGAGAGCCCAAGCTTAGGGTACGGGTGGCTAATATGAATTAGCCCTGCGTCCTAATTCACATTCTCCCTACTTCTTAGCTGTGTGGTCTTGTGCAAGTTACTTGACCTCTCTGAGCCAGTTTCTTTCTCTATAAAATGATGATAAAAAACAGTCCCTTATACCACTGATTTGTTGTGATAACAATTCAATGAGGTGCTGCATGCCTAATGCTTTGCTTGCACAAGTGACTGAACCTCTCTGTGCCTCAGTTTCCTTATCTGTAAAACGGGGATGATAATACTACTCACCTCCAATGGTGGTTGTGAGGACTAAATGAAATAGCACCTGTAAAGCATTCGGACCAGTGTCTGGTACAGAGCAAGCACCACATGAGAGTCGCCTATTGTAATTAGCACAGTCTTAGCCCATAACAGGGTATGACCTCATCCCTATGGACTCTGACAACCTCCTCCTACGCCCGTCCTTGAGCCCCAACATGTCCACCATGGGCGGTGGGGAGAGAGTGGGGTGGGGAAGTGGGACTGTCCTCTCCTGGGAAGATCTGGCTCCACTCTCCTGTTCATCCATCCATCCATCTTGCAGCCGAGCCTCCAAAAGCTCTTTAACGAGCCTCCAAGGGGGCTTTCAGATCATCTGCTTCCCGGGAGACCCGCTTGCATCTCGCAGCAGGGTGGTGCCCATAGCGGGAGGTGGAGGCCGGGTGGGAAAGCATCCTGAGCAGAGTGGCAGGTGGAGGGGTCTCCGCCCCCACACTCCCTGGCGGGGTTGCCTGGAGCTCTCAGCCTCGGTGCCAGGAGCAGCCTGCTGCCAACATGGCCCCGTTAACTACACCAAGGTAGACACAGCAAACTGGGCGCAGGACTCCTGGGATTTTGGTGGCTGGGCCTTTGCAGCCAGTATGATCCTTTGGCCCCATTGACTCATTAAATGGCTCTGTCTTTTTTCCTTCTGGGGAATTGATGAGGTGAATCCAAATTGGGGTGTGTGGGATCCCCAGTCCTTGCTTTCTGGCTTCGTACTTCAACTTAGATTTAGAGACATTTTGAATCTCCTTAACATCTGGATTTCAGTTTGCCAGTTTATAGGATGGAATTAACAATGCTGACCCCACTTAGCCTTTTATGGGGGGATTAATAATTAATAACGACAATGATCGCAGCTGGCATTTATTCAGAACTTGCTGTGCACTCGGCCGTGTGCTGAGACTTCTCAGCGTGGTCCCAGTTCACGTTCACAGCCTCATGAAGTAGGGGCTCTTATGGTCGTGTCCTCGGTGTGGGAAAACGGACAGGGGACACCTCAGCATAAGGCCACTCAGAGAGTAACAGGTGTCTGATGCGCTGCCCGCTGCTCTTTTCACTGACCCACACTGGGGCTCTAAAGACCCAGAGGTTTTGGTGAGGAAAACATGCCCATTTCCTCCCTGGGGAAGAGGCCCCAGTGTAAGGAAGTCTCCCCTGGGGGAGGGAGTGGCCGTTGAGGCAGATCAGCTGCCCAGGAGTCTGGGAGCCTTGCATCCCACGGGAGGATTTTTGGGCCAGGCTTGCTGGGCGGCTGGGGGTGGAAACATAGGGCCTCTCTGGTTCCTGAAGGCCCCATCTGAAGGCAGGGTCAGTTGGGAGATGAGTGACAGCAAGGCTGAGGCCTAGGGAAGATGAGGGAGACCAGAAGGGGGAATCCTCCTGGTTGACTCTATTCTCAGAGCACCTGGCACATAGTAGGTGCTCGTTTAATGCTGCTTGAATGAATGTCTGACCAAGGAACCCAGCAAAAGATCTTGCACCCCGTTTTTCCAGAGCCCTCCTCTGTGAGCCCCATGGTCTGGGCACGACTGGGAAGAAGGCCCCTTTCTGCTCGGGAGGGAGCAACGAAGCCTTTCCACGCTTCTGTTAGCAAAAACTTAGTGAGAAGAATCTCTAGGACCCCTCCCTCCTCACCCCTGCCCGCCGCCATGCCCGATGACAAGGGAACAAGTAGCTGGGAGCAGCAGTACTGGGGCCAGTCAGACATTTGGGGTCACACTCTTGCCACCAGGGGCACCCTGTCCCTAAACCCCCACCATCTTAGTTTCCAGATGCCAAGCTGGCCGCAGGAGTATTAAAGGATAGTTTATTTTGAATAAGTACCATCATGACTCTCCTACCGGAACAAAATGAACATGTGTCAAAGATTGTATTTAACTCATTAATTAGCTTCGGACCCCATGAGATGTTACAACCTGTTCAAAGGAGAATTCAAATGATCTCATGTATAGAGTCAAAGAAGGCGTCCTGAAATGAATTCACACAGAGTTGCGAAAACTGGCAAATCTAGTCTGTATCCACAGAACAACAATCAATGGCTCAATGGCGTTCCTCTGAACACAATTTGCATCTCTATGGGCAAGAATTATTTGCATTATTATCAGCTGGCATGTGAATGACAGCAGGGTACGGGTTTAGGGAAAGAGCTGAGAAGAGGGGCCCCGCATTTGCATGTCTGCATGGGCAGCCTCCGGGCTTGGCTGGTCCACTCCCAGTGAGGGGGCTTCACCTGCAGGGACTGTGAACTGCACACCTGTGCCCAACCCAGAAGCAGGCTGAATCGAGCGGGCAATCTGACACCTGCTTTTTTTTTTACTTTTTCTTTTCTAATTTCTTTTCTTTTTTTAAAATATCTTTATTGGAGTATAATTGCTCTACAATGGTGTGTTAGTTTCTGCTTTATAACAAAGTGAATCAGTTATACATATACATATGTTCCCATATCTCTTCCCTCTTGCGTCTCCCTCCCTCCCACCCTCCCTATCCCACCCCTCTAGGTGGTCACAAAGCACCGAGCTGATCTCCCTGTGCTATGCGGCTGCTTCCCACTAGCTAGCTATTTTCGTTTGGTAGTGTATATATGTCCATGCCACTCTCTCACTTTGTCACAGCTTACCCTTGCCCCTCCCCATATCCTCAAGTCCATGCTCTAGTAGGTCTGTGTCTTTATTCCCATCTTACCCCTAGGTTCTTCATGACCTTTTTTTTTTTTTTTCTTAGATTCCACATATATGTGTTTACCTGTTGGTGAGCAGTTCGTGACCTGAGCACTCTACGTGGAATAGTAAAATGATCTGTGCAGCGGCACCCCTGGCTGAGGAGGGTGCCCTCTGCATCACAGACAAAGCACACTAGAGGTGATGCAGGCAGCGAATGGAAGGCCGGATGTAGGAGGAGATGGAGAGAGGAGGAGCCCTGGGTGACAGGAGGTTGGCAGCCTCCTTAGCAGGTGGGTGGGGGTGGGGAAGGAAGGAAGGGAAGGTTTGCAGGGACTGAGGGGGAAGAGGAGGGAAAGGGAGAGCAGAGGGGAGAAACAGAGAGGTAGCTTGACATGGGAGCAAAGTCCCAGCCTGGAAACCCGGGGCTGGGGTCCCACACTCGGCTCTGGCTGCCTGGCCTTGGGGGTGGAGCCCTTCCGGGCCTCAGCTTCTTTCTGGTTAAGGGGGGAGGATGACACAAGAGGACCTGCATGGCACCATTAATTCTGACTTCTCTTGGGTCTGGCCACACTCGAGAGCTTGGTGCTCCCCAGACCTGTCATGCACCTCTGTGCCTCTGTGCCTTTGTCCATGTTGTTTCCTTTGCTTGGAAAGCCTTTCCTTCCTTGCCTGCCTGGCAAAGTCGTATTCATCCACCAAGGCCCGTCGTTGTTGGAACATCACCTCCCTTTAGCATTCGAGACTGTCCCAGGGGCTTCCCTGGTGGCGCAGTGGTTGAGAGTCCACCTGCCGATGCAGGGGACACAGGTTCGTGTCCCGGTCCGGGAAGATCCCACATGCCGCGGAGCGGCTGGGCCCGTGAGCCGAGGCCACTGAGCCTGCGCGTCCGGAGCCTGTGCTCCGCAACGGGAGAGGCCACAACAGTGAGAGGCCCGCGTACCGCAAAAAAAAAAAAAAAAAAAAAAAAAAAAAGACTGTCCCAGGCGTTATGGAATGTTCCTCGTCCCTCCGCTGTGGTGATATAAGTAGCTTATCTTCACAAGCAAGGGACTTAAAGTCAGACAGACTGGGTCTAAACTCTGGCTCTGCCACCTCGTAGAGCAAGGATAGCCTCTAAGTGTTCAAATCTCTAAAATGACATTGGGACCATTTCACTCAAGTAATGGCACCCACCTTCACAGTGCTGTGATGTTCCCAGGGGACATACTTGTACATCTCTCAGCCCTGCCCCTGGAACCTGGGATGTGCTCAAAAAATGTTGGCTGTTACTGTACACCTGTGAGATAGCATATCGTTCTCGGGTCACTGGGGTCAGTTCTGTCCAGATGCCCCACTGAGCAGGTGTGTCTTACTTCCCTGTGTGTCACCCCTGCCTAGTGCAGCACCTGGACCTTAGCAGGCTGGCAGTGAATCCCCACTGGATGTAATGACTTTGGATGACAGGGAAGGACTGATAGAAGGAGAGAGACTTAGCCGGGCCAGGTGTGGAGGTCTGAGCTGCCAGGGATGGTGATAATTAGCTTGGGAGGGAGGGGAAGGGCCCAGCTAAGGCTGGCTGCTGGTAGGAGAGCTGGCATCTGGTTGGGAGCTTATCCCTCAGGACAAGAACCCCCCGGACTTCCTCCAGGACACAGGAACTCTCCCGGGACGTCTCCGAGGATGGCTGGAGATTGGAGTTATGTGAGATTCAAGCCTCGGCTTTCTCTAAGGGCCAAGAAAAGAAACTTAACGTTTATCCCAGGCTGCTGCTGCTAGGAGATGCTCTCTCCCTTCTCCTGGAGATGGGGATGTGGGCCAGGAGGGGAAGGAGCGCTATACTCGTCCTGTCCTAGTGCTGCCTCAGAGAACTGAGGCACAGAGAAGGACAGCAACTTGGTTAAGGTCACACAGCAAGTGGGCCCACAGGTAAAATGCATCCTCTTGCGTGGTCTCATTTCACAATCACAGAGTCGTGGCAGGTAGGGAGGCCAGAGCTTATTCTTTCCATGTTATAGATGAGAAAGTGGACCTGGAGAAGGGATACACAAGCCCAGGTTAAAGAATGAATCAGCGTTGGAGCGGTGAGCTCAAGATCAAGACCCTCGCCCTGCCTTCTCTGTCTGGGTTGGGGGCTGCCCTCTCATACCCACAGTCGGGTGAGGAGACCGGGCTGGGGCTTTGTTCCAGGATATCTTTTATCAATCTCTTTTTTTTTTTTTGCGGTACGCAGGCCTCTTACTGTTGTGGCCTCTCCGGTTGCGGAGCACAGGCTCCGGACGCGCAGGCTCAGTGGCCATGGCTCACGGGCCTACCTAGCTGCTCCGCGGCATGTGGGATCTTCCCGGATCGGGGCACGAACCCGTGTCCCCTGCATCAGCAGGCGGACTCTCAACCACTGCGCCACCAGGGAAGCCCCAGGATAGCTTTTAGTCAAGTTTGGGAGCCTGGAGCCTGGTGATGGGATGGACATGGCCTTACTCTCGGGGCTCAGGAAGGGGCACCTCAGCTTGCGGTGGCTGGCTTGGCAAGGTCCTGGACCCCCAGCCTGCTCTGGAAATGGAGGGGCCAGGGGCTGCCAGGCTAGTTGGCAGCGTGGCGGCCACTCCGGGAATGGAGAGAAGGTGGGATTTGGGAAGCGGCGTTGGGTGGTGCTCCAGCAGCCTGGACCTGCCCCTGGCAGTGCCCTCCTTGATGCCAGCTGCTCTGGGCCTGTCCTGCCACTACACAGGGTCCACCCTGGTGGCTGACTCCAAGCCCGGATGCTGCCGAGAGAAGCCGCCTCTTCACTACCCTTAGCCACATGCAGATGGGAGCCAATCCAACAAATCACTCTGTGGGCCTCACCACAGTAAGGGGCCAGTGTGCCCCTCACTCCCCATTCTAGCTGCCTATCTGATCTGTCTGGCCTGGATGCAGAGGCTATAAGGCCAGGTGAGGATGGTCAACTCCAATTTTAAGAGGGTCCTGGACCTCTAAGCAAAGGGGGGAGGCATGGGGGGTGTGCAGGGACTAATATTTACTCAGGATCTATCTGTGCCATAGACTTAATTAATCCTCAGAAAAACTCTGCAAAGTAATTATCATTATTCCCAATGTACAGACCAGGAAACTGAGGCTCAGAGACAGTAATTCACCTGGGCAACATTATAGAGCTTCTAGGTGGTGGAACCAGGTCTCAAATGCAGCCGTGAAGCACATCACTCTTTCTCCACTCCCCCACCCCTCAGTGGTGGGAGGTACAGAGGCAGAGACAAATGACCCCTAAAACATGACACATGCAATTACAGAAGTGTGAGGAAGATGCCCTGAGAACTCAGGGGAAGGGGTTGAAAATTCAGATAGGAGACACCAGGGACGTTTTCGCAGAGGGGAGGCATTTGGAGCCGGGCTTCAGTGAATGAGCAGGGGCTTCTGTAGGTGGAAGAAAGAGCCAGAAGGGCTTCTCTGGCAGAGGGGGCAGCCGGAACAAAGGCTTGAGTGTCCGTCTAGAAAGTTTGGGCTAGATTCTGTAGGTTTTATCCCTCGTGGATGTGACTATTTGATTATCTCCTACCAATTTGTAAGCTCCATGAGGGCAGAGGGGACATCTGTTATTTACATTTCCTCCATTATCACCCTAAATCTTAGCACACTGAGGGCATACAACAGATGCTCAAGAAGTATTTGTCAGTCGAATGAGCAGTGCCTGTTTTAGCTTGGCACCTCAGGGCCCCTTGCTTTGCCCCTCCCTTCATGGGTCTCCAGCACACCCTGAACTTTCCACGTTTGAACTTGTCTCCTCTGTAAGGGATTTCTCCGCTGGCCCTCAGACAGCTGGAGCATCCTTTCAAAGGAAGCCCTGAGGCTGAGTCCCACCTGCCAGGCCAGGCTCCTGAACTATAGGAGGTGGAGGGTCCCCTGCAGCCCTGGCCTCCGTGCTCACTCTCTCCTCAGCCAGCCCCTGCCTACCATCTGCAAGGCCCCCGGGCAAGAGTGCAGAGGAGGCCCACATACCACACGTTTAAATACCAAAACGTCATTGATTCAGCGATTAGGCTGGCAAATAAAATATGTTTTAGCCCCCTCCCCAGGCAAATACACCTTCATAATGACAAAACTGAAAAGAATATATAGAGCTATGGTGGGAAATCCCAAAGAGTTTATTTATTACCGTGCATGTATGTCCCGGTGTCCCATTGGTGGGGGCCGATGTCTGGATGAGAAATAAAATAAAGACACATAACAGAAGCCAGATGCAAAAGCGATAATGCGTGATTCTGATGATGTGAAGTTCAAGAACAGGCAAAATGAACCTATGATGATAGAAATCAGAAAATCAGTTTCCCCTGGGATTGAAAGGATTGTGAAGGACCTGAGTGGGCTGATGAAGTTGTTTTATGTCTAGATTAGGGGGCTGGTAGTATGGGTGTTTACACTGATCCAAACTCATCCAACTGTATTCTTAAAATGAGGGCATTTCACTGTATGTAAATCATACCTCAAATACAGCCATAAAAGACTTGATAACATCAGAACCATGAGAAAATTAGAACAAATCAGTGTTAAAATCACGTAAAAAAAGATGTGCATCATGCTTAAATTATCACATATTTACTCCCTAAAATTTATCTTTTTTGCCATTATGTCAGCAAAATCACCAGTTGTGTTGTTATAATCAGGATTTTCATATAATTTGTGTTCTCTTGACAGTAATGATCTCAAGCAGCCCTGTCTGATAGAAATACGTGAGCCACGAATGTGAGTCACATATAGAATCTAGTCCATGTTTTAAAATGCAAAAATACGCAGGTGAAATTAATTTTAATAATATATTTATTCAATCCAAGGTGTCCAAACTGTTATTTAAACAGGTAAACAATATAAAACGTTATTAATGACATACCTTCTGTTCCTTTTTTTCATATAAGGTCTCCAGAATTTTGTGTGGATTTTACACTTAGAGCACGTTTCTATTCAAACTGGCCACATTTCAAGTGCTCAGTTGTCATATATAGACAATGGATACTCTATTGGACAGCTCAGCTAAACAACTAAAAAGTAAAATGCAATTTTATTCAAAGCGTACAAAATTCGAAAATATTTTCATTAAGCGTTTAAGTTCAAATGATAGTAAAATATTTAAAAACGAACCCTTTTTCATATATGTTTCCTCAAAGTATTAAAAATGATCTATTAAAATTAAAAGGTGCAATTCCCACTGTAATTAATGAGTATAGAATTAATAAAAATTATTTAACCTGAAATTTTAAAAATATTTTGAAAAGTTATTTAAGTATTATTGAATATTTTTATTTAAAAAATTGTTCACACCTCTAGTGTTAAAAGTACAATTTTTTGTTAATGTAATGAATCAGTGTCATGCTTTTTACATCTAGACCTACATTTATACCATATGATTAACATGAATTGTTGAATGTAGCAAAATGTTCCTTAGCTGCTCTATCAACTAGAGCAAACACTACAAATAATAACTTGAGAATTGTGAGTACTTCCAGAACCGTTGATTGGAACAGTCAGACAGCTAGAAAAGGACACTTGGCATTGCTTGGAAATGATACTTTGTTTTTCAAGAATCTTTTGCATTCATGCTATGTGAGACCAAGGATTTGAAAAGCTAATTAACTCATCTTACCCAGGTGCTTCTGCGGCTCCTATGTGCCCCGTGTTCTCCATTCCATCCAGTGGAGCCATTTGTTGGCAGCAGCAGGTCCCAGAAACATTCTTGGCATTCTGACTCTGTTGTCTTTTTTTTTTTTTTTTTTTGCGGTACGCTGGCCTCTCACTGTTGTGGCCTCTCCCGTTGCGGAGCACAGGCTCCGGACGCGCAGGCTCAGCGGCCATGGCTCACGGGCCCAGCCGCTCCGCGGCATGTGGGATCTTCCCGGACCGGGGCACGAACCCGTGTCCCCTGCATCAGCAGGCGGACTCTCAACCACTGCGCCACCAGGGAAGCCCTCTGTTGTCTTTTTATTCAGCAAACCCAGAGCAAAAGATGTGGAGACCCATTTCCCTGGAGCCTGAACAGTGTTAATTGTGAGAGCAGGGGTTTAGGATTAGGGGCTATACGTGCCAGCGCTGAACATAACAATCCTGAGTGACAAGAGGTGCCCATGTGTTCTTTAAGGGGTGTGTGTGTGTGTGTGTGTGTGTGTGTGTGTGAGATACTTGAGTTCCAGCAGAGAGTTGCCTGGTTTTGTAAATAAAGTTGTATTGCTGCACAGCCGTGCCCACTTGTTCAGGTATTGTCTATGGCTGCTCTTTGGCTAAAAGATCAGAGTTGTTTTCACAGAGATCAGACCATACAGCCTGAAAGCCTGAACTATTTGCTACCTGCTGCTTTAAGACATTTGCCAACCGAGGGCAGGATCTTGCCTGGGTCTGAGTGGCTCCCCTCCTTGGGGCCTGTTGAACTGAGACCTTGGGTGCCATGGGGATTCCATCTAGACTTCTGCTGCAGTTGCAAGCCCCTCAAAGGAGGAGATCTAGCGGGGTAGGAAGGTCCCCCGAAGCAGGTCCTCTAAGTTAAATTCTGAGGGCTTCAGTTGCAGACTGAGAGAATGGTCCTCTTCCCTTCCTCCCTTCTGCCAGCCCCTCCTCATCCTCTGTAAGAATAGCCATGAGGGAATTTCCCACAATCCTCTCCAGGAGCAGAGCTGGCACTAGGCTCTCTCTTCTGGCCCCAGTGTCCTGGACGGAGGTGGTAACTGCCAAGAGATCTTGGTGAGCTGGGGACCTTGTCTGCCTGGGCGAGCCCGAGTGTATGCCAGAGTGGCCGGAGATGGAGGGTAAGTAGATAAAGAGCAGAGTGTGGGCATGGCGGTGCCCACCCCTATTGCCTCCCTGGTCACAGTGGCATTTTGTTGGATTCTGCACCTGTCACTTCTACTAGGTGCATCATTCTTGGTCAGCCCCTTTGTGGCTATCCAGTGCTGGGCATCTGGTGGACCCACCATCAGGAGATGCGGTCTGCCAGGTTGGCATGTGCTCTTTGCCAGGCACAGGTCGGAGTTGCACAGATGAATGCAAACGGTCCATGCCCTCAAGTAGCTCACCCCCACGCCCGGGAGAGGCAGAGAGACTGGCAGCTGGAGCCCTCACTCTGAGGAACAAGTGTATGATGCCTCGAGCAAGCACTCCCTCTGATGGTTCCAAGCAGGGCACCATAATTCAGCTTGGAGGGGTCGGGACGCTTCAGCAAAGAGGTGACAAATTGAGCTGCTTGTTGAACGACAGCGTGAACAGATGAGAACGAGAGCCTAAGTTAGCCGGGGCCGTGAACCCTAAAAATGTGAGAAGGGATCGCTTCTGAAGTTTTAAATGGAATTCACTTAAAATGTCCCTTGGCTGAAAGGGGGACAGGGGGAGAGGGCTGGAGGGAGATGGCTGCTGAGAACAGGAGGACCAAGGCCAAGGAGATGGAGCCTCCTGTCCAGGCTCTCACCCAGCATCCCTGCCCCCAACTGCTGGCCCAGGAACTCCTCGCCGCTGAGGAGAGAAGGATGAGCTGTCGCAGCTGGAGGACAAATCTCTTTTAATTTTGTTCTTCGGAGGAGGGGGTGGGCCAGCGTTGGAGCGAGAGATTGGCTCCGTGAGTAATGGTCCTGCCGGCTCCACTAACACCCCAGGTGAGGGATGAGGGAGAAACGCTCCCTCCCCTAACCTTTCCTGGGGCTTGCAGCCAGGGGACAGGGACTGCTCTGCCCAGGCGCACGGAAGCAGTGCGCCTCAAAGGGCTGAAGCTGGGGTCCTTAGGAACCATCTTACAAGGGCTTCTGAAGTAGTCTCCTTGGAGTTTTAAGGGGGAGCCCATGGGAGGGTCCTTAGGGGTTCACCACCCCTGCTGAGTAGTGTGTGAAATTTTGTATAAGTAGAAAAGCGCTGGGGGGAGGGTGCGTGGTTTTCATCAGCTTCTCTAAAGTGTCCGCACCCCCGATCTGGAGCTAAGATCTCCTGGATTCTTCCCTCTTGCTTAACAGATGGGGAGGGGAGGGACTCATCCAATGCCACATGGCAGATCTGTGGATCCTGGGGGCTCGGCTGGGTTGTCACCTCTCTACTGTCTCTATGGTCCAAGGCCCGGCTAAGAGGGGCACTGAATGAGAGAACCCAGGTCTCCCGGTCCTCCCTTGCACGCTCTTTCTCCTGGTGAAAGTCTGGGAGATAAGAGATGGGGGCAAGACCGGGAGGTTTAAGCAAAGTCTGGTGTATGTAGCTGCGTGGATGAGCTGCCCTCCCCGCTTCCCCAGGGGATCCTCGCGGTGGGGAGGGGGCGCGGACACCCAAGGAGGCAGATCAGAAGCATCTGCAAGGACCTCTCACCTGGGGCAGCCTAAGCCTTCACTCTGCAACACCCCCTCCGCCTGCAGCAAAGGACACCTACATGGGGCAGGGAGAGGGGAGGAGGGCAGCATCCCTGAGGGGCAGCACGACGATCAGATACAGATTAGAGGTGATTCTGAAGCCAAAGGCTGCAGTGGGGAGAGCTGGGCGGAGAGGCTGGGTAGGAGGGTGTCGTAGGGGTCCTGGTAGAAACGAGGGAGTGGGAAAATAGAAAGAGCCCTGGAGCTGGCCCTTGTCCCTGCAGGTGACAAAGGAGCCAGCAGGGCCTCCCGATGGGGCTGAGAACTTTAAAAATGTAGAAAGGGATTGCTTCTGAAGGTTCAGAATCAATCTAGCCCCAGTCCCTGCTTTGACTTCGTGTCACCGTGGGCAAGACTTGTGTTTCTATTGGTCTCAGTTTTCCCATCCGTTAAATGGAATAGAACACTTGGAACCCATCTGTTAAATGAAATAATTATAGTTGCAGCCGTCTTAGCAAGTGAGGCCTGGAGACAGGAGAGTGGGCATGAAAGCACTTTGGTGCTGAGAAGAGATGTAGGGATCGTTGACAAGGACTTGAGAAAAGGTGGTACAGGAAGAAATGATGGGGTGTGGGGGGAGGAGGAAGGGATGGGGCGGGCCAGGAGAAGGAAGGGTCCACCCCACTCGAAGTGTCTAGGTGTTTTCCTGGAAGCACAATATACTTGACAAGAGCATTTGATAGAACCTGCCAAGGGGTGGCCTCTGACCTGGGAGGGAAATGTTGAACTTTGGTTTTACGAGTGTTCTAGCTGAGTCCTTGATTACTCTGGAATGCAGGTAACTCACTACAGGGAAAGCTGGGAGGATTAAGGCTCAGAAACGATATGGCTGTGCGTGGCAGAGGTAGATTATTTGGTGACCTAAAGTTATTTGGTGACCTAAAGCCTACCTGAGATAACTACTGAGCACTGAGAGATAAAGCTGGGAGGATCTGGGAAGCCTCCCTGGAGGAGGTGACTTGTGAGCTGGTCACGGGTAGGATCCCGAGAGTAACACGAGGAGAGAAGCAGCCCAACACGGGAAGGCAGGGCTTCAGGAACGTGGGGGACCCTGGCCATTTCCCCTTGGATTATGAAATGGAATCGTGGTCCATCTCCCTTTCTAACTTTTGGTTCTTGAAGGTGTGTGTGACTCCACCAAGGGTCCCACCCCGTAGGGCCACACTCAGGAGTCCTCCCAGCCTTGGGCACCCAAGGAAATGAATCCCGGCACTTCCTCCCGGCCTCCCAGCCCCCGCGGGTGGCCTGCTGAGCTAGGCTGGGCTCCAGGCTGCTCTCGGTGAGGCTCGCCTGTTTACCACTTCGCTGCAGAGCAGATGGATGACACAGAGGCCGCATTTTTCTCCCCTCGCTGCAGGAAAATGAATCTCACCAAGTGTTGCCGACACCATCCTACCAGGTTCCGCATCCATCGTGGACCGGGGCTGCTGACAGAGCACAGGCCCATCCCTCAGCCCGGCTCCGAGCCCAGGGGAGAGAGTGGAGACGAGATGAACGTTTCGCATCCTTCTTTTCTCGGTGCCTCACCTCCTCTCCCCTCCAGATCCAACCACTCCGCCAAGCGGCCCCCGCAACACCCCCAGCCTAGGTCTTAACGGCACTTGGAAGCAGATGCTCCCTGACAGAAGATGGGGTTGTGATCAGGGGAGAGGTGACGAGAAGGCATTGGATTTAGACCTGATAACTGACACCGACTGAAAGCATGATGAGGGGCAGTCATTTCACTGAAATACCTGAAGGTCAAGTCTGCCTGGGAGAGGCAGCTGGGAAGATGGGACGGTGGTCGGGAGAACTGGACTCGAATCCCAGCTCCTTTATCAATGTACTCTAGGAATCTGGGCGAATCATTCCATTGCTCTGGGTCTTGTTTTCTTCCAAAATGGGAGTGGATTCCTTCCAGTGCTGGTAATGGGTCACGTGCTGGGAATTTAAAGACATGCTGGTAATATTCCAACATCTGTTGAGCACTTACTATGTGCCTTAAGACTGTGGGGAGAAGATCATCGATCTTCACATGAACCTTGGGAAGAGGCCCACTTCAGCCCCATTTTACAGATTGAGTAACTGAGATACTGATTTGAAGTGACTTGCAAGAAGTAAATGGCCGAACCAAGATTCAAACCCACCCTGTTAATTCCAAAGTCCTTTCTTCTTACTAAATGATATGACTATCCCAGGGCAAAGAGACTCTTGGGGGTCTGGACCTGAGGGGAATCTAGAGGAATAAATAATTGAAAGGAGGCATTTGAGAACCTCAAGAGAGCCGTTTGGGAAAGCATTTCCTTTCCTGGCCTCAGCTGACACCTAGCACAGCTCCATCGCTCATCGGGCCCCAGTCCTTCCTCATCCTTTTGCATCATAGCCGTCTTTCCAAGACCCAGTCTTCCTGGACCACTCTGTAGAAGTCTCCAGTGATGCACGTTGACCTTGGGATACAGTCCAAAGTCTTATTAGGCCATGTCTGCCTTCCCAGTTTGCTCACGCGCTCAGGGGGAGAACCCTGGTGAATTTCCAAAATCCCCAGGACCTTCTCTTGCTTCTGAGTCTTTGCTAGATTCTGAGTTTTCTCCCTTACCAGCACAAGTCCTCCTTAGGTTGTTTCCAGGAGAACGATTTGACCTTCCTAATACCTTTTCTATCTATTTGGCCAGTTGGACTTTGTTCCTCCCCATGCTTCCATCCTACCCCCCGGGGAGACAGTCCAGGTAAGACAGTAGAGCCTCTTTTCACAGGAGACTGAGTCACAGGTAGGGGTGAGCCTGAGCAGTCGAAGGTAGGGTTCTTCCAATCCGGTCTTTGAAGATAGCTCCTGGCATGCCTGCCTAGTGGCTGTGGGTTTGGGTGGGCCAGGAAATGCGGGAGTTGCCCACTGTGTAGGTTGGGGACCAGCTGGGGCTGCCTTCCAGCCTCCGTGGGTCCCCAGTGGAGAAGAATCAAAGTTGTTGCCCTTTCCTCCCCTTCTAGCAGACGGCCCCAGAGTATAGAGCATCCCAAAGAGAATCACGTGCCAATTCATTTCCATTTAATCTGGGAATCCTTTGGGGGCCAGTTGGGGCTGGAGATTTGGTCCCATTTTATTTTGGTTGTGACCTCTGCTCCCTGTTGAGATGAGTGGCTTCATTGACTGTAGAAATGCCCCCTTTAGGTGTGACCTGGGGAGAGGTTTCTGCTGGGACCCTACAGGGTGAAGGAGGGGTGCGTAGGGCCTGGAGTGATGACTTAAACTCTTCCCCATACCTACCTCAAGTTCATGTACCATTTCAACAGGTCGTGGACTCCCTGAGCCCATCCACAAACCCCCAGCTAACAAGCCCGCTCTCAGGCTTGAATTCAGACCTCAGACCTGGTCCACCTCCCGTGAGCCGGGCCCTCCCTTCTCAGCGCCCCTTCTCCCCTGTGAGTTCCCCACCCTGCTCGCCCCACCCTTGCTGGGATCCTGGCTCCTTGCTGTTGCCGGCGGGCCCTCCATACCTGGGAGTACCCTCAGCTGCCTCCTACACCCAGGGCCACCCCAGGGGCAAGCTGCCCCTGGATGAACCTGGGATGCTGGATGGGAGGCTGGGAGGACGCCTGGAGCTTGTTACATTGGGTTACATTTCCACACTGGCAAGGAGACTCTCCTGGTGGCGGACCCTGGCCTGAGACAGCGCCTCATGGGACCACCTTGCTCCCTCTATCTGGGTGTCACGTGCAATAATTTATTTAATCCTCACGAGAACCCTCTGAAGTACATGCTGTTGAATCCCCATTTCGTAGGCAGGGAACTGAATCAGGGTGGAGTCAGTTCCACTGCCTTCCATGCTAGGCCAGCTTGGCTAGGGTGACCCCCAAGTCACCCGGGGTGCCCTTTCCTCCCAGCCAGCCTCAGCAGGGCTCTCTCCATCCACAGGTGTTGTAATAATCTCTCCAGGATCTCTGTCCCTTTCCTCCCAGATATCTTCTTGGCTTCCATGCAGAGAATGTCAGCCCAGGAACCAGGGCACACCCTCTGAAGGAGGGCTTCTGGTTCTACCTCACCAGGCACGGGGCCCAGAACAAATCATTTCATTAGAGTTAATAACAAAGTCCCTTTAACTGCGAAGTGTTTCCAAATAGAAGGCCCTCCAGTCTGCTTTAATGAACAGATAAGAATCTTTGTAATTAACTCAGCGATGGCTTGCATGTAAATGGGTATTCTTCAGAGTGCTGTGAGACTATTATTGTTTTAAGTACGGGGTAAATGTGCTCCTGACCCCTCCTTCCAACAAGCTTCTATACAAACCACCACCCCTGAAGGTTACTCACAGGATGGGCAGCTGCCCCTGTCTGCAGATACCCCATGGGTGCACTAGATCCCAGAGCGCCACCTGTCTTTATCCCACCCTCTCTGTGTTGGGTCCACCCATCCTTCACTCGCAGCCCTGGACCTGGCCCCCAGCCCTGTGACCTCTGCCTTCCCTCCTGGCAGGTGGAGGGGCTGGGAGGGCTCTGCCCTATCATGTGATCAAGCACTAGCTGCCTCTGGTTATGACTGCACTGGAGCTGTTGCCTCCCACTGGCAGTGTACATGCGTATGTGTGTATGTGTGCATGTCGGGAGTGTGTGTGTGTGTGTGGGGGCATGCCCCTGCTTGTGCACACCTGTGAGGTTGGCAGGCGTGTGAACGAGTAGGGATGCTCGGAGAGAGTGCATTTGTGATGCGCGCTCTGTGTGCGTGTAGGGAGTGTGTGCACACGTGCTCTATGTGCCCCGCCCACAAGAGCCCAGTTCCTCCTCTTCTAACAAAGGCAGCACTTTAATTGCTGGATGCATCTGGTGCTTTGTTGTGTCTGTTCCTGAAGCAAGGTTTGCTGGGGCGGAGGGTCACCCCGTGGCTCTGGCCTCCCTGGAGATTTTTCCTCGAGATGTTGCAGCTGCTGGAGCATTCTCTCCTCGCCTTCTTTTCCTCTCTTCCCTCCCTGGGGGATGTGGTCCTTGCCCGGTAGGCTTAGCCACAGTCCAGCTCCCCTCCCCTGGGCCCGCCCCTTCCCTTGACAGAGAGCCATCTCACAGGGGATCTGGAATCTGGAACGGAGCCCGGAGGGGGCAGGGAACAGATTGTGGAAGAAGGACACCGTGGGCAAGTGTGTGGGAGGGAGGAGGCCCTGGAACAGCATCCCAGCTTCTGTCAATGCTGATGAATTGCCTCCCATCAGGGGAGGGGTGGGCTTCACTCTCTGTGCCCCTTGGAGGGGCGGACTGTGTGCGTCGAGGTGGCTGTAGGGTGTACGTGATAAGAAGGAGCAGAGAAAGGGGAGGCATGCAGGACCCCTCACTTGCTGCCTCCCACCGAAGGCACCCTCCACCCTCCCTCCTCCCCGACGTGACTGGGGTGGGGGTCTGCAGGTGGAGTCCATTTCAGGGCCAGGGCTGGGCTGCTGGCTTCGGTGTAGAGTAGGAGCACAGAGGTCCACTCCCAGGACACTGCTCATTTTTCCTTTGCTCCCAATCGACTGTCCTAACTGGCAGGACCCCTCCTGATGGGAGAAGCTACAGGAAGCAGCCCCAGAGCCCCTGCCCCAGTACAAGTCATAGGAGGCCTGTTGGGAGCTTTTGCAGTGGAGGAGAAAGAAAGTCATTCTAGAACTGCAGAAGGTCGGGAGGGAAAGGGCACCTCCAGCCCTTCTGTGAAGCCCAAAGAGGGCTGGGGGGCTGCCTGAGGTCACACAGGAAGAAGGCAGCAGAACTGGGACTCAAGCCCTTCTGACCTTGTTTTTCTTGGGAGCCCCATAGTGGCCTGCCCCATGGGGCTGGGAACTCCGCCAGGGGCCGAGGCCCCGTCTGTGCCTCGGGGAAGTCCTGGCAGGCACTTCGAGTTCTGTGTTTGAATCCACTTGATAGATGGGCTCACGGTTGGGCTCTGGATGGGGGCACAGAGGGTCCTCAGATAGCATCTAGTCCAGACCCCTCTTCTCACAGAGGAGGGCCAGAGACTCGTGCAAGGTCACACTGCAGCTGCGGGGGAGCCAGGGGACTGGAAGCCAAGCAGCTCTCTCCTAAGCAGCCCAAGGCTTCTCCAGGGTCACCTGAGGGAGGGTACCTTCCCCCACTTCCCACTCCTCTTAGCCGGGCCCCTGTGGGGCTCCATCCTCCAGCCACCGGGATAAATCCATCCCACCTCCTTACCCTCAACGGTTTGTTTCTGAATTCCTGGCCATCTGGTAGACCCTTCTGAATGCCTCCCCTCAACCCACCTATGGCCCTGGTCCAGGCTACCTTTCTGGATTAACTTCCCAGCTTCCACATTTACTTTACTTCTTCTGCTCTGTGGGCTAAGTGCATACCTAGGTTACTTTGCACTTATTAGCACCTGTTCGTATGTTTCACTGAATGCATGGTGGCATTTCTTCGGGTGTGTCAGTGTCCCCCCTCAGACTGGAAGCTGCTATGGGACAGGGCCCAGTCCTCTTCCATCAGACTGGGAGCTCCCATGGAACAGAATCTGGGTCTCTTCCATCAGACTGGGAGGTCCCATGGAACAGAATCTGGGTCTCTTCCATCAGAATGGGAGCTCCCATGGAATAGAATCTGGGTCTCTTCCATCAGACTGGGAGCTCCCATGGAACAGAATCTGGGTCTCTTCCATCAGACTGGGAGCTCCCTGTGGGCAGAGGATCCACAAGCTGAACTTTCAAGCTCTGTCTTAGCCCTGAGACTCGCTGCTTCTCTGGCAGACACAGGGATGGTTACCGTTCCCATCCCCCCATGCTCCTTCCCTATGGATACCCACCCCCCACAATCTGGCAAAGTCCAAACTCATAGGAGCAGCTGCCACTGGCAGCATCAAGTAGAGGATGGCAGAGCTGGCAAAGCTTGGAGAACCGCTGAGGACCATTGAAACTGTTACCCGCCTCCTGCCCACAGCATCTCTAAGAGGGTGGAGGGTGGAAGGTATAAACTAGCAAGGCTGGACAGTGCCTTGGGCTTCACACCTGCAGACCTGAAAACCATTAAGACTGAGGGGGCCGTCTGGCCCTGGATTCTAGTTGAGGATCCTGGCTTGTTCTAGACATGGGCAGTGCCAGGCTCATGGCCACACAACTAGTCAGTGGCAGAGAGAGAACCCCCACCAAGGCCCTGGACGCCCAGCCCAGTGGGCTTGACATTGTCAGAATCATTCTCTGAACTCCTGGTCCCCACGGAGGAGGGCAGTGTGGGGCAGAGGGAAGACAGGAGACTTGAGCCAATGTAACCTGGGTATGAATCCTGGCGCCGCTATTTGTTTGCTGTGTGACATGAGACAAGTTACATAACTTCTGAGCCTCAGTTTTGTCATCTGTAAAATGGATATAATGATAGCACCTACCTTACTTGGTTATTGTGAAGACTCAGCGGAATGATGGATATAAAATGGTTAGCGTGGAGTGAGCTCTCAGGAAATGTTAGTGGTGGCTATATAATCCTCCTGATTCCCCTGTGCTTGGCACTCTGACTGATCTATGATAAGGATTTAATAAACACTCACTGTGCTACCATGGCCAGGGTGGGGGCCTAAGGGATGGCCTCAGCTTCCCAGTTTCTCTTGCTTATACTCCAGAGGCTGAAGGGACGGCCAGTATCCCAAGGGAAACGGCAGGTGCAACTCACACCCACTTCCCTGTCTGTGCTGCCCGCTCTCCTAACAAGCCCAGCTCAACACCTTGCTCAGGAAAGCCCTGCTGGTTCTCTGCTCCAAAGGTGACCAAGAGAGGGTTGGATGGTTGTCTGTTGTGACAGTCAGCAGGGGGTGGAGCTTCTAGTAGGGGAGGGAGTGTGTTCCCTCTAAAAATGGGAGAGAGGCCATAGTGCTCACTCTGTTCCATCTGCACCCAACACTATCCATGGTCTATACCTTAAATGGGGGTCCCACAGCCTTGCCCCCATCACTTGAGCACATCAAATCCTTAGAGGCCCCTCTGTATGCCCCTCACACCTTCCGAACTCTCCAACATCATTTCCCTTCAGTTGCTAAGTTGCTTCAGGATGTAGCAGAAAGAGGGTAGGTTTGTAGCTGCCCGGAGGTTACTTCTAAGCTGGAGACCCTGGGCAGATTACCATCGCTCTCTGTGTGCCTGTCTCCTCATCTATAAAATAGGAGTTAGTAGTTCCTATCTCCCTGGACTTTGGTTCAGTACAGGTGCTAAAACAGCACAGCCCCTTCAGAGAGGTCAGTGAATACTGTCTAGTAGCGGTGACTTCCATGTTTATACAAGTGAAGAAATGAGGGCCCAGAGCTGGTTCTGTGTTGGCTGAAGGTCACACAGCAAATGCACCGTCAGACCCCAGGAGTCCCTGCCAACCTGTCTTAGGAAATTTTATCCCTTTAAATGAGAGTTTCTTTTCCTGGCCCATATACTGTACTTCCCATGTTCTCAGCTTGGCTCCAAGTCTCTCCCTTTCTCCCTGAAGCCTTCTCTTAAGGGGGGCACAGTGCCTGGCACATAGTAGGTGCTTGTCAATATTTGTTGAAGACAGGTTTGTAGGCACGTCCTGGGTGGCGTGGGGGCGAAGCCGGGAGCCGCGCCGAGCACTGACTTCGGGCAGGGGACAGGCTCAAGGTGGCTTCTCCACACCCCGGCTCTGCCTTCGCCTGCTCCCCCGCTGTCGGAGAAATCTCATTTTGCCAGCAAGCTGATTCCTGGGCCTGGTTCCCTGGCGCTCCCTGAGCAGCTCTCTGTCAATAACTATTCTTTACAAGGTCCCTTGATGCGTTTTTGGGGCTGAAGACAAAGTTTTAAAGAGGACTTCAGCGCCAGGGCCATTCCAGGGGCCGTTAACTTAATGTCCCGCCTTGTTGCCTCCAAGCTTCCTGCCTCTTGAACCGCGTGAGGGTCGGGTCTCGCCATTTCTAGCAATTGCTTCTGAGTTCTTGCCTTTGGACACGGGGTGAGGAATGAAGAGAAAGGGACACAAATTACAAGCCAGGGTGGCAGGCAGGGCTCTGGCCCTGCTGCTTGGTTCACTGTGTGACTATCAACCAACCGCCCCCCATCTCGGGGTCCTCGTTTCCCCGTTTGTGAAAGCATGGATGCTGACAACCACCATTAGGCCGGCTTCTGTGGTCTCCCCTGGAGCAGCGTGTTCTCTGAGGCTCGTTTGGGAAGGAGATCTTGGTGTCAGCGGCATCTGACGTCCTCCCCTCATTCCCATGTGGGATAACGCAGTTGGCAAATCCTGCAGTGAACGCTACTGTGTCCACCAGCTCTCTGTTGCCACTGTCCTTCTGCTGCATCCTCCTCCTAACTGGTCCCCTTGCCCCTTGCACCCTTCCTTCCTTCACCCAGCAAGAGGGAAATGATCTGAACCTTGAGTCAAGCCTGATTCCCCAATCCATTTTGAACCCACCATACTCCCTCTGGCCTCCACTCTTCGGCGTATACATTTTGTGTGTTTCTCCATCATCAGGGACCCAAAGCCCAGGCACGGGGAAAGCATGTGCAGAGACAAGGCAGCAAAAGAAAGCCCCGTGGTGTCAAGTATGCAGCTTCTGGGCCTCCGCACCCACTATTCTCCCTTCCTGGAATGTCCTTGGCCTTGTCCTCAGCAAACTCAGTTTGAGTATGTCTCCCCCTCACTTCTTTGCGCCCCACCAACCCAGGGCAAAGCTCTATCATCAATCATCCCAGGCGACCATAGCCAGGCGCTATGTCCATCTTCCCCCGTGGGGTTGGGGCTCCCTGGCAACAAGCCCACGGTTTTGCCTCCTCTTTTCCTGGCAGGAGCTGGCACACAGTAGGAGCTTAATGCGTTGAATAAATGAATTGCATTCACTTTCCAGTGTTCATACCAGCACCCCCGCTGTGCACACACACCCAAGCTGGGATGTTTCTCCTTCCTTGACACACACCTGTGTCCTCCTCATCTCAGATAAGTGGTGAGGTGGCAGAGTATGGAAAATCCCCAAGTGAGGGATAACAGGGAAGCCATTGATAGTTTGCGTCTGAACTTGAGTTAGCAAATATTTGTTGAGCACTTGCCAATTCTGGGCACCACGGGTGATGAAAAGTGACTGAGGGCCCCCCTGCCCACCCCCTAGGGCCCTCTAGGAGGGCACCGTCAGGGCACATTTGAACAGCAGGTACCTGATGTCCTGCACACTCCAGGAGAGCCCTCACGCTCTGGCCTGCACGGCGTTCCAGCAGCTCCCGGCTTCCTTGCCGCTGAGCTACACTTATTCTCTGCTGCCAACACATCTTGGGCAGAGCTGGCCAATCTCAAGCCTTTCTTTCAGGCCCACATCTTACCTGAACATTAAGACCTGGATGCAACAAACTCCATTTACTGAGCATCTCTGTGTGCCAGGGTCTGTGCTGGGAACTTTGTCTGCTGCTGGGCACCGCGCACAGCACTTTACAGACACCATGTCATCTAATCCTCACGACAGCCCCGGGGCTGCCCCGATCGGTTGAGCAGAGGATCGTGACAGGCAGGCTTCCTTCTGTGGGGGGCGGGCAACAGCTATTTGGGGCAGGTGCCAACACAGCACTAGTCCTGCCCCTGGTCCCTTCTGGGGCAGATGCTGGTTGCTGTAGCCACCTGTCCAGGGCACTGGAGGCTGGCCAGGCAGCCTTGGCCGGGCTCTTCCTCCCCCCCCAGGTCTCCTGTGGTCCCTGGGGCTGCTGCCTGTGCTGGGGAGGGGTCTCCCAGGGCCATGGGAGGCCATGAGGGGCGAGGGGTCAGCCCATGGCCCACCGAGCAGGGAGGAGCCCCCCAACAGCCATTGCCCTTTCCTGCCTGGCTTTCTGACTTGGAGACCCCCAGACTGTCTCCATCAGTCCCTGGAGAAGAGAGGCCTCCCTGGGAGGTGGTGATGGTGACGAGGAGGGATGCCCTCTGAGAGGTGGACTGAGGCGGAGGAGGAAACTGGAGTGAGCTCAGGTGTGCACACAACCCTCTCGCCTCTCTCCTTCTTTTCCTGTACCCTCCTGCCCTTCTCCTAGAGGAGGCATCTCTTTAGAAGGGCACATTTCTGGGTCAGCGAGTCCTCTATCCCCAGAGGTGAGCATGCCCCCAGCACCACAGGGTTTAAAGGGACCTGGATGTTGGAGGAGGAGCAGGACCGCAGGCGGCTCAGCCGTGCTTCCGTCTCATGTCATTTAACATGACCTCCGTGTGTGTGTGTGTGTGTGTGTGTGTGTGCATGCACGCGCCTGCACGCAAGGAAGAGACACAGAGAAGCCAGCCACCATGTACTGCCTGTTCTCCGGGAGCTGCTGCGCCCGCCCCCCCCAGTCTGGTCGCCTCCATTTACTTAAGAAAAATCCGATACAGTGGTGGGTAGAACCCGAGAGAGGGGTGGCTGTGGGATGGGGTAGGGGAGCCGCGGGCTCCCTTCTGCCTTGCTCGTCCCAGGGTCCTTCCCAGCACTGCCTGGCGCCCTCTCCCCCTCCCACCTGATTCCACCTGGCAGGGGGGCGGGTGGCTGCCCCTGCAGAGAGGAAGGAGTGCTCAGCAGAGCAGGAGGGACGGCTAAGGCATAGTGCTGATCTTGCTGAGGGGTGGGCACGAGGCACCCAGGGCTCCCGGGCACCCGGACCACAGTGCTCTGGGGTGGACCGAGGACTCCTCCCCCTGAGGGCCTGCCCACAGCCCTTGGGGGCACAGGATGGAGTCCTGAGATCTCAGAGAGGCGCCTGGCTTGGCCCCAGACCCCTCTGAAGAGTCAGCTCCCAGGTCCTGGGAAGGGACTGGGGGCACCCAGAAGCCAGCAGATGCTACAAATATCCCCTGCCCCCGAAATGTTCTTTCCACAGCAAGATCCTTGGCAGGGCAGGCAGCCGCCGCCTCCCCACCCTGCAGGACAGAAATCCCTGAATAGCGGTTTGAGAAAAGTCTTTGTGCAGCTTGTGACACAAGACCCCCCAGAGCCCCCCACACAGGGGGAAGCAGGGGACGTGGGGGGATGGGGCGGGGCAATGTGTGGACCCTCGGCCCAAGCTTGGCCTCCTTGTCCCCGTCTTGGGGGCTGTCTAAGACGGGAGGAGGGTTGGAAAGGGTGGAGCGAAGGCTGGGATTGCTCTCCTCTTAGCAAGCTCCAGGAGGAAGGCCCCTCCACCTCTGGAGGCGGAGGAGGGTAGGGTGCGAGGCGAGGAGGTGGCCGTCCGGGAGGAGCAAAGCTGCCGGGGGGCTGGAGCGTAAGATTCACTTCAGCCGGCCCATGTCAAGTGTGAGCTGGGTCCCGGCTGCGTCCCACACGGAGCCCACGCCGTGGCGGGCAGGGGACGCACCTCTATGCCATGTCTTTGACTCCGCGCCTGTAACTGTGCAGGTCAGGGGGCGGGTTGGGCCGCGCGGTGCCCGCCGCCTCTGGGCAGCCCCATCCCAGGTCCTGTTCATCCTCCAAGTCCTCCTCGCCGGCGGGCACCGAGTCGTAGGCCAGCCCCTCCGAGGGCAGCGCCGTGAAGGTGGTGAACTTGACCCGTTTGCGCTTGGAGGTGGGAGAGCTGGCAGGGTCTTCGGCCTGGTCCCGGGCCGAGCCGCCCGAGGAGCCGTCGCCCCGCCCGTGCACCTGGCTCTGGACGCTGCTCTGCGAGCTGCCGCTGCTGTGGTGGTCGCCGTGGCAGCAGGCGGGCACGGCCTCCAGCGGGTTGCTGGCGGGTGGCGACAGCTCCCCCTGCCCCCGCAGCGGCTGCCCGTTGCCCAGGAACACCCAGTGGTGAGAGTGGTCCATGCTGGTCTGGCCCTCGGGCGGGATGCGCTTGTGCCGGTAGCGCAGCACGAAGACGATGCAGTTGATGAGGAAGACCAGGATGGCGAGGCAGAAGACGCCCAGCAGCGCGTACATGCCGATCTCCAGGTCCGTCAGCCCCCTCGGCATCTGCAGGAAGCCGGTGGGCAGTGGCAGGAAATCTTCTGTGGGTGGCACCGCCGAGCTGGCGGTGCCCGGGCCCACGGCCTCGGGCGGGGATCCGGCAGTGCCCGGCGGGCCAGCTCCCTGGGCCTCGTCCTCGCCCCCGCCGGGCCCTGGCTGGCTGGGGCCGGGGTAGTCGTAGGTGGGGTCCCCCTCTTCCCGCCCAAAGTGCACCCGCAGGCCTACAGGGGTCGTGGCCAGTATACTCTTGCGCTTGGTTTTCTGGCAGCTCTCGGCGATGGTGAGCTCCGCGCGGAGCAGCTCCCCGGCCCCCTCGGCCTCAGCCACCACCAGTGGGAAGGCCCGGTCCTGGGTCACTGTGGCCACACGCTCGTCCAGACTGCTCACCAGCAGCCCATAGTCCTGGGGGCTGTAGAGGGAGAGTGGGGCCGTGGTACCGTCGCTGTAGGAGAGCCAGAGGCTCAGGAGGCCTTCCTGGAGGAGGAGGAGGAGAGGACAGGAATCAGAGATCTACTCCTGCTGGCTTCCCTGCTAGGTCCTGAGCTCCGTGAGGGCCAGGGCACTCTGGCTCCCCGCTGTATTCCCAGTGCTGGAACAGCGCCTGGCAGGTGGCGGGTGCTCGGGAATGGTGACTTGAGGGGAAGTTCTCCCACTCAACTCAGTGCAGGGAGCTATGGCCCCACACTGCCCCGAGAACGTCCTTGTCCACTTCGCCCTTCTCCCCCGGGTGAGTTGATGGTAAATTCTGCCTTGGGTCTAACTCAGATCCCTTCTGCTGCAGGAGTCACACCGTATCTCCATGCCTGATCACCCCCAGCAGACACATGGAGACTGAGAACGCACATATACTCAAGCCCAGCCTTGTCCTCTGTTAAACCTTCTGAGAGTTGACCTCCTTGCAGATGAAGAAGCAGGGCTCAGAGACAAGCAACTGGCCTGGGGTCACGGAGCAAGTTGGGGCCAAGGACTCCTGTGTCCTGACCTCTGGCTCAGTGCTCAGTGCCCACCTTCTCCCTCCCTGTGCCCCCCACCTGTAACTTTTCCACCTTTGTCCCATGGCCAGTGCCCTGGCGTATCAGTGGGGGGCTATAGCTGGGGGTCCAGAGATGGATGAGGGTATTTCCGGGGGGTGGAGGCAGAGGTGACGGACCCTCTGAGAAATGCAGGAGTGGGAACCTTCAACAGGAGCATCTCACCATGGCAGGTGCAGGAAGTGAGACCTTGGCCAGACTCCCGGGCAGAAGGTGGGGCACAGGCCCAGTAGGGCAGGCACGCAGGGCACAAAGTGTAGATAGATCTTCCATTATCAAATCCCTAATCTGGGGGGCTCGTGGCCAGAACCTGCAAGTCCTCCTTCCACACCCCAAGCCCCCAGGCTGGCCAGCTGGGCATCCAGTTACCTGCTTGAGGAAGCTGAGGGTCTGCTGGGCGGCCGTGGTGGCCAGGATGGTGTGGCTGCTCCCGGGGCTGGGCCGCAGGGAGAGGGCGAGGCTGGCCACCACCTGGGCCTGCAGCTGTGTGATGCTGACCTTCTCCTCTGTCACTGTCAGCAGTGTCTCCCCAAGCACGGACTCCGTCAGGGGGGAAACCACCTGAGGCAGGGTGGGGCGGGGATGGGTGAGAGCCAGGAGAGAAGGACACCCCGCCCCTCTCCAAATCCCCAACCAGGGAGGAATCTGAGTGCTGCTGGAAGGGAAGCCCAGGGGGTGGGGCAGATTGGGAGGCAGACTCCTGAGCTCTGCCTTAGGTCTGCAACCGGGAACCAGGGTCCAGAGGCCAAGCAACGGTCAAGGGCTCACAGGAGCCAGGCAGGAACACGGATGAGTGAGGTGGGTTGATTTTAAAGAAAACAACAGCCCTCCCGTAGAGTGATAAGTCACAATTGATGGTCAGCCTCAGTGTCAGGGAGACAAAAGGGAGCGGTGGGTACTGGCGCAAATGGGAGAACTCGTGCTCATGTAAAAAAGGCAGCAGTAGTGACCCCAGCTGATGATCGCCAGGCGGGAATGCAGACCCTGTGCTGCCAGATTCATATTTTCTAAAACCAGAAATTTACATTTTTTTAAAAATGAGAGACCTCCCCATTTTTAAATGGTTGGGTCAATCGTTTTACAAACAAAATATGTCTGCAGGCAGATTTCAGCCCATGGGTCACTATTTATAGTCTCTGAGATGGATGATATCTACCCAGGCACCCAGCTGTCAAGGAGGAAGGTCAAAGTTGAGTCCCTCAATCTCCAAAATTCCCTCTTCTGGCCTCTACGCTGGCTGGGCCCTCCCACCTCCTCCCCTCCTCAGCCACATCTCTCAGTGACCACACTGAGCCATGCAAGGTTCACAGAGGCTGATGAGGCTCGAGGCTTGGAGAGAGAAGCTTCGCCAAGGTTCCTGACCTTCGATGGTAGAATTTCAAGCAGAAGGGCAGGTGGGGGAAGAAAGTGTGTTTGCGGGGCCCGTCTGGGGTTGCTCCCCGAGGCCGAGGCGCTGGAAATCCTGTCTTAGGAGCGTCTGTGTCAAGGCTCCCGGCACGCCCGCCCTGTGCTTACCTTGAAGGGGGTGGTGCCTGGCTCCAGCCCGGCCAGCGTGCTGCTGTCTACCATGCGTGCTACTCGGGGGTCACCCACCCGCATGAAGTCGCTGACCAGGTCGGTGACCTCCACCAGCCAGTCTGAGCCCAGCATGGTGACCACCTGGTCGGTGCCCTCCGCCGACGTCGTGTGGAACTGGGTGAAAACCTGCAGGGTGGCGTGCTGGTACTGCAGGGTGCAGCCACGGCTCGCGCTCTGCCTTCGCTCCTCCTCCTCCTCGTCCGCGTCCTCGCTCTCCCGGGCTGATCTGGGTGGGGGAGGCCAGGAGTCAGGGCTCCCCACCCCGGCTCTGACCTGCACGAGTCCCTCCCTCCCTCTTGCCCCGCCAGCCCCTCCCCGGCTCCCGCTCCCATGGGTGGAAGGCTTTCCCTGGCCACCCCTTCTGTCTCTGACAAGCTTGGAGCCCGAAGTCCCAGGCGTTCCTCTCCTAGAAAGGTACCTTCTTGACTCCCCACCCCACCTCGTGTCCCCTGCCTGGCTGCGCCCACACCTGTGAATAGCTGGCATCAAATCTTAGCAAACACTGGCTCTTTCTCAGCACTAAGCACTTGCTGGGCCCTGGGCTCAGCTCTAACTTGGATCAAAGGTGATCCTTGCTCAAGTGCCAGGAGGCCTAGCTGCGTCGTCGTGTCCTACAGCTGTGTGGCAGACGGAACTTGGATACTCAGCTGATGAGATTGCCAAGCAGAGTGTGGGAGGTGTGTCCTGGCTTCCTCTGGCTGCTCAGAGTAAAATGCAAGAGGAGACAGATAAATGGAGGGAGGAACTGGCAGGCAAAATGGAACCAGGACTTGACAGTTTGGGGAATTCTCAGCCTGTCCAGATTGCCAAAAATGAGAAAATCAGGAGATTCACCCAGGAAAGCGGGCTGTGGAGAGAGAGAAGGGTGTGGCCAGTGCTTGGCTAGTGCTTCAGAAGGATTAAACCACCAGAATATTCATTCACATAGAGGGCTCTTTTACCTGTGTTAACTAATTTAGTCCTCACAGCAATCTGCTGAGCTAAGTGTTAACGTGCCCATTTTAGAGATGAGGAAACGGAGGCACAGTAGCCTAAGGTTACCCAGCTAGCAAACAGCAGTCAGGATTTCACCCCAAGCCATCTGGCTTCAGAGTTCACTATGTCCTTCACTACTCAAACCTCACTGGGAGCTGGCCTGAAATGCAGACTCACAGGCCCCATCCCAGTTTCACGGAATCAGAATCTGCATTTTAACACCATCTTTGGGCAAGTCGTGTGCAAGTTCAAGAGGCCCTGGTCTATGCGGGCTTGCTTTTCCAAATCTCCGCAGAACTGAACTGATCCCAACTCTCACTAGGCTGCCTGCTTCTCTCTCCAGCTCCGCCCCTCCTGCTCGTAGCTGCCTGTCACTCTGCCGCTCTTCTCTTCCCTGCTGGCTTCTCTCTCCAGCAGTGATGAGTGGGTGAGCGGAGTGTGCTGAGTACACATGGACCTGCCCCGCAGATGGGCACCCAGGTGTGTGAGCCTGTATCCCAGCGAGGGAGCCCAGGGGGGGTCACCGTGCGCCTGGCTGATGTACTCATAAGTGTGCCCCTGGTGTGCCCAGGCTGGGGCACGCATGTACAGGTGTGTGAGCACCTATGTGGGTGTTTCTGCTCCATTTTGTCTGCTGCTTGACTGCTCTTACCCTGTCTCCCTAGCCAACTCCTTTCCACTCATCCTTTAAGACTTAGCTCCCGAGTCACCTCTTCCAGGAAGCCTGCTTTGACTTCTTCTGGAGGAAGAGGTGGTTCTTTCCTTTGTGCCACTTGCTTCCCTGTACTCAGGGCTTCCTTCATCCACCACGCTCCGTGGTATATATAAGACGGCTTCCTGATGGACCCAGAGCTCAGCTGGGTCAGGCTCTGGCCACATTTAACTGCTCCCCTCTCTGCCCCCATCCGTGCCTGGCACACAGTAGCTGCTCAATAAGTTTGTTGATTGCATAACCGACCTGCAGACTGTGTACACCTAGGGCCTTACACACACATGTAGATCAGACGTTGTGCCAGGGCTGTGTCACCCATGAGTATCCCCAGCATCCGCCATGTTTGGAGGGGCCGTACCTCCGGTCAGGAAGGATAGGTACCCTCCAGCCCTTCACTTGGCTGAGGCGGGCATCTGAGAGTTCAATGTGCAGGGGCAGCTTGGGTACCCAGACTGTCATTTCCAGCGGGGCATTGAGGACGTCGTAGCGGAAGGTGACCCTGGCGTTCATGGAACCGCGAGACTCCTTCCCGCTAACAAACACGTAGTCACAGCTGCTGGATACCTGGGGAGGGGGAGAGAGGTTGGTTGGCCTGTCTTGCCCTACAGGTCATCCTGTGGGGCAGTGTGAGGACTTCATTCTGACAAGGAAGGCCAGAAGTCCACTGGACAGAGAAAGTGCCAGTCACAGGAGGCTGAAGGGGAGGGGCTGGGTGGGAGAAGACCCCTAATTTAATTCCTCTGGGAGGTGTCAGCTTCCACTCCATTGCTCCAGAGATCACCTCTTAGTGGCTACCTTGGGAGGATTTTGCTCCCTGGCAAGAAGCCAGTGTGCCAATATTTTTGTAAGGGGCTGCTTTTGATGTGCCAGGCCACACCTTGGGGGAGACTTCAGGCTGAGGGTCCCCAGCGCTGGCTTCCCTCCCCAGCATGACCGCCTGGGCTCTGGAGCAGGTGTCTGATGGGTGGAGTCCTCCACAGTACACAGGGGTAGCCTGTCCTGAGCAGGACACTGGGGTGCGACTGGGCGGGGAGGAGGTCGAGGTGGAGGGGGTGGGGAGAAGGGGCAAGCCCACAGCTCCTCCAAGGTGCCTCTGGCCCAGTGGTCCCAGGCAGATGGGCAGCTGGTTAATCTCCGGGAGGGGGCTGCTCTAGCCAGGGGTGGAACTGAGGGAAAGGGAGAGGAAATTTCAGGACCAGAGAACCCCAAGCACAGACAGGTGGACAACTGCCACCCACGGGTGCAGCTTTTGCAAATGCATGCCCACCTGGACACCACCTTGCATTCTTCACGGTTCCCCGGATGAGCATATGCTCACTGAACATATCTTGGTGGATAGCTGTGCCCACTCACAGAGATGTCCCTGCTAGTACTTCAGGGCAGATGCAACGGGTGTCTGTGTAAGTGCCCACGTACACACCTGGCATACCTGGAGTGAATCCTGTGTGCAATGCATTTAGGTGCTCCTACTGGGACACGCCCCAGGGTGCACATCCTTGAGTTTGGAGGAGGGTCTATCAGGCAGCCTATGGGCTGATGACAACCTGAAGGCTCTCGTGGGGGTGGGGAGGGGCTGGGACTGTGGTTCATCCGTGCAGATGAGCCCCTGACGGTCCCAAACTCCTTCGAGCTCTCTTAATCATCTCAGGGGGTGGGTGGAGAGGAGTGGGACAGTGGTTCTGCTAGAAATGTTCATTTCCCTGTTCGGAAGGCAGAGAATTCCAGCTGAAGGCTGGCAAATCCCATTTAGAATGTTGGCAAACTCCCGAAAGAACCTGAGTGTATTGCGGTGAGAACGAAAACAAATTCCATTTCGAATCTTTGCTAATTCCCTTTGGTATCTAAGCCACGGTGATTGCTCTGGTCTGCTCTGGGGTGGGGGTGGGGGAGTCTGGGTGGTAGAGGAAGGTGCTGGGTGAGGGCTCTTGGGAGCAGGCCCATTTCTCCCCGTCCCAGCCTGCCAGCAGTGGCAAGCCCCATGGGCCTGGCAAGGCTTCCAGTCCTCAGGAGGCCGTGGGTGTGTGGTACCAAGCCGTCTGCTCTGGCTCACTAGGGGGACATTCCTCCTGGATGGGGGGATGGAGGAGGTGAGCCTCGGGCTCCAGAGACCAGGAGGGATCCAGGGGAGAGAGAGAGAGAGAGAGAGAGAGAGCACACACTCCCAGAGAGGGAGAAGGACACCCACATCCCCACTCCCCCTGCTGAAGGATTTACAGGAACAGGAAACAGATTCTGTTGCCCAATCATTTGATTTTGGCACCAGCTGGAGGCTGGCACAGCACACAGCTCACCCATCCCAGAGGGACCAGGGCTGGATGCCCTCCTGCATCACTGCCCACCCCACTGCCTCCTCCCCGCATCTCACCTCTGACCACTGTCCAAAGCCAGAGGAAATCTGGAGGCCCTCCTGGGGAGGTAGCACACTGGGCCAATCAAGTCAGATCAACGTCCTGTTTGCTGGGCTGTGGAGGACCCACTGCCCAGAGGGGGCCTCTGGGGAGGAGCTCAGGGCAAGGCCTTTGGGAGGTGGAGGGCTGGGGTGGGTGCTCCTGGAGTAGGTCCTTTTACACAACCTTCACTCCTGGCCTAACTCATGAGCTTCTGGAGGCTTCCTCCCTGGGCTGGATCTCCTCCACCTGGTCACCAGCACCCAGGTTCAGGGCATGTCTCTGAGACCCCCCAGGACCCCCTCCCCTAATGCTTTGCCTGGTGTCTGCCACACAGCAAGGGCTCAGTAATGACTTGGGGATTGAATTCAAGTTGTCAATGCTGCTTTCTCCCTTCAGCCTGCCAGAAGGTCTCTTCCACATTTCTGCAGGAAGCCCTCCAGGACCTCCCCTTGCTCAGGCTGGACATGGGATGCTCTTCCCCTCACCCCCTGCCACTTCCCCTCCTCCTGCCTACCAAGGGGACCTGCCTGGGATGTGAATTCCCCTCTGGTTTGGGGTCCCACTCCCCCAGAAGGCCCGAGGCCTTCTTCCCAGGCTCCCCCACCTCCAGGAAGCTCACCTTGATGATGTCCTCATTGTCAGATTCGCATTCCACCAGGGCAGAGACATCTAGGACAAGGCCAGTCACCTCGATGGCAATGACCTTGACAGGGATGGCCACCGTCCGGCCAGTCAGGATGGCTGTGTTGATGATCTCTGTGTCCTGCAGGGAAGAGAGGAGGGCGGGGCTCTACTGAGCTGCTTGACGTTCCCTGCTCTCCCAGGACCACCAGCCAAGCCCCGGCAGCCCTCAGCTGTCCCCACTCCTCAGATGCGTATCCTCCCCGTGGGGACGTGGGCAGACAGATGCATCTACCCGGTCTCACGTGCCTTCTCAGACGCTCTGCTCACTTGGACTCCTGTGGTAGCCTTCAGGGTCTACCCCACTCTGCTGCCAGAAAACAATGCTTCCCCAATCCTCCACCATCTCCTCTCAACATCTTCCATGCTCCTCCGGACTCAGGGTAACATCCAGCACATTTGCCTGGCTATTCCATGTGCCCCTGGGCTGGTCCCAGACAATCATTCCACGGCACTCTTCCTAAACCCATAGCGCCTTTGAACAAACTATTCCCATTCCCATCACCACACCTTTGCCCAGGAGAT
Source organism: Mesoplodon mirus (assembly GCF_964341445.2). Taxonomy (NCBI): domain Eukaryota; kingdom Metazoa; phylum Chordata; class Mammalia; order Artiodactyla; family Ziphiidae; genus Mesoplodon; species Mesoplodon mirus. The sequence goes on along the minus strand of NC_138994.1, from coordinate 57,825,176 downwards.
CCCCTGCCTAAAGCACCTTCCTCATCTTCTCTGACTACTGCATGATCTCCTCCTCCATGGGACCTTCAAGGCTCCACTGCATGGTCACCTCATCCAGGAAGCCACCCCCCCCCGCCCAAGTGGCCCCTCCACGGTGACTTCTCCCTCCTCCGTGCCCCTCAGCAGCCGCCGTCCCACTCCAGCACCAGGTGCAGAGCTCACCTGCCTCCTGTGAGTGCACTCACCATGGCCAGGGGCAGGATGGCCTGCACATCCCGCTGGATGACCGTCAGCTCGGTGACAGCCCGCTCCAGGTCAGGCAGGGCACCGTGGCCACGGTAGTCGATGTGCCACATGATCCTCCGCTTGACTGACTGGCTGGTGAAGTTCTCCATCTCAAAGTCCAGCTGCAGGATCTCCAGGGGCCCCTGGTCCTCCCTGCGCGGTGGGGGGAGGAAGGAGAGCCCAGGAGGAAGGGCTGGGAGCAGCTCAGGAGCTCCGAAACCCTCGCTGAGGACCCTAGCCCTCCTCAGTGGCCTTTCCCCGTGGCCCTCTGAGCCCTCCCCAGCCTGGCCTCCAGGGTCCCCAGAAAGTACGCCCCGGCCGTTCCGCCGGCCTGGCGTCCTCCGTCAAGAATTCCCCCACCCCTCCCCCGTGCTGTCCTGCAAAGAGGTGGGCAGAGGAGCCACCCTGGCTCACCAGAGGGGCAGCGGTGTGCCCTGGGCCCAGGACACATCCACGGTGGCTGTTGAATGCTTTGCCCCAGTCAGCAGCTCCGAGGTCACGTGCCACTGGCCACTCCGTGACTTGGTTCCTAGAAGGGTCACGCCCTTCTTGGCCTTCACTCTGGGACAAAGCAGGAAGAAGAAGAGGGAGGGGGTCAGCTTGGGGTCCAAGGGCTGCCCACGTGCCCACCATCCTTAGGCTGGGGCTGGGAGAAGGCGCGCAGGTGAGGAAGTTACCCTGAGTTCTAGACTCAAAGCCTGAAACGAATTTGGGGGATCTGGTATCGTGTAGCTTCAACCTCTGGCCCTAGTGGAAGCTGTAGTCCCTTCTATTATATCTCTGCCAGGTCTTTACCTCACCTCTACTTGCATACCTTAGTGACAGGGGATTCAGTACTTCTGCACGCATCCCATTACATCTTTAGAAAGTCCCTAAAAGGAGAAACTTCTTCCCTGTATGTAGCTGAAATAGAACAGCCGTGGGTTCTGTTGGGGGAAGGGAGGACAACTCTCTTCCACCTGAATAGACACCTGGGGAGGTGAGCAGGTGTCCTCTGAGTCTTCTTTTCTCCAGGCCTAAAATCTTCAGTTCCTCCGATTGTTGATCTTTTGCCATAGTTTCAAGTCGCCCATATCCTAGTCACCCTCCTCTGGACATTCTGAATACATAAGGTGTAGTGTCTTATACTAAATACAACACTTTAGCTCTAATTAACACTAACTAAAGCAGAATGATTATCACCTCCCGAATTCTACCTACTTTACTCCTTTTAACTCATATTCACATTCAGGTATTAATCGCTGAATTAGGTATGACTCTCTCCAGGAATACTTGAACTTTAAGGTAGTACATTCAGGACAGAAGGCAATACTTAAAGAAGTTGGAGGTTAATGGTGCTATTTCAGGTCCCATGTATAGTGCTTGGGTTGGTGGGGCCTTTCTTATATCCTCAGAATCACCCAACATGGCTCAAACCATGGGTTGCTACTGTGAGACATCATTATATTTTGTGGGGATGTGATATGACTGAAGGCATTTCTGAATTTGTGAACTTATTCCTTCACAAAGAAAGAGCTAAGACTCCTGAAAAGATTTCTCCCCACTCCAGGATTAGACAAATGTCCTGATGGACACTCTCCTGTTCATCTTTTTTTTTTTTTTTTTTTTTTTTTTTGCGGTACGCGGACCTCTCAGTGTTGTGGCCTCTCCCGTTGCGGAGCACAGGCTCCGACGTGCAGGCCCAGCGGCCATGGCTCACGGGCCCAGCCGCTCCGCGGCATGTGGGATCTTCCCGGACCGGGGCACGAACCTGTGTCCCCTGCATTGGCAGGCGGATTCTCAACCACTGTGCCACCAGGGAAGCCCTCCTGTTCATCTTTTGGCTCCCAGGCAAGGGGCTGCTCTCTGATCTCCATCTCTCCTCTTAGGCCTCAGTCTCCTCATCTGTAAAATAGGAGCGTTGCACCTGCTAATGTCTAAGGGCCCTTCCAGTCCCGATTCTATCATTCTGGATATCCGTGCTTGTGAAAATGGATGTTTCCTCTTCAGCATGACACCACTTCTGTGAGGTAGGGAGGACAGGGCAGACATTTTCGTGGCCATCAGGCGGATGAGAACACCGAGGCTCAGATAAGTGAGCTGTCTTCCTGAAGCTGCTCAAGTGATAACTGGAAGAGCTGGGATTAGGATGCTGGATGGGCAGGTCTGGGCGAGCCCTCTACAAGGGGTCAGGTGTGCATCAGGCCTTGGAAGGGAAGCCAGACCCCCGCCCATACCCCCCTACCTGAGAGTGAAGTGCTCCACGCTGGGGCTGGAGGGAGAGGAGGAGTTGGGGGCCAGGTAGAGGAGGACGCTGAGCACGTCCCCGGGCTTGAGGGGCCGGTCGGGCAGGCGGATCATCAGGTTGCTGTCCAGCCTGTGCTCCTGCAGGGCCCTTCTTGGGGGCGGGCGGAACAGGCTGATGCTCCCGATGCGCAGCAGGGGGTGCTGGGTCGGGCTCTCGGCCCGGGCCCCGCCCCCGGGCCCGGCACCCCGCCGTGTGCCTCCACAGCCTCCCGATGCATCCGGGGCATGGAGAGTGTAGTAGAGCTCGGCTTGCTGACTCTCCCCTGTCGCCTCGGGCTCCAGCCCATCTGGAGACTTGCGGCGGGCAGTGGGTGGTGCGGCTGGGGCCGGGGGCCCGAACCAAGCCAGGGGCAGCTCGGCCCGCACGAGACAGGTGGCCAGACCCCCGCTGAGGCGGCAGGAGCTCTTGACCTCCCGGGCATCCCGGAAGGCGTGCAGGCGGACGCAGGGCAGCCGCTCGGTGACGCCGAAGTCATCCCAGTCCCGGCCGGCCACGTAGAACAGCACCTGGGCCACGGGCTGCGAGGCAGGCACGCGGGGGTGGACGATGAAGGCTCGCACCTTCCAGCTGACCGTCAGGCGCTCGGGGATGTCCAGGGTGCTGGACGGCTGCAGGAGCTCCCGGGCCACCACCTGGCTGGTGCTGAAGGGTCCCAGGGAGACATTGAGGACGGGCAGCTCCTTGGTCTGGAACACCACGAAGGGCTCGGAGCGCTGCAGGGAGCCGTTGGTGACCGTGGGAGGCGTGCGCCGCGCCTCCCGCAGGAAGAAGGCCAGCCGCGTGTGTGACAGGCGGTAGCTGACCGGCAGCACCGGGCTGGCCTGCGGCCCCGGAGGGCTGGGGCTGGCCGGGTGGGAGCGGCCAGAGGCTGGGGACAGACAGAAGAAAGACCCCAGAGTGGTCAGGAGAGGCTGTGCTGAGACTCCAGGGCACCCCAGCCTCCCACCCTTACGGAGGGCCGTCCGCTCCCAGCCGAGCCCAGCTCAGCCCGGCTCTCCATCCTCCAGGCTCCAAGCCGGGCTCCAGCTTTGCTGGTGTGTTAGTTGCCCTCTTGCTGCCGATTCATTTCTTTATCTGCGATGCAGGGGTAAAGCTAATGCCGGTACAAAGAGTCGTGAAGCTTTAAGGAGGTTTTATCCTCTGGCATCTTCATTTGTAAAATGAGTATAAAAATTGTTTCTGCCTCAAAGAGCTATTGTGGGGACTTACCAAAGCCACGTGCGTAGAGGGCTAAGAGCAAGTGTGATGCCGAGGCGGTAAGTCTTCACTGTTACCACTATTAAAGGTACAGTACAGTACGTATTTAACGATTTAACATTGTTTATTAAAAGTAAACTATTATTCATGCGTTATTATGACAGGCAGTGGCTTATTTGACCCTCATCAAGCCTTTGAACCAGGTATTATTATGATCTCCATTGATTCACCCAGTTTTCTATCAGTAACTTCTCTTTTGGGAGAGCCTATTCTTACCTCTTACAAATGAAGGTGCCGGATGCTTAAATAACTTACCCAAGTCCCATGGGTGAAAGGGGCCAGCAGCTGGAGTTGAACCTGGGGCCACCTGGCTTTCAAACCCAAGTCACTACTCCTTTACTGCTCCACCTGCCTCAGCTGGTGCAGGGTCCCCAGGGATCCCACATCACCCCCCCCCATATGTACTGCCCCACAAACACACACCGGGAAGTTGATCCTCATCCCCCAAACCCAAACGTGGGCCTTGGGGTCTCGGGCTTGACTTCTCCCTTCTCTCGGCCACTCACCCCATCCTCGCAGGATTCCGCCAAGCTGTAGCAATTCTACCTCTTGGCTCTCTGGTCTGTCCCCGGCTGCCCCTGACCTCCATCCCCAGGCCCCTGCTCCAGCTTTGGCTTCATTCCTGTCGCTATGACAACATAACATAGCCTAAGTGGGTTTCACCTCTCCCCAGCTCTTCCCTTCCCTGGCATACCCTTCCCCCCTATAGCAGCCAGAGGGATTTGTTTCTCCCAGACATAGATGGGACCTTGTTGGCCCCTTACTCCCAGCTCAACACCTGTTGGACACTGTTAAGGAACAGGAAGGACCAAGATGGGGAGGTCTGAGGTTTGAGAACCAGTTCTGGATCTGCTGCTTAGAAAGCAGTTGGGTTGGCTGCTGTGCCCTGGCCCAGGTCATTACCCCAGATCCCACATGTGTGCCTGCAGCCAGCCTCCCTTCAGGGGGCAGGGACATGCTCTCAGAGACTCCAGTGGACCCCTGAGCCATGTTTCTCACCTTTAATGTTGTGTTGTCATTTGTCTTCGAGAATCAAGAAATCGCTCTATAATTTAGGTAACACAATGCAAACGTGTATTATTAAAGACTCTCCCTTCTGCTTACAGAACTCACCTTGCGCCTGAGCGTGGCATTCAGGCCCCTCTACAATGAGCTCCAGGCTCCCCTTTCCCCAGTATTCCTCTTCCCAGGCTCCTTCTGCCAGCATAACTGGACAACTTCTGGCTTTAGCGCTGGCCGATGCTGCCTTACTGCCCCTCCTATGTTCATGCTGTGCCCTCTGCATTGGATTCTCTCCTATCCTATCTACACACATCCAAATCCGAATCTTCCTCTAAGGCCCTGCTCAAATGCCACCTCCTCCACGAAGCCCTCCAAGATATGACCTCTACTCCTGGGAATTTCCTCAGAGCTTTGCCCTTCTCTGAGGGAACCTCTCATCCTACCTTGCGTGAGAGTTATCTATGAGGCCTTGCACTGAACAAGTCTTTAACAAACCACGGTTGATCTACACTGAGTGATTCACAGAGACCTCCGTCCCAAGGAGACTCCTAATCAGTGCTATGGTGGTTACTTGCCGCTTATGCATATTATCATGTTACCACCATCAATGAAACCTTGATGGTTCCGCAAATGTTCACACCCAATTCCTCATAAATGCGATGAACTAAAAATTCCCTGCCCTTGAGGCTCTGGTGTCTATGTCTGATGTTTTTAAATTTGTGGTTTAATTTTCTCATTTAACAAATGAGGCAATTGGCTTGGGGGCACAACAAAGGCCCTGGGTCAAGTGTCCTAAGAGGAGTGGCACCTGGTCTGTGTGACTTCTTAGGGCCCCGCTTGAGCAGTCCTTAGGACCAGCTGGTCCCTGGTCCTCTAGGCAGCCCACGCTTTAACCATCAGACTGCTCCCTCTGTTCCCAGGAGAACTCTGTTCTCAGGCCACCCTTCACTAGACGTCCTGCAGCCCTGAAAGGTAAGCCAGCTGCCGATGATGGGGTAGAGATGGGCAGCCTGGTCCCAGATGAGAATAGGAAGGCGTTTGGAGAGACGGGAGCCTTCCCTGCTGCTGCATGGAATCCCTGCCCCACGGTTACCACTGCAGTTTCTGGGAAGGTGTCCCTGCTGCCTGGGGCGAAGCTGGCCCAGGCACACATGTGGGGTCTGGGGTAATGACCTGGGCCAGAGCACAGCAGCCAACCAACTGCTTTCTAAGCAGCAGGAAGCAGGCAAACGGAGGCTTCAGGACTCAAGTTCAAGGCTTCTCCCTGCCACGCTCATGAGGCAACTTGCTTCCCATTTTGAGCCTCGGTTTCCATCTGTAAAATTGAGGAGGTGATATCAGCCCCCTCACAGGGATGTTGAGAGTAGCTGAAAGACCAAGGGGAGGAGGGGGCACTGCTACAGGTGGTGGGATGTCCAGGACCTGCAGCTGAGATGAGGAGAAGCCACCGTGCTTGTCCTGCTGGGGTTGGAGAAGGGCACGCTGTCCCTGAGCTGTAAGTGCTCAGGCCGAGTGGACCGGGTAGGGATGTGGACGTCAGAACCACCGGCCCTGTCTCGTTTACCATCCCCAGGAGACCCCAGAGGCTGCTAAGTGGCACTTAGTCCCCTTTGGCCCTCTCACCGTCCCAACCTCAGGCAGGGCCTGCCATCTGGACCCCTTGGAGGCACAGTGGGGCGGGGCCACCAGACAGACAGCAGACTCAGAGGGGCGCGGAGAAAGGGATTGGAGAAACGTGCTCGCGTGCACCCCTCCGCCCTCAGATTTTTGTTGAATGAATGCAATTCTCTGAATGAGCTGCCCAGCACTCACTGGGATGCCATGGGCTAATGAAAGCGCCCTCCATGGGGCATCCCAGAGGAGACTGGATGGCCAGTCAGGGCAGGGTTGCTGGGCTGGGGGTCTTGATCCCCCTCAGCAACCTTGCAGATAAGGAGACTGAGTTTCTGAAGCAGGAAGCAACTTATATTAAGAGGGCAACTAGCATTTAGAAAAGGGAGCCAGAAAAGATGGTATTAGGGTACTACGATTTTTGTACTGATGTCATCGTGACACAACACCGCCCCCCATCACCATCCATGAATCATTCTATCCTCTGGGGCCCTGAGACCCCTCTGTGGGCTGAGCAGGGGCGGGGGTGTTCCTGAGACCCCAGCACTAATCTCAGCTCTATGGCTCAATGACTCTGGAGCCTAAAGGAAGTTGCTTGATGTCTCTGGGCCCCAGTTTTCCCAGGGAGGTAGGGGAGACCCTGGAAGCCGTCTGGTGTGGTGGGGCTGCCGGGAGGAAGAGGAGACTGGGGGAGTTGCCAGCAGATCAAGTTTTTGGAGACACGAAGTGTGAATGTGTGTGCACACGTGCGTGTGCTGAGCTGCACGCTGGCCGGCATCTCACAAGGAGCTCTAAGCTCCGGGCATCACGGAGCGTGGAATGGGCTTGGGAAGGAAGAGCTGCTAGAAGGTTCCCTGAAGGAAGACGGATGGGGTAAGGGAGGGTCAACCCAGAGCCGAGCTCGGCCGGTTCCAGAGGTGAAGGAGGAGTGCTCCAGGGGTGCCGCTCGGGTGGACTTGCTGGCCTGGACCCGCCCCGCCTTGGAAACACCCAACACAACTCCCTCCAGTCTGAGGGGGGAGTGCGTGCGCACACACTCACACACTCATGCTCGTACACAGCCTGGCACACACCTGCTCGTCAGGCCCCCCACCAGGAAGCCCGTGACAGGGAGTTCGGAACCCCGGCCGCCCCCGGGCCTCTCACCTGCCCCACTCGGCTCCCCGGACCTCAGGCTCCACCTGCTGACTTCTGTTTCAGCCCAGCTCGCCCAGTGGACCAGACTTAGTACTGCCTTCCTGTCAGCAGCCTCCCCTCTCCTGGGAGCAGCGGTCGGATTCTGCCTCCGTCTAGGTGGCCTTGGGCCAGAGGAATCATTTGGGTCTGGCTTCCCTGCTCCTGTCTCCCTAGGGAAGGGCTCTCCCTGTCTCATCATGTCTCATGGTCAGCGTGACGTGCCCCCCTTCCAAATTCATACGTCCAAGTGCTAACCCCCAGCACCTCCTAATGTGACTGTGTTTGGAGATGGGGGTCTTTAAAGAGGTAATTAAGTTAAAATGAGGTCATACGGGTGGGTCCTAATCCAATATGGCTGGTGTCCTTAAATGAGGGGATTGGGACACAGACACACACAAGGGGGGAGACCATGTGAAGACACAGGGAGAAGGCGGCCGTCTACAAGCCAAGGAGAGAAGCCTCAGAAGGAACCCACCCTGCTATCACCTTGATCTCAGACTCCCAGCCTCCAGAACTGTGAGAAAAGACATTTCTGTTGTTTTTGTAAAAGTCTCTGGGACTTCGCTATGGCAGCCCGAGCAGGTTCATAATAGATGGGGATGAGCTATTTCTGTCCCTCACAGCCTCAGTTTCCCCAGTAAGACGTGGAGATACCGTATGGGGGTGGAGGAGGAAGACAGGCTGGGATCATGCAGCTTTTGTAGGCAGGGATAATGATGGAGGCTGAGGCGTTCCCAGCCCCTGCCCTGACTGTGCCTGGCATGTGACCCTTCCTAGCTGAGCAGAGCCAGCTCCTTCCTCCCTCAGCCCTGGAGGGCACATCCGGCTCTTAACAGCTTGGTAACTAAGGATGAGGTGTCTGTGGATGTAAGAGGTCTGAACTCCCATCTCCTCCACCTCCACCCATCCCCTCTCCCACCAGCTCCCCTGGGCCCTGAACCTGCCCACCTCAGGGACCCTTGGGAGCACCGTCCTGGGGCCACTTCAAGCCTATGCTCAGCTGAGAGCCAGCAGCCTTCATCCTTCCCTTCTTGTTCCAGAACGAGACTAAGGCATGAAGAGAGGCTTCACTGGAGCTAAAGAAGGGCACTGGACCCACCAGCACCCAAGAGATTTGCCCAGGAGGTGGGGTGTGGGGGTCCCCGCATCCTTCCATGCCCAGCTTAGGCATCACCTCCTCCCTGAAGCCCTCCCGGATACCTCCACTGCCACCACTGCTTTGTTCTGTCCAGCTCTGGCTCTGGCTGATCAGGAGCTTGGCCCTGGTATAAGAGATGCAAATAATCAATGATCTGCCTCAGCCACTTCTGTGAATTTTTCCTGGGGGGCAGGATGCTGGTCCGTGGGCCCCTTCGTCTCTCAAGCCACCTCCAATCCAACACTAGAAGGCAGGTACTTGTTTATGCTTTTGTTTTTCCAGCTGGATTGGGATCTGGGCAGGCACTGGGTCTGGACCAGCTTTGCATAGTGCCCGGCGTGGCACACGATCGGTGCTTAACAAATGTCAGTTCTACCCTCTTATAAGGCTGGGGGCACCTGCTCAGGGTCATTGGCTGGAGAGAGGCCCTCCCTTTTCGTCTCAGGCTGGCCCTAGGTGTCTGGGAGTGCAGCAGGGGCCTTTGCCCAGCCCCAGATAAGCTTCACACCTTCTCCCCAGGCACAGAGGCCAGCCCCTCTCCCCAAACTATAGAATAGATAAATGAATCTGTGTGAAGGCTAGGGCCAGGCAGCCTGGGGGAGGGGGCGCCTCTGGCCACCTCCCTGCATCTAATCAAGATCAGATGCCTCCTGCTTCTATCTCTAATTGTCCCCAAATTAAAACTAATCGCTTGTAAATCAGAAAAAAATAAAAGATTGTCATCAGCTTTGGTGAGTTTGAGGCTGAGGGGCACAGCAGGGCATGCCAGCAGGGCCAGAGGACACGGGGCTGTGCTGGGAGAGGGATTGGCCTGCTCACCTGTGTGTGTGTGTGTGTGTGTGTGTGTAAGAGCCACACCCGAGGTCCAGTGCTTGGGGATCCTTCTGCTCTTACTCCTGAACTTGCCTGAATCTAAGAATCAGCCAGAGAAAACAAAAGAGCAATAGCAAACAGATTCTCAGGCTGGATCCAGGCAGACACAATCACAATGTCCGGGGAGAGACCTGGTAATCTGTGTTTATTAAGGATCCCAGGTGTTGATATTATCTTAGGAGTTTGGACCACACAGCGCTAAGCAGGAAGGGCTGGGAGATGCCAAAGGGGTCATGACCTGCATGGCATAATGTGGTGATGCTGAGGGTGCAAGATGAAGCCCCCAGAGCCCAGAACAGTGCTGGGCACACACTGGTGCCAGTTCTACAAAGGGATGAATGAACGGGTGAGAGGAGGTGAGAGCCAGGTTTGATGCAGGTGGTGAGGATCCTAGTGAAATCGAGCAGGACCCTGGAGGGCCCTCCGGGGTACAAAAGCCTTTCCCTGTCCCCCATTTCTTGTCTGTAGGAAAAAGGCTTCGGTCTCCTAGGCCTTCCCAGAGTTCCACAGAGCAGGCACAAGCAGTTAGTGATTTGGACAATAGAGTCACAGGGCTCCTAACTCCTCCTGCAGGGGTGTAAATAACAATCTGATGCATACCTTTGAGTTGTTCGACCGAAACTAAGACCCCCACCCAGGTGGAGGGTGGTGCCTACATGCTGACCACAAGCACGTAGACCTCAGAACGGCTGGAACCAGAAGGTTGAGATTCTGGAAATATCACCCTGTTACCTCACCACCAACCAATCAGAAGAAGGTCCACAAGCTGGTCACGCATGCTCTGACCCTCTCCCCTGGCATCATCTTAAAAAACCCTCGCCTGAAAGCCATCGGGGAGTTCAGGTCTTTAGAGTACAAGCCGCTCGTTCTCCTTGCTTGGCCCTTGCAGTAAACCTTTCTCTGCTCCAAACTCCAACGTTTCTGTTTGTTTGGCATCGGGCACATGGACTTGGGTTTGACAGCACTGGGGGCCATGCGGTCCAGGATCAAGAGGCCAGGGATGGGCTATGCACAGTGACCCCTCCCAACCCAGACCTCCAGGCCCACAGGAGGGGTGTGACCTAGGGTGTACCCTCCCCTGGCCCAGGACAGTGGCTGTGGAGGAAACCCTCCACTGAGGACCCTGAAGAGCTAGAATAGGGCTCTCACTGGTAGGAGGGATGCTTGTGTTCCAGCCCTGCTCTTCCTTGGCTGATGGGTGGATCGGACCCAGGGCAAGCATGTCATTTCTGCACCCCAAGGCCCTGTTTCTCCATCAGCAAAGTGGGGAATTAGCAACCAATATACCAGTTGCTCCAGAGCGGGGTGCTGAAGTAGAAAAAAACTATGTCTTGAGAAAGGTTTTAGTTTTTAAATTAGTGATACCTGGTGTTAGTAAGTGTTTTAAGATATGGGGCGATCATATGGCCTACTGTCGGAGGGTAAACTAGGCAAGCTTTCTAGAAAGCAATTTCAAAATATGTTTTAAAGTCCTTGAAACCGTTCATGCTCCTTGCCCCAGTAACTCTGCCTTTGGGAATCTAATAAGCAGAATTCGGCTCAAAGATTTATGTGGAAAGATATTCACCACAATGTTCTCTTTATTAGTAAAAAATTAGAAACAACCTAAATGTCCAAACACAGGGTATGGTTAAATAAAAGCAAATGGCTAAGCATGGAGGTTTCCAAAGATTTTTTTACTCAGGTTGGAAAATGCTCCCAAAATAGTTTTTTTTTTTTTTGCGGTACGCAAGCCTCTCACTGTCGTGGCCTCTCCCGTTGCGGAGCACAGGCTCTGGACGTGCAGGCACAGCGGCCATGGCTCACGGGACCAGCCGCTCCGCGGCATGTGGGATCTTCCCAGACTGGGGCACGAACCCGGGTCCCCTGCATCGGCAGGTGGACTCTCAACCACTGTGCCACCAGGGAAGCCCCCCAAAATAGTTTGAACTAAACAAAGGATGGTGAGAAACTGGCTACATGGCATGATATCAGTTTTTATGTAGACACTGGGAGGAAATACATCAAAATGCTATTGGTGGTTATCTCTGGGGGGGGTGAGGATTATGTGTGATTGTTATTTTTTACTTTATGCTTTTATGTATTTCTAGTTGTCTGCAAAGAACACGTATTGCTTGTAAAATTAGAAAGAAAACAATAAATGTCATTAAAAATGAAGGAAAGTGTTTGAAGCTATTCCAAGGATTAAAAAAAAAAAGGAAATTAAAAAAAAAGAAAGGAAGGAAGAAAGAACCCGTGTGGTTTGGGAGCCACACAAATTCATATACAAATCTCGGATCTGACACTTCTTAGCTGTGTGACCTTGGGCCAGTTACATAACCCCATCTGAGCCTCTACTTTCACACTTGTAAAATGAGAATAACAGAATCTATTTCATAGAGTTGTCATGACTAAATGAGCAAATTGCTTGGTGTAGTTCCTGGAACAGAGTCAGTGATCAGGGTTCATTCATTCATTCATTCATTCATCACTTATTGGTTATTTAGTGCTGAGAGGAGGGAAGCGCTGACCTGCTTTTCTCCAGCACTTCTTGGTGCATTGTTTAGCTCATGGTAGGTCCCCTGTCAAAGTCTGTTAAGTTAAATAGGACAAGTACAGAGGTGACAGGCACATGAAGCAGAATGTCCCAGGGACCTCAAAAGCAGCACTGAGGCTGGAAGGAGGGCTAGTTGTTGGGGGCTGTGAAGAACCCAGAGCAGGAAGCTCTATGTGACCTTGAGCAGCTTCCTCCTCTCTCTGGGCCTCGGTTTCCTCATCTAGGAGAAGAGGCTGGTCCCTGCTCAGCCTGCCATATGTGACTTAGGGCTGGGCAGGGGCCATGTGTGCAGGGAAGCCTGGTGGGTTCTGAAGCAGGCAGGGGCGGCTGGATAAAGGGGAGGTGACAGCTGGGCCCAGTGGTCCCAGACATGGCCCTCCCACCGCCCCGCTAGGACAGGGCCTCTACCTACCGTTGAGCAGTTTGGATCTTGCACAAAGATGCTAAAGCCCAGCCCCAGATCTGCTCACCAAGCCCGGCACCTAGTGTGGGGCTGCTTCTGTCTTTTTCCAAGCTGACAGAGATGCCGTATAGGCTGGTCCATACTGGCGTGTTCCCACCCAAGGTGGGACTGTGGTAATCCACCCCTTGGAGGAGGAGTCCAGCCGGTAATCCACCCCTTGGAGGAGGAGTCCAGCCGGTACTCCACCCGTTGGAGGAGGAGTCCAGCCTGTAATCCACCCCTTGGAGGAGGAGTCCAGCCTGTAATCCACCCCTTGGAGGAGGAGTCCAGCCGGTAATCCACCCCTTGGAGGAGGAGTCCAGCCGGTAATTACACCCCTTGGAGGAGGAGTCCAGCCGGTAATCCACCCCTTGGAGGAGGAGTCCAGCCGGTAATCCCCCCCTTGGAGGAGGAGTCCAGCCGGTAATCCACCCCTTGGAGGAGGAGTCCAGCCTGTAATCCACCCCTTGGAGGAGGAGTCCAGCCGGTAATCCACCCCTTGGAGGAGGAGTCCAGCCTGTAATCCACCCCTTGGAGGAGGAGTCCAGCCTGTAATCCACCCCTTGGAGGAGGAGTCCAGCCGGTACTCCACCCGTTGGAGGAGGAGTCCAGCCGGTACTCCACCTCTTGGAGGAGGAGTCCAGCCTGTAATCCACCCCTTGGAGGAGGAGTCCAGCCTGTAATCCACCCCTTGGAGGAGGAGTCCAGCCTGTAATCCACCCCTTGGAGGAGGAGTCCAGCCTGTAATCCCCCCATTGGAGGAGGAGTCCAGCCAGTAATCCCCCCCTTGGAGGAGGAGTCCAGCCGGTACTCCACCTCTTGGAGGAGGAGTCCAGCCTGTAATCCACCCCTTGGAGGAGGAGTCCAGCCTGTAATCCACCCCTTGGAGGAGGAGTCCAGCCAGTAATCCACCCCTTGGAGGAGGAGTCCAGCCTGTAATCCACCCCTTGGAGGAGGAGTCCAGCCGGTAATCCCCCCCTTGGAGGAGGAGTCCAGCCGGTACTCCCCCCCTTGGAGGAGGAGTCCAGCCTGTAATCCCCCCCTTGGAGGAGGAGTCCAGCCAGTATTCCCCCCCCTTGGAGGAGGAGTCCAGCCTGTAACCCACCCCTTGGAGGAGGAATCCAGCCTGTAATCCACCCCTTGGAGGAGGAGTCCAGCCGAGGAGAGGGTGACTCCCTGACATCCACCTCCTCCCTGAGCGCCACTGCATCTCCCTCCTCCCCCTGGCTCTGCTCTTTCCCAAAGCAGCTCCGGGCAGGGCTGCATGTCCCCCATCAACCCGGTCCTCTGGCCCCTGTGTCCCCAACACTGAGGGCCGCTGTGTGCCTGCAGCCTGGGCTGGGCTGCGGGCAGCAGGAACTGCAGGGGAGGACATCCAGCCAGTGAATATGTGAGAACTCCCTGCAGCGCGGGGGCGGGGTCAGGGCTGGCCACTGAAGGCTGCAGCCATCCACAGCCCCCAGTGGCTCCTGCCGTCTCCTAGGAGGCTATAAATCCTGGGGAGGCAGCTTCCCCATACTGTCCCCATGCCCCACCCGGCTGGAGCACAACATTGGAATAAGTAAGCTGGGGGAGGGGCCAGCGGAGGGGTCCCCTTCCCCCACTTGGCCCTAAATTCCCTCCTGCCTGCTCACTGCCAGCAGCACTGGTGATTGGCCAGGTCATTTCCTCCTATCTGCCTGGGAACTCCCCGTGTCTTAGTTAAAGGGATGGCAGGGTCCCTACTCCCACATTTTACCGATAAAGAAACTTGAGGGTCTGGAAGGCTCCCGTCAGACTGGCTCTGCCAGGTATTAGCTGTGTGACCTTAAGCAAGTGGCTTAGCATCCTTCTACTGGGTTTCCTAAACTGTAAAAGGAGGTGATAGTGGCCCCTCTTTGAGAAGGTTGCTTTAAGAATGAAATGCTCATGTTATAAGATTACCTGCAAGGCACTTCAACCATGCCTGACACCCAGTTAGCCCTCTTTAAAGGTCAGCTGTTGTTTGGGTGTGATTACCACCATCATGAAACAGATCCCCACACAACCTCCTGAGTCGGGGTTCTCCTGGCCATTCCTTTTGCTTCCTCAGCCTAAAGTCCTTCCCTCCACCGGACCAGATGCTACCGCTCAGCTATGCCCCCTTGTCTCGTCTTGTCTTGGAGAACAAAGGAGGAAATCAGAGAGATGTAGGTGGAGGAAGAGAGGAGGGAAGGAGCAGATACTGGCGGATGCAAGAAGGAACCGAGCTCAGCTGACTTGGGAGCTAGGGATGCTTCCCGGGGTTCAGCGGAGGACCAGGGCACTGGAAGATCAGGCAGCCACGGGTCCCCAAGAAGTTACTGCTGGGACAGCCCCTATGTGCTGGAAATGACCATCTAGTCTTGCTCCAGAGCACCTGGAGGGCACCTGAGGCCCCCGGGGTGGGGGTGGGGTTGGGGGAAGGCCTGCTGGGTACCCAGCAAGGTAGATCACAACCCACGGGAACAGGGCTCTCATTTCCCTGGTCGTCCCAGGGGCACCTTCTTACCGTCTGGAGGCTCGCTGCCAGATGGGGAGCTCGAGGAAAGGTCTCCTGGTCTTGAGAGACTATTTGGGCCGGGGATCATTCGCTCCTCCTCCAGCTTCTGCTCTCGTGGCATCCTGTAAGCTACATGTGACACTGGGGTGCAGAGCCTCGGGGCCCGAGAGAGAGGGTGAGAAAGGGTAGCCCGGGAGTTAGTGATACAGACCTCTTGGGGGCGAGGACCTTGAGATGGACAACTCAGATGGTGTCCCTGGGCTGGAGGAGCCTGAGCTCAGAGGTAGGGCTCCTGGCGGGGGCGGGAGTGTGGCGGGGGGCAGGAGAGGAGGGGCATCAGCTCCGGGGACAGAAGCTGTCCCTGCCCCTTCCAAGTGCACAGCGACCCTACCCCTGTAAGTTGTGAGCATGTGTCTGTCTGTTGGTCCATCTGCATTTGTGATCTCAGGATCAGGATCAGAGGCTCAAACAGGCTCCTGAAGACAAGGAGGCCTTGTATTTCCAGGCAAGCATCCCTCACCCCGGGAACATCTCTTTTATAATTTATTTCTGAAAATCTGGAGGGGCCTCATCCTCACCCCTGCCCCCAGCAACAACCGGCAAGGCCAGGGCACACCCTTGGCCCCAGACCTCAGTCCGCCCAGCCTAATGGGCCAGATGTGAGGTCCCTTCTGTTATGCAGAAGGCTCAGGGCTCAGGTGGGGAGGGAGAGGGTCTGGTTCATCTGCTGCCAGGTCTGCCGGTGGCTATGGGACCAGGGACAGAAGGCAGCTGTGGGAACAGCTCCTTGTCCCTGGTGGACAGATGGCCCTGCTCCCACAGCCCTCTTGGACCCCACCTTCACCCCCACACTCGCCTCTCATGGGGCCTGCTGCAAAGCCACCTGATGTGGTCTTTTGGGGAAGGGCCTTTTTGAGACAAAGGCCTGCCTTTGCCGGTCCAGTCCTCAGGCAAACAAGGGCCAGGGACCTCGGGCAGGGAAGAGGGGTGGACAGCAGTGGGGGATGGGCACCCTCCAAGGGAGTGGGTCTGAGGGAGGTCACCCTGTGTAGGAGAACTGGCCCCTCCCCCAAGGACCTGGAAACCCGGGCTTGACCTACTCGGCTGACCTACCTAACCAGATCGCTGGTCAGGCTGCCAGGGAGGGCTTGAGGAGGGCGAGAGAAAGAGCAGAAATAGGCAAGGATGGGGGTGGGAACTGAGAGGTACAGAGGGAAAGGAAACAGGAGGGAAGAGTCGGGGTGGGGAGAGAGAGAGAGAGGAGGTAACCCTAGCCTGGTGGGTGGCGAGTGGGAGGCTGCGGGGGGGCCAGGCCCCCCAGGAACCCCTGTAAATGTGTACAGCCCAGCCTGGGAGCTGAGCGAGCTGCAGCGGGAGCAGCGGGGGAGGGGAGCGCGGGGGAGGGGCTGCTCTCTGAGTTACACTAAATGACTAATGTGCATTATCCTAATTATAGCGGAGCAAGCTGAGCCTTCCCACTGGCACAGCCGCCTGCATCTCCTAATAAACAATTAGCGGCAAACAACAGAAAAAGAAAGTGTGTGTGTGAGAGAGAGAGCGACGGGTGGGGGTGGTTTTGAGCTGGGCTTTGCGGGGGGGGCGGGGGTAGCTGGGGAACCACATCACTCTTCCAGCTCATTCCACCAGGTCAGGGGTCAGGGTTGCAGCAAACAGCAGGGCCCCAGAGGTATAGGGCAGGCCAGCTCATATTTAGAGGCTGCTTATGGGGTGCAGGCACTGGGCTGGATCCCACCTTCCCACCTTCCTCACAATAACCCCCCCAACTAGCATCCCTGTTTTTTTTTTTTGCGGTACGCGGGCCTCTCACCGTTGTGGCCTCTCCCGTTGCGGAGCACAGGCTCCGGACGCGCAGGCCCAGCGGCCATGGCTCACAGGCCCAGCCGCTCCGTGGCATGTGGGATCTTCCCGGATCGGGGCACGAACCCGTGTCCTCTGCATTGGCAGGTGGACTCTCAACCACTGCGCCACCAGGGAAGCCCTAGCATCCCTGTTTTTGCCAATGAAGGAACCAAAGCTCAGAGAGGCTAAGGGGCTTGCCCAAGGACACACAGCTGGGGTTAGGCCCCGTCAGCCCTCCTGAGTTCCCTGAGCTCATTTATAAGGAGACTGGAAGCTGGGGACTGACTAGGCAATCAACTAAACTATGCTCCCAGATCAGCAGTGGAGGTGGGCATGATTATGAAGGTAAGATTTTCTTGCTGGTCCACAGTGCGTTTTCTGTGAACCATCTCTGATGTTTTGACAACAGTCCAGAGACGGGAGCCTTCTTCCGATGCCCATTTTAACTGAGGCTTAGAGACAGGCAGATATTTGTTTGAGGTCTTGGAGGTGTAGTGGCAGCTTGAGGTTTGGAAGTGACTCCTAATCCTTGGGGTGGGGTGGGGTGGGGTCCCTCAGTCCTGGGCAAACTGGCACAGTTGTTCACCCTAGGATGGAGGCCAACCATCCCTCTCTCTGCCCACAGGGTGCTGATGGGCCCTGAAAGGAAGAACTGAAAGTGTGCAGGGGTGACTCTGAGGCCTGGGCCAGTTTCCCAGGCAGGGGGTGGGGGATGGGAGCCCCTGGAAGATGAGCTCTGCCTGCCCATCGGGGAGAGACTCAGAGGATCAAAATCACAGCCCTGGATTCAAGTTGCTTAATCTTTGAGCCTCGACTTCCTCATCCACAAAATGGGGCTAATGAATGCAGGTGTCATGAAGAGTAAACGTGGGGATCCATGCAGAGAGCTTCACACAGACCCTGGCTCACAGGTGCCCCCCGTGTCCCCCATGGAGCCCTCCCTGATCAGCCCTGTCCTGCCCTGACCACCCCTCAAAGCCTAGGCCCTGTTGCACCTGGTTTCTCTTGGCATCACATTGATTGTCTAGCTGCTGCTCCGTTGGTATTTCTAACTCACTGCTGGACAGAGGTCTTCGAGACTCTGGTTCAAACCACCCACTTTACAGATGAGAAGACTGAGGTTCAGAGAGGAGAAAAGCCCTGCCCAAGGTCTCACCTCTCCCTCCTGCCCCATTGCAGCCCATTCCTCTTGCCTGTGGGATGCTTGTTCCCATGAATGTTTCCTTCTTCCCACAGTGCTCTGTGTTACCTGTGCTACCTCTCCCCCCTCCCCAGCCCACACACCTGGGTCTGGGCGACTCCAGCCACCTGCCTTCCGTGCCTTCACACACGCTGTTCCCTCTGCCTGCTGTGCTGTTCCCTTCACACTCCACCTGGTAGGTGTCACTTGCCCTTTGACTCCTCCCAGGTGTCACCTCCTCCATGAAGACTTCCTTGACCCTCCCCCAATGCTGGGTTAGGCCCTGACTTCTGAGCTGCTCACATGCATCATTCTGTACTTTTTTTCTCTGTGCTGCCACCGTTGGTTTACAGAGTTTGCTTTCTCTTAGACAGAAGCCTTGCTGAGGGCAGGGAGCGGGCCTTTCACTATGCAGCCTGACTGCCTAGTACAATAGTAGGGCTTGTAACTAACACTCAATAAAGATATTCGACAAATAAATATTTATTCAGCCCTTTCTCTGCTCAAGGCCCTGCTGGGAGCTGCCAGGGAGACAGAGATAGGGAAGATGGTTTCTGCCCTTAAGGAATTTGCTGGCTAACAGGGAGACCAGACAAGTACATAAATAACCACATAAATAAAAGGTAGGAAGTGCTGTAAGGCTTTGGAGAAGAGCGGAGCTCCCCGGGTGTTTGAAGAAAAGCCAGATACCTACACAAGAAATGCTTGAGGAAGGTGGAGTGATGTGAGTGTAGGGTGTTGAAGAATGGGTGGAAATTCAACGGCTGCCTGGGTGTGATGGGGCCTAGGTGGGGGTCGGGGACCTTTCAGGTAGAGAGAACAGGGTGGCAAAGGGACCAGGGGCTAAAGGCAGCTTTGGACTGAGTGGCATGTCACAGGGAGAGCTGAGACTGGATGGGCATCAGGGGGCAAAGGGCTTCGAATGCCAGGCGAAGGCATCTGTGGATTTTATCCCAGGGGTTTTCAAACTGTTTTCTGTGGAGCCCTGGGGCTCCGTGGAAGTGTCTCAGGCCCAACAGGAGGAGGGTTCACAGCCATCCTGATCAGCTTTTGTAGTCACCTAGGCTTTTACATGAATAATAGCTCCTGTGCCTTTAAAAGTCTGCCCATTGTGCCATGGGCGATGGGGAGCCACTAGGGTTCTTGAGCAGGGGAGTGACGCCAGGAGGTGTCCTTGACACCTTGACAGGGTGGCCTTGTCTCCCTGCCCGCCGCCCCATACACACACACTACATACACTCAAGACTGTGGGGCAAAAGCAGGGGAGATGGATGAAGCTGCCGCTCTGAGGGGCTGATACATAGCGTGAGAAGCAAGTGCTGTAATTAATTTCCCTGAGCTTATGTTACCTCAACAACCTGGCAGGTCGGCCTGGGCTCTCTCTGCTCCGGGCTCAGCTCCTGGCATCCTAAGGTGTAGGGGCAGGAACCCCTGTCAGGCACCTCCCCCAGCTAAGCCCCGCCCCCACCTGACAGCCCTTTCTGCTCCCAGTCGCCTTCCTCTTCCTCCTTCTCCCATCCCCATCCCACCCCGCTTTAGCCCACCCCGTCCTCTGGCCTTGCCCAGCACCTGCTATGAGGTTATGCTGAGACAGCGGAGCAGCCGTAAGCCTTCTCCTCCAGCCCACGTGCAAAACGGAACACGGGATTCTCCCCAGACGTCCCCCAAACTCCACACCTGGATCGCGCTTTCCCCACTTCTCACTGTGCTTCGCACACCATTTAAAACGATCCTGAAGTCCCACCTCTTCCAGGAAGTCTATCTGGGCTGCTATAAAAAAATCTGAGCTGAGAATGATTCTGAATCCTCACTCAGGGGAAGAAGAGATCCATAATCGATGAATGATGTCTGCTGTGAGTGCCAGGTAGGAACTGTGGCTTCTGCGTCACATCTTTATCGTCTTCACCCTCTTGATTCCCAGCATCAGATGGGGGTATCCAACTAGACATTTTTTTGCGGTACGCGGGCCTCTCATTGCTGTGGCCTCTCCCGTTGCAGAGCACAGGCTCCAGACGCGCAGGCTCAGCGGCCATGGCTCACGGGCCCAGCCGCTCCGCGGCATGTGGGATCTTCCCGGACTGGGGCACGATCCCGTGTTCCCTGCATCGGCAGGTGGACTCTCAACCACTGTGCCACCAGGGAAGCCCCAACTAGACATTTTTGAGGTCGCTACCGCCCTCAGATTCTGGAAGAGGCTGCACAAAAACAGAGGGTATCCTCTTCAATGCTGAGGCTACCTCCTCCCCCATCTCTGCTAAAAAGATCTGCATTAATTCTTCTGTGGTCTGATCACCCATAGCTGGGGTCTCGCTGCTGGTCCTCATTTCTGGGAGGAAGCAACGAGAAGACAGATAACAAGAGTCGCCTTCCCAGCAGTTCTTTGCTCACTCCAACTTGGGGGTGAAGTCCCACTTTGAAGGTCAAAGTTTTAACTTCAGGAGTGCAGACATGCCAAATGCACATTCCATCTTGGGGTGTGCAATTAACAATAACAGTGACAGTACCATTCATGGAGCTCTTCCATGTGACAAGTGCTTTCTGTCCTCTACCTTCCATTCTTCCATGAGAGCATGTATCCATTATCCCAATTTTATGCAGAAGGATGCTACCGTCTAGCCATGTCCAAGGTCACAGATAACAGATGACAAATCTGGAATTCAAACCCACCTTGGCTTCCTGGGGAAGAGCTGTCTATTGCCCCTGAAAGGTTAGGTGTTCTTCCCAGGACAACCATGGATCCCCTACCTGTCACCTTGCACCCTTGCCTGCCTCCCCATGTGGTCTGCGGCCCCTTAAGCATGTGGTCAGTGACTCTCGTCTCTGTATCTCTAGTCCCCAGCTGACACACAGTAAGGTTTCCCTAAATATTGATTGAATCAAGATCAGTGAACAGAATTACGGTGGAGATAGACTTGGAACTAAGAATGTGCTGGTAATTTCTTGGGATCAGAGCTGCCCAGCAATAGAAGGGGCTGCCTTGTGAGGTATCCCCGTCCCCGAGAGGATCCCAGCCACCTGAGACTGACGATCTCCATCGAGGATGCTGCGCAGGGGCTTCTGTACAAGCAGAGGGTTGGCCTGGATGACCTTTCAACTGTGAGATTCTGAGGCTGCCGTCCTTAGGAATTGCCGTCTGCTGTGTGGAAGGCACGGGAAGAAAGAAGGAGGCAAGAAAGGGAGGAGAGAGGGAGGGGTGGGTGGGAGATGCCGAGCTGGGGAGAAGAGGGCCCCTGTGCTGTCCTTCGGGCAGGGCAGGTGTAGCCAGGGATGGCAGATGGGACTACGGCTAGAGAAAAATAGCCACATCTCTGCTTATTTGGAGAGGTCATGGGATTGGGGTGGCCCAGTCCCCGCCTCTTGCCAGGGGACACAAGCACAAACTTAGGGTATGAGGCTGGGTCCCATGGATCCTCGGGCACCCCCTCCCAGGGACTGGGCCTCATAGAAGTTCCTGAGGATGGAGAAGCTGGGCCGAGAGGCAGAACCAATCTAGAACCCTGAGTATCCAGCTCTGCCCGGCCTCTGCTGTGTGACTTGGGCATGTCCTGTCTCCTCCCTGGGCCTCAGCTTCTATGCCTGTGGCCGCTCTGGCCCTTTCCACTTCTGACTGTGGACCACTCTCTCCCTGCATGGTGGACAGAAG
Source organism: Mesoplodon mirus (assembly GCF_964341445.2). Classification (NCBI taxonomy): domain Eukaryota; kingdom Metazoa; phylum Chordata; class Mammalia; order Artiodactyla; family Ziphiidae; genus Mesoplodon; species Mesoplodon mirus. The sequence continues at coordinate 57,803,407 of NC_138994.1, read as the reverse complement.
TAGCATCTCCATTCTTCTGGGCCCTGCCGTAGTAAGATGCAGCCACACCCCTGCCCGGGCCTGTGGTGGGTGGGGTCGACTTCCCCACTTCCTGATTCGGGGCTTGGTCATGGGGACTTTCTTGAGCCAATGAGATTTTAGCAAATGAAACACACATAGATGCTTGAAAGGTACTTGCAGAATTGGGCCTTTTCGCCAGGAGAAGAATAAGCCTCAAGTAGTGCCTGGTCCAAAGAAGATGCAAGAAACATGGACAGAAGGAATCAACCAGCAGCTTGGAGTCTTGCCAGCCAAGCCCAGTCCTGAACAGCCAAACCCCAGACACCTGCAGACTTGCAAGAAATAAATGCGCCATGTTTTACGCCACTGAATTTTGGGGCAGTATGTTATGCAGCATTATCATGGTCGTAGCTGACTAATAAATCTTTCCTGGATGCGTGGAATCCTGTGCTTTGAGGGGTTGTCTCAGCCCTTCTTCTGCTTGGAGATAAGGCCATAGCTTATTGGAGGCACGGGGCAGTTCCCCGCAGCCCAAGGGGGACAGCAGGATGGAGTCTGGCTGCTTTGAGGTTGGGGGTGTCTTTCGGGGAGGCTGGCTCAACGGGGCCTGCTCTGGATAACGAGGGAAGGGCTTCCATTGGCGCCGCTGACCCCACCACCGAGGTCAGGGTGCTGAGTACACCTGGCCTTCTTATTCCAAAAGGAGACACCTTTGCTGGGCTGAGCTTTGAAGAGCCACGTGCTTCTGGAGCTGTGCTGAGCCTCACTCATCATACGGTTCATGTTCTGAGGGCCGCAATTGCCTGTGTGAGAGTCGGGGACGAGGGACCAGAGTCTGCTCACTTAAGACTTCACGGCTGATTACATAAGGAAATACAAGCAGCTCTTCAGGCAGTGGGGGATAAGCACGTCCTTCTGAGTGCTGCCTTGGCATCTGCTGGCCCTCCAGGCTTGCCCTGGGACTCTGGGTAGCTGGGCTGTGGGCATTAGAAGTCTGCGGCTTAGCCTCCAGACTCAGATAAACCTGGCTTTGAATCCCAGGCCTGCTTCTTTCCAGCTGTGTGACCTTGGGCAAGTCGCTCACCCTCACTGCACCTCTGCCACCTCTCCTCTAAAGGGCCCACAACAGAAGTAGACATTCCATGGGGTTGCCATGAGGATGAACGCAAGTCCTGTGCGTGGTGCCTGGCACAGAAGTGATTGGTGATACAAGTGAGCAGGGCTATTAATAATAACTCATTCTCATTAGACTCAGGACTTTATCTTCCTCAAGATGCATTCATTCCTTTACTCAGTCCTTCAAAGGCTTTCCACGTGCTAGGCGGGGCACAGAGAGGTCACAGGTCGTGTCTGAGGGGGACGGATCCACAGGCAGCTGACTCAGATGCTGAGGGCGTGCAGAGCCAGCACCACCATCCAGCCCCCTGCAGCCGCTTCGCTGTTTTGCACCAGCACTTCCGGAAAGATCTCCTGAGAGGTGGCTCTCATTTCTCTGCAGTAGTTCACTTACTTCCCTCCCACTTGGACCTGTCTCCCAGTCTTCTGCCCTTGGCGTACATGATTCCAGTCACAAGACAGGTTAAGGCAGCCAACTGGTAGGGTCTGAAAGGGAAGCTCAGCTAATTGCATGGTGGGTGCTGGCCCTGCTCGTGCACGGCTCCCAGACCCTCTTCCCCCACGGACCTCTCCAGAAACGACTGCCCGGGCCGTGCCCTCCCTCTGCCCTGAGTGTTAGGCCCAGATTGGCTCCATGGGGATGAAGCCTGAGCTGCAGGGGACACTAGGGAACTCTGGGTCTTCCTCTTCCCTGCCGGTCTCCCAATGTGACAAGTGTCACCTGTTGGGAATGGAGATAGAGAGGGAGCACTCCGTTTCCCAGCCCCTCTCCCCTCCTCCCCCATCACCTCCAGGAGGACTCGTCAAAGGCCAGATGTAGGGTCCTAGCCTCACTTCTTCAGGCCCTGCACTGCTAGAGATGGGAAATTGAGGCCCACGGGAGAGAAGGGGCCTGTCCCAGCTCACACAGCTCAGGGTGAACAGAGCTGCGTGTCAGCCTGGGGATCGGGCCTCTGATTCAGTTCTCACCTAAACCGCTGCTGCCGCCGCCGTCCCTTTTATGAGGCCAGGCCGGGGCACAGACTCACTACCTCTGCTCCAGAGACAGACAGGCCCTTGACTCACAGGGCCCGGCTTCCAGGCAGCACTCCTACCCCTGCTAGAAGACTGGCCTCTCCTTGGCTGGGAGGCCCAGCAGAGGCAGCTGGCTTTGTTCTGGAGACACCAATTTGGTCCCGCCTCCCTTTTCTCGTGGAAAGTGGAGCCTGATGGGGTAAGGGAGTGCTTTCCAAACTGTGTTCCTTGGAACCCCTTGGGGGCGTGGCAGCAGGACTCCCCTGGGGCCAGAGCCCAGACTGAGCACCTGGAGGAGACTGTAGAGTCCAAAGGATGCAGCAAGAGGGGCACTGGCCCAGGGCACCCAGTGCTGGGCTCAGGTCACTTCTCTTCCGCTAACCTGGTGCTTCCTCCTCCCGGAGGACCCTCAATTGCTCATCTGCGGAAGGTTTAACCCCGCCGACCTGCCTTACGGGGCAGCTGCAGGGAGGACAGCTGTGCCGGCCCTCGGGCAGTGCCACGGCCGGCACCACAGGTTCAGGAATGTCCCTGAACCCGGGGCTTGGGGACAGGGTGGGAGAGAGGCAGCCGTGTCGCCAGGGCACTGCCCCCTCCTTCCTTCCTTCCTTCCTCGGAGGCCCCAGAGGGGCCAGAGCCATGACAGAGAAGGGACTTCAAGTCAACAAAGACAAATTGGCTTAATTGACCCAAATTAGCAGCAGGGAGGGCCCCAGTGGCCCAGCTGCTGGTACATTTAATCACTGTCACCCCTGTGTGATCAGGGACAGCGCCCCTCCCCCAAGGCCGTTAGGGTCATCTCCCCTGTGAATGCCGCCTCTCTGGAGTCCTCCATCAGCAGGAAGTAAGGCTGGGACTTTGGGGACAAAGACAGCCTTAGGCCAGAGGTCAGAGCACCCTGCAGAACTGAGCCTGGCTTCAGGAGAGACAGCCTGATCTGGGAGGGGGGCAGCCCCGGGAGCTGGGGGCTCTTCCCAAGCCCCTCATTCTGAGCTCAATGGCCACCCCTTGGAGAGGGAGGGATCCACTGGGGCCAAATGACCAGCAAGGCTTCTCGGAAATGCTGCCCAATTCCTGAGCTTTACAGAGGCTCACGGAAGGGAAGGTGCCCCCGGGCTCTGGACCGGCTTCTCTCCTCTTTCTGCTTTCCACCCTGATGACTGGGATGATGCTAGGGTGGTGATCAAATCAGGGTCTCCTGCAAACCCTTAGAAGGTTTAGAGCCAGAACCCTCCTTGGTTTCTGGTGACACCGTTACCAAGATTACTGTTGGCTGTTACTGCCAAAAAATCCTGTGCCGTGAGAAGGCAGGAAGGACACTCTCCCCCCACCCCACGAGTCCCCTCCTGGTGTCTGCCTGCTCCTTGGTGGGGACCATCCCTCTTCCCTTCCCACAATACCCACTGGCAGCTGGGCCTGGGCCCAGGAGCTCCAGGTCAGTGGTCCTGTGACCTCAGGGCCTCCTGTGACCTCACCCCCTCTCCAGCTGCATCTCTATTTTTCCTGCTTGGAATCTTTGACCTGCCAGACCTGTCTTTGCATCCCCGACCAAGACCTGAGGCCATTCGAAAAGTACCCTCGTGCTCTGTGTGCTTCCCTGATCCGTCCTGGCCCTGGCCACACTCTAGCCCCTGCACCTCCCACCCATGGCTCTGCCTGCCCTGATGCATCAGCCCTTCTCTGGGCTCTTCCCTCCTGCTTCTCTCCTCATCCACCACTCAGGCCCCCCTCCCTCTGACCACGTTCCTCTCTTTGTCTCCATAAATGCTCCACTGGCTTTGATCTGGGTGCTGATATTACACAGTACAGACCCCCAAGGGTGGAGTCCGTGCTAGGTTCATTGAAAGCAGAACATTCTCTCTCGCTCCAACTTATAAATGGGCCACTTATCAAAAGTTCATTGAAAATTGGCTGTTAGGGGGTTTCCCTGGTGGCACAGTGGTTGAGAGTCCGCCTGCCGATGCAGGGGACACAGGTTCGTGCCCCGGTCCGGGAAGATCCCACATGCCGCGGAGCGGCTGGGCCCGTGAGCCATGGCCGCTGAGCCTGAGCGTCCGGAGCCTGTGCTCCGCAACGGGAGAGCCCACAACAGTGAGAGGCCCGCGTACCGCAAAAATAAATAAATAAATAAATAAATAAAATTGGCTGTTAGAACTGGGAAACACATTTCCACACCTTTCTCTATAGAGACTATAATATCAATAGCAGTTACATTCCAGGCCGGCCCACCAAAGAGACGTTACCCATAATTAATTCCACAAATACTTATGGAGCACCTACTATGTGTATAATGAGAATGAACAGTGGTTCTAAGTGTGTTACCTTGAGTTCTGGGTCCTGAGACAGAAGACTAAGTGAGGGAAAGAAAGGGAACGAGAGAGAAAGTGGAAAGACGTCTCCGTGCAAATCATTTAAAAATAGGCCAAGTCCAATCATCGAAACCTTTTCCACACTCCTCCTCCTTCCCAGGGCCCCTCTCCTCCGGGGCTTCCAAGTCTCCCCTCCCCACCGGGACTCCCAGCGTTGGGGCGACCCCTCTAGGATCATCCTAATTCCAGGAAGCTTTATAGAATGCAGGTTCCCAGGCCCCTCCCCAGCCAAACGAATCCAGAAGTTCTGGATGTGTCCTGAGAGGTGAATCTTACTCTATTCCCACACCCTCTACCATTTTGGGGGAGTCTTGCTCTAGCAGTGAGCCTCAATCATGGTTTCCCTTTAGAATCACCTGGGAGCCCAGACCACACCCCAGGCTAGGGAATCCAGAATCTCTGAGGCTGGGACCCAAGGCATCAGCATTTATTCAAAAAAAGATCCTGAATGTGTAGCCAAGATTGAGAACCGCTGCCTGGGTTGTTCTATTTCTCACAAAGTTTTTCCTTCCCTGCCCCTGCACCCACAGATGACCAAACTCATACCTGCCCTCTCTCCCCACTCCCCTCCCCCTCTCTGTTTCTCCTTGGGACCCACGCTCGTGCCTCCACGGTGACACTCATTTCCATCTGCCTGGACTCGGACCAGGCAAGGGTCTGTGGGACCTGGGATGGCGAGTCCACATCTTGGGTCAATACAGTTTGGCTGAACGTGAATATCGGAGGCTGGGGGCCCTAGGCTGTGCTCCTGCAAAAGGGGCTGGACCAGACCGCCCTGCAGCTCTTCCCACTGTGGGGTTAGGAGCTCTGCAGGTCACCACTTCCCCACCCCATGGAAACCCTAAACTGCTGGGCCAGGGCCAGGTCCCACCCTGGGTCTCACAGGCTCCCGCTGAGCGCAGGCTCCCATCCCCAAGTTGGTGGAAGGTGATTTCACATTTGTAACACTTATTCACTTAACTGGGTTCCAATGAAATCGGAGAGGAAGTGGAGGGCGGTGTCTGTGTTTGTTCCCCTCCTTCCTTCTTCTGCACATCAAAGTGCAGGGAGGCTGACAAAGGGCTTTGTGGATCTGGAACAATCCCGCCTTCTGTACTGGGCTGGGCCTCACCTGCTGCTGAGCGGCTCTCATGCCTGCCTTTCTACTTGGGGGCTGGACTCATTCAAAGGTCCTAGGGGGTGCGGGCAAGAGCCAGTTCTTTTCACGGGCTTCCCCCGCAACTGGGAAACAGAGCGGGGTCTCAGGGAATCGGTGGCAGAAGTGAAGGGACCACCCCCCATCAACAGCACCACCCAGATTCCCCCAATGGCAGAGTGGCAGGGCCTCAGGGGTGGGCTAAGTGAACCCAGAGCTTGCCAGCTAGGCGCACTGGGGGTCTCCAGGGCTGCCACGGGGTGAGAGGGTGGGACAGATGAGTCAGTGAGACACCGCTGCTCTCCATTCAACCAGCAGCAGCTCTGCTTTGATTTGCATTATATATCATCTGGATTCTATATAACATATTTTGTATGCTATAATATATTATATATTACATATGTATTATGTATTTCTCTGGCCAAAAAAGAAAAAATAACAGAAAATCAGTGATTGAGTCCAATCTTATCACATCTCAGAAAGGGAAACTGAGACCCAGAAAGGGGAAGGGACTTGCTCAAGGCCACACCACCATTTTGGGGACTAGGTTGCTTGGATCAAGGTCTTCTGGCCCTGATCTCAGCCCCCAGTGGCCAGGAGATGGTGGAGCTCCATGGGCAGGAAGTGAGGAGGAGGCTGGACGGAAGGGTGAGCCAGGCTGGGGTCTCGTAGGAAGCACTTCCCTCCCACCTCTGGCCTCTGCTCTCCAAGAGGGACCCCTCTCTGGTCCACACTGAAAAGAGGTCAGGAGATCATGATGGTGACCAGGGGCTGAGGCTGGGTTCATGTCCACAGGGCCCTTTGGCTGGATGCCCTATCCCATGGAGAACCAGGCCATGTCTGGGGGCTCTGGTCACAGGGGTGAGTGCCTCAAAGGGGCCAAATCTATAGAAGGACACACATGTCTGGTCAGCATCTGGAACACAGTAGGTATTGAGGAAAGCTGTGTAGAATGAATGAATCAATCAATCAATAAAACAATCTCAGTTTAGGAATCAGGACCAAGATTTCTAATCCGGGGTGAAGGAGGTGAGGCCCTGTAAGGGAATTGGTTGCAGAACAAGGAAAATTAGAATCAGAGGGGGCTGCTGAGTGCCCCCCGCAGCCCTGCCCAGAGAGAATCCCCTGACTGATGGGGCGGGCACAGTCTCTCCTGGTGAAGCCTGTAGTCTGATGAGAGAGGCCCAGCCTTCTCTGGAGGAGCCCCAGAGTGACGAGGGAGGCCCTGCTTCTCCTGGGACAGTCTGCAGTCTTGGGGCTAGGGAAAGGAAGGGAAGGATGTTGCTACCCGGGGGAGGTCCCTGTCTCATGGGGGATGCGCTTGACTTGGGCAGCCTCTTGCTTGAGAGAGGAGGCAAGGCTGGGTCTCAGAGGCAATGCACCCCTTCCTGGGTGTGGAGAGGGGCACGCGTCTGGGTGCCCAGCAGCAAGGACCTGGGAGCTGCGGCCAGGCAGGAGGAGAGCCATCGACATTCCGGTCAGGCAGCCAGTCGCTGAGTTATTATTATTTCTTTTTTTTTGAGCTACTTAGAGCAATTTACAGAAATCATTTAGGGGCCGTTTAGGGAGAAGAGAAAAGATGAAGAGTTTTAAAGGCAGGGCCCAGGGATGGTTTTATGCAGATCGGCTTTGCAGGGATATGGAGAAGGAAGGAGACTCTGGATTCTGAAGGTTGTGGGTTGGGGGAGGGTTCTGGTCTGACATATCTGCCTGGGAGCCCCCCAGGCAGCAGCCAGGGACCGAGGAAAAGGGATGGCTGGAGGGGGGGCAGTGTATCTTGGGCAGAGACGGCTGAGACACATGAGGAAGAGGGAAGGGGGCACGGGTGGGTGAGCCAGCTGTCCTGCCTTGGTTTCCCCTTCTGTGATCGGGGCACCTGCATGGGTGAGTTGACCATACTGGGATCAAGCTGATTGAGTGTGTCACTTCTTCTGATATTGGGGCCTGGAGGAGGGGCTTTGGGACCCAGAGCTCCACAGTCAGGAGATTAGGGCCCCGGGGGAGTGGAAGACATAGTCTCTCTTCCTCTTCTTCTTCTGTGACCTGAGCCAATCACGTCTCCTCTCTAAGCCTCAGTTTCCTCATCCACATAATGGGCATGATGATTATCAACTTCGCAGTGAGGATTACCTGTAATAAAGTCATAAAGTGCAGCCATTTTTCAACTGCTAATTGCTCTAGATGCCTCGGTCATGGTGGTGAACACTAGGACACTTCGAGGTTGAGAACCTGACCTTCAAATACTCACATCTCCTGCCTACCACCCAGACAGAGAAGTCACGCTTCTAGGGCTGGACAAGGACAAAAGTGGCCTTCATTGGGCTGGTATCAGAGGCCCAAACGGGATGCATGGGAAATGCAGGAGGGTGTATGTGTATGTGTGTGTGTGCATGGTGTGGAAGAGGAGAGGCGGGGGTCCTAGGGAGGGGAACGGAGGGAAAATGAGAAAACCAGTCATACATTTAGCAAAGTCTTCCCCACAGTTCACATTTCATGCTGTTTGGGATGTGATTATTGGAGATGGCATCTGGTTACTCCGTGTACACATCATGCCTGCTGGGCTCTTCCCCTGGATATGCCCCTGGGGAAGCTAACTAGGTGTTGGGGGGAGCCCCAATCTGTGACCAACCAGCTTCCTCCAGCAATAGTTGGCCACGCTGCCCCCAACCTCCAACACCCTCATGCAAAACCTCTGAAGACACAACAGCAAGCCCACTGGCCTGGGAGCAGGGACCTGAGTCTTAGGTCCGGCTCTGCCATGCCTGACTGCTGTGTGCTGGGCTAAGATGGTTCCCCTGTCTGGACTTTAATCTCCCCATCTTTCAGATAAGGATGGTTCCAGGATGAGAGGGGCCTGAAGCTCCCATCTACCTCCCCTAACTTTAAGTATCTCCCCCGACTGAGCGGCCCCTCTGTGCCACAGTCCAGGGAGAATTTCAGAGTGCAAACCAGCAGGTGCTGATGGAGGGCTAGGGTGAGGGAAGAGGAGGGAGGCTGGGCCTCTATTAAAAATTGCGAGAGAGATCCTGTCTGTCTCAGTGCTCTCACTGGGCCACCTTCCCCAGTACTCCTGACCAGACAATGAAGACATTCCTGTCCCCACCCAAGGGGGTCAGAACTGGCTGTGAGCCACAGGCAAGTCCCTTCTGCTCTCTGGGCTTTAGCTGCTAAAATAATAAAGAAGCTCCAAATACTGAGCCATATGGCTACAGGCTCCCCATTTGCCATCCTGTCTTACAGAGGCAGAAACCAAGGAGTAGAAATGAGAGGTCAGGCTGCTGCTACGTGGCAGGGCTGGCGCTCAGATTCGTCTCCCCGGTTGTCTGCCATGTGGTGGTACCTCTGATGACTTCTAGTGGTCATTCCCCATCCCAAGAGCCCTCACTCCCAGATCAGCTGCTGGAACAGCTTCCTTCAATATGGCTCCAATCTGCAAATTGCCCCCAGCCAAGTCAGTGTTGCTAGATCCCTGCTTTGATCAAGCCACTCCCCCACTCCACAATACTCCACAGCTCCCCAGTGCTCCAGGGAGCACAGGGTCAAAGTTCTGAGAGGTCTTAAGAGATCATCCAGGTAACCCTGCATTTAGCCCCCTTGCCTGCTCTTCCCTCACAGGCAGCTGTGGCTCTTCCCATGCTGGACTCAGAGCTGGTAGGCCAGGGACAACTTTTGCCCTACGTTTCTGTCTTCCTCAGGGTCTCGGACACAGAGGGGATGCTGACTGATTAGTCTTAAGAGGCAGAATTCTTGAATCTGGGTTAAGGCTTTCTGCAGTGGCACCTCTTCCATGAAGTCTCCCCTGATTTCTCTAGCAGATACGAGATTTCTCCCTTCACAACTCTGTATCCCTTCCAACATGTCTATGGCATAATTTGATCACAATCTGTGGAGAAACAGCTCATCTCCCCAGGGCAACGCCTTAGAAGCTCCTCGTGGGACAGGCCCTGTATCTTCTTCATTTTCACACTTAACACAGTGCCTGGCATGTGCTGATAATATTAATAACAATAATACTGAGAACTATCATTTTCAGACACTCTGTGCCAGGCACTGTTCTCAATATCTGACTTGGAATAATGACTCAACTCATCTCAACAACACTCTAAGTTGGTTTTGTTTTTTGTTTTTTTTTTTGCGGTACGTGGGCCTCTCACTGTTGTGGCCTCTCCCGTTGCGGAGCACAGGCTCCAGACGCGCAGGCTCAGTGGCCATGGCTCATGGGCCCAGCCGCTCCGCGGCATGTGGGATCTTCCCAGACTGGAGCACGAACCCGTGTCCCCTGCATCGGCAGGCAGACTCTCAACCACTGCACCACCAGGGAAGCCCTAAGTTGGGTACTTTTATAATCATTTGCAGATGGGGAAACATGCATAGTGGTTAAGTAACTTGCCCAGAAATCACAAGGGGATGGACAAAGCCAGGCAGGTTGGTGTTAGAGCCGAGTGCAGGGAAAAGGTGAGGGTGGAGGAGAACTATGAACGTCAGGAGAGACCGAACAGTCTGCTGGCTCCAAAGGTGCCCAGCACAGGGCATGGCACATATTAGGTGCTCAGTTAGTAGAAGTGACTATTAAGATAACTAGAGGGCTTCCCTGGTGGCGCAGTGGTTAAGAGTCCGCCTGCCAATGCAGGGGACACGGGTTCAAGTGCTGGTCCGGGGGGATCCCACATGCCACAGAGCAACTAAGCCCGTGAGCCACAACTACTGAGCCTGCGTGCTGCAACTACTGAAGCCTATGTGCCTGGAGCCCGTGCTCCACAGCAGGAGAGGCCACAGCAGTGAGAAGCCCGCGCACTGCAGCAAGGAGTAGCCCCTGCTCGCCACAACTGGAGAAAGCCTGCGCACAGCAAAGAAGACCCAAACAGCCAAAAATAAATAAAATAAATACATTTAAAAAAAAAAGATAACTAGATAGTTCAACAGCCGCTCAGACCCAGGTGGGTGGTCGGCGGGCGCTGGGTGGGGAAGGGCTTCCCAGGCAGGAGCGCTGCAGCCAAGTGGGGAGCTCAGCCCTCTGCACCAAGCCAGCCCCACTCCCACCCCAGCTTCTCACCCCGCCACCTCCCCCAGCTGCAGCTCCCTTTCCTCAGTATCTCAGACCTCTCATGAACGGGGGCTGGCGGTTGGCAGTTTTTCTCCTGTCGGGAACAGCCACAGAAAACTGAGATCATTTCTCTGCTGTGTTGGCAGCTGAGAAAATGGCAATTTTTCGTATTTCCAATCCAAGAGTTCCTTCCTATTGGACAAAGGCCCCACATGCCTGTCTCTCCCCAGAAGGGACAGGGCAGGGGAGACTGGGGTGACCCGGGGAGACTCAGGACAGGGCAGTGGGTCAACTCGGGGCAGGTCACCTCGTTGGCTAAGAGGCATGGGCTGCAGTGGTCTTGCGGTGGCAGGGGGCCAGTCGTGGGAGGAAGGGGCCACCAGCTGAGCACTTGCAGACAAAAAACAGAGACAGGCAGAGAGGTCAAAGCAACAGGTAATCTGGAGTCGCTGTGGGATTTCTCAGAGATCCAGGCAGACTGGATTTTGCTGCAGCCCATTTTACGTACAGGAAGCTCGAGTCCATGGAAGAGGCCTGGGTGGCCACATAGCTAATTTGGCTGGGCGGGTCTGGAAGCCAGCCTTGCAAATCCTTGGGTGGTCTCTGCAGCAGTCTGCCCCCTGCACACCCTGGTCCTGCCTCCGATGGGGTGGCCGCGCGGTGGCATGGCCGCGCGGTGGCAGGAAAGACAGCCACAGCCAAGACTGTGCGGGGCAAGGAGCTAAAGAGAGCAGACAGAGGTCTCCTCTGTGGCACGGGGGGTGGGGTCCCTATCCCCACAGGTCTGGAGCTCCGCAAGCCTGCAGCTGCCAGCAGCTCAGGTCACTCTCACTCCAAACCCTGTGATGGCCATTTCACTCAGTTTACCAGTTAATCTTCTAGGGCCTCCCTTCCCCACTTAATCTCCCTGCACCCTTCCCAGCCTGCACCGTGCTCCAGCCCCTCTGGCTTCCTTGCTGTCTTGAATGGTCAAGCTCACTCCTGCCCTAGGACTGGTCCCAATGTGATATTCAGATATTCACTTAGTATGCTCCCTTGCCTCCTTCAAGTCTGCTTCATGATATTTAATCAAGTGAACATTCATTTTAATACTGCACAACCCCTCCCAACACACACACACACACACACACACACACACGTGCGTGCGCTGGAATTCCCAATTCCCATACCCTACCTTTCTTTTATTTTCCTCAGCTCTTGTTGCCTTCTGACATATAATTTCCTTATTGTATATGTTTATTATTTACTGTGGCCTCCTCTCTGCCCCCCGCAAGAATAAAGGTTCCATGAGTTCAGGGCTTTTTGCTGTATTCATGGATTAAGACCAAGTGCCTGGAACAGTGCCTGGCCCACAGTAGGCAATAACTGGATACTTGCTGAGAGACAGGGAAGCGGTCTATGTGTACACATATGTGCACAAGTGTACGTTCAGCGACTCGTCTGACAAATTGTTAAATGCCTACTTTATTCCAGAGATCCCAATAGACACCGGGGGATACAGCACCGGGAAGAGGGCACATGACTTCCAGGTCCATTCAAGTTTAATGCCAGTGAGGGGGCCAGGCAGTGCAGTTTACAAAGAGGGCAAATCGGAAATGAGTGGCAGGGGTTGGTGGGTCTTTGTTTAACTCAGAATCAGGGCAGGCTTCCAGGAGGAAGATCCACTTGGGCCCAAAGGCTGAGTAGGAGATGGGGCAGAAAAGTGTTCTGGTCAGAGGGAACAGTATGTACAGAGGCTCTGACATGGAAAAGCACGTGACCCAGGTAAAGGACTGGAGAGATGAGTGCGGCCAGATGGGTGGGCCTCGCTCAGGTATGTGGGCGTGTGGCTGTCGGTCCCCATCTGTGCTTATTCCCTGTGTGCATGAGACAGAGGGGTACGGCAAGAAGACCTCCGTATTCATGGTCAGAAAACCTGACCTCAAGAGCTGGTGTGGCCAGGTCTCCATTGAGCCTTAGCTTTACCCTCTGTAAAATGGGATGCTAGTTGCTGCCTTTACCTGGCGGTCACTGGTCTCCCAGTGACCAAATGAGATCATGGATCTAAACTCCAAAGAACTGCTGGGACCCTCAAGTGTACGGGTGAGTGCCCCTGACCGTGCGGGTGCGCATTTGAGTGCGCTGCACTGCCAGCTCCCACCGACACCTTTCTCCTGCCGTGACAAGTCTGCTGCATCATCTGTACCAAGCCACCAAAAATACACTTGCTCCTGGCCCTGAGCCAGGCTCCCCACCAGTCTTGGGGGCTGGGGGAGGGTGGGTGGAGGCCTGCAAGGTGGGGTCCTACAACCTCTGGGCAAAGGTGGTCATCTTGTCTCTCACCATCGGCCCCTCAATGTGCAAGAGGACAAAGGCCACCTTGGAGGGCTGGGGCTGTGCCTCCCTCATCAGATTAGGGCCTCTCTGAAGATGGGCATGTCTCCCTTGTCATAGTGATCCCCAAGAGCAGGAACCAGTTCCCCTCCACCCCCTCTGTCCCGCAGAAAAGCAGAGAGATTGTCACTCAGCGTGACTCTGGCTGATTCTGTTTAAGGGCTGCCCACCTCTGGGGCTGTGTTCCTGTGGAGGGGTTTGGGCTTGAGGGTGTCCTGGTTGCCTGTTCTCTCCCAGGGTTAAGGGCTCGCCCTGTAAGGTCTGATGCTGTCCAGACCTGGATCCTTGGATGGGGATGCCTCTGAGAACCTGGACCATTCTGAGTGTCATCCATTTATCCAGGTGATCCTGGGCACATCACTCTCCCAGCTCTGAGGATCCTGAGAGATGGGCTCAGGAAACAGAGAGAAGCTGAGAAATTCCCCCAGCACATGACCTGCCCACCACCCCTCAGTTTGAGTTGAACAGGAAGTCACTCAAGAGAAGAGAGTGACCAGTTGCCCATTCTCATGGGCCAAAAAAGGTGTGGGTGAGAATGCAGCAGGAAGGATGCAAGTTTGATAAAAAGCAGAACTTTCCAAAGGCAGATAATTATCTAGATAATTTGGACCAAAAAGGGTTTTCTTCAATTATCTTTTCTACCCTTTTTTTCTTCTGCACTGAATTATTCATTCTTGCGTTCATTCATTTGTGCAACAAGCATTGAATAATCCAGGTAATTGCTTCCATTTTCCACTTCATCCTGCTGGGTTGTCTGACAGCCAGCAGGGCCTGGGGTGGTGGAGTGGAGGGGGGGACCTGGGGGGGGGAGGCGGTGGGGGAGGAGTGGAGAGGGGCAAACTTGGCAGAGGAAAGGCGATAATGACTTCTGGACCCTCAGCCTATCTCCCAAGAGTGGCTTGTCCCCTCTGTTACCACACCGGCCTCACCTGTCTTAGTGCGTGCCCCGCCCCCTCCCCGGCAGCCCATTGGTCCTCCAGAGACTGATGCCGTAGCTGGCAGAGAGTCGGTGCTCCCCGATACACTGCCCCATCCTTGGGGACTGCTGGAGTATGGCACCGCCAGCTGAATTGATGATAAGGAGGCCCACTTTTCATTTAAAAAGACAGAGCAGGAAAATAGAAACATTAATTTATTTTCAAAAAAAAAAAGCCACCCCACAACTGGTTCATTAATCTCTTATTAAAATTCTGTGCTGAGCACTGGCGACGAAGCAGTAAGGAAGACCCTGGGGAGGGAACGGGGAGGAAGAATCATATCCATTTGCTAGCGTCTGTGGCTGGCCTCTGCGGAAGGAGCATGGGTGTGGGGCGGAGAGACAAGGGAGGCGACAAGAGGCTTCTCTGTGGCAGAACAAGTGAGCTGCAAGGGGGCTTGGCGGGCATCGCCTCCTCTCACTCTGCAGAGGAGGAAAACAAGACTTGGAGAGGGAGGTGACTGTCCTGTGGCTACGCAGCAAGCTGATGACAAAGTCAGGATTTGAACCTCTATATACGATGGATCCCAGGGACCCAGACCACCTTGAGTTTCAGAATGGGGGCCTTTTTCTCATCTCCCCAGCTGGACTCCAAGCTCATGACAAGGAGCCGAAGATCAGGTTTTGAGCCCCTCCATGTGCCCTCTGTCGTGCTTGGCAAGGTTTATTAACACTACTGGTGACTGATTACCTTGACTGCTTGGGACCCGAGGCTAGCTTGAGGCCAGAGATCTTTGTATGAAGCCGAAGCCTCAGACAGAGGGGATGACAGAGGTGGTGGAATCTCTGCCGAGGGGCCTGGGGCAGACTGCCAATCTAGGAAACCCCTTTGGGCCCTGGTGCTGGTCCTGGTTCCAGAATGAACTGGCAGGATGACCTTGGCTGGTCCCTTTCCTTCTCCGAGTGTCCATGTCCACATCCGCACAAAGGTTGGATTTGGAGGTTCTGTGATCTCTTTTAGTTTCAGTGTTGTGAACCGCCATCACTGTGGGTAGGGCAACAAAGAGAGACCACCCCGCCCCCTATCCCCTCTGCCCCAGGTTGGAGTTGGTGCCTCTCTGGTTCTCAGATTCTGCAGCATCACAAGCACTCACTACCGATCTCAGGCCTGGGGTCTATCACTTTCAGACAAGTCCCGAGGGAGGGCCAGGAGGTGCCCGGGTCCCGTCCTGGTGTCCCAAAGTGGCCTTCCGTCCTTCAGCCAAGCACTATCCTCAGAATGGATTCCAATACAGCTCATTTTCTGCCACCAAGTTTATAACACATCCCCACCTACTGGTCTTAAACATTAACAAGGCTGTGTTGTGGCATAGGGCTCCAGGTGGCCAGGAAGATGGGTGTGTGTAGAGGGGGAAGGGGGAAGCATCACTCCTCACTCCCCGTAGTGAGGGAGCCTCCCAAGGCCAGCATTGACCCTGTCCTCCTGCTGTGTCCTCCCTCCATCTCCAAAGGAGCCCAGAACTTGGGTAATCAGTGGGGTGGGGAGAGCACGGACACAACCCGGAAGAGAAGCCAGGCTGGTGACCACAACGGTGAGGACACAAGCATTTGAGATCATGCAGTCGGAGCATCATGGGACACTACATTCACATCGTGTTACAACATGTCACCCCAGACATGTATACCCTGTACGGGCCACTCGAGGGGTATGGCCACTTGCTCTCTTCCTGGTGTCTCTGTCTGTCTCCTCCCCCTCCCCTCTTCTGCCTCACACCCCAGAGCTCCCTTTTCAGCTGACACTGCGAGGGCCCCCAACAGAGCTTTCTTCACACCCCATTCATTTCTTTTGAGTGCCTACTATGTGTCAAGCACTGGAGAGTGGGGCAAAACCGAAGAAGACATGGCTCTTGCCCTAAATGCAAGTGTGTGGGAATCAGGAGGGTTACATGTATAGATACGCCCATAAATATGCCCACACATACCCTTCACACACACACTGCCGTCCCAGAGGAGTGCTGGGAAGGCAGCATGAAGGGCCAAGGCAGCACAGGAAAGAGACCAATTACTTCTGTTGGGGTTTAGGAGCTGCTGATGAGCAGCCAAGGGGTAATCTAGGCAGACTCCCTGGAGGAGGTGATGTTTCAGTTGGGCTTTGAAGGCAAGGTAAGGATTTCTGGAGGCAAGGTATTCCAGATGAAGGGGCTGGTGGGTGCAAAAGCAGGAAGGCAGGAAGGTGAAAAGAGCGATATCTCATAAGATGCACGGAGGATGGAGGGGGGCAGTACCACAGAAGTGAAGATGTAGATTGAGACAAGATCCCAGAGGGCCTTGTATGTTGAGGGGGCAAAGAGTGTATCCTTGATCCCACAGGCAGTGGGGAGCCAGTGAAGGATACTGAGTCGGAAGCTGACATAATCAGTCCTCTAACAGGTTAAGCAACCACCATGCCTTGCTAAACTCCTATCCAAACTAAAAATGGAGCAGAACAGCTCTCCAGAGACCAGATGCAGGAAAGTAGCCTTCTCAGATGGTTTCTGGCAGAAGCCTTGAGACTGACAGCAGTGTAGGGGCTGCCACCCCAGAGGCTGAGCTGGGCCCTGAAAGGTAGTGGGGCTCCGTTCACACATGGCATCTGCCCAGCTGTCCTGGCAGAGAGTGAGAAGGGGAGGGATGGGCCAGGGGCCACACTGTTGGGGAAGATGGGGAACATGAGGGAGGCAGCCCGAGGTCAGCTTGCCCGATGGCGCCAGAGTCAGAAACCCAGGCTCTTTGGCTCCCGGTCTGGCTGTGTGGTCAGAGCCCTGTGGCCTCGGTAGCCTGCCAGGCACGAAAATGTGCAACTGTACCCCCGCTCCAGCATCTTTGAAGAGCCCAGAAAACCCTACCAAGAGTTAGCTTGAAATGAGACTAAATCCATGTACCCTTTTCCTGATAAAGGCATGGTTTGGGTGCGTGTGTGTGTGTGTGTTAGGTATTCCTGAAGGGGAAACCCAGGCGAGATGGTATTTTTGCGGGAGGAACTTCTTTGGCCTTATCCATCTGGGGGGGGGTCCCCAAGCTTTGAGCATCTGCTGGTACTCTTCCCTAAGGAAGGGGAGTCTGAGGCATGGGCTGGGGATTCAGGGAAGAAACTTAGAAAGGGAGACAGATAATCAGGAGGGGGAAATGCCTGCCCAGTGGGGGACCCATGCTCCACCTCCTCAAATAGTTTCCTTCTAATCACCAGCCATTCCTGGGCCCTGGGTGTCCTGAGCACTGTGCTAGGCACTGGCTGTGTGAGGGACAGAGAAGAATAAGCCCACCACCTGCCTCCACCACTCCAGGACTAACTGGGTACAGAGAAGACACCGATGTCTAAGGAGGAGAGGAGGCAGACTTATTCCCAGAGAAGCAATGCCAGGACAGCAAGGCCCTACTGGGGCTGGGTTTTAGGACGCCGACAAGATTCTGGCAGGTGAGGGAAGGGAAAGAATCCTTCATTGGAGGCTGAGGGGTCAGAAAGGTGGGCCGTCGGAACCCAATAAGAGTGCCTGAGCTGCCTGGAGGTGAGGCCATGGCTGGGCTTTTGGAAGGGAACTCTGGGAGCAAGACGCAGGGGATGGGGGCAGAACCACGCCTAGACCCAGGCCTGAGCTGGGTTTCCTCCTGCTGTGCCCCCAAACCCCCTGCTCGCTGGGTCCGGGTCTCAAGCCTAGCCCTTGCAGTTCCAGTGCGCAGACATCCAGAGTCCCGTCTCCCCACCTCCTCCCCACCCTCAGTCTTGCACACGGAGCCCGAGATTTCTGGGTCCCAGCAGCATTCCCCCTGCCCATTCTTCTGATAAAGAACTGAGGTTGGCTGTGTCTGGTGAAATGAACGCAAAACAGCCCCCCAACCCTGAGCCACCACCTCGCTGAAGCCGGGGAGAACCAATCTACTCATAGAGGGAGGTCAACCTGTTCCCCACCCCATCCTAGCCTCATGACCCTAGCTTCCCAGAGCCCATTCTTCTCCTTATTCTTTCAACCTTGAGAAGGCGCCTTGGTCTGGGTGAGAGAGGCCGCTGGTTAGAGACCTTGGGCGCGCTCACGGCCCGCCTGGGCAGGCTCCTAGGGACCGGGCAGACGTGGGCAAAAGCTGAGCAGGGTACATGGAAGGTCCTCCGCCAGCGCGGAGAGCCCACTGCCCCCTCCATCCTAGCCCCTCTCCAGGCTGTCCAGGCTCACCCCTCGGCGTGGGGCAGCCAAGTCCCCCATCCCTTGCTGGCTGGGGAACTATGTGCCCGCTCCGCTCGTTTCCCGTTGGGAGGGGGCAGAGAGCCTCTCTTTCTCCATTCTCCCCTCCCCCGCCCCCAGCTCTCTCCCTCCCCTCTCGGTCAGCGCCCCTCGCCTCCTGGAGCGCCTCCAGCTTGCGGAAGGCCCGCTGCAGCCTCCTCCCGTCGGATCGGAGTTCCCACTCTGGGGGGCTGTTCCGCGACCCTAGGTCCCCCACCCATATCCCTGTTGTCCCACTGCCAAAGCGCGCCAACCCCGGCTCCCACCCCCTTTACCGCGGAGCCCGGGGCGAGCCTGGGGAGCAGACGCAACAGATTGCAGAACGCGAGAGCGCGGAGCCCGCTCCCTCCGCCCGCCGCCCAGACCCCCGCCCTCTGGCTCGGCTAAGCCGGCCATTTAGATGCAGCTCACAGGACGGCGGGCAGGCGATCCCCAGGCCCCTGTCCACTTCCCTTCTCCAGGACCGCCGCAGGAAGCGAGGCAGCGGGCGGCGCGACCCCGCACCGGCCTGCGCGCCAGGGGCGGGCGTAGACACGATCCCCGCGGTCCCCAGCGCCCTCAGCCCCGCCGGGCTGGGAGTGGCAGGAGGGGCGGCCCGGACGCGATCCAGCGGATCCCTCGGGTCCCTTTAGATTTCCGTGGGCGGACACGCCCCCAGACTCCCGGGTTTGGACCCTGCTCTCTAACCAGGAGGAGGTTGGAGTGATACCCCCTCTCGTCCTTTTCCGGGGCCGGATTCGGTCCCCAGGGCGGGCCTCGCAGCCTCCGCTCCCGCCAAAGGGTTTGGGGGCTGGAGGTAACTCGAGCTGCCGCCCGAGATGCTAAGCTGGGAGCGGCGGCTGCGAGCCCTGGGGTGGAGGTTCTCCTTCTCCAGGCTCCTCTCTGCCCCCTCCAGCGGCTCCCGCCGCATCTTCACTCCCGCGTCCGCGCCGCGATACTCACCGTGGGCGAGCAGCGCCGAGAGGCAGAGCAGGGCGGCGCCGCCGCGGCCCGGCATCCCTGGGGCCATGGCCGAGGAGGGAGCGGGAGGGGGCCGAGGGGGCAACGGTCGACGACGACTTGGCCCCAGGCTGGGCTTGGTCACATCCAACTTCGGGTGGCCGTGGCGTCCGGCTGTCTCTGCTGAGGCTCTGGGGGCCAGGGAGTGCAATTCGGGGACACTTTGAGGGGAGGGGGCGTCCCGGGCGCCGCCGGCTACACCCTCGGAACTGGTGGGGTCGCAGCACCAGGCGGGAGGAGCCTCCACCTCCCGGCTGGTGCCCCCTGCAGGATCTGTGCGGCTAGGGGGGAGCCGCACGTGCGCTCCTGGGGCCGGGTGGCCACTGGCGTCTCTCGGGTTGCCTAGGGCCAAGTGTCGGTTTCCACAGCCCCGCGGCCCAGCTCGAATCCGAACTCGTTCGAGGGTGCAGATTTCCGATGCAAACCCCAGTTCCTTCGGTTTCGGTAGTAACCCCACATGGATAGCGCGGCTTCCTTCCTCTGAGCGCCCTGCAGCAGCAGCTCCAGCATAAAAATCCCAGGTTAGGTGCAAATGAATGATTTCTTTCGCAGAGAAAGAGAAAATCCAGGCAACTTTAATCCATCTGGAGAAGGAAAAGTTTCCGTGCAGTGATGAGACCGGCGACGCGGGTCGCCACGACCCGAGGCAACGCCCGGACCGAATGCCCGAGATGGGCAGCCCGCGGCTTGTCCCCTCGCCGAGCTCCCTGCTTGGCTCCAGCGCGCTATCTCCAGTCTCGATCAGGGCCCGGGCTCCACAGAGGCAGGCTCAGCGCCGCCTGCCTGGGCAGCGGCACCGCGGCTGGCGCGAGGGTGGCGCGGCCGGAACGGGCTGCCCCATGGAGATGGGGTTTAGAGAAGCGAGTGAGCGGGAAACCCGGCTATTGCGCCTGACCCCAGCCCTTCCTGCCCCGTGCGCCGACTCCAGCCTCCTGGCCGTGAGCGTCGTAGGATGGAGAGGGGCTCGGCCAGCCCGCGGCAGCCCCGGGTCTCCCCCCTCTCCTCCCTGGTCTCGCTGTCTCAGCAGAGGGCCACGCTGCTCCGCCTCGCTCCTCGCCTTTCCCGGGGGAACCTGCACAAACCTTGAACTTTTCCGGGGTTCAGAGTCTCCGATGTTTCCTCCTCCCCGCCGCCCCCGCCCTGCCCCCGGATGCCCGATGTCTCGGTGCAGCCGGGCATCTGCTCGCTCGCTCTCCCTCTCTCTCGGAGTCAGTTTGGGTGAGCGGAGCGCCGCGCCTGCCTGGGCTGCGGGCGGCGAGACCCGGGCGCCACGCCAGGGGCCGGGGCACCGGGCGCCCGCGCAGCCCGCGGCCAGGGAGGCGGCAGCTGGTGCCTACGGGGCCGAGTGGAGAGGAGGTGCCAGCAGGGGGGCCGGCTCCCCATGGACGAGTGTGAGGGGAGAAGAAGAATCAAGGAGCAAAAAGGAAGAGGAGGTGGGGGGAGCCACAGTTGCACGAAGCCGCCGCCGCCGCCTCCTCGGCGATCGCGCCGGCTGCTCCGCCGTAAATGACTCGAGAGAAACACACACACTCGCGCTCGCCCGCCCTCCTCCCTCGTCCGGGATTCAGCGCCCACCCCGGCAGTAGCGGGCGCGGAGCCTGGCGCGCTCGCTCTCTTCCCCTCCCCTCCCCGATTCCCCGTGGTCACGTGGCCCCGGAGCGCGCGGCCCACGACTCGCGCGCCACGGAGACGCCCCCCCACCCCTGCCTCGCGCCCCAGCTCCCCCTTCCCTGTCCACGTGTCCATTCCGCATTCCCAGCCTGGGAGCGCGCGCGTCTCCTTAATGAGACTTGGGCAAGGGCCGACCTCACGATTCCGCTAACCCCTGTTTCATGTTTTATTTTTCCTCCTCAGAGCAGGCTAGCGCTGGGGCCCCAGTGGGGCCGGCCGGCTGCGGCGGCCGCATTTCCCCCCGGGAAGACGCCACCGCAGCCACTGTTGTCCCTTTTCAAAGGATGCTCTCTCCTCGCCGGGCGCCAGAGGTGTTTTACAGTCTCTCGGACAGGCGCGCATAGAGGGTACTCTATCCCCACCGCCAGAGTCTGCGTGGGGCTCTTCGGAGCCCTGGGTGGGAATCAGCCGAGCTGTCGCGCCCGGCCCCTCTCGGGCCGCGCCGGAGCTCTCTGGCTCAGCTCCGTTTGGGGATGGGTCTGGGACGCAGCTCCTGGAAAACCTGTCCGCTGCTGGGGGTGGAGGGGCACGGAGAGGAGGGGACATGCCTTCCTACAAGTTGCTTTGCCAGCCTTTAAAGGGACATGGGGGTGGGGGTGGTGGGGGTGGGGAACTGTCCTCTTGCACACTCACCCAGGCACCTGCTGCCTAGGGGGAGGGGTGGGGGGTGGCGTTCCTTCCCACCATCAGGCCCGTTCCATTCGAGCGCAACCCAGATCAGACCAGACGAGTCAACCGTCAACTGTCAGCCAGGCATTGGATCAATAGAAATGATTTTATAGCATCGTTGGGTATCACGCCCCAACCCCCAAGGACCAGCTCTCAATCCCACTCTACTCTGGAGGAAGAGGGTCTTCAATCCTATGGACATAGCTCGTATGGCGGGTGTGTGTGTGGATCTTCACGGTCACCGCCCCCCGCCCCCCATGTCTCTTCACTCAACCAGACAGAGTGTGGGAAGAGGTAGGTCAGAGCAAGGCCAGCTGGGGCGCTTCGTCTCTGTCCCTCATCTGCCTGTCTCGGTCCTAGAACTCTCGACACTGTGAGTTTCCTTTTCATCTAGAAAAGGGACATTTTCTTTTTGGAAAATGGGCTTGGAGCCTTCCCGGAAGCCTCCCTCCTCCCCGGCTGCTGGCTGTTGCCGCCTCAGCTTGGCATGGGGGCCTGCGGAGAGCGGCTCTCGCCCCTCCCCATACCCCACGTCTGTCTGGAGCTCGGAGGTGCAGCGTGGGGAGGGCTGGCCGGGCTCTTGGCGGCCCTGGGGATGGAAGGTGCTGGAGTCGTCAAGGAAGATGATTCTCATTAGGCCCCTAATGCCTGATGGCAATTAGTGTCACCCAAGGGCTTATTCACCATCCCACTGAGAGGCGAGCCAGCCTCTGTGTGGGAGAAAGGGGGAAAGAAACCACCTCCTGAGACTGGCCCGGCGTAGGGGGGGCGTCCAGGAGGAGGAGGACGGAAGCAGGGAGGTCTCCTACCTCTGCCCACCTCCCCACAAGGAAGGGGCATAGGGCTTGTAAAGAGTAAATCCAGAGGACAGACACAAGTTTGCTTTTCGGAGCTGAGGACCCACTGCTCTGGTGATGTGGGTCAGCGATTTCAGTCCACTCTCCCAGCTTCCTCTGGAGACTGGGCCCAGTGTTCCGGTTCTTCTCTCTACCCCTGCCCCCGTAACCCAGAGCCCTTAGGTAATAGGAATCCAGTCTCCCTCTGCCCACTCAGTTTCCCCTCCTCCCTCCCTCTCTTCCCTCTCCCTCCCTTTCACAATATGGTGAATATTTCTGATATCACAGCCACTGCTCACCACGGTGAGCAAGCCCGACGTGGCCTGTCCTCGTGGAGCTTCCATTCTAGAGGGGAAGACAGACACTAAGCTTGTGATGATTACAAGCTGTGATAAGTTGTGATAAGTATGTGGCATAAAAATGCCTGCATTTTTGCTCATCTTTTTTTTAGAAGGTCATTTACAGAACGCTGTACATATTAACATTTTTTTTTATGTTGGAGTTTATTAATTAATTAATTTTTTTTTTTTTTTTGCTGTGTTGGGTCTTCGTTTCTGTGTGAGGGTTTTCTCTAGTTGCAGCAAGCAGGGGCCACTCTTCATCGCGGTGCGCGGGCCTCTCACTATCGCGGCCTTTCTTGTCGCGGAGCACAGGCTCCAGACGTGCAGGCTCAGTAGTTGTGGCTCACGGGCCCAGTCGCTCTGCGGCATGTGGGATCCTCCCAGACCAGGGCTCGAACCCGTGTCCCCATCAGCAGGCAGGTTCTCAACCACTGCGCCACCAGGGAAGCCCCTATTTTTGCTCATCTTATGGAGGAGACTGAGACCCAGAGTCAGGAAGGGTTGGGGGGTGGGAGCAGCCTGCTATCATTAGGGAATATGTAATTTCAGCCTCAGATTCTTCCGGTACCTTCTATGTGGATCCACCCTCATGGGCCCTGGAACAACCCCAGCCTTCTGCCAGGCAGCCGGGCAGAAGTTGGGCCCTTTTCCCTGCATGGATGCCCATCAGGGACCCACACAGAAACTGCCTGACCTGCCACGATGGTGGACCTGGTGACATCTGCCCCTGTTTTTCAGGACCCCTGCCCACAGAAGAAGATAGGACAAGTCAATGTGGGCCTT
This sequence comes from Mesoplodon mirus, assembly GCF_964341445.2. Classification (NCBI taxonomy): domain Eukaryota; kingdom Metazoa; phylum Chordata; class Mammalia; order Artiodactyla; family Ziphiidae; genus Mesoplodon; species Mesoplodon mirus. Next base: position 57,779,888 of record NC_138994.1, on the reverse strand, counting down.
CACTAAGGGGAGCTCACTGTTCATGTGTGTGTGGGGTGCTCCTGGGATCCCCCTGGAATCCTAGTCTGGCTCAGATGGGGAGGGGTTCAGAGATTCGTAAGGTTCCTGGCAGAGGAAAAGGGAGGCCTTCCTGGAGGAGGTGAGCTTTGAGCTGCGCTGAAGGAAAGACAAGTTGGTGTGGGCCAGGGGAGGAGGGAGAAGGGAGAGGGGAGGAGGCTGTTACAGAAAGAGGGAGCAGCTTTTATAAGGGCGCAGCATCAGGGGGGATACAGTGTGATCAGGAAATGGCAGGCTGGAGCGTGGAGAGCTGGGAAGGGGGGGCACTGGGGAGGGATGCTGGAGAGGCAAGCGGGCACACGGCCTCTGCCCACAAAGGTATATGCCTGTGATGACATGCACTCCCAGGGTTATTATGTTCAGTTACACACAACTTCACATGTACATGGTCACAGACTCGGAGATGCTTGTAAATCATCTTATCAGCTTGTGCGTGCGCACAGACACACACACACACACACAAACCCTTTGCAAAATGAGTTGGCCCCCGTTTAGGGTCTTTCTACTCTCATTTCCCTAGAACACTCCACCTTGAGTTCCTCGGCAGGCAGCACGCTCTCTCCAACCCTCACCCTCTGCCAAACCCTGATCTAGGCGTCCCCCATCCCTCCTCCCTCTGGCACACAGGGACAGTAAGCTAGGACCACCCCCGGGCATGCAGCCAAGGGAGGATTTGGACTCAGGCCATGCTGGCTGGGCTGTGCTCTCCCATCCTTTCCTCCCCACCCCCAACAGAGCTTCACTTAATTCCAGGGCAGAGCTCTGATCAAATGTGAAGCAGAGAAGTAGAGAGCCAGAGCCAGAGAGAGAGAAAAATACAAAGTGAGCAAGCACGCGCTTTTTGCCACAGCCCAGCAGCTAAATGGCAGTCAACTCATGACGTTCCTACAACTTACTTAACTCCTCTCTCATTAGCCAACTTGGCTGCCAGGTACAGGTGGAAGAGGAAGAACCAGGGGTCCAACTTCTCCCCAGAGCCTCCCCAACTGTCGCCTGCAAGCCCACAGAGCCTTCGAGCCAGCTCCGCCTGGCTCCTGGGGTTGGCAGTGCCCGGGATTCTTGCTTTGGGTAGAGACTGCCCAAAGCTGCTGGGGAAGATGAGAGGGGAGCCACGAAAGGGGAGGAAGCCCTTACACCACAGATTTGTATGATCTTCAGAGGCCATCCAGGAAATCCATGAGTGTTACAGGTGGGAACGAGACCAGAGCAGTGGGTGATTTGCTTGACTTCACAGAGGGAACTCATTTCAGAGCTGGGATCAAAACCCAGGTTCTCCCTCCTGCTCCCTTAACATGGGAATCCTTGCTTTAATTTCCCACCCCACCTCCCAAATCTGATTCTCAGTTTCTTCCTGTCTCACTCTTGCTATAAAACCATCTATGGCTACCTACTGCCTATAGGATTAATTCCCAATTCTTCAGATTTGCATTTATTGCTTGATACATACCTTTTCCCCCCTTGGCCACTCTCCCCCAAACAGGCCGTACATTTTTCTGCCTTGGTGCCTTTTGCCTGTGGTTGTCTCTGCTTGGAATACCTGTTCCTCCTTCCTCTCTTCCTTATGGAGCCTTTTCTGCAAAGCCTTATTCATCACTCCAGAGGGAATTAATCACTGTCTGCCTTGTAGTTGGAATTCACCTGCTCTCTTAGCTTCTCCTTATAAAATCCTTAAGGACAAAGATTATGTCTTACTCATCTTTCAGTCTCCCTCAACATTGAACACAGTCCCATACATACCTTAAGTGTTTAATAACTGTTTACTGAATGAACGAACAAATGAACAAACGAATGAATGAATGAAGGGCAGAAAAGGCAATAGTTTGGACACCAATGTCCTGCAGTGTCTCCCTATCCATTACCTTTTTGAATCTCCACTATAATCCTGAGCAGTAGGTAAATATTATCTCCATTTAGTGATGAGGAAGCTGAGGCTCAGAGAGGCAAAGGAACTTGCTCAAAGTCACACAGCTTGAAAGTGAGAGAGCTGGGATTTGATTCTGTCTGCCCGTAAAGCCTGTGTTCGTTTCACCTGCTCAGAGCACGTAGGATTAAAAATGCCCTCTCAAGATGATCTCCCCAGGACTCCTTAAGTCCACCTTGGAATCCAGCAGCAGGGGACACTCAAAGAGAGTCTGGGGCCACCGTAGTGTTTTCCTCACTTGGAGATTCCTCCCCCCACCCCATCCTCAGGCTAAGTGAAAGCATCTTTGTTTCCACCTCCCCGTCTGTCTCTCAGAATCTCATGGACAGTTACCACGGGCTGTCTATAGGTGATTCGGAGTCTAATTCCTGGAGCCAAACTGCCTGGGTTCAAATCCCAGCTCTGCTGTCTACTATCTATGTGACCTTGGGCAACTTACTTCACGTCTCCTGTCCAGTTCCTCAGCTCTAAAATGAGGATAGTGATAGTACCTATCTGGCAGTGTTGCAAAGTACGTGGGAGCAGTAACTGGCGAGTACTCTGTGTGTGTTTTGTATCATTATTTTCAGTATCATGTTCTTCCCTGAGAGGCAAACCCCAAAGGGTTTGCCTTCTCCTTTCTCTTTCTGTGAAGAATGGTCTCTGGTTTTTTCTGTGTGTTCTTGATGGGCCCCCTAAACTTCCTAGGCATCCTATGTAAGATAAGCAAGCAAAACTGGGCAGGGAGAACAGCTCCAAGGAAAGCCAAATCAAAGTGACTTTTGTGGTGGCAAATGCTTAATAATAACTTTACAAATCCAGTTGAATTACTATGAATAAAAACCCTCTTTTTTTTTTTGTACGAATACCGCTCCCGTCTCCCAGAGAGCACACAGCTACAACCCTGAAATCCACCCAAAAGAATCATTACTGAGAAAACAAGCTAAAAATAACCCCAAAGGAAGCAGTGCCAGCACAGAAGCAGTTCCTTGGAGATGGGAGCGTCCAAGGAAACTCTTCTGTTGCTTCTGGGGTAATAGAGTCTAATTTTAAATCTGGAGTTGCTTTGGGTGGTGGGTCCTGGCCCCCGACCCAGCAGTCTAAGCCTCTAGGTCATATTCAGTAAACTTCCTGGGCATCTGGCCTTGCGCCATCTGCTGGCTGCGGTAGGTTGGGGCCCCCCTCCTGGTCCCACCGCTGGGTCGGTTACTCCCTGGTGGGACCTGGGCTCCTTTCCCCTCTCGAGGGCCAGGCTTCCGGAGCTCGCTGGGCTGCTTCTCTGCCCGGTCCTGTGAGTTAGCCTGCCCTGGAGGCCGCTGCCTTCCGCTGTGGGTCCCCGTGTGCCAAGACACTCTGCTAGGTGCTTAATATACACAGCCTCCCCACCTTCTCCTCAAGGCAGGTCCTGTTTTCCAGGTAAAGAAAGGAGGTTCAGAGAGGCTGAGTCACTGGTTCAAGGACGCACAGGAAGGAAAGCATAGAGTTAGAATTTGAACTCAGGTCAAGTCTGCCTGATGTCAAAGATCCTTTGGGCCGCCCTGAATTGAGGGTCTCTCCATCCCCAGGGCCCACAAGGTGGAGGTCCAGGGGGGATGTTCATGTGACAGAAACTGCATTTGCCCTTTAGAATGAGTTTCCCAAGGCAGGTGCTGTGTCTGCCCTTTAAGTCTGGGAGCAGGGCTCGGGGGGTGGAGGGCAGGTCCCCTGGGCAGGGACTGTATCTCTCAGGCTGGGCTTTCCACGAGGTAAGGCTATGGTCCCCCCACCCCCACATCAGAAAGGAGGTTCCCAAGGGCAGGCCTCCCTGCTTAGTCTGGGACTTGCCCCAACAAGACTGTCATCAGTCTGGGAGCGGCCCCGGGGCAGGACCCCTCTCTCCCCTCTCGAACTGGGGGCTGCTTTATAGAAGGGCTGAAGCTGCCGCATGAGGCAAGAGCACCCCACGCGGGGGCCCCACCCTCCTCGAATTAAGTCCCATCAGACGCTGTCCTTGGTCTCCCATCCCCCCACTTGCCACTTCCCTGGGATTCCAGAGTTCCTGGCTGGCCGGCTGGCTGGCGACAGCCCAACAAATGGGAAGCGCAGAGGCATAAACATGGGGCTCTCCTTGGCAGGGGCCAAGCTGTTTTTCTCCTCCTGGGGAGATGAATGCTTGTCCCTGGGAAGGATGACAGCTTTTCTTCCTGAAAGGGCCGCAGTTCCTCTTGATTGAAATGTGTCCCTGTCGTGATGAGGCTGTCTCCAGGGGGTGGGACACTTCTGGTCCCCCCCTGCCTGGCCTTTAGGCTCCGTCCATCTAGGGAAGATAGATGACGTTATTTCAAGCCGAGATGATGCAACCAGGGTCAGAGTGAAGTGTTTAATTGGAATGTCAGGGGCCGTGGCCTGGCTCTGCTGGGATGATTGATTTCCCGGTGGTGCTTGTCAAAGGAGCAGCCACGGCGGGGAAGGAGGTGCGGGGGAGTCTGCCAGTGACCCTGGGGAGGCCAGGGTGGTGGGAGGCTGCCAGCCCCTGTCTATATCTTCAGGGAAGACACCCAATGGGCTTCTGCCTACTGAAAAGGGGAAATGAGGCACAAGGAGAGAGGGTGACATGGTGGGAGGCATTATGGGGATGAAGATGCCAGAGCTTCAAACCTCAGCCTTCATTTCTGGCTGACAGCTCTGTTTCCCTCCTGCTCTCCATCCCTTCTGGTCTCTTCCCTGTGCTGAGAGGAGGGCCGTGGGAGAGGGCATGGTTGTCCCAGCACACAGCCCATCCTACAGCCTCCCATCACCCCACTGGCTCCAGCCTGCTGAGGACTGGCAGGGTGGCAACTGAGTTTAGAAGCCATTGACCCTCACCTGTGCTGGGCAGGAAACTCTTCTCATCACTTCCAGAGACTGAGGTCACTTCCTTGTGGGGAAACTGAGGCAGGGAGCTGGGTTTGGTGCCAAATCATGAGCATCCCTCTTCTGCCCCACATGGTCCTGTCCCAGGGGTTGAGGAAGAGCTGGGAGTGGGCAGCAGGCTGGGCCCTGTCCATCTTACCTCCCGTCTTAGAAAGCTGACTGCAGGCCGGTGGGGAATGGAAGGAGGCCAAGGCAGGAGAAATGGGAGGTGTTCCCGGGTATAAAGCGCTACGGTGAGCGTGCTCCCTCTCCTTGCCTGGGCGTAGGAGTGAGTCGAGGGAAAGAACAGTCTGGGGAGGTGCTGGGGAAGGGGGGCCAAGGCTGCAGAGAGAGAGGGGACACACAGGCTTGGGCTAGAGTGGCGACAGCCGGGCAGGGACTGGAGGAGATGGGAAGGCTGGAGCCTGGATCTACAGTTTGGAGTGACTTAAAGGAGAAGGTGGGATTGGAGGGGGTTGCTCTCTCCAGAGAATACCTGCTGTTTTTCATCTCAGCCTCAGAAGGCTGAATCCAAGACATTACGTTTGGTGGCTGTCAACATGATCACCACCATCACCACCGTGATCACCAGAGTCACTCTCATCACAGCTCTCATCACCACCATCCCCACTGTCACCGTCATCACTACCATCACCATCATCCCCATCCCCATCACCACGTTCATGACCGTTATCATCGCCACTCGCACCATCACCATTATCAACATCATCGCAACTCTCACCAACACCATCACCACGGTCACCGTCATCACAATATAATCAGCACCATCACCATCATCACCCTCATTACCATCATCATCACCACTCTCACCAGCATTACTGTCATCACCACCATCACCATCATCGCCCCTGTCACCATCCACATCAAGGGCCATCATCATCATCCGTCATTGTCCTTGTCCTGCCCTCCATTCCTGCCTGATGCTTTACAGTTCATTTCAAAGCACTTGCATATCCTTCCTCTAATAAAAAATTAATCAGAGGCTGGTGAAGCAGACAGGGTTGCTTTGATGATCTCCATTTCACAGCAGAGGCAACTGAGGCTCAGTGATGGTAAGTGACATGCCCAAGGTTCAACAGCATGCTCACGGACAGGCTATTCCTAGAACCGGGTTCTGTCCACTGGCTCCAAGCTCTCCCTGCCCCTGCCTTGCTGCTGTAGAATCATCATGGTCCTCTCTCTCCTGTGCTTCCTCTTCCTGCTTGCTATCAACGTGAACTGGGGAGGAAGACTCTAGCTTTGTTACAGCAAGAGAGGCTTTGGCCATAATAGTACAAGCCCAGGTGTCTGCCCAGGGGCACCTCCCTTCCCCTTGTCGGGCTCCAGTTTCCTCATTTCCATAAGTACATTTTGGGCCTGATGAAATCTATGGGCTCTTTCTACCCTGCTAGTCTGTGATGGTGCTGCAGAAAAAAGTCATCGAAACAGAGGAAGAGATAGAAAAAGACAGTGAAATGGAGACATAGACACATATAGACCAAGACAGAGACCCAGAGAGACCAAGGAAGACATAGCTGAAAGATCCAGGGATATACAGAAATAGAGACAGAGACAGAAAGCAGGAAAGCAACCAAGAACATGTCGGAGGAGATGTAAGAGGCCAAAGCCCAGGAGGAAAAGCAGGATGGAACGGCTACTTCTCTGCCTGGTGGTCTCTCCGCCTGCCCCCTGCCCTGTTTAAGAGTGAGAACTGCCTAAAGAAGGGACAGCCAGTGCCACCTCGAGGTGCTTCTGGAAGGCTGTGGCTGTGAGGGCAGCTCCTGGGTGTTTCTGTGTCTATGTGCACGTCCCCGCATGTGGAGTTTCGGGTGGTGGAAGTCTTCTGTTTGGATACCGGGAAGGATGCCGGAACTCCCACGGTGGCTTTGTACCTCTTTATAGCCCGGCCCTTGCGGCAGCAAGATGCTGATTTGGCTGCCACTGCCCTTGTCACGTTAAGTCCGGAAAAATGGGATGCAGCGGAAGTGGGGTGGCAGGTTCAGGCTGCGTTCATAAGGGAGCTGGTGGGGGGGGCTTGTAGGGGCTCTCCATGCCCTCTCAGAGGCTTGGGGATGGCTTCTTCCCTCCCGTAAGGCTCCTACGTCAGTTCTCAGCCACAGAGGTTCTGCTACCCTGGACTGGAGGCCGGGCTCAAGCTCAGATTGTGGACACGCTGCTGAGTGTCCCCCAGCCTCTACCCAGCCAAGTCCTCATCGGCGCCATGACTCACATCTTCCCATCATCGGTTTCATTCACAAATCCAGCATTGTCACTTCCCTCTTTGGAATCTCTCTGCGGCTTCCCATGGCCCGCAGAGTCCAAGTGCTTGGAATTGCTGCAGCACTTGGAGGTGTCTGGGCTGCTCATTCCTGCCTCCACCCACGTCAGTCTCGTCTCTGCAAAGCCCCACTGAAGGAGCAGCCACAGGACCCCCTTGGTTTCAGCTGGCTGTACCTGGGGCGGACCTAACTCAAGGGCAGGCCACCCAAGGCTGCAGGGGACTGGAGAGCATTGAAAGGGGCCAGAAATATGAGGCAGAAGCAGAGTGTGAAGGGGTCAGGGCAAGCACAGGCTAGGAGGAGGCTTGGGTGGCCCCGGGCTCTGCTAGGGGATCCCCAGAGAGCTCCAGCTCCCAGGAGAGACCACCTGTCTCACGTGTTTCCTACTAGCAACGCCCCCGTTGGTGGAGGGAGGGACCCAGCAAGGCAACACGTGAGTGACCCTGCTTGTCTGCACCCTCGTTTCCCCCACTCACTCCTTTCCTCCCGTTTTGCACCTAATGCTTTAGCCACAGAGGACTGTGTTCTTTGAATGCCTCATGCTGTTTAACACTGCGCTATCCCCTTTGCCTGGAACACCCCCTGCCAGATAGTCCCAGGACACTCATCCCTCAGCCTGTCTCTGCTAGGAAGTTTTACTGGCCATCCCCTGCCTTGCCCGCAAAGTCGGTCACACATTTGCCTGCCCAGCGTGCCCCTACAATTGCCCTGTGGTGCTTGGTCCCGGTCTGTCTACCCCTTTAGACTGAAAACTTGCCAGGGGCGGAGACCATGTCTTTCATCTCAGCAACCCCAGCTCCTGGCATGGGGCCTGGCATGCAGGCAGCATTAGAGCTGTGTTGACCGAATGAATAGCTTCAAAAGTTCCTGCATGGACAGCGGGAATGTGGGAGGAAGACCAGGCTGGGGTGGGCTGGGGACAGACAGTGAGTGAGGTTGGCAGGTTTCACTGGGGCTGTCTGGGGACTCGGACATGGGGGTGCCCAGGACAAAAAGGGCATATGAGCCTGGAGCTCGGGAGACAGCATAGAGAGAGAAGGTAAGGAAGCTAAGCAGGGATGGGCTTGCATGGCTACCTGAGCTGGGGGTTTCCCAGCTTCTGTGGAGGTCCTTCTGTGGAGGTCAAGATGCTCAAGAGCGGGTATCTGTGCTGCTTGGAACGCCTTTCTCCCTCTCCAGTCCCCAGGTTTCAGTGATGACTGTTTTCCTCATGAATGAGCAAACAGACCAGTCACTGAGGTTTCCTTTGGATCACCCTCTGCCGGGTAGCCAGCATCGCCCTTTCTCCTTCCATGGGGTCTGCTACCACCGACGGGGAATGGGTCAGCCTCACTACAAAGCATGATGGGGCTGTGGAAACCCATGACAGCAGGGGGAATACATGGGCAGGGGGATGGTGCAAAGCCAGGCTCAGAGGCTGGAGCCAGGGTGGAGGATGGGTCTTTCCAGAACCTTCGTCCTTGGGAGAATCAGCCACCATTTGTCGAGTGCCCTCTATGTCCCAGGCAGGGTGGCAGGCACAGTATAGGTGCTGTCTTCATGCTATTCTTTCTGGCAGGGGGTTTGCCCTGCGTTTCAGATGAGGAAACTGATACTCACAGAGCATCACTGATATAACAGTCCTGCATCCACACAGTGCCAACATCCAAATCCAGGCCTCTGGGACTCCATAGCCCATGTCCTTCTGGAAAGTCACTGGGAGGGAATGAGTCACAGGCCTGGGCCTGCTTACCACAGAGGCTGGATCTCCCCCAGGAGCTGTGGGTGCAGGGCGCAGCCCACCCTGGCCTTGTCACAGCTGCTCCCTCCTTCCACCTGTCGTCACCATCAGAACCGCTATCCAGTTATTTCCAGCGTCCCCATCTACGTGGTAGGATTGCACTGCCTGGTCCCCTCGCATGGGGCTCTGTGTTTCTTCTGACTCCTGACTTGTGAGCAGAATTGACCCCTGTCACTTCCAGGCCAAGCACTTAATTGCCAGAGTGAGACCTAGAGCTCTCTTTTCCTGCAAGTAGAGTGACTGGCAACAGGAGAAATGGTAGCTGCCCTATCAGTCTTGTCCAGGGATGACCAAGAGCAGAGCCCTCTGCTGACTGGTGATGGATATTAATGTGAGCAAGAAATAATGCGGTTTCAACCAGTGAGATTTGAGGGCTATTTGTTACTACGGTGTAACGTGACCCATCCTGCCTGAGACATACCTTTTGCTCATTGCTGTAAAAAGGCATGTAGGCCAGTTTGCTTCCAAGGCACCTGTTGGTCCTGGGGTGTCGCTCCCTAAGCACTTCTTAGAAAGACCTCAGGATATGTGGACATTCCCACCAAAGTTAAATTGAGAGTCTGAATCTGAGAGCCAAGATTTCTGGGAGCTTCCTACCTCCCTGACGCTGCCATCAATGTCTATAGATGGTTCTATAGTTTGCAAAGACTATTTATGCTCATGAATATGCTCAATCTCTCCGAGGGAGATACAGCATTCCCATGTCACAGATGGCAAACTGGGTGCCAGAGAGGTTAAGGAACTTGGCCAGGCCATGGGTTATTTGAGTCACAGACCAGGGGGTGGAATCTAGGCTCTTGGCTCCAGTCCCCTTAGGTTTCCCACACCTTGGACCAAGGGTAAGGCTGATATTCTTAGGAAAGAAAGTAAACTGGAGGAGAGGTCTTGACAGTCGGTAAGAAAGGCCCCTGCCGATGGAGAGAGTGGGAGTCACAGGGAGAAACTGCGCTATCGCTCAAGGGGCCTGCAGTTCATGTGGAGGGTGGCTGGGAAGTAAGTGGGCAAGATGGCAGGGCAGGGCTTACTTAACTCTGCAATGACCTCCTGCTTTACCCTTACCGTGCAACTTGGGGCAAGTTACTCAACAATTCTGTGCCTCAGTTTCTGCAACTGCGAAGTGAAGATAATAACGGGGCCTCTCTCCTATGCTTGTTGTGGGCACTGACTGGGATAATATAGGTTGAAAGTACTTAGAACAGTACCTGGCTCTCGTAAGTGCAAAATAAGTATCTGCTGTTATGTCGTCATCATCACCGTCATCCCCACCGCCATATTTGTTATCAGTCTTATGACTTTGGACAAGTCATTTCCACTCTCTGGGCCTCATCTTCCTTATGAAATAGGGACAGTCATTATATATGTAACCTCTGTGATAATTATAGATAGAGTTTGCTGAGTGTTCGCCATGTGTTTGGTACCATTCTAAGTTCATGAATTCATTGAATTATTACACGCCCCCCTCCAAGAGCAGCTCATAAATGGCAGAAGTGGGATTCTAACCCACGCCGTCTGATTCCAGAGTAAGTCTTTTAACCACTACGTTATAAACATTATTCTTACCATATAAAGCCTCCCAGAGGGTGGTGAGTTGCCTGGGTAAGACAGCATGTGACTTTGCAGGACGTATCTAGGGCCTTTGATAAATACACTGCGTTTGTGATGATGTCAAAGGTACGTGAGTCCGTAAGTGTTCAGTGCCCGTGCGTGTGCGCCTGTACTTGTGTGTGTAAGTGACATGTTCTTTACAGTCTACTTTGGTCCCTGGGAGGGCTCACGTATACGTTTTGTGTATGTGGCTGGTCCATCTGTGATATTGGTTCATCTATGATGACGGGCCTCTGTGTGTTTAAGCCGTAGGTACGTTTGTGGGTGTGATGCCCCGTGAACTGAGTGTGCGCATGTGTTACTGTGTGGGTTGTATGGGCCACTGTGGAGGTATTTGTAATGTTACGTGAGCTGTGTGGTCTGGTTGTGTACGTGATACGGTGTGGCTGGTGTGTGTGTGTGTGCGTAACCGTGTACCCGCACACAGGGTGCTGGTGAGCGCAGGCGTGTGTGCCAGTGGGCTGAGTGCCCTGTGCGTGTCTCTGAGAGCCAGAAGGCCGCTGCAGCGTGGGCTGGGGGAGCTGTGTGTTGGAGGGTTTAAACAGGCTTCCTGGCTGGCCTAGATCCAGCTCTCCCCTCCCAGCCTTTGCAAGCACAGCCTAGCAGACGGGCTGAGTTTTTATACTTACGAAAACAGCCCTCTAAATATTTACCTGCCAGCCTGGTGGAATGGCCTGCTTCCCTCCCCTGCCTTCCCTCCGCAAGCGGAGTCCCAAGTGTGAGCCCAGCTCCCCTGACACTCGGCCCCTCCCCTGGGCTGAGCTCTGCAAGCGGCCCCTGCTGCCCCCCACGAGGCCAGGAGGAGGGAACGGAGAGGCTGAAAGCAGCCCCGTTCTGACGCTGGGTCGACTCTAACCCATCGGCACATCCCTCGTATCTGCCTTCACATCCACTCAAGTGAACAGACGTGCTCTTTTACACACGCACGGCTGTTCACCGTTCGGCTCACCTGACTCATGCTCAGGAGCCCTGAACTCACAGCCTCACCCCTTTACACTCACTCGGGTACCTCCAGCCCTCCACCTCACTGTGATTTTATCCTCACTCTTTTCCTCGGCCCAGCCCGTTCCCATCAATTCAAGCTTCTCCTCTCCTTCCCTCACCAGCTCCCACCCCGCCCAGCCTCCTCCCACCCCACTGACCCCGATCCAGGACGCCTTCCTCAGGGCCTGGAGGTCCTTGTGTGGCCAACGCACAACTCTGTCCATGGTCCTGAACCGTCACCCCACGAGGGTAATCCCCCCTTCAATATTGGGTCATAGGTGGGAACTCTTACCCAAAAATTTTCAGAAATTCTGAACTGGGTGAAAAGAGTCAATACTAGGAGAAATAAGATTGCATATCCATTCATGCGTGCACACAGACAATCTCAGAGATAAAAGAGAGACCAAATAGAGACAAAGAGGGACAGAGAGAGACAGAAAAGGACATTAAGAGACAGAGAAGACACACACACACACACAGAGCGAGGCAGGCAGATAGGAGAAGCCACTGGAAAGTCAGAACTGCTGAGAGATTTCCAGAGAGGAAAAAAAAATGGCTTCTGTTTTGACATCACTTTCAAATAATCTTACTTACTAAGAAGGCACATTATTTTCCTCTGGGAAGCTGGGGGAGTACATGCTCCCTGATTCTATCTGCTGAAACAACAACTAATTAAGGGCAACCCTCAGATGTTGCAACTCCCTGCCGGGGCTGATTCATTTAAAAGGAGAGGCTGGTGGAATCTTGTGCCCAGATTTAAGATCGGTGATGGGACCCCAGTGCCCTCCTTAATCCAGGGCTGGTGTCCTGGCAGGTCACTGTCTTCCTGTGCTGTCCAGATCTGCTAATACCCGCCCTGCCCTGGTTGAACAGGGTTTTTAAGGTCAGACATCATCTGGAGGAAACAGATGGAAACAGCTAGAAACAGGCAGACCCTCTGCCGGCTGCCTGACCATGTTTGACAACAGGTGTGTCACTCGGCTCACGTCCCCCCCACCTGCCAACAGTACTGGCGTCTCCCACACTTGCAGGTGGCTTCCAGGGTCACTTTCCTCCTTCCTCGATTATCAGGCACCTTTCTTGTTCTGGTCACTCTGCTACGTGCAGGGATCCCACTCAAGCCTCACAATCACCGTGGGAGGTGGTGGTTATTCCCATTTTACACAAGAGGCAGCTCTAGAGGCACAGAGACGTTAAGTAACTTGCCCAAGGTCCGGCAGCTCATAAATGGCTCAGCCAGGAGTCAGGCCTCCTCTTGAATCACATCTCCTTGAAGCCTGGGTGTGTAACATCTTTCCCTGGCAGCTTCCCGAGGGTGGCATTGGTGGTTGTGAGACAGCGCGAGTTTCAAAGTTAACAGTCCTGGAGGTGGCCCTCAGGGTTCCCACATGTCCTTCTGGCCGGATCCAGCTGGGGCCTCCTCAGCCCGGCTGCCCATCCTTGGGTCCTGGGAAAGGGTCCCCAGGGGTACTCAAGTCAGGAGAGGGGGGTGGCTGTAGCAGCCCAGTCTGGGCAGGCCGAGTGGGTTCAGCCAACCTCGAAATGCCATGGCCTCTGGCTGCAGGCGCGGGTGCCCCTGTCGACAGCAGCAGAGCCAGCTTGGCAGGGCGGGAACCTGGCTAATGACCATGTTTATAGCTCAAAGCATTATTAGCTTTTAGGAGCTCTCAGCCCTCGCTTGTTGTCTACAGCTAAGCTTATTGATTGAGTGACTTGATGTTTTTGCTTATTAAGTGCCCGGAGTGTAGGCAGATTTGGGCCAGCCTTGGCTGGGGGGAGGAATATGTGAGTGGAGGGGAGGCTGTTTGTCTGTACACACACTCCAGCCCTGCTCATTTGTGCAGCCCTGCTCAGGTGTTGGGGTGATGGGCGCATGTGCGTGTGCCTGCAGGCACGTGTTTCTGAGTTTGGTTTTAGGAGAGGGAACCTTGGTTTCTGCACCTAGCGATCACAGCGCTGCCCTGGGGGTGCTGGGATTTGGATTTGGGAGGCCTGACTTTGAATCCTGGCCTTATCTTTCCAGTAGCTCTGAGCTTGGGCTTCCTTCTCTGGAAAATGGGGATTAAAATAATACCAGCTCTGCCTACCTTTGAGGCGGAGAGTTAATGCGATACAGCAGTTTGCAAACTGTAAAGTGCTGCACACATGCCTGGGAGTGTAACTATTATAACTCTTGGAGCTGAGCTGTGATGCCATAATCAGGTTTATGTGTGGGAGACAGGTTGGTGGAGTGGAAAAGGAACAAGAAGGGGAACCCCAGGGGACTGCTGGGAACCCCAGTTCTGAGGAAGCTGGACCAGCCTTTGCAGCTGATATTTTAGGAGACCACGGCAATTGGGCACCAGAAGACCTGGGTTCCAGGTCCGGCTCTGGCATCAAGGTGCTGTGCAGCCTCAGGAAAGTTGCTTTCCTTCTCTGGGCTTTTACCTTTGTCAAAAGAGGGGCTTTGGGCTTCCCTGGTGGCGCAGTGGTTGAGAGTCCGCCTTCCGATGCAGGGGACACGGGTTCGTGCCCCGGTCCGGGAAGATCCCACATGCCGCGGAGCCGCTGGGCCCGTGAGCCATGGCCGCTGAGCCTGCGCGTCTGGAGCCTGTGCTCCGCAGTGGGAGAGGCCACAACAGTGAGAGGCCCGTGTACTGCAAAAAAAAAAAAAAAAAAAAGAGGGGCTTTAAGCTCAATCGTCTCTAAGGCCCTTTTCAGCTCTGCCTTTTTATACACATAGGAATAGAGTGGACACTGGTGTGTCACGACTCTCTGTGTTCAACATATCCTGTGTAAATTTCACTGTGCATGTCCATAGGGTTCAAATGCCCCTGAGCTAGTGTGTGTTGTCAAGTTAACAGCCCCCTGCCCACTCCCCCCCCACCCCCCCACCCCAGTTTCTGGACACATAGGTGCCAGCCCATTTGCTTCTTGTTAAGGCAGAAGAGCTAGGAAACCAGCTGCCTTGCTGGACTCCAGCAGCTAATGGGGAAAGCCCATTTTAACAGCTGATAACAAGATGGATCCATTAAAAGAACAAATTAACTGAAAATCCAAAGATTACTTTTGTTCTGCTAGTGAAGGGCTGTGGAATGCCAGCTCCATTTGTTAAATGAGCACTCCAGCCCCTGGTTTCCCCAGGCGTGGCTGCTGTCAGGACAAGCCTGCCTGGCTGTCCTTAACCCCCTCACCCCCGTTCTCCTCCTAGGAAAGGGCTTCCTGTCCCCGTTCAAAGCACCGTGCACAGCTATCTCAATGAATGCCTCCCTCATCCTCTGCCCCTGGCTGGAGGAAGCCCAGAACCCCTCCCTCTGTGCTCTGAGCACCCCAGGGCTTGGCTGAACGGAGGTGGAGGCCGAGGCTGGCCTTCCCTGACACATATTTCAGCTCTGCCTGGTTTTCCTTTTTCATTCTGGTCTCCGTTAGGGCAGCACCTTTTTGTGGATCACTTGGTTGTCCATCCGTTCTTTCACACATTTAACCAACGTGTTTTGAAGACCTACTGTGTGCCAGATGGCATGCTGGGCCCAGTCTCTGCCCTAGAAGAAGGGGAGGCAGAGGTGAACCCTGCCATGCCCTGCAGAGAGGGCCCTGCAGAGTAGGAGGGAAGCAGAGGAGGGAGGGATCGGTCCTGCTCTGGGAGGCCACAGAAGAAGTGGCATCTGAGCAGCATCTTGAAGCATCAGGGGAGTTTTTCAGGTAGTGAAGGCCTCTATGCCGGGGGACAAGAATGAGCATGACATGCCTAGACCTTATGTAGAAGTAGGACCTGGCCTTGCACACAATAGATGCTCAATTAATGTTTATGGGAAAATGAAGTGCTTATTAAGTGTCCATTATGGACCAGGCATTTTGCAGGTGCTGAAATGGTAGTCTCAGTTTCCTCATCTGTGAAATGGGAATAATAATGTTACCTCCCAAGGAGAGAAGATAACAGATGTGCTTTTGCATGTGCTGTTTCTCTGGTCTGGAATGTCCTTTCTATTGTACAGTCTCATTACAGAAAATGCTCACTCATTCCTCAAAGCTCTGCTAAATGTGCTCTGCCTGGGGAAGTTTCCACCAAGTCTCCTTGGGGAGGACGAGTCCCTGCCTCTCTGGGTTCTTGTGCATTTCCTCAATTGGAAGATGCCATGGACTGTGAGATGCACCATCGATTTCATAATAGCTTTGGGGAGAAAAGAAACCCTGCTGTAACTGTACATATCTACATTTCAGAATTGTGCAGATGTTTTCGAGACATGCCTTTTAGAAACAGGGACATGCAGTAGCTGCTTCTCTCATGGCCTGAGGGCCACAAGGATTGACTTCATTCGTTTACTCAATCAATCAACCAATATTTATGGAGATCTGTTCTAGGCACTGAGATGAAGCAGTGAATAAAAGCAAGTCTCTAACCTCATGTGGCTTATATTCCATTGGGAGAAAAAAATAGTAAATAAATAACCAAATAAAAATCTAATCTAAATCATTTAAGAGGAAGGTCACGGTAAGAGCTTTGAAGAAATATAAGGCAGGATGAGGGATGGAGAGGGATCAGGGGTGGCTCTTTTAGCTAGGGTGATCAGGGAAGCCCTCTCTGAGGAGGGGGCATTTGTGTAGAGACTTGAATGGAGGAAGGGAGTGAACTGTGTGGGTATTTGGGGAGGAACGTTCCGGGCAGAGGGTACAGTGAGTGCTAAGGTCTTGTGGTGGGACCATTCTTGGCATGTTTGAAGAAAGATGGGGGTTACGTGTGGCTGGAGGGACATGAGGGAGAGGCAGTGCCTGTACCTGAGGTCAGTGTGGTCGAGACAGTGTGCCCTGAGACAAGGGAAGGTTTGGGCTTTTTATCCTAAGTGTGATGGGAAATGCGAAATGTTTGCCTATGGGACTGCTGTGCACCTCAGGGCAATGAGATTGTCAGCTCTCTGCGTGCAGAGAGACCAGCATATAATAAAGGATTGTTGAATGAATATTGGAGGGCTGCGAGCAGTCCCCTCCCTGGGCTGATGGGTCTGGGTGGGATCTCAGTGTCCTGGAGGGAGTGTGGGTGAGGCCAGAAGCAGCTGGAAGGACCCACCTGCGGAAATGCGCCAGGCTCCAGCGTGCAGAGCCAGTGCAGGGGGCGGGGGGGCAGTTCCACTGGCGGCCCCTGTCCCAGTCACTTCTGCACCCCCCATGGTGTATAGAGGCACAGCTGGTACAGACCAGGTACAGGCCAAGTATCTGTTAAAAAAGTGATAATGGAAGCATAAAGCTGTTATTGATCTGCGATGCTTTCCAGCTCAAAAGGCCTCTCATGTGTGTCTTCTTATTCAACCCATACCTCCAACCCAGCTGGTTCTCTTTTTACAGCTGAGGAAACTGAGGCACAGAGAGGGCTGGGAAGTTGCATGTAACTGGAACAATCACGGTAAACCATCTCTGCCTGGAGTCAGGACGCCTGGACTCTGTTCCCAGCTCAGCCACCAACTTGCTGGGTGACCTTGGGCAAGTCAACAGGTCTCAGTTTCCAAGACTGTCAAACGAAGAGGTTGACTGAGATGTTTCTTGAAGGCTTACTCCAGCTTCGATGCTGCAGGAGTCAAAACGTTGCCTTCCAGAGGGGACACTGGGCAAGTCACAGCAGCAGGCTGGACTGAAGGCAGATGTCTGGAAGAACATCTCCTGTAGAAATTGAAGCCTCTGCAGCAAGGAGCCCCTAAGGTTCTGGATTTTGCCTCTGTTTCAGTCACATCTTCCCCAGGATGGTGGCCTTGTGTTGTGGGCTCGCTCGGTCTGGCTGACTCAGACGTGCACCACCCATCTTCCCTGTAGAGTCTGCAGGCACTGGGACAAGTGGCTATTTTCTCCCCAAGAGATGTTTGCAGCAGACCCGGTACCTCTGCCAGGCGTGTCGCTGCTCCCGTCCTCAGCACCACTGCTGTCTGCCCCACCACCCACGATACCTGGGGGTCCCCCCTCCTCCCTCGCACATTTAGTTGCCATGACCCTTTGCCCACCATCCTTGACCCTTCCCCGTGGATGTGTCCCGGTCCCTCCGTCTCCCTGCAGTTGCCTGGTCCAGGCCATCACTTTCTCTCACCAGGATCACTGCGGCAGCCTCCTAACCACTCTGCCTGGCCCCAGGCTCCCTCACCTCACGTTGTGGCCAGAGTGAGCTTTCCAAACTGCAATTCCGGTCATGTCCTTGCTGGGCTTAAAATCCTTCAGTAACTTCCCTTTGCCCTCAGGGTAAAGTCCAAACTCTTCAGCACGCTCACATAGGCCTCACAATCTGGGCCCTGCCAACGTCTGCCCTCATCCCCCCACCCCTCCCTCCCTCCCTCCCTCCCTCCTCATCTTCCAGCTCTAATTCTGTTCTCCAGTTTCACGGAACTTTCCTCAGTTCTCCAAACTTGCCACATCCTCTCTTGCTTCCCCGCCTTTGCGCATGCTGTTCTTTTGTCTGGAACACTATTCTCAGGTCAGTGTCACCTCCCAACCCTGCCCTCTCTCCCCCAAGCTTAACACTTAATTACTCTCAGGACTCAGCTTCAAGAAACCTCCTCCTGGAAGCCCCTGTGAATCCCGCCCTCCATCCCTTTGGGCGCGCTCTCTCTCAGCGTGCATCAGACAGACCAGAATCATCTATCGGTTTCCTGCCCCCTTGGCAGGGAGCCCCTAGACAGCAGAGATCTCGCTCACCTGCATCCCCAGGTGCTGTAGGTACAGTAGATATTTGAAGGGGGTAAAAAACCCGAGGCAATTCATAAATGGAAGGGGAAGCATTCAGTCGCGTTCATCCATCCATTTGTTTGTTCTGCAAATATTTGCTGACTGTCTGGGGAAGCAGAACTGAGTATGACAAGCAAGGTCCTGCCATATGGAGCCGATGTGCCTCCAGGCAGGGGGATGAATATTGTCTCTTTTACAGCTCTGAGGTTTGGGAACTTAGATATTTTCTCTGCCTGGACCATTGAAGAAATCCTTTCGGGTTAAGAGAGCAACAAACGCGCTAGGGTTGAGGTTGATGCTGGGGCCAGACCTGGACCTGCCCGTTTCCCTGCAGTCGCCTTTCTGTCCCTCCGGAGGGCATCCTAGCCCTGAAGGGAGATCGGTCCCCTTCTCCTGGCTGCACCCTTCCCCTCCCACCCCCTCTTCTCCCTCAGCTGTTCTGTTTCCCACCAGGAAGCTTAACTTAGGCTTCCCGGTTGGGCTTTTAATTTGGATTTATTGCCGGCCATGACTGTATGTTAAACAAACTCCAGGCGATTATTAAAAACATGATTATCACGGTTTATTGTCTCGCTAGGTCTGCGGTGGGTGTTCTGGGGCTGAGAGCCAGCCAAGCCTCTCGGATACAGAGGAGTGAAGACCCCCAGAGAGGGTCCGCTCTGATTTCTGGCCTTGTCACACCTCTTAGAGGGTAGGGGTGGAGGGATACTTCAGAAGGAGGACAGAGACCCTGGGGAGGGGCGGTGATGTGGCAGAAAGTGCACTAACCTGGGACCTGGGAAACCTCGTGCCAGTTTGACCCATGGCTTCTTTGGGCTTCAGTGTCTTCTTGTGAAAACTTGAGAATTGAACCAGATGACCCAGTGCTCTGAGAGCTGAAGTCCAAGTATCCGTTGGGGTTGGAGGAACTTCACTTTGTTCCACAGAAAGACCCAAGCCAGGCTGCTGACAAGGCACACATAATTCAGAATAGTCCATCATGGGCACTGGCTGAAGATCCGCCCAACACAGTTATCCTGACCTGGGGAGTATTCTCCTGCGTCAGGCAGGCTGCCTACTTGCTGCAAGGTCACCTCTGGTTTGGGAGGGACATAGCCACCCACAGGCATCAGCAAGGTGAGGCCAGTGGAGAAGGGGGAGGCTCCTGGCCTGGGAGCCAGGACCCTGGGCTCTAGTCACAGCTCTGCCATTGACTGGCCAATGGCCTTGGGCAAGTCATTTGTTCACTCAGGGCCTCAGTTTCCTTGTCTGTAAAATTAAGGGGTAGATTGTTCAATGATTTGCAAGCTTTAAAACATGAATGGTGCACTTTTTTTTTTCCCAAAAGAGCATCTCCTATAGAAACTAAAGATTGAAGGCTGATGAGGGAGGGAGCTTGGAAGCCAGGAGCAGAGAGCCTAACCCTTGCCCCAGCACCTGCCCCGTCTGGGACACTATGCCAGCAGTTCTCAAATGCCTTCCTTGACAGCCAGCTGGGATGCTACCCACTTGGCTTCCCATGGAGAGTGGGGTCCCACCATTGCCCCATGGATCCTCACCGCCTCCTGTGAAACTGGAGGGCAGACAGGGGTATTCCCACTCTGGGGAAGGTGCAGCCCACACTGCTGAAGGGAGGGTGCCCAGAGCCGGGGTCAAGCATCCTTGGGTGCCCAGGGTGCCTCCTTTGTCTCAGCCCACTCCACTGAGCGAGCGAGCCAGGGCCGGCAGAGCCCTAGTGCAGCTCATTCCTGCCCAGCCTGCCGGCCCGCTGGCCTCCTCCCTCATTTCACCTCCACTTGGCTCCTTAGGCAAATGCTTGGGCCAATCCCAAGCCTGATGAATCTTTGATGAATTCTGAGTAAAGGCATTTTAAAAAATTCAGAAAGGTAGGGAGGTGTTGAGGTGCAGGAAGGTGAGATGATTCTGCTCCCTGCCCGTCCTTCTCCCCTTGTCGGTCGGCTAACGAAGCCTGAGCCCTGGAGTGTGGGGCTAGGGACAGGGCGGGACACAGCCGAGCCACCCAGACCAAGAGAACCTGTAAAACAAGGCCAGCACCCTGGAGAAGGCTTCTGTTAGCCTTTCTAATTGAAACAGAGGTAAATTCTAGAACCGAAGGATATTAGAGATGGAAAAAGCTTAGAAATAACCGTCTAAGTCAACATGCCTGCACTGAATGGAGGTAGGAAATGGAATCTCAGAGAGGAGAGATACATGCCCAAGTCAGGCCCAAAGTGGTCAAGGCAGGCCTGGAACTCAGATCCCTGTCTCCTGGTACAGTGCTGAGCCCACAGGTTACCTCTGGACCCAAGTGCCTGAGACAGTCTTCCTGACCCCCATTCAGAGCTTTGCATTTCAGTCCTTCCACAGAGCCATCTTCAGGATGTGCAGGATCCAGGGGACAGCTTGGTCATTCATCAGTGAGAACTGGAAGGGCAGAGACTCAGGGAAGAGGGAACAGACTAGGACAGCTCTACCCCCTGCTGCTGATAACCGGTCAACCCCTACTCTTGTCCCCCCGAGTCCTCAAGGCTTAGAGGAACTGGGTCTCTTTCTCCTGCTCTGTTTCTCCCCGAACCCTTCAGGTTGCCTTTCTGTGGCTTAATTTCCTCTTTGCATCTCCTCACAGTGGCTCAATAGCCCAGCCTTGTCTAGATGAATCCATGTCCAGACTGGTTCAGAGTCTTCCCAGCTGGCAGCTGAATAGAGAGGAGCTGACATGGAGTCACTGTCAGGGTTCCAATTCTGGCCCTACCACTCCCTAGCTGTGTGACTGTAGACAAGTTACCGAACCTCTCTGAGCACTTTTTCCTGAGGATTAAATGAGGCAAGATGGCTGAAAGCCTAGCATGGTGGAGGCACATGGTGGGTTCCATACAGATTGATGGTATTTCTTTCACCTTCTAAAATCTGATCTCCAAGTTCTAAGAAAGTCAGGACATTTCCCACATCTTTCTTCACCATCCTCCTTGGATGCTCACTGGGTTTGATATCCTTAGAAATCCCCCTAACATGAAGGCAGAGAGGGCTGCCACACTGCATAGCTTTGGGGGGGCATTTTTATTATTGAACATGCAAATGGCAACCCCTGGAGGTGAGCGCAATCTCTGTGGTTCTGTGTAGTGTTGCCCTTGGCAGGGAGGCAGGGATGGAAAAAGCTGCATCCTTGAGTTCTCAGATGGAGAGCTCTACTGAGTTTGTTTTTCTTCTGCTAAAGTTCCATTCCCTTCTCTTGGCAGCGATACCTGTTATCTTGACTGGCTCGCTGTGTATTTTGAACTTTACTCCCAGAACTGAGATTTCAACTTGATTCCCATAATTTAGACTTCAGCTTTTTGAACAACTTCTCCCTTCACCGATGTGTCCTGCTTTGATTTCCAAGCACGTAAGAGTCTAGAGACACATTTTTTGGGTCTATTTCAATTGCTCATTCATAGGACTTGTAAATATAAAGGACGCCCATAAACTGAGAGATGCTGCGTATTGGCCTCAGAAACAATACATTTTATATCAGAACCTGAAGAATAAGCCCTAAATCAAGCACCTGGGTTTGCACCCTCCAGGTCCTCAAATCCAAAGAGAGATTCTGCATGTGCTTCAAGGAGTATCTGGGGGATCACAGAGTATGGAACACAGAGCCCAGTTTTAAACTCATATTTATATTTGGAACCCTACCACTTCCACCCTAGCTGTGTGACCTTGGACGTGTCACACAACCTCTCAGGGTCTCAACTTCCTTTTCAGCAAAATGAGGCTAATAATACCCAGCCACTTCACAGGGCTGTGGGACAGTGACTTGATGTTTGTGGAATGACAGCCATTGTCAATACCCTGAGACGTTAATTCTTGTCCTGGTCCCTCTCCCTGCCCATATCACAGAAGAGAAAGTAGAAGCTCAGAGAGGTTAAGTTGTATTTGCCAAAGATCACTGAGACAGCTGGGATTCACACCCACACTTCCCCGACTCTGAAGTTCAGAATTCATCTCCTAGCCCAGCTTTGTTGTAAGCATGTTTTCTTTTGGTGTGTGTGCTAAAATATACATAACATAAAATTTACCATTTTAAATGTACAGTTCAGTGGTGTCAAGTACACTCACAGTGTTGTACAACCATCACCACCATCCATCTCCAGAGCTTTTCCATCTTCCCAAACTGAAACTCCATACCTATTAAACAATAACTCTGTACTCCCATCTCCCTCCGGCCCCTGGCAACCACTATTCTATTTTCTGTCTCTATGAATTTGACTACTCTCGGAATCTTGAGTAAATGGAAACATACAGTATTTATCCTTTTGGGACTGGCTTATTTCACTTAGTATAATGTCCTCAAGGTTCATCCATGTTGTATCCAATATCAAGGCTGAATTCTATTCCGCTATATGTATATACTATGTTTTGTTTATATAAGGATGCATTTTTAATGCATGTAAGGAACCCGGTACATGCTAGGTACAAGTCCTATGATATTGTCATTGTTGGTACTTATTATTATTCTACTTGACTGTTATAAACATTTGCTATAAAATTCAATTCTTCAATGACTTAGTAATAGTAATGACAGTAAGAAATATCCACCAAATAGAGAAGTCCATTCTTTTACCCCATGTCAGGATTTCCCTGGTCCAGAGAGCTCAAATTCTGGTGTGCCTCAGAGCCACAAGGGCAGCTTGGTAACTATCTCAGTGTCTATATTCTCAATAAGCTCCCTGAGTTCTGATATTCACTAAATCCTAAGCACTATTATCCTGGTCTTTGAATCTTTCACTGGCGGTATCTGGAGAGATGCCACAAAACCAAGGTCAGGAGGATGCGAGGGCAGAGGAACGGAAGCACTGGTGTTTCTGAGCAGCTTCTCTGAGAACACAGGCTCTGGCTTTGTGACGACCCTGTTCTGACTTTCCTGTGTTGGACAAGCTTTCCAGCCCTTTCTGGGAAAATGCCTGAAATGACCTATTCAGACCTGCCTTTGGAACTCAGGCAGACTGTGTCCCTCTCACCTCTGCTTTCCTGGTGGGTTAGGATGGGATTTTTGGCTCAAGACTGGAATAAATAAGAGCTTTGGTGAGCAGGGGTTCTTTGTTTATAACCTGCTGCTATGGACTGAATGTTTGTGTCCCCCAGACCCCCAGATTCACACATAGAAGCCCTAATCCCCAGTTTGTTGGTATTAGGAGGTGGGGCCATTGAGAGGTAATCAGGTCATGAGGGTGGAGCCCTTATGATGAAGTTAGTGCTCTTAAAAAAGGGACGGAAGGCAAATGATCTCCTTGTCTGTCTGTCTGTCTGTCTGTCTCTCTCTCTCTGTCTGTCTTTCTCTCTCTTGGCCATGTAAGGATACCATATGAAATTAAGGCAGGAAATCAATCCTGGCTGACACAGGGAATGCACTGGCATCTTCAGCATCCCTTTGGTCAAACTCAGTACAACCAGGGGACCCAGAGCAGAGCAGAGAGAGAGAGATTTTAAGGGGCAAATGGAAGGCATCTGGTGCACTGTGTTCTGCCTTTCCATCTGCCTGGAATTCCTTCCACTCACTCTCTCTTTCTGGGCTGGCACCATCCTACTGATCCTTGAGGACTCAGTCCAAAGTCACCTCCTCTGGGAAGGCTTCCCTGATCTCTGCAGGCAGAGCTGGATACTCCTGCCCTAGGAAGTTTACTGTTGTATCATTGTATCTATTGCATGATTGTGATTGAGACCTTTGCTCATTCATCCCATCACCCAGGGTCTTTTTTGCAGCAGGGAGGAGGCTGGAAACTTCAGGTAGATTTATTCATATTATAAAGATATAGCTAAATAATACACCACAGCATTTTTATAAAATGATTGCATTTTCAGTCTAGGAATCATGTTCTGATTAAGAATCCTGTCATTTATTGTGAGGCACATCCCAGATTTAGGCTGTAGTTTGTTGAATTGGTCTAGGGATCACCCAGACATTTCAAATGGAATAAGATTTTGAGTGACTAAAATAAGATGTCACAAAATGCAGAATTCAGCATAATGCCTTCCATAATTTCCTTCCCACTGTCTTGTTTTCCTTGTAGCCTTAAGGTCAGATGTCCTGGATAATATTCTGGCCATGAGCAGCTATATTCTTACGGAAAAAAATTACTGTGTCACTTTAAAGTTAATAGTTGTGAAAAAGAAAAAAAGAGAGCTAAAGTCCACTTGCTTATTCAAAATGATGATTCTCCCAAATCTTGTCATGTTCTGTAAATCTCACTCTAAATTCTATTCTGTGACTTTTTCACCGCCCAGGGACATGACATTGGCAGAAACTAGTAAATGGAGCCAAAAAAAGTCAAAAGATTGATGCCTGTTGATGTAGCTTAAAATGCCCCTAAAGCAGCAGTCTCCAACCTTTGTGGCACCAGGGACCAGTTTGGTGGAAGACAATTTTTCTATGGGCCAGTGGTGCGGCACGGGGGTGGGAATAGTTCAGGTGGTAATGTGAGTGATGGGGAGTGGCAGATGAAGCTTCCCTGGCTCGCTGCTCACCTCCTGCTGTGTGGCCCGGTTCCTAACAGGCGGGTACCGGTCCATGGCCCAGGGGTTGGGGACCGCTGCCCTAAAGAATGTACATTGCTGCAGCCACTGAGGAAAACAGTATGGAAGTTCCTCAAAAAACTAGAAATAGAGTTGCCATATCATCCAGCAATCCCACTCTCGGGCATATATCCATACAAAACAATAATTCAAAAAGATACATGCACTCCTATGTTCACTGCAGCACTATTTACAATAGCTGGGACATGGAAGCAACCTAAATGCCCATCGACAGATGAATGGATAAAGAAGATGTGGTATATATATACAGTGGAATATTACTCAGCCATAAAAAAGAATGAAATAATGCCATTTTGCTGCAACATGATGAATGTAGAGATGTCATACTAAGTGAAGTAAGTCAGAAAGAGAAAACCAAATACCATATCACTTATTTGTAGAATCTAAAATGTGACACGAATGAACTTATCTATGAAAAAGAAACAAACTCACAGACATAGAGAACAGACTTGTGGTTGCCGGTGGGGGGGAGGGAGGGATAGACTGGGAGTTTGGGATTAACAGATGCAAACTGTTGTATATAGAATGGATACACAACAAGGTCCTACTGTATAGCACATGGAACTATATTCAATACCCTGTGATAAACCATAATGGAAGAGAATATGAAAAAATATATATTTATATGTATAACTGAATCACTTTGCTGTACCACAGAAATTAACACAACACAGTAAATCAACTATACTTCAATAAAATAAATTAACCCCCACCCCCACACCCCCCGCCAAAATGCCCCTAAAGCACCTGGGATTATCTGTTGGGTACTCCCTCAATTCAGAGTCCATATCCTTTCTATATTATATACAATCAGTTCTAAATGTCCCCTGAATGCCAATTTTGACCACTCAAGAGTTATTTCAGCAGATATTTATAAAAAACCTATTATGTGTCAGGTACTGCGTAGATGTGAGTGGCGCCCCCAGGAGTTACAAGTAGGAATAGCACAAACCTGAGTCTAGCGGGCAGTGTGGGGGGAATACTTGGAGCAAGGGTTGGGCTCTAACTGTGGACGACTTCCTCTTCTTCCTCTTCTCCTTCTCCCTCTCTCTCTCCCTCCTTCCTCTTCCTCTTCTCTCTCTTTTTTTTTTTTTTTTGTAAATAAACGTTTGATTATAAACCTTTGATTTTGGAATACTTTTAGATTCATAGGAAAGTTGAAAATACAGCACAGAGAGTTCCCATATATTCCTCACCTAGTTTTAGGGTCTCCTCTTGAGAACCACTCAGAGAGGAATTTCTCTCAGGTCCCAGCATCAGGATTGCTTATGCATGTCCAGAGTTATTCCCATGCTTTATTTTAAGGAGCACTGTGATTGTACAACTCTGAGGATTTCTCCTTTTGCATTGACTACTAGGAAGCTCACAGGCAAATTTGTGGCTCGATTCTAGCAAGAGTGTGGACCTTTTGGTAGACATTTTGGGTATTAGCTTCACCCTTGCTTTCACCTTCTTCCACCTACATGATTTTCCTTGCCTTGTTTGCTTCATTTTCACTTTGTTTTTCTGTATGGAGCTTTGTTGGCCTCTTCAAATCATTTTTGGAATGAGGTGGAGGCATATATAACTGGATAAACAGACCATTTCCTCTGTGTTCCCAAAGTGCCAGGCTTCTATTCTCGCATTTGTCGTGTTTTATTATAATAGCTTGTTTATGTGTTTGACACCCCCAGTGGGCTGTGACTGCCACCTGGCTTCCCTGCAGCTGGAGTCCTGTGCATGAAGGAGCACCCCAGGATGGGCTGTTGCCTGAATCCCTTTTTTCAGACCCTGAGCCTACTACTGCCATCCCACTCCTGCCCTACGTGGGCATCCCCACCCCTGCACATGCTCAGAAGCGACCTTAGCATTTCTTGGAGTCTGTCCTGCCCTGGTGGATATCCTGTATGCACCACTGTGAGGCATGGGCAGACACAGCTTGTCAATATTCAGAGCGGAAGACATACCAGCGTGCACCCACAGTCAGAAGATGGCGGCCTGAGAAGATGCAAAGGAAATTAGGGGTGCAGGCTGTTTCCTCTTCCTCCTCCTCCTCCGCTCCGGGGTGGCACCTCTCCCCTCCCCCCCAACCATCCTGGAGATGGGTTGGAGAGGCCATGTATGACCAATAGAATCACAGGATCACAGGTTGTTGGCTCAAAATTACTCATGTCTCACCCAGAAACTCAACTTGGGCCGTTCTCTTACCCAACTTTCCTCCATTCTACATAATTTCATTGTGTAGAAGGAGCAACTGAAGCCCAGAAAGGGAGAGTGATTTCTTCAAGGTCACACAGCAAATTCGAGGCAGATCTGTTCTCTCCTTGGAGGAGGGGGCAGTGAGCTCTGTTCTTTGTGACCATCAGGTGGAAGCTGAGCTGGTTGGGGGCATTTCAGGGGGCAGAAGAGCTATCTGAGTGCCCTGGAGGCAGCCACCCACGAAGCTGGCCAATCATTCTGGGTCAACCCCTCCTCTCTGCCCCACCCCCAGTTCCAAGAGGAATTGTGTAGACTCCAAGGGTTTTCTCTGATGGAGGAAAAATAATGGTAAAGGGGAAGTTTGGGATTGGGTGGAGGGAAAAGTGGGTCAGAGAATGGCCCCAGTGACTTCCTGGGAGAAAGAGGTGAGGTGGGAGAAAGAGACTAGAAAATGTAGAATAAGCATGGCAAACTCTAATGCTTGCAGGGATGCTGGGGGCTGCGGGGTGGGGGTGGGCAGGGAACTTGGGTCCTCGTCCTGAGTGTGCGCTGGCTGCTCGGTGCTGCTGCTGTCAGGGGGATGAGGCTGCCAAGTTGCAAATATTTCAATTTTTTCCCAAGAAAATGCGAAAACCTGATGTTTGTGTGAAATCCAGATTTTTCATATGTTGACAACAAATTCAAAAATTTAAAAGGGCTTCCCTGGTGGCGCAGTGGTTGAGAGTCCGCCTGCCGATACAGGGGACACGGGTTCGTGCCCCGGTCCGGGAAGATCCCACGTGCTGCGGAGCGGCTGGGCCCGTGAGCCATGGCCGCTGAGCCTGCGCGTCCGGAGCCTGTGCTCCGCAACTGGAGAGGCCACAACAGTGAGAGGCCCCCGTACCGAAAAAAAAATAAATAAATAAAAGCTCTGTGTGAATACAACGTATAGATTTTATTTGGATTCAAACAAAACACCTGCAAAAAAGACATTTTTGAGATAATGAGGGAAATTTAAATTTATAAGAAGTACTGGAGGCTAATAAGGAATTATTCTTCATTTTGTTAAGGTGATAATGGTTGTGTGGTTGTGTTTTCAAAAAGGTCTCATCTGCTAGAGAGATGTACTGAAGTATTTATGGATGAAATAATATGATGTCTAGATTTGCTTTAAAATACCTCCAAAAAAAGGTGTGTGGGGGGAATAGATGACATGGGATTGGTAAAGCAGTGATAGTTGCTGAAACTGGGTGATGGGTTCATGTGGGTTCATTGTACTAGTCTCTGCTTCAGGGTGTGTTTTAAATGTCCTTGAAATAGAAACACTCTCTTTGGGCTGAACACAATCTGTCAGTGGGCTGGATGTGGCTTAGACCCCCATTTTAAACCTCTCCTCTAGGACTTTCTCTTATACATAAGCCACAGAATACTCAGGGGTGAAGAAACCCTAGAGATTGCATAGGTCTGGAGTTGGCAAACTACATCGTGGGGGCCAAATCTGGCTTGCCACCCAGGTTTTTTTGTCAATAAAGTTTTATTGGAACACAGCCACATCCACTTGTTTTCATATTGTCTGTGACCGCGCTGGTACTGTGGTAGCAGAGTTGAGGAGATGCGATTGAAACTGTGTATCTCAAGGAGTGTAAGATATTGACTATCTTTTCCTTTTATGGAAGAAGTCCGTTGACCACCGATCCAGGTCAACAGCCATCCATCTTTAGCCCTGAGGCCCTCGTGCTGCATTTTCCAAGCCCAAGGCTAACTTGGGGTTGGAGGGAAAGTGAGCCTGCTGATGGGGTGGGGAGCAGGAGACCCGGGCAAACGGATCTCAGGGATGGAATTCGGACAGCCGGGTAAAACGAGAACGCTGAGTGAATGTTAGGTGTTCAACAAATCTTAATTCCACCAATCCATCCATCCTTCCCTCATCCACTGTTAGTCTGTCTTTTGTTTTCCCCAACCCCAAATGCCCTACATTTGGTCTATATGGTTAGTAGTTTGGCTTGCTGGCTATATATTCTCTCAGCAAGTTTTTTTGTTTTTGTTTTTAGACCGTGTTCTTCAAACTTTAATATGTAGACAGATTCTTATTCAGTAGGCCCGAGGAAGAAGCTCCCAGGGGATCTTTGTCACACTTTTAACATCAAGGGTGTAAAAAATATTGAGCAGAGTCTCAACACTACTGACATGTTGAGCCAGCTCCCTCTTTGTTATGGCCTGTCCTGTGCACTGTAGGATGTTTAACAGCATCCCTGGCCTTTTACTCACCTGTGACAAGCCCTTAGGTTGTGACAACCAAAAGTGTCTCTAGACATTGCCAAATGGTCCACTCCTAATTGAGAGCCATTGCGGTAGAGAATAATTGATCCACAGGCAAGTGCAGGGTTCACACAACTGTCTATAAATAGTTCCATCAATTGCCACATGCAATCAGGCATCTAGTGTTAATGTTCTGACATCTAGTATCAATGTTGTGATGATGATGACAACGATGATGATGATGACGACGACGATGATGATGATGACGATGACGATGATGATGACGATGACGATGATGATGATGATGACGATGACGATGATGATGACGATGACGATGATGATGACGACGACGACGATGATGATGATGACAATGACGATGATGACGACGACGATGATGATGACGACGACGATGATGATGATGACAATGACGATGATGATGATGACGATGATGATGATGACGATGACGATGATGATGACGATGACGATGATGATGATGATGACAATGACGATGATGACGACGACGATGATGATGACGACGACGATGATGATGATGACGATGACGATGATGATGATGACGATGACGATGATGACGATGACGATGATGACGACGACGATGATGATGACGACGATGACGATGATGATGACGATGACGATGATGATGATGACGATGACGATGATGACGATGACGATGATGATGACGATGACGATGATGATGACGATGACGATGACGATGATGACGACGACGATGATGATGACGACGATGATGATGATGATGACGATGACGATGATGATGATGACGATGACGATGATGACGATGACGATGATGATGACGATGACGATGATGATGATAGCTCCCACAGATCCCTATGCCCAGAGCCCGGTCTTAGCTTTTCCACCTCCTTAGGGCTCCAAAGCTCCTGCTTACCTTCTTCATGCTTCCGTTCTCCTGATATTCCTACCAGGGCACCTTTGTGAAGACTAACCGTCACTTAGAGTACACATGGTGCTGTAACCCACATAGAAGGGCAGGTGTTATTACCTTTGCTCTGCAGTTAAGAAAACTGAAGCTCTTCGAGGCGAAATGAACCGTCCTGTGTCACAGGACATCTTGGACCCAGAGCTGGGGTGCTAGCTGAGATGTCACAGCTGCCCCTGGGAGGGGATAGATCCAGTCATTCTCCCCTAGAGGGTGAGAGGTTGCCATCCCTTCCCTTTCCTCCTATTCACCGGGTCAGGGGTCACTGGAATAGTAGTGGCTGGCATTGACAGAGTACCACTGAAAGCAGTTTACAAATATTAATCTACTATTCCCTCGTGACAACACCTTGATGATAATATAGATGGGGAAACTGAGGCACAGAGAGAATTAAATAGCATCCCCAAGGTCATGGAGCTCATAAACGGGAGAGTAAGTGTTCAACCCAGGCAGGCTGGCTCCAGAAGCTATGTGCTGTATCGCCTGTTGTGACCTGGATATAGAACCTGAGGTCCCTGCCTCCCAGGCTGTCATTTGTCAGCATGGAGTCCGAGGAGATCATCATCGGTTGCCAGAGACACCCATGATGAGGCCCCTCTGCCCAGCGTGGCTGCAGCTGCCCCCAGACAAGGCGTAACCCCACTGGCACATCTCCTGCCACTCCAGCCTGGCGGGAGACAGCTCCTCTATGCCAGTCTTCAAGGCTTACTCAGGTACTGTGACTGCGTGACAGATTCACAAGCTTTTTAGCCTTGTAATGAATGTTCCGGCTTCCTCTGGTGGGAGCCAGCCCACCCAAGGATGATGGGGAACGGAGAGAGTCAGGGGAGCCTCCTTCAAAAGCCTGTAGTCGTTGTCAGAAAGCGAAGAGAACACACCTGTGCTGGCAGAGAGACCACAGATGCCAGCTGGCTGCGGGGCTTCTGCTAAGGAGAGCGAACAGGCAAGAGAGTATTTGATTTTCATTTAGAGCTTGAATCCCAGCTCAGCCACTCTCCAGCTGTGTGACTTTGGGCAACTGATGTGACCTCTCTGAGCGTCAGTTTCTTTGTCTGTAAAATGGGGGTGCTAACACCCAACTGAAATGCTGTTGTTAAGATGAGAAAATCCATGGGAGGTGCTGGGCAGGTCCCGGGCATTGAATAACAGGAAGCTGTTATTATAAGGAGATGGAGGCTATAGAAGTCCCATTAGCTGGGCACTCGTAGGTTGGTGGTCTTCTTGAGAAGGTTGAAAAGTCATGTCAGGGAGCCCTGCTGGGTTTGTCTATTTGAGATCCCCTTCTTGGGGAAAGAGCTCTCCATCTCTCCTTTGGGGAATTTCCCTTCTCCCATCCCATGTAGTGTCAAACCCAGCACCTGCCTGGCTACAGAGAATGGCCAAGAAGTGGGCATAGGCCCAAGTCAGGCCTATCAGAGTCCACCCTGGGATTTTACATACAGATTTTTACATACAGATTTTACATACAGGGTGAGAAGACTCTTTTCCTGTCCTCTGAGATTATTAAACTGGGTTTATTGAAACCTCGAAATATTTGAGGCATGGCACCTTCTTCCCTGTCCCACCTACCCAGCCCCACAGAGAAGCCAGTCTCCAGAAGGAAAAGACCACACAGAGGCACACAGATTTATGTGAGAGAGAAATGCTGACCTGGTGACCTCATTTTCAATGCTTCCCATCCCCTGACCCAGACTTCTCCTTTCAATGAGCCAATAAAGTCTCCTTTTAAGTTCAGCTATCATGAGTTGGTCTTTATAACTTTCAGGCATAAGGAGCCTGGCTACTACAAAGAGGTACTCTCAGAGACTTGGGCTGACCTGGAGTGGGCATCCAGCTAAAGTTGTGCGGGTCCAAAATCAGAAGAGGCTGTTTGGGGATAAATTTCCCATTCTGTGGTTCCTTTGGTTTTATCGATTACTTACATCTTGCATGTCTTTTTATCTTACAGCCTTTTAGAGCCTCCTATCATGTTTGAGGGAGCCTTAGGTAGTCAGGGCTGGAATGCTATACCTAGATGGGCCTTGTTCAGTGGCCTTATCTACAAATACTGGACATCCAGCAGGACACACGTGGTCTGAGCTGTAACCCTGGTGCCAAGAAATCAGCGGATTCGTGATTTGGATGTGGGTTTCCAAGCACTCCTGAGCAGTGCAGCTGTACGAGATGCTGGGAGTATAAACAAAAAATAGTCGTGAAGTGCAGCTAAGCCAAGAGGTGGCCCCTGGTCATGTCCCGAGGACGAGCCAGTGAAGTGCTAGGTGGGGCTCCTAGCAGGCCCCCTCGGTGCCTGGGGTGAACTTGGTGGGAGAAATCATCACTATGCAAATGAGGTATAAATTGGGGTGAAGAACTTGGCCTTAGATTAAGGTCGAGATCCATAGGGTAAATTTAGGCAAAGTGTTAGGAAAAGTTGGAGCTGTTCAGCACCCTGACATATTAATAAAGGGAAAAGGGAACTACGCTTTTTTCCACTACTTGCCAGACACCATACTAGATACATTATAAACATCATCTTAGTTCAACTGGTAAGGACAGCTCTGGGCCTCATACACTGCCAGTGGAATTGTAAAGCAGTGCTGCGCTTCAGAGAACAGCCTCTGATGCCTCCAATGATTAAACAGAGAATTCCTGTGTGACCCAGGGATCCCACTCCTAAGTATACACCCAAGGGAAATGAAAACATATGTCCAAGTGAAGACTTGTGTACCAATATTTATACTGCATTATTCATGATAGCCCAGAAGTGGAAACAACCCAAAGGTTCACCAGCTGATGAAGGGATAAAGAAAAGGTAGTATATAAGCACACAATGGAATCTTATTAGGCAAAAAAAGAAACGAAGTACTGATACGTGCTACAGAATTGGTGACCCTTGATGCTACATGAAAGAAGCTGGTCACAAAAGACCGTATAGTGTATGATTCCATTTATATGAAATGTCTAGAATAGGCAAATCTATATAGAGACAGAAAGTAGATTAGTGGTTGCCTAAGGCTGGGGGAGGGGAGACAGTTGATGGCTAAGGGGTGGGGAGTTTTTTTGGGGGAAGTTAATGAGAACATTCTAAAATCAATGGTGGAGATGGCAGAGCAAGTCTGTGAATGTGCTAAAAGCTATTGAACTGTGCACTTTAAATGGGTAAAGTGTATGGTATGTGGATTACCTCTCAATAGAACTGTTAAAAAATTCAAAGTGTTTTTCTTAGAGAAGTAAGCAGCGAGAAGTAGAAATGGAGCAGGGGTTGCTGTCTTTTGTAAAAGTCTTGTATAATGATTTGATGCTTAACCTATGTTACGTGGAATAAAAGAAAAATTAAACTAAAAATCACGCACTAATCCTAAAAAAAGGAACAACCCTGTAGTGTATTGCTGATTCTATTTTACAGAGGGATAAGCTTAGATTCAGAGAGGGATGGATGTTTTACTCATGATCCAATTGCTAATGAGTGGAGAGGTAAGACTGGACCTCGTGTCAGTTTGATTCCTACTGTTTAACCATCACTAGGGGTTGGAGTAAAGAAGATCAGTTCGCTGCTCTTTTTTTTTTTTTTAACATCTTTATGGGAGTATAATTGCTTTACAATCGTGTGTTAGTTTCTGCTTTATAACAGAGTGAATCAGTTATACATATACATATGTTCCCATATCTCTTCCCTCTTGCATCTCCCTCCCTCCCACCCTCCCTATCCCACCCCTCTAGGTGGTCACAACAGCTCGCTGCTCTTGAAAAGCATCCTCTTTGGGGGATTCTGCATGGGCCATGGATGGATGAGGTTGACCTCGTCCCATCTCGCCAACCCACATGATATAAGAAATGGCACCTGTCTGGATGAAAGGCTCCATGC
The DNA here is from genome assembly GCF_964341445.2 of Mesoplodon mirus. NCBI lineage: Eukaryota > Metazoa > Chordata > Mammalia > Artiodactyla > Ziphiidae > Mesoplodon > Mesoplodon mirus. The sequence goes on along the minus strand of NC_138994.1, from coordinate 57,745,946 downwards.
TTTACTTCCAAGACTGGTGCAGGAAAGAGGGGCCAGCAGGGAAGCAGACCTGCAGGGACCTTCATTTCATCTTGTTTCAAAGGTTTCCTTTCTGATTTCTGCCATTGCCACCCTGCTGGCTTCGGGGGGATGCTGAGACTTCAGTAACACTCTAGCCCCACCCTGGACAAATGGCCCTTCCCTTTACACCCCATAACAGAGCCAAGGAGAGAGCAGGTGATCTTTCATAAAGGCTGTGGAAAGCAGGGGTGAAGAGGAGATGGACTCAGCTGCTTGAACTTGAGCAAGTCACTTCACTGTTCTGAGCCTCAGTTTTCTCATCTGTACAAGGCGTTAAGAAGGCTCAGATTACAGGATCGTGAAGACTTAGTAAAGAACACAGGTAAAGTGTGATTGTGGGCCCCTGATGTCCTTATGTCCTTTTGCCTGCAGGGTTGGATCCTGGGGAATAAGAGATGGAGGTCAAGGCATCTCCATATTTTGGCCCCTAAGCTCATCCTCTTCACATGTCTAACCTTATTTTTGCAGGAGTAGTTCCTGTGTATCATTTCCCAGAAATGGTTTGGGTACCATCTCACCTGGGTCAAGTGAAGGCCCTCAGGAGCTGGCTCCAGCCCCTAAGTACTTCCCAGCTGTGGCTTTTCACGGGGCTGCCATGCATGGCTGCATCTTCCCCACCCTGAGACTGGGGTCCGCAGGTACAATGCAGGCTTGCTCACTGGTCCTTCCTTACTGGCCAACATTGTGCCTACCTTGCAGTAGAACCTTAAGAAATAGATCAAGGACGGGAAGGAGAACGTCAAAGCTGAAAGAAACCTCAGAGGACGTCCAATCCAGTAATTCTCAGTTTATTTTTAACCTCAAAACCCTTTCTTCAAAGAGGTTTATGCAGAGGTCCGGTCTCTCTATAGATGAAAGCTGAGCTGTTCTGACCACAGTGGGGGTAGAGCCAGGCCTCCTCCTTGTTCGGTCTTTCCTTTCCAGCCATCTCTGTGGAACCCTTAGGACTGCAGGGAGTGGAGTTTGAAATTCACTGATCACATCTCAGCTGCCTGTTTCACAGATGGGAAAACTAAAGCTCAGAAAGGAGGAGTGGATGGTGACTTGCTCAGAGTCACGGAGGGTGCGGTGCTGGGTTTGCAACTGGGCTTCTAGCTCCCGGGCTGTCTCCCTTGCTATACAAATCTCCCAGCACCCCAACCTTTGAGTGCAGTTTGAGAGCTGCAGGTGTTTCTAAAAGCCTTTTTCTTTGCAGCAGTGCTGACTGCCCTGGACTCTTCACAGAGCAGCTTTTCTATCATGATCGTGTTCATCATTAACCGGGGGAAAGCACTGGGGTGAAGGAGAAAGGCAGAGGTTTGGGAACTTGCCAGCATAAGTCAGGCTTTATCATCATCATACTAAACTGACACGACTCCCACCTCTTCCAAGGAGCAGTTCCTCCCAGGCTGAAGGGGTCTATTCCTCTTCCATTCTCTTTAACCCCTTCCTCCTGGCCTGCCTGCCTTTCTTACCTGTCTCCCTTTTAGTCAGCCATTCACAATGCAAGATGCAATGGGCCTTTGGTGATTTAGTTGTTTCTTGATTTAAAAAGCAACCACTGTATCCAGGCCCCTAAGGCGTGGAGCTCCCACTGATGAAAGACCCAGACTCAGCCTTCCAGGAGCCAAGACCCAGGGAGAGACTTGGAAAGCAGTGGGTTATATGATACTGGGCTTGTTGCTCCAAACCAAGGCAGCTGGGGAGTTTGCCTATGCATTATCGTTACGCAAACCACGTTTTTCCAGCCCCAAATCAGGACACCCGGCAAGAACTCACGTACCTAAAGAGACAACAGAATGTGGAATATTTGAAATTATGATGGTCACCAAAAATCTGGGTGATTTGGGTGTTTTAACTATAATATCAATCTCAATTTACCTGACATCAAAGTTAAGTATGTGGTGAATATATACTCGGGTATCTTTAAAGCCTCTGCCTTTTAACCAGACGACACTCAGAATCTTTCCTTTGCTTTCTTCCTTCGTAAGAATGGGGGAAAACTTAACCCCTTTTTAAAGCAAATAGAATTGAGTTTTAGTCTTCCCAAGACCCACAGCTGATTTCTTGCACTTGTGACAGTTTCTGTGTGTATGTGTGTGTTTCTGACGGCTACAGCTGTCCCCCTGGGAACAGGGCTCTGTGTGGGTGTCTGGCTTCTTCACTGCCAAGACAGGAAGTTCCTTGAGAGCAGGAACAGAGTCTTATTTATATTTATTTTTCTAATCCCTCTGGTACCCAGTACAGCCCTTGGAATGAGGGAAGGCTTAACCAGGCCTTGCTGAATTGAATTATTGAGTAGACAAGCTTGTGACGGGAAACAAACAAACAAAAGAACCAACCCCCTATGATTCAGTGCTGTTCAACCTGTCACTTGCACAGTAAATCCCCAGCTCCCTCAGAGGGATGGTGAAGGGGACACACAGACAGGGAGAAAGAAGGATGTGCCAGGCACTGCGCTGGGCACACCTGGTCTCCCTCATCCCTCCCCGCATCCCTGGGAGGGAAGGGCTCTTACTATCTTGTCACAGATGAGGAAACGGGCTCAGGGAGGTCCAGGCTCACCAAGTGCAGAGCTGGGCTGGTGCCCACAGCCTGCCTGTCCCCAGTGCATGGTTTTCCTCCCAGACAGCACTGAATCAGTGTTGTCATGCCTCCTCTCTTCCATGGTCCCTCACAGTTCCTGGAAACAGGCTGCAACCCCCTGACCTGCTGATCAGGTGAAAACAGTGGCTATGGAAACAACAGTTGTTATGACCTCGGCAGTGGCTTTGGTCTCTGTATTGGTCCCAAGTTTCTGAAAGATGGCAATGTAAAGATCTGACCCAGAGCCTTTCAACCATCAAGACCTCTTTTTTTTTTTTTTTTTTTTGCGGTACACGGGCCTCTCACTGTTGCGGCCTCTCCCGTTGTGGAGCACAGGCTCCGGACGCGCAGGCTCAGCGGCCATGGCTCACAGGCCCAGCCGCTCCGCGGCATGTGGGATCTTCCCAAACCAGGGCACGAACCCGCATTCCCTGCATCGGCAGGCGGACTCTCAACCACTGCGCCACCAGGGAAGCCCCAAGACCTCTTTCAGTGGAAAAATGTTTTGGGTTATAGGAAAGGATTTTGTTTCTTTGAACTTCTCTCTGTGTACAGCGTCTGGCACATAGTGTGTCCTCAGTTCTTAGTTGTTGAAAGATGAAGGAAGGAGGCCTGGATTGAATGACTGAATTGTCCTGGCTCAGGTGTTTCTCACTTTTCCTTTCTTTGGAGAACAGAAGCCCAGCCTGTGACGGCCTGATCTCAAAGCGACCCTAAAGGCCAAAAAGAAACAGAGAAAGAAAGAAAGAGAGTAGGCAGGAAGGAAGAAAGAAGAGGGAAAAAGACCAGCTCTCCCTAATTCCTCTGCCCTCTTCTCCATGTATATTTTCTGGAAATAAAAGTTTACTCTTTGCTACTTAAAGTGTGGTCGATGGACCAGCAGCATCAGCATTACCTGGGAGCCTGTTAGAAATGCAGAATCTCAGGCCCCTCTCCACTCCTACTGAAAGTCAGAATTTGCATTTAGCAAGATCTTCAGGAGACTTGTGTGCACATTAACTGTTGAGAAGCACTGGACTAGAGGACAAGGCTACTGTAGGAAGATTGTCTATTCCTTTAAGAGGGTAGTCAAGGGGCTTCCCTGGTGGCGCAGTGGTTGAGAGTCCGCCTGCCGATGCAGGGGACGTGGGTTCGTACCCTGGTCCGGGAAGATCCCACATGCCGCGGAGTGGCTGGGCCCGTGAGCCATGGCCGCTGAGTCTGTGCGTCCGGAGCCTGTGCTCCGCAACGGGAGAGGCCACAACAGTGAGAGGCCTGAGTACCAAAAAAAAAAAAAAAAAAAAAAAGAGGGTAGTCAGATGCCTTCCACATCAAGGGAAAGGACTTGGAGGGGTTTTAATGCACAAACTTCCGGAATGGAGAGAGAAGATATCGTGGGAGGAGACTAATAGTCATCACCATCGCCATCGCCATTTTATTGAGCCTTGACTACACGCAGAACACTTGACATTCATGATCTCATTTTATCCCCACATCGACCCTATCAAGGATCTGTCATCATCATTCCTATTTCAGAGATGAGAAACTTCAGGTTGTGGTGACAATGCAACTGGCCAAGGTGACACAGGGAGATCTGAATTCTGACTCTCCTCCGACCTTGGCCAAACTACTTTGGTCTCCAGGTTAGCCTGCTCCCTGCCTTCAAACCAGAGAGAACAAAGCCCAGAGCCTTCTAGGAAGCAGGCAAGAGAAGAATAGCAAATACACAAGACTGCAATGTCCTTTGGAGTTGAGATGTCCTATTTCCAACGCAACAGAATCATTTAACTGATAAACATGGAAGCCGTGTCAAGATGGCAGTAAATTGCCTTGCTATCAAGCTAGGCCTTTGTGTTGTGTTCAAAAGAAACTAATTAAAGGAATTTTTCTTTAAAGTTTATTTGACCCAGACATTTCCGCATCGGCCTAGGAAGCCAATTCGGTTTGAAAACTTGGTGTGAAGCTTGAATTATTAACGCATGCATGAAAAATGATACTGCATATTTGCTTTAGAACATTTTGGGGATGGGGGAGGATTAAATGTATCTCTGGAGGATTTGGCCAGGGATGGGGGTGAGGGAGGGTAAGAGCAGAGAAGGATGTGAGTGTGGGCCAATGCTTGTAAAACATATATCATAAAACTTGGCGCTTCATAGGAACTTCAGCGTTCAAATGACTGAGACAAATTTTAAAGAGAATTTTTCACAGCTAATGCATAAAACATGGTCTTCGCAGTCTTCCTCTTTAAACAGCTTTGTTAAATAGTCAGTTGAATGACATCTCCCTTGCTGCTGTGAACCCATTAGGGAATTGTATTTATATAAGGAATTTCGCCTGATCATCTCGAACTGCTTAGAAAACATCAGTCCGTTCACCCTCTTGGCACCCTAGTGGGAGTCATATCAACACTTCTGGCTTATTTCTACTCCCTTGGTGCTGGAGTGGCTCTGTGAAAAGTGGACTTGGCAGAACCAGAGTCCCAGCTAGCACCTTCCAGGATAGCTGGCACAGGGCTGGCTCTCGCTGGCCAGGTTGCTGGGATCCAAGAGGATGTGTGTACGATCGGGGCTGCTGCAGCTCCTGCCATCACACACACTCCCCACTCAAGTATACATTGAGCTGATGTGGAAACTCCAACAAGGAGGGAAGCTGGCATCTAAATAATGATGGTAATGATACGAGTTGCTAAGATGTGTTGCTTAAGGTGTGACAGTCACCCTGTAAAACATGTGGCATAGGTAGCCCAGTAAATCTTTGCCTTCGAGGGGTTTCTAGTGTTAACCTTATAGCATCTATGAGGACACTGAGGTCTAGAGAGGTTAATTCACTGGCTCAAACCCACATTTGTCTCGTTCAGTCCACACTTGTACCCACCACTATGATAGACCAAAGGACACTCAAAGAGGGAGTTTGATAGAGGGAGAAGATGGAGTGTGAAACATTTTATATGCATAGATACATATATATATTCAACATGTGCATTCATAAATGCCTCCAGCCTTGCTCCCTCTCATTCAGTCTTCAGCAATGAAGCAGAAATAATGTTCTTTTTTCCCCTAAAATTGTCTGTATCCGATTATGTGAAGCAGCTAGCGTGGTGGCTGGCACGCAGTGGATAATCAATGGTGTTGCTTCTCTTTTCCACTTAGAGTCCACATACACATGCTGACACTCCCTGATTTCACGAATCAATATATTCCTTGAAATCATGCTCGGAGGAGAATCCTGAGAACATGGATTAGGCAGGACTATTGCAGTCATCAGTTTAAACATGGTTAGCCATACCAGCACAAACCATTAGAAGCTGAGGTACGGTAAAAAGGAAGGAAGTAGAGGAGATTATTAGGTAGCGTGGAATGAAAAGAGAGGTGGGTGAGCAGCAGAGTGGCGAAAGCGAGGACTAATCTGATATTCTGCCTTGGGAGTGCTGGTGGGGCTGATGCTGAGAAGAAAAATCACTTATGGCCCCAGGGCTCCCATGTACAGTTGTGCAGGCTGTGCACTGCAAAACTCCTGGGGGTGCTACTTTCACCCACCCTTCTGAGAATGGCAGCCCTGAGCAGTGTGATGCACAGTGAGTATGGCCATAGGCAAGGGCCTTGCAAGCATCCTTTACTGAGCTCTAAAAAGAGTAGAAGCATGTGTTGTGGGGAAGTGGAGAAAATACGGGGCAGATTGGGACTGGTTGGGTTAAGGGGATCAGAGAGGGATTTTTAAGCTGGGCCTTGCTGGTTGAGTAGAATTTCAACAAGTGGAAAATGGCAGGGGGTGAGGGGAAATGCAGGTGGCTTATTTTTATTCATCTTTGAGACTGAACTCATCTTGGGGATGAGTTCCGACACCTCCCACAGTACTGGGCTTACGGTATTCTAACTTTTACCACACTTTTCTGAAACGGTTCATTCATGTCTGTCGACTCCCGTGGTGCCTCCACTACACCGCGAGCTCCTCAAAAACAGGAACTACGTCTTTCACTCTCATATGCAGGGTATAGCACGGGTGCTGGCGCGAAATAGGTCCCCGCACATAGTAGGTGCTGAGTGAACCGAGTAACAGATGTATGAATGAGTGAAGCTTCTGCAGCAGGGACGCTGATGGAGGCAGGTGGCTGGTTTGCAGCTGAGAGGTGCTAACATCCCCAGAGGGGGTAGTGGACCAGGGTGAGAATGGGCCGACTCAGGGGACCGCTGGGCTGTGGGGTGGTGGAGAGAGTTGAGAGGAAACGGAGTGATGTCAGCCACCCGGTACGGAGCTGGGGCCTCTGCTCACGAGCCCGACACACAGCCCGGGGCTCGGAGCCAGGTAACAAGCTCCTGCCCGGGGCCCTGAGCCTCATTTGAAGGCTGATGAGTTTTTAACAGCATTTGCTCCCCCGAGGGTCAGGATTCAGGATGTGCCTCTCTCCAGCAGGGCAGAGAAGGGGCTGGGAGACAAACAGCTTTTACCAGATTGAAAAATTAATATGTGAAGCAAAGCCAATGCTGCCGGGTGCTCCCAGGCATAGAAAGGCCAGAGAGCCAGTGATACTTGATGGTTGACTGGCAGGTAAGGCCAGTCCTCCAGGGCCAGAGGCAAGGGCTCCCTTGCTCTCCAGCCCCTGCTTGGAGAAACCTTCCCAAGGCGCAATACAGGTTTGTTCCTTGAGGTCAGAGAGGTGCTGACACCTGCTCTCTTCCCCTCACTCTGGAGATCGGATCCTCAGGGAGATGCTCCTTCTATGGTCTCCTCTTGCCCTGAACCTAAATCCCATCCACTCTAGATCTGGGCAGGATCCTAAGTAGGTGCTGTAGAGGCAGTGTAGACCATGGGAAAAGCAGGTGTTGGGAGGTAAACACACCTTTGTTCAAATTCTGGCTTGCTAGTTCCTAGCTTTGTGACCAGAGGCAAGTCACTTAACCTCTCTGAGTTTCTGCCACAAAGGGATAATGAGTCTTTTTCATAGAGATGTGTGGATTCAGTGGGCTACCTCTCATCCGTCAAATGCCTGGCACGCAGTAGGTTCCTAATAAATTACAACGGTTTTAAATGGGTAATAGCCTCCGTGTACTCTTAGCCTAGCTTAGCCCTGCCCCCATTTGCTGTCTGTAGTGCCCTCTGCACCCCTACAATGACTGCTTACTCCAGGAGCCTGGATCTGCCTCTGCCTGTGAGGAGGAACCCCTCCTCACGGCTCAACAATCCAGTTTTGCTCTTCTGGCCCCAGTGATCCACACTGAACCCGACAGTAACTAGCAGCTGGGAGCACGAGCTCTGGAATCAGCTGGTCTTTTTGTTCTCTCAGTGCCTCGGTTTCCTCCTCTGTACCCTGGTAGGGTCGCATATGGCCTCTGACCTGTGCGCTCATCTGTAGGAGGGCAGAGAGCCACATGGCCGGGGATAGGTGGGTGCCAGCATTTCCCAAGCACCCCCTTGGGTGCCCTCGTTTCTCTGGGATTCAGAGGGGCTAAGGGGCTGAGTGACATCATGGGGTAAGCAAGAGGGAAGTGGGCTGGGTCTGTCTGATTTCCAGCTGTGGTCTCTCACCTCCCCCAAACCCCCACTCCCGAGGTCCTCAGAGGGGCGGGAACCAGTTAGAGATGCCCAATTCGCCAGTTATCTCCTTGTCTTAGCTTCCTCCCTCTGCTTTTCACACATCCTATAGGTGTCTCCCAGAGGAAGGCCTGATTTCGAGCTCAAAGGCCCTATCGAGGCATCAGGAGCAGCTCTGTTCCCCCCACCCCACCATATTAGCCGCCGTTTTCTCCCCTCCTATCTCGGTAAAACCCTGCCGATGCTCCCTAGCCTCCTTTGCCAGCATTATCGCTCTCGCCAGCTCTCTCTCTCCCTGGAAGGCTGGATGCTTCGCTGAGCCCCGCTGCCTGTGCAGTACAGTCACCTTGTTACATGAACATGGTCCTTGCATTAAGCCAATGCTCCCCTCCCAGGGATCCAAGGTGCCTGTTGGGCTTCATCTCAGCCCTCCTCTCTAGGCTCCACAGGGGGGAAGGCAAGGGCGGGAGGAGCATCTTCCCATTTCACAAATGGAGAAACTGAGGCAAGAGGCACCTGGGCTCTCCTCCTCTGCCAGGCGCCCAGAGCTCTCTCGGGGACCCCGTGCCTGCCCTCCCCAGGCCTGCCTCAGCCTTACTGGTCCCTGTGCTCCTCCCCGCAGCTTGACTCTCCAGGGAGCCTTAACTCCTCCCACTGGGCTTCCGCTCTGCCTTCAGGCAAACCCTGAAAAATCTCCACTTCCTCTGCTGCTCCACGAGCTTGCAGACCTTTCTTCTGGTGCCTCGCCACCTGCCCCACCTGATGTTAGTGACCCTGGATTAGGGGGATCCCACACATTGCCCAAGGGGCGGCTTAGTGCTTTAGTACTTAACTGGGGTACGATTCTGGGAGCTTTGGAAATTACAGGTCAGTGTGTCAGCGTGTGTGCACACGGTTGTTTCAGGGGGAGGGTCCACAGCTCTAACAGAATCTCAAAGGGGTAGGAGCCACTGCACCAGCCTGGGAGTGATGGGGGTCACCTGGGCCACTAGAGACCTGGTTACCTGCAAAGGCACACAGAGGGTAGCACTGTCTTGTCTGGGGCTCTTTGGCCTCTGGGAAGGGAGCTCTGTCTGGCTCTGCTGGCTCTTACACTCCAGCTCCAGCCCCCATGCTGCCCAAATAGCTGCGATCTGCTTCTCTCAGGGACTAGATGCTGGCACACAGGTTGGCTTCTCCCCTGTGAAGTTAACTGTTCCTCATCTAGACGCCCTGGCGCTGAGCCATTTCCGGGTCCTGGTCTCGCCTCTGAAACTGGTGCTACTCAATGTGTGGTCTCTGGACCAGTCTGTTAGGCAGGACTGCCTTAGACTTTATCTAGGCAGTTCCTTTTGTCTCCCCAACTGCCCCTTTTCCCTCTGTGTCCACCTGTTGGAATCCTGTCCATCCTTCAGGGCCCAGCTGCAATGCCACTTCCTCCAGGAAGTCTCCCTGGGTGGGAGCTGTCCTTCTGACTTTTCCTAGTACTGGCTTCTTCCTTTGTTGACAGTCCTCTCCAGACTTACCATGGGTTAGAAGCCGATGGGTGTTCTCTGTGCCCAGCAGTGCTGGGCACATAGGAGGAGCTCAGGAAATGCCTGGTGTGTGCTTGGTCACACCCAGTGAGGAAGAACTTATTCTCACACTCAGTGGTGCATGTCTTCAACAAGTGTGTACTAGGTGTTATGCTGGGGACAAAACAATGAAAGGTACAAAGCTGTCACCCTTCCAGAGCTCCTAGCTGAGGGAGGGAAACAGCATGAGAACAGGTACCGACCAAGGAGTGGGTGATAACGAGGGTGCTGGGGGTGGATGGTGCCCTGAGAGCATGTTGCAGGTGTTGGGAAAGGACTCTCATGGGAAGTGGGCTCCAGGTAAGACCTGGAGGTGGAGTTAGCCAGGGTTGTTGAGGAGGAGCCAGGACACTGGGCCAAAGGGAGAGCACATGTGAGATATGGGGGCACGCCATGTTCCAGAGCTCAAGGCGTTTCAGATGCAGACGCTGTGGGAGGAGAAGGGGAAAGACCTGAGCCTGGAAGTAGGCGGGGCCGGTCCTGGAGGTCCTGGCAAGTCATTGTAAAGAACTTGGACTTCATAATAACGGCAGACAATGGGGAGCTGTTCTGGTTACTCTTGCCTGTGTAACAAATTACGCCAAAGTGTAGTGGTGTCAAACACCCATTTATTATGTCATGGGTTCTGGGGATCAGTAGTTGGGTCAGGGCACAGCGGGGATGGCTTTTCTCTGCTCCGTGACGTCTGGGGCCTCAGCTGGAAAGCTTGAAGGCCGGAGGCTGGAATCTGTCTGGCAGGTGATGCTGGTGGTCACCTGGGGCTCTCAGTTCCTCTTCGCATGGGCCTCTCCATGTGGGATGGTGATTGAAAGTGCCTGGCAGAGTGGACTCGAGGCCAGACCTTGCGTCTAACTGTGTCTGGAGTTCCCCTATATGTGTTGTTGCCTGTCCTACCCTCCTCCATAAATCCTGGCTGAGAGTCACCTCCCCTGGGAAGCCCTCCCTGATTTCTCTGGGTAAGGCTGCCCATAGGCTTTCTGTGCCTGGAGTCATTTGTCTCATCGCCTGTCTCCCCCACTAGCCTGGGACCTCCTTGAGGACAGGGATACCATCTTAGGTCTGATTCCCCACTGCCTGGTATACAGAAGGTGCTTGACAAATGTTTGTTGAATTGTAAACGAACCATGAGAAGGTTGTCTAGCTCCTTCCTGGCAGGGTTGGAGTGGCGGTGGCTATTGGCTTATCTTTGCTGAATCTGCCTTTTCAAAGCTACATTCTACCCATCTCCTCTCTAAGCTCATTTGGATCAAATATTCATACCTATCATGGAGCCTCCTTCCACACCAAGTGCTTCCACCCCCGTCCCCCTCAACTTATTCTCTGCAAAGCAGCTAGATGGATCTGTACCAGATGTAATCAGATCACGGCCCTCCCCAGCTCAGAACCTCCCCACGGTAAAATCCACACGCTTTACCCCCACGGTCTACAGCCTGCAAAGCCCTGTGGGGTCTTCTGCCACCTTCTCTAACTGCATTTCCTAATGCCCCAACCCCACATCCCAGTGACACCAGACTGGCTTGCTTTCTGCCTGACATGCTAAGCTGCTTCCCACCTCAGGACCTTGCACTGCTGTTCCACCTGCCTGGCATGCTTTTCCTTCATGTCCTAAATTGACTTCTCCTCCTTATCACCGAGACCTCCGCTCCAAGGCCACTTCGTCAGACTTCCCCAAAACCCTTTGCTTCAGTTGTGTTCTCACTCTAATCGCTCTCTCTTCTAGCACCCTTTCAATTTTCTTCAGAGCCATTATGATCTGAAACAGTCTAGTTTCTCCATGTGTTTACCTTGGCATTCCTGGTCTCCTTCACCAGAAGGAAAGCTTGCTCAGGGCAGGGTCTTGTCTTCATGATGGCTAGGTAGAGCATTCAGAACAAGGCCTGGCATGTACATATTTGTTGAAAAAAATGAATGGAGACCCATTGTACAGATGGGAAAATCTAGGCACAAACAGCCTGCCGACCGAGGAATCTGACTCTGGGCTTCCAGTCCTGCTCGCCTCTCCCTGTTGGGGCTTCCCTTCTTCCCTCCCCCGTCCCCCCCAGCCCCACCCCACTCTTCCCTCCTTCCTCTCCTGGGCTGGGAAGGGTTGTTGAGCTGGAGAATGCAGGCAGGCAGCCACAGAACCATTCCAAGAAGTGAGAGAGATCCTGGTCCAGGGGGAGAATTAAACTCCCAGCTTCAGTGGGAGGTGAGAAAGAGGCGGTTGTCTGAGCCAGCAAGGAGAGGGAGGGAGGCTCCTCTCCTGGGGTTGCCGATGGATCAGATGCAGAACCGCAGATTACGCTCTGTGCAGGCTCCAGTGCCTGCAGCGTGCAGAGCAGCTGGGCCCCAGGAGGAAAGATGCTTACCAAGGAGGAGTAGGATGGCTTGTTGGCTCGCTCCCGCCCCGGGATTTATGGTGCTGCCTTTGAATGGGAGTCTCTGACGGAGATATATGGGCCTGCTTATCTGTCGGGAGTGGGCCCTCCCCACGGACCTGAGCAGCTACTGCTGTAGCCACCGTGAGGGAGATGGCAGGAGATCTATGGCTCTTTCTCCTGGCTCGAATTCCTCTATTCTCTGGCCAATGGGCCAACAACCATTTAGCCAGGAGAGAAAGGCCCTGACCGGCTTGGTCCCTGTGCAGTCATAAGGCTTGGTGTCTGAGAAGGATGACGCTAGCCTGTTCTCTCCCGCTGGCTGCTCTCAGTGGTGGCCCTGAGTGGATGGACACCACCAACAGTAAATCCTGAGATGGACCAAACGTAGAGGTCCAGGAGGGAGGGGCATGGGGGGTGGTTGGGACAGGGGGCTCATGTGTATTGAGGACCTTTCCTAAGCACCAGGCATATGCCACATGCCACAGATGCCACCTACGCCCTCGGCAGCCCAGAGAATGGACACCATCAGCTCTTTCTCAGATGCAGAAACTGAGACTTGGGAGGGGAGACAGGGGCTGCACTTATGAAGCACCATGTGCATTACGCTTGCTATTTAATGTTTATGTCCACCCTAAGAGGTGGACCTTGTTACCCCCTTTTAGAGATTAGGAGCTTTGAGCCTCAACGACGGGACAGTAAGGAAAAGAAAGGATGGGGATGGCTATGGTTGCATCCCTGCTCTTCACAGACGTTAAGTTCTTTTCACGTGCCTTGTCATCATCACAGCCAGTCAAGGAGATAACTAGGTTCTACTGACCCAGTTGGATTAATGAGAAAGCGGGGTCAGCGAGGTTGGTAACAGTGCGGGCAGGATGGAGCCCTCCTCTTTCTGCATCTCACGGCCAGACTGAGATGCATCTTTGGGACCACACCGGAGTCATTTTCTGGTTTAACATCAGAGGTCAGCTGGAGGGGGGCAGCGGGGGTGATGGTCTTTATTTTAAAGGACCCCAGCACCCCCTGTCCTCACCTGCTGTTTTTCCCTCCTACTGGCACCTCCTTCTTGCTGATACCCGGTCCGCCCAGCCTTCTCCAGTCAGGGCCCGAGCTGGCAGGCAGCATCTGGGAGGCCTCCCTGGGATTCCTCTCTCTCCACAGCTGGAGCCTGTCAGACCGGCGCCTCCCCTCCTCCCAGGCAGTGCCAGCCCTGGGAGACTTACGGTAAAAGCACTTTGATCATGGAAGCCCTGGGAAGCAGAAGCGAGTGGGAAAGAGAGAGAGAGAGAGAGCGAGCATGTGTGGAGAGATTTACATCCAAAGCCAGATCAGAGATTCCCGTCCCGCTGCCGTTATGTGGGGACTTGTCACTGTCATGGGGCTGTGGCCAAGCAGCTAAGGACAGGAGTGGCGAGGTGCCAGCCTGTCATCAGGAGAGGTAATGAGGCCACTGGGTGGGTGTCCCTCTGACATAGTCATCACCTTTTGGGTAGAGAACCAAACCTCCCCTTTACTCCAACTTGTTAGAATCAGAGAACATCAGAGCCAGAGGGCCCTGAGAGATCTCTCCCTCATTTCAGATGGGAAAACTGGCTTGGGAGGAGAGTCATTTGCCCAAGTCATAGGTTTACCAGCAGCAGAGCTGAAGCTAGGATCTGGAGCTCTGGGCAGTGTTCTCTCCATGACAGCAGAGGAAGTTTAAGGAAGCAGTTAAGCGCACAAGCTTTGGAGCCAGGCAGGCCTCGGTCCATACAGGGGCCGAACCCCAGCCTTGCTGCTGTGTGATCTGGGGCAGGTGTCTCAACGTCTCTGCTTCTTCACAGGATACACCCCGGTGAGGACTGCTGTGAGGCTTAAATGAGACGCGCGCCTATGGAGAGCCCAGCAGTGCTTACGGTGATCACTGCTGTCGTTGCAGGGCTTCACGCTCAAGCAGAGCAGACAGTGGTGGGTGGAGGGCAGGGCGTAGAGGCGGAGTGTGGGAAGGGAACGCAGCTTCGTCGCAGAGGAACTGGCCCTGAGTTAGGTGATGATGAGCTCCTAAGAGGATCTGACACTTAACATAGATGATCTCATTTAATCCCCCCACTACCTTATGAGCTGAGGGGAATTATCCCCATTTTACAGATGAAATGAGAGAACACTAAGGTTCATCCTTCCTGGGCTAAGCCGAGTCCAGCTTCCCCCGACAGAGGGAGCCAGTGCCCTGGTTCTCTGGCTGCCGCGTGGCCCACCGGGTCCTGCCTTGTTTCCCTGGAGAGAGGTGGGGTTGATTCGCCCCAAGCTGGTGCTGAGGGAGGGACACCATCTCCTTTGTTCCTCGGGCTCCTGCCCACGCTGTCGATGTTCTTGAGTGAGCCTGGCTCCTCTGTGGTCTGATGGGGAAATAACACAAAGTAAAACAGGATGGCACTTCACAGAAAATTACTCTAATTTTTATGGTACTGAGTATGCTGTTTCCTGACAAAGTAGCTCTATTTAGTTTGCAGTGGGAATTGTTCTCCCTGGGTTTTAGTTTCTCCTCCCCCGCGCCCTCCCCCTTTCCTGCCTCCACCCTCACGACTTGATTACAGCCCCAGAGAAGCACGGGGAAACCATTGAATCCCCCTCAAGTGTCACTGTGAGGAAACTGGGGCCCTGAGATGGGAGGTGCCTGAGCCCAGGCCCCACGGGGGCTGGCGGCTGGCACACGAAGCAGGGCTAGATACCAGGACCCCTCTTCACGCGGGCCACAGGGCGGCTTGCAGGATGCGCAGACGGGCAAGCTTGGGGGCACCGTTCTCAGAGCCGCCCCCAGGTCCTCTTCTCTGATGCCAAGGCGAAGTGGGCGTACGCCCCTCCCCTCTGCTTTCTCAGGCTGCCCTTTCAGGATCCGTCATCTTGTCTCTTGTATCCCCAGAGCTAATATTTGTTGGGGAGGAGGTCCCTTTGAGGCCATCGCTGAGGTTCTTGGTAACTTGATTTGTAGAAAAAGCCTGGGCTTGTGGAACTGCTGTCCAGTGCTAATCATGTACATTTAAAAAGTGTCAGGAGGCGTGGAACAGAGGTGACACCTTGAAGACCCCAGGGATATCCTGGGTCCCACATCCATCTAGCTGCACTCCTCCCTCCCCCCTTGCCAGGAAGCCAATGTTATTTGCTAGGCTTTAGGTGGGGCCTTCAAACCCAAGTCACTCCAAGTATGCCAGTGGTACCTGCATCACAGGGGGCTTTGCTAGAAATGCAGACACTCAGGCCCCACCCCGGAACTGCTGAATCAGAGTCTGCCGGGTAACATGATTCCCTGGTGAGCTTGCACATCCGAATTTGAGAAGGCCTGTTTTAAACCACACTTTTAACCTTCACTCATCCCCATTTCACAGATGCAGACACTGAAGCCTGTGGAGGGTACATCGCTAGTCCGGGTGATGCCGTTATTAAGTTACAAGGCTGGGATTCAGACTCTGATCTTTCTAATGCCAAAGGATGTTGGAAGATGGGTATGATTTCAACAGGACAAGATGGAGAGAAGGGACTTTGAGAAGAAGAAATGAACGGGGAGATATAAGACGGTGGGTGAGGGTGAGCTTGGGAAGAAGAGTAGGGTTGTTTGGAGAGAGGCTTTGGCTCTTTTCAGCAGGCGATGGAGAACTATTAAAGACCTGGGAGCAGAGAGGTCACTGGAACTATCCATCGCCCCAAAATGACCTGCATTGCAAGAGAAGCCCCCAGATCAGTTTAAAGGCACTGGGGGGGCCTTGGGGCTGAGATGTGTCCTTGACCTTTCCTTAAGGGCCCTGGTTACACATCTGGCCTCATAGCTTGCTGCTGGTCTGAATTACCCAGCCCAGTGTGGAGCTGATGAGGGACAGATGGGCAGGCCGCTGGGGGCTTGGACTGCAGGGAGCGGGGGGGTGGGGGCAGTGGGAGGAGCCCTGGATGGGGAGGAGGATTCGTGTGCCCTGCGTCATCTCTTCTTCAGCAGAAACACCTACACTTTCTTCACCTGGGCCTTGAGGGCTTCTGTTCCTGTGCCACCTTGAGCCATCTCTGTGCTCCTGTGTGTCACTGCTCTGCCCAAGGCCTGGGCTCAGGATGGACCATGACCAGGGATTCTGTCTCGCTGGGTCTGGGTGCCCTCCGTCTGGTAATGCAGCCCAGTCATCACATTTTCAGCAGTGAGCTCATGTAGGGAGCAGGGCCATCAATGCAGTGGAGAGAGCAGTGGGCTCCAAAGTCTGAGGTGCTTGTCCCAAGGGTCAGCTCAGACACACGACCACTGCCCCTTGCCTCCCCTTTCCTAGAGCCTCATCCCTGGCCTCTCGCTCCCCTAGGCAGCATCCTGACGGCACTTCCGACATCACCAAGCTCCTTCAGAGCCAGAAGCTCATGTCCTCTTAAGACAACCTGATGAGGGAGGTAGGATTTATCATCCCCATTTTACAGATGGGAAGCTGGTGGCCAGTAAAGTTCAAATGATTTGCCCAGCGTCATAGGCTCAGAGCCAAGGCCGTAACCCAGGGCTCTTGACTTTGAGTCCACAGTTCCTTCTACTTTAAAACCTTGAGCACTATTTCTAGTCTGCTTTGGGGCACTTTCTAGAACACGAGATGCTGGGCCCAGGATATGTGCCTGGGGACCCTTGTATGGCTGAGCACTGGGGCTGTCACCTCTCAGGTATCCGGGAGTAGCGTGGAGTTTCCGAGGGAAAGGATGACTTTTAATCCCTCCTCCCACCCTTCCTCTCCTGCCTGAGACAGGCAGCAAGACCAGCGGGTATCACATGGACACCCGAGGGCTGACGTAGTGCAGCTCCACGCCTGTCCTTGTCACCCACCTGCCACCATCCTCTTGGGTGCCCCTCCTCTGCCCCTGTCTTCTGGGGAGCCTGTTTTCTACTCTCTTGCTTCTCTGTTTCTAGAAGCCCCTTATCCTCTTGCCGTGCCTTATACCCTTGCCTCAAAGCTTCCCTTTCCCCCAAGCCTCCCCTTTCTGACCCAGAGCCATAAATCCTAAATCCCTGGGAATCCAAGGTGATGGTGGGTATCACGGGATGAGGCCACTCCGAGCTGCTCTCCGGGCCCCATCGATGTGCGGTGGCCAGTCCCTCAGTCAGTGTGGGGACAGCCTGCAATGGAGGCAGCCTCTGCTCCCACCACACTGGGTGACCTTGCACGGTGCTGAAGGACACGCATTCCGGAGCAAGCCTGTCCAGACTGGAATTCTGATTTTGCTCCCATTAGCTGCACGACCTGGGACAAATTATGCTACTTCTCTGTGCCTCAGTTTACTCATCTTTTAAAGGGGGTCATGATAGTACCTGCTTCATAGGATTTTGGAGGATTGAATAAGTGAATGCCCCCCAATGCTTAGAAACAACACACATCAGCTACTTCTCTTAGAGAAGCCTCAGTTTCTCCATCTGTAAAAGGGGTTGTGCTCTCTGTTCCCTAAGACCCCTTTGGCTCTGACATTGCAGGGTTCAAGCTCTGGGCTCTGAGCTCTGCTTATTTCTCTCCCTTTGTGGAATCAGCACAGGATCATGTGCAAGATTAATAAATAAATGGATAAATAAATAAATAATGCCTTTCGTTTGCAGAGTGTTGAGTACTTTGCAAAGTACTTTCTCATCCATTAATGATCTCAGTGGAGTCATCACGCCGGCTCTGGAATGTAAGCCGCCCAGTGATTATTACTGCCATTTTCAGATGGGGAATGAAAGCTTCGGAGAGGCAAAGTGACCTGCCCAAGGTCATGTGGTTGTTTGATGCTGGGATGAGAAGAGGTGGAAAAGAGAGGCTGAAAAAAAAAAAAGAAAGCTGGGGGAGGGTGAGTGTGGGGGGCTCTGTGTGTCAGAGAGTAGAAGCAAAAATGAAACAGAAATTTTAAGAAAGGAGTATTTGTCAAAGTCAAACTCAGAGCTTTGAAGTTTCTCCTCCTGCTTGAGTGTTCCTCAAGTGTCTGACTTCTGGGGAGTTTTCTTCCCTCACTGTGACTGGGTAGTGTCTGGGGCTCAGTCTAAGCTTCGGCTAGAAATTAGTAAAATCTTGGGCAGCATTAACAGAGGTATGATGCTCAGAGTAAGGGAGGTGAACATCTATTTTGTGTTGGAACCTCGTGTCTAGTCCTAAGCACGGCCCTTTGAGATGGACTTTGACAAACTGGAGGTGGGTGGTGAAAAGTCTGAACACTGAGCCATCTGGGGCAAAGTTGGAGGAAACAGACTTGAGGAAGAAAAGGCTGGGAAGTTTCAGCAGTGTCTTCACCTATTAGAAAGAACCTGGGCTTGCTCTGGGAGGCCCCATGGGGGCAGAAACAGGACTGATGGGTCGAGGTACCAGGGGAACATTTAATTGCAACAGGGAAAGAACTGGCTAATCTCTACTGCGAAATAATCTGACCCCCAGTGACCCCCCATACCACCTACACACTGAAGCTTAAGTCCCCTTGATTCCCCTCTTTCCTGGCTCTCCTCTCGGCCTCCATGAAGCCCTTTCCAGGTTGCAGGAGTGGGATGGGCCATGCCCTTGTCACTTTTCCCTCCGGATGAGAGCGTCCTGAGGGCTGGGCAGGGCGCGGGGATCCTTGCCTGGGGTGCAGGCTCACAGTTGAGGTCCCTCCCAGCCCTGAACAGAAGTCATGAAAGTCTCTGTGTGGGGAAGGCCCCTGAGAAACCTGACAGGGCTTGTTTTGGAAGACAGTCCCTGGGAAGGGCAGGATTAAACACCAGGCCTGGGGACCTGGTTGCTGAAGATGCCGAGGTCACTGAGAACTGGGCCCATGTGGGGCATGGGAGGGAAGCCCAGGGGCCAGGGTGGGTGTGTGGATGGGGGTGCGGGGATCCTGAAAGGAGACAGAATGAGATCTGCAGGTCGGGGGGCAGGGGTGGGGAGACACATCTGCCCGGCACCATCTCTCGGGATCCAGGGCTCAGTCTGGAGTCTGCTGCCCTCTCAGCCACTGCACTCATCCTCAGACGGAATAAAACAAGGCGATTATCGTGGGTATTTGGGCATCCTGCGCAGCCTTCCGAGGCCACACCAACTGATGCCAGGGCTGGATCTTTAAGAGAGTGAGAACGAGAAGGGCTTAAAAAAAAACCCTAGCTTGTCAGCAGTAATCGGCTTTTGTTCCCTCTCTCTCTGCTGGGGTTCGGGCTGCTTTGAAGGGGGGATAATTTACCTCTAAGAAGCTTTGCCATCTCAGGGGCCGGCACACAGGGCCCGCTGCCTTCACTTGGTGCTCTGTGGCCCCCTCCGTCCACCTCCACCTGCCCACTTCTGCAGGGGCAGGCGGCCTCCTGAAAGGTCCTGTCTTTCTGTCTGCCTCTCTCCCTTATTTCCCCACACTTTCCCAGCCCTGCCATTGCTCTGGGGGTTCCCCGCTTCTCCTTCCGGGCTCCCAGCCCCATGGCAGTGAGGACCACGTGGAGGCAAGATGAGGACTGAGGGGGGAGGGGTGGGAAGATGGGGGCGTGCGGTCAGGTGCTCAAGACTGGTGTCTTTTTAATTTAATTTAATTTTATTTTTTTTTGGCGGTATGCGGGCCTCTCACCGTTGTGGCCTCTCCCGTTGTGGAGCACAGGCTCCGGACGCGCAGACTCAGCGGCCATGGCTCATGGGCCCAGCCTCTCCACGGCATGTGGGACCTTCCCGGACCGGGGCACGAACTCATGTTCCCTGCATCGGCAGGTGGACTCTCAACCACTGTGCCACCAGGGAAGCCCTTTTTTTAATTTTTTTTTTTTTTTTGGCCCTGCCCGTGGCATGTGGGATCTTGGTTCCCCGACCAGGGATCGAACCCACGCCCCCTGCAGTGGAAGTGCAGAGTCTTAACCACTGGACCACCAGGGACGTCCCCCAACACTTGTGTCTTGCAACCCGTCCTCCATCACCTGGACCTGGCTCTGATTAAGCAGATAAAAATACAGGATGGCCAGTTAATTTAAATTTCGGATCAATAACAAATAAATGTTTTTGGTATAAGTACGTCCCATGTAGGATTTGAGATATACTTATTCTAAACAATGTATTTATTGTTTACCTGAAATTCAGGTTAACTGGGGGTCTGTATTTGATCTGGCCATCCTCCTTCCTACTGCCTTTGGGAGGGTCCTGGAGCATCTCCCCGGCTGGGAGGTCGCAGTCCCAAATCCTAGTCCCAACCATTTTAAATTAAGGACAGAGGTTCCATCTCCCGATAATGGACAGACCATGATAACTGATGGCCTTTGGGAAGTTCCGGGATGGCCTTCAGCAACCGGTATCGTTGTCAGCACTGCCTAAGAGAAATGCACGTGTGTGAACATGTAGGCATCCCGATTCAAGATGAGGGAAGGGAGGCCCAGAGAGGCAGAACAAGTGGCCCAAGGTTCTGTGGTGAGCTGCATCAGAGCAGCTTGGGCTGCGGCCTCCTGGCTCCTTGCAGAGCGCTCCGCTGATTCCATGCTTTTCTCGAAGCAACCACTTGAGAAAGGGCAGAGGTGGGCACGGTGGTCAGGGCTGAGGGACGGAAGGGCCCAGGTTCACGTCTCTGGCCATCGCAGCTTCCCTCCCCCAGCCCACTCCTAAGTCCCCTGCCCACTGCCAGCCCCGTGCAGTCCACGAGTATCCTCCCTAGAGGGCTTCCTGGAGGAATCTCTGGCTGCCACAAATGACTCTGGGAGAGCTGGTGGTCAATTGCTGCTCCTCCGAATGGGGCCCTCGGTTGAAACGCTGGGCTGCTCAGAGTAAAGGCGGTGATGATCCTATCCTCTCTGTGGGCAACTGGAGTCCCGACCGTGGCACCGCACTGTGAGGCTGACTGACACACTGGAGGTGGAAGGGAAGAGTCTGACCCTGAGACGTCAGGGTCAAGTTGGAGGAACTGGACTTGGGGAAGGAAAGGCTGGGGAGTTTCCACACCTTCTTCACATGTTAGAAACAACCTGGACTTGCAAAGGGGGTCCTGGGGGTAGAAACAGGACCTCAAGGTGGAGGGTCCCGGGAGTAAAACCGTCATTCACGCAGAAGCAGGGGGAGCGGCTGTGAGTCTGGTCTCAGTTCTGTGTGACCTTGTTCAAGGCGCCTGTTGTCTCAGAACCTCAGTGCCCCGGTTAGAAAATTATGGGGTGCGCTAGATCATATTCAAACCTCCTTCCAGTCCAGAGTCAAAGTGAGTCTCACCCGTGGTCCGTTGGCCAGCTCCACAGCCAGCAAGCTGAAGTCAGAAGTCATGCCTTATTCTGCTTGGTGCTTCCCCTCGCCCTCTATCTTGCTTCATAAAGACACGTTAGTTGTTGGGGGATAAAGAGGAGGGAGATTCATTCATTCAAAACACAGCTGAAAAGTCCCCTCCTCCATGAAGCCCTTCAGATTGCTCTCGAGGTGCAGTTTTGTTTGGCTACACAAGGAACTCAAGCTTGGCTCTGACCTCTGTATCGCTCAGGCTCATTACCTGTGGATGGGGCAATCAAGGCCTTGTAAACCACCTCAACAGGTGAGCCCAGCCTCTCCCCTCTTGTCACTCCAGGGTGTCCACTAGACGGAGCTTCACTCTTCCCCAAATGTCCCTGATCCCCTTGCCTCTCATTCTCTTTCTCTCTTTCGTGTCCTACCTTGTATCTACTCATACAAGACTTGGTTTAAATGTCTGTGCAAAGCCTTCTAACCCCTCCCTGTGCTTGCCCTCCCCCAAGCCCCTCCAGAGGGCTTAGTTGCTTCCTTCCTGATGTCCCAAGGGCGGGATTGTATCTGTATTTCACAGAGCACTTGCTGTACTGCAGGGCAGGGTGTCTGTCTACTCGCCCGATATGCACACGGGATGCTCAAGGCTCCTTTCAGCCTCCACGCCTCAGCTTTATTTATTTATTTTTCTTATTTATTTATTTATTTATTTAAACATCTTTATTGGAGTATAATTGCTTTACAATGGTGTGTTAGTTTCTGCTTTATGACAAAGTGAATCAGTTACACATATACACATGTTCCCATATCCCTTCCCTCTTGCGTCTCCCTCCCTCCCACCCTCCCTATCCCACCCCTCTAGGTGGTCACAAAGCACCGAGCTGATCTCCCTGCGCTACACGGCTGCTTCCCACTAGCTATCCACTTTACGCTTGGTAGTGTATATATGTCCATGCCACTCCCACGCCTCAGCTTTAACAAACCCTCGCAGTGAGCCTTCCCCACTGGTCATGAGGTGGCTCATGAAGCGTCTCCATTGTTATTCGCTTTGTGGGAAATCAGGATCTGAATTGAAATAAAAATGTATTGTTGACATTTTTGTTTTCTGTGTTCACTTCTACAATACAATCGCAGTGACTTTGTCTTGGTCAAAGTTGTATCTCCAGCACCTAGAATAGAGTCTGGAGCACAACATGCACTCAGTGAAGATTTATCAAGTGAAGGAGTGGGTGAATGAATGACTCTAAGGCCCTGGAGAACATCGATTGCTTTGCTAGGCCAACCTCCACCCTCTCTTCTTCCTCCAGTTGGCCACACTGTGAATATCCTTTGGGGAACTTTCTCCTCTCTCTGTCTGTGTTGCTAAGTAGGTCCGGCCTCTTCCCCAGTCACAGAGCCAGACCCACAGTCTAGGCCTGGCCCATCTGAACATTCCTTCTCCCTGACCAGGAATGGGCGCTGGGCCAATCTGTCCCAGGGAGACCCAATCCCGGGACTTTTGCTGCCAACGTGGTAGGATGTAAACTTGTTGCTGTTGGTGGGAAAGTCTGTCTGGGAATGATGTCCACACAGAAGGAAGCGGATCCAAGAGATGGAGAGAGACAGGTTCCTGGCAACATCGTTGGAGCACTTGGATCCAGATGTGCCTGAAGCCACCCCTAGACTTTCTAGTTACATGAGCCAATAAGTTCTCTTTTCTGCTGAAGCTGATTTGAATTGTAAAGTATTATTACAACTGGAATAGTCCTCATGAACACCGATTGGAAAAGTATCTTAAATCATCTTTTTATTCTCATCTAGCATCAAATAGAGGCTGGCATGCAGTAGGCACTCAATACGTGTTTGGAGTGAATAAATGATGGTGAACACTTTAAGGGGATGAATAGCATCCAATTTAACATTTTTTCCTTTTTCCATCCAGACAAATGTTGAGTGTCCATTACGTATGCGGTGAATGTTGGTTGATCCCAGTTGGATGGAGCTCATCTCCTTTCCTCTTCCCCTCCCCATGAACTTCCTGTTAGTAGAGGCCCCTGCCTCGAACCCCCACTCTCTTTATGGCTCCTGAGTCTTCATTCTCTCATTCTTCTTTCGGTTAATAATTGCAATGGTTTGCAATTTGTCATCCACAATAGGTCCATGTCCTAAGTTCCAAAATAACCTGGGAAAAAAGTGAATGCTAATAAATAAAATCATAGGTATAGTGTACGCCTGGGCTGACCGAGCTGTTCACCTACCATGTTGCTTCTGCAAGCTGTGCCGTCTCACGTGACTCTCCGGAGAGGGGAAGGAAGCAGAGGGTGTAGAAAAGCTCCCCTGGTGCTTCCTCACTCCTCATTAGCTTGGGAAGCAAGACATGATATTTGGAAGAAGCTACAAAAATGAGGGTGCCTTTGTCTCCCTTGGGTCCTCCTAGCATTGGAATTTGACCAGTCATTTAAAAGAGAATTTGATATCATTAAACATTTCAGCTGTATACAAGAGACAATAATAATATAATGGCCCATCATATACTCATCAATCAGCTTCAATAAACCAATAAACTCATGGCCAATCTTATTTCATCTCTACACTGACCCACTCCCTCTCCCCCATCCCCGATTACTTTGAAGCGTATCATTTTCTTAATAAAGTTATTTATTTATTTATATTTTACTTTTGCCCGCGTTGGGTCTTCATTGCTGTGCGTGGGCTTTCTCTAGTTGCGGTGAGCGGGGGCTACTCTCTGTGGCAGTGTGTGGGCTTCTCGTTGCGGTGGCTTCTCTTGTTGCAGAGCATGGGCTCTAGGCATGCAGGCTTCAGTAGTTGTGGTGTGTGGGCTCAGTAGTTGTGGCTCACAGGCTCCAGCACAGGTTCAGTAGTTGTGGCGCACAGGCTCAGTTGCTCCGCGGCATGTGGGATCTTCCCGGACCAGGGCTCGAACCCGTGTCCCCTGCATTGGCAGGCAGATTCTTAACCACTTTGCCACCAGGGAAGTCCTGAAGCATATCATTTTATATGGAGATATTGTAATATGCCATATTAACGATATATTTATACACATATAAATATATTTAATATTTATTTCTAGAATATAAACCATACCTATAAGACCACTCTCACACTGGTTACAGCAATGAGAGCCAATGAACCACACCTCTCAGTGTTTATGCCCTTGTGAATTCCCCCCCTACACTGACTCTGGGCTTGACAATGGGACTTTCTTTGGCCAATGGGACAATGACAAACATAGTGCAAGGCAGAAGCCCAGAAAGCACTTGCCCATGGGGGCCTTCCCTTTCTTGCTGTTGCAGCCAATGCTTCTGCCACCATACGAAGAGGCCCACAGCCCAGCCCCCTGAAAATGAGGGGCCACCTGGAGTGAGAGAAAGAGAGAGGCGGAGCTGGTTCTGTTGAGTCCATACATAGGAGGGATCTGACCACATGGGGTGGGACAGATCTGAGCCGTCCCAGCGGATACCTGCCCAAACTGGTGACTCACAAAATCATGAACACACAAAACAGTTGTTGACTTAAGCCACTAAATTTCGGGGTGGTTTGTTACTCAGCAATAGCTAATTGGTGCATACCCCCAAAGCAAATGTTAATTCCTTAATTTCATTAAATACCTAATCATTGAAATTTTGATTAGGTATTTAAGTTTGGTATTGAAATTAGGTATTGAAATTTCCTTGATTGTCTCATAAACTTTTTTTTTTTTTGCACTTTGCTTATTTTCATCAGGTTCCAGTAAAGTCTGTGTATTTTGGTTGATGGATAAGTCTCTTAAGTATCCTTTAATCTATAGTTTCTGCTTCCAATCTTTTTTTTTCCCCCTCCTGGAATTTATTTTTCAAAGAAACTGTATCCTTTGTCCTGTAGATTTTTCCACAATCTGATTTTACCGAATACTATGGTGCCATTTGGTGTGTTCCTCTGTCCTTAAATTACCTGTAAACTGGCAGTTAGGTAGGTCTGGAGGCTTGATCAGGTTAAGGCTTGATTTATTTTGGTGTTTGTGTTCTTCCAACAAGAGGTGTCAATATCTAGTTGCCTTTTGGTCACGTGGCTTCCCATGACCCTTGCCTACATCGACTAATCCATCAGTTTTCACAAAATGATACCGCAGTTATTCACTCTTCATTTGTCAGCCATAACAATTCTATTAAGATACATTTCTCCTCATTAAGTATTTGGTTACCAGTGGCACCATTTGTATAGAAAAGGCAGGATGAATGTTTGATTCTTTCCCTTTATTTGCCAGTTTTCAAAAGAATGAGTTTGTTTCTTAGCATCCTCCGGAGCTGACAGTTTATTTTATTTTTTGAGGATCATTATAAACTCACGAATTTAAACATTTTTATGTGTTTTAATATAGTGAACTGTCCTTATTGATGTTTAAATTACACCAGCTTTGACCAGTGGGAGCCTATTCAAGTTGGCTCCTGAGTCATTTTGACACAAATCCCATAATCTTTGATAATGTTTGATAGCTTCCTTGTTTCTGGTATAAAGATGTTCCAGCTTATCTTGTACTTTTTCCTGTCCTGCTCTGAGAATTATCCTTCCCTCCAAGGATACTTGATTTCTTTTGACATAGTTATACGTGATGTTTCACAGAGAGAAAGGCTTTGATGAGTTTTCCTTTCTTTCTTTCTTTCTTTCTTTCTATCTTTCTTTCTTTCTTTTGTTTTTGGTGAGAACAGAAAGTCCAACAATGTTCTAGGAGGTCAAATTGCTTGGCACAGGTAGATGGCTTTCCCTGAGATAAGTTTGGAAAATTCTACCAGGTAAGAACAAATCAGTCTTACATTTGCAAAAAGCAACAGTCAAGACAGATGAAACTTTCTGGTGATCTACGGTTTTCTATGACAAAGAAAAAAATCTTACCTTTGTAAACAATGGAGCAGAAGAAAGAGAGATTTCAGAGCTGGTTGATTCCATGGATTGGAGATCCGAAGATGGAGAGGCTCTCAGCATGACCTGCGGTTTGAGTCCTGAATGGGGCTCTTGGACCTACATCAGAGAATGTACACAAACAACCTGGGGAGGCTGAGCTGCGCCCTGGGGAGCAGGGGTGTCTGAGAGACCAACAACCCCACCCCGCGTCAGACGCCACTTCTATCACTAATCCTGGGTAATTGGCTTTTCTAGGGCTCTCTTTTCTCATCTGAGGACTGGAGATAAACTATCTACTTCCGGACACATTTTGAGGACGAAATGAGATCATCAGATAGAGACAGGACCAACCTGCACTGCTAGGCCTGAGCTCTTCTCATTTGCTTTCCCATCCTCAAGAGCTCTATGCCCCCAGGCTTTCTCCATTTGGTTCTTTCCCCAAACAAATGTAGTGTCAAAAAGCCCTTTCACTTCTCTCAGGGGACAGATTGAGAGAGAGACACAGGGACAATGGGAGACCTTTGCCCGGAGGCTCTGGGTCCCCCAGGTTCACATAGCTCCACATGGGGTCCAGCAAGGTCTTGTTCTCTCCGGGGACAAGGGCTGTTTTAGGGTCTCTTGACAGTGATGGTGAACTTGATGATACTAGCAATAATAATTATAGGTAACACTGACTGAGCACTTTCCTTGTGCCGGGCTTGGCTCAAGTATCATATACGTGTTTCTATTTGTTCAAACTACCATCATCTCCCCTCTAGGTTACACAATAACTTCCCAACTGACCTTCACGCCTGCTGCTCTACCGTCTATTTTTTTTTTACAAGCTGTCCAGAGAGATCCTTTTAAAACACGAGTCAGATCATGTCACTCCTCAAAGGCTGTCAATGTCTTTTCATCTCACTCTGAATAAAAGATAAAGCACGCACGGTGGTCACCAAGCCCCTCACCACCTGGTCCCTCACTGCTTCTCAGATCTCATTACCCTTTTCCCTTCGCTCGAGCCACCCTGGCTTTTGACAAGCACACTGCTGCCCCAGAGCCTCTGCCCATGCTGTTCCCTCTGCATGGGATGTTCTCCTCCCCACGCCACTCTCTCACTTCCTCCAGGTCTCTGCTCAAATGCCACCTCCTCAGCAGGCCTTCCTTTCCCTGATCATTCTGCAAAGGATAGACCGCTCTTCCTGTCAATTTCTAGCCTCTTTTCTTCATAGCATTTCCACCACCTACCATATTACATAGTCACCCTTTGTGACTATCTGTCTCTGCTCCTTACAGTGCCAAGCCCAGGAAAATAAGAACTTTTAATCTCTATCCTAAGCACATAAGACAGTGACAGGTACATAATAGATGAGGAATAAATATCCGTTGAGTGAATGAATGAATATTAACTCAATAATCTCAATAAGCTTCTAGGGTAGGTACGATTATTTTTCCATCTTTACAGATGAAGAAGCTAAGGGAAAACTATAACCCACTTTAACTGGCAACCAGTTATTTGCTTAAGGTCCTACAACAAGTGAGGGGAAAGATGGAACTGGCTGATCAGGTTGGTGCATGGACACCAACACCGTGCATCTCCCTCACCTCTTTCTTTTCCTTTTTCTCCTCCACCACAGGAGCTTATAGGGGATTCCTTTTTCCTCTCCTCCCACCTGGGCTTCTGCTGTGGCCCATTGTCTGCCTGTCTGCCCTGGATTTCAGGCCAGACAAAGTAGAAGGAAACCCAGAGGTCCCCTTGCCCTCCGGGTCTGCTCAGCCAGCTCCACTTCTGCTGCCTCTGTGGCTGCCCCAAGCATGCTTGGGCTGTCACAGCAGAAGGATTCTGCATCCCCAAAGACGCACCTGCTTCTGCCTGACTGCCGAGGACTGCATACAGGGGACATGAAAGAAGTTGAAGGGGAGAGGAGGCAACCTGAAAAATTTCCCATCTCTATCCCAGATGCACAGGGATGGAGGGAAGAGGGGGGCTGAAGCTTAATGGTTTGATGGGGCCAATTAAAAACATTTTTGTTTTTATTGAAGTATAGTTGATTTACCATGTTGTGTTAATTTCTGCTGTACAGCAAAGTGATTCAGTCATACATAAATACACATTTTTTACAAAAAAATATTCTTTTCCATTATGGTTTATCAAAGGATATTGAATATAGTTCTCTGGGCTTTAGAGTAGGATCTTGTTGTTTATCCATTTTATATACAAAAGCTCACATCTGCTAATCCCCACCTGCCACTCCATCCCTCTCCCACCTCCCTCCCCCTTGGCAACCATCAGTCTGTTCTCTATGTCGTGATTCTGTTTCTGTTTCACAGATAGGTTCATTTGTGTCATATTTTAGATTCCACATATAAATGATATCACATGGTATTTGTCTTTCTCTTTCTGACTTATTTCACTTAGTATGATAATCTCTAGTTGCATCCATGTTGCTGCAAAGGGCATTATTTTGTTCTTTTTTATGGCTGAGTAGTATTCCATTATATATATGTACCACATCTTTATCTATTCATCTGTCTGATGGGGCCAATTTGATGTCACCATTTTAACAGAGCTATGTCAAAGTGGCCATGTTAGCAATTTCCTTTAACTTTTTGTTTTCATTTAAAAAAGTTATTTTTAAGTTTACACACAGGAGAGTTTTCTCTTTGTAGCATACAGTTCTATGGGTTTTGACAAATTCAGAGTGTCATGTATCCATCACCATGACCTTGACACAGTATAGTTCTGTCAAAACCCAAATTCTCTTGTTTGCTCTCCTCTCCTCCCCGCCACCCTTGGCAATCATTGGTGTGTTATCCATCCTTGTAGTTTCCCTTTTCTAGAAAGTCATATAAATGGAAGCATACAGTATATAGCCTTTTGAGTCAGGTTTCTTTCACTTAGCAAAATGCAAGTGCATCTATGATATTGTCATGTGTCAATTGTTTATTCTTTTTTATTGTTGAGTAATATTCCATTATATGGATATACCACATTTTGTTTATCCATTCACCCACTGAAGGATATTCAAATTGTTCCCAGGTTTTGGCAATTACTAAGAAAGCTGCTCTAAAACATTAAGTGCAGGTTTGTGTGTGAACGTTAAGTTTTCATTTTTCTTGGGTAAATACCTAGGACTAGGATTACTAGGTCATGTGGTAAGCCTGTTTAACTTCATAAGAAACTGCCAAATTGTTTTCCACAGTGGCTGTACGTTTTGTTTTCCTATCAGCAGTGTATGAAAGTTCCAATCCTCCCCAGCATTTCATACCGTCAGTTTAAATAGATTGTGTAGCCACGCTAGCAGGTATATTGTGGTGTAGGACCCAAATGTGTCTCTTTGGCATGAGGATTATTTTAGGCTGATGGTTTTTAAGAAACAGAAGACTCAGGAAGTCTTTCCTTTTACCTCCCCCTTAACTGCCTAAACAAATTTAGATGAATGACCTGGTCTAGGAGGTGAGCTACCGCCAGAGATATCTACAAAGAAGATGAGCTATAGGTGTTGGGGGAAACTTAGCAAGGCATGTTTGATCAAAGTCCTCTCTGTGTCCCACTGTCTCTACGTAGTGCGGCAAACATTTGTTTACCAACATTTACTCTTTTTCATCTTCCTATGAATTGCCTTCCTTCCCTTTGAAGTCCCAGACCCCTACGCCCTTTTCCTTAGTCTAGGGTGACATATATACCTTATCTGACCTGACTGTCTTTGGAATCTCTCATGTGTGGATTCCCTGTATGTACATAATTAAATTTGATTTTCTCCTATTAATCTGTCTTATGACATTTTAATTCTTAGACCAACCAGAAGAAACAAGAAGGGTGGAGGGGAATTTTTTTTTCCTCCTGGACATTGCCATCTCTATATTTTCTTTACTGAAGAGTTCAAATCCCTTTATATCAAAATTGTTGCCTCTCTTCTTTGTATTAAACTGCCATGCATCCCAAGAACTTTGCTCCCTCATCTCAGGGACTGAGAGGAGAGGGTTGCTTTCAGGTTACTCCATCCAAGAACCTCTGCCAAGTATTGAGAAGCTTGGTGGCGGGGGGTCATTTTCTAGAACTAAGAACCACAATGGCTCTGTTCTATTTTTAGCAGCTGAGACCAAATCTATCTAGTCTAATCCTATTTCTCTCCTTTTTAGAAATAAGAAAACCGAGGCCGAGAGAGGAAAAGCTTTGGCCCAGACCCCACAGCTAGAAGTTTCCTGAACTGGATCAAGATCTTAGCTTGACTAATTTCATTTCTAAAGGTCGCAAGCTCTTTCCACTGTAGACCTTAGGTGCTGTGCGAGATGCTGAAGATATAGATGTGGTTCCAGTCCCTGGGAACTTTTTGGGAGAAACAGAAGCAATGCAGAACAATGCTAGGAAGAGAAGACATATATGGACATGCATTTCTGGGTTGCTGAAAATTCTGATGGAAAAGGAGAGGAAAGATAGATGTAGTTGAGCAAAGCTTCCTGGAGGAAAAGAACTCTGGGGTCCAGTTTGGGATGAAAGCATAAAGCCCACGTGTCTGTCACTGTGCCTGTGTGTATGAGTTCAGTCTCGTGTGGGAGTGTGTACTGGGTGTGCTCACAGCATATATGGGGCGATGTCCATTTTCCTCTTTTGGTAATATACACGAGTAACTGTCAAGCTCAAAGTGAGCATCCGTTTGGTATATTTGGGGGTGAGTGTTCAGGTCTTGCTTAACTGAATATTCTTCATTACCCTCATCTCCGAGGCCTCAGGCGCGGAGCCCCTCGTGACCCCTCCCACAGTCCAAACTCCAGCTGCCAGCAGTTAAATCCAGTGAGCAGTGAGTTCTTGGATTTGCTTCTAGTTGAAATCAATATCTTCTGAGAAGAATGCATCTCAATTTCAGCGGCCAGTTCTCCGGGCGAGAATTGCTCTAAAACAAACCCCCAAACCCGCAGACTTAATGCGTCCTAGTTCCGTTGTTTAGTAAATCTCTCTGTACAGAGAAAAATCCATTAGCTGATGGGGCAGGGATGGGGGGTGGAGGTATGGGGAGAGAGAGTGGAGGCCCCCAGATGAAGCCTCAGCAGCAGAGATGGGACCAAGAGCCCGGGGCGCCCAATGAGACCTCAGCCACGTCCCTGGACACGGCCCAGGACATCCCCAGCCTCCTGAAAGCCTGGAGGCTCAGCCAGGGTGTCACTGATAGAATGAATGGGAGACGGAAAGAGACCCCTTTCCCCAGAGCCTGCCTGGGGAAGTGTTTTCTAATTGCCAGCCGTCCCGTCCTAAATCTACAAGGAGGCGATTGATTTTCTTTTCAGCAGGATTGGGGGAAAGCAATCATTTACCCCAGAACATGGTCTTTAATGAGTCCGTGAAACATGTGAGGTCACCCTGGTTACATCTTCCCCTGATGGCCTGGGATGGCTTGGCGGCACTCAGAAGACTTCCTGAATGAGGGGGTTTTCCCAACCGAGTTCCCTCCCTGCTCCTTTTGCTCTGCTGGGTCAGGGTGTGTCTTAGAGCTTTTCTCCCTGGAAGGCAGGAGGCCTGGGTTTAGGCTCAGCCTTAGACACGGTGTGGAGAGGCAGGGAGAGTCAGTGGAGAGAGCCGTGGGCTTCAGAGTCACAGTGACCCGAGTCAGCGTCCAGCTTTGCCACTTTCTGCTTGTGTGTCTTTAGGTGGCAGCTTTAACCTCTCTGAGCTACAATTTCCTCAAGAATCCTCTAGGGAAGAATCATTGTCAGGATACAAATCTATGGATTTCAAGTGTCAGGCAGGTAGTTGGTGGGCAAGGGAAGGAAGCAATAATTACCACTTTAGCACCTCAGTTTTTCCTCTCTGTATAATGGGTTGAATGGTGCCCCACAATGAGTTGAGGACAGAGAAGAGGAAGGATGAACCTACCATGGCTTGGAAAACAACAAGAAATGGTAGTATGGGGGTCCTTCTGTGGTCAAACGCTGGAGATCAGAAATTCACTCAAGAACAGGATCTTCAGGAAACGGTGTGGAAGGCATGTCCCTTTGCCTCAGAAGGAGTCCAGTCTTGGACTACTGGTTCCAAATTAGGACATTGCATGTTCAGTTTATCTCTTAATTTTCCAGATAGGGCCACCAAAACTCAGAGAGGGATGGCAACATGCCTGAGGTCACCAGCCAGCCAGCTGGGAGCAGTGGAGTCTCAAATCCAGGGCTGCAGACTCCAGGGCCCAGGCTTTTTGCCACTGGTAGGTTCCTGCCTTCACCTGCCTCTTGTAGGCTACCCAGGCCACCTAAGAGGTGGGAGGCAGTGGCCTGAGTGAAAGGGAAGATGGAAGCTGAGGTGGTATTGATGAAGGAGGAGGGACCAGGAAGGAAGAGGTATTTTTACCTTGAATTATTTTTCTTAAATGTCACAATGGCTTTGTAGCACTTGGGATCTAAGTCGACAGATCAATGAAAATAATTATAGCAAACATCCTGCCTTCCCACTTCCCTCCTTCTTCCATCCCCACAGCTCCCTTGGACTAACAGAGGGGCTGGATCACTCAGCTTTGTGCTCCAGCCCCAGGGGAGCAAGGGCAGTAGCCCCCTCTGACCTCTGCCTTCTCTTCATTTTGTTTGCAGGCTGCTTGGCCTGACTCGAGGCTCAGATCTCAGAGAGAGGAGCAGCTCCAGCAAGAGCAGCAGCTTCAGCAATGGCAGCAGCAGCAGGAAAAATGAGCCAGAGGCAAGAGAGAGAGATAGCAACTCCTACAGGGACTTGGAACCTGGTAAGAGGCAAGAGAGAGAGATAGCAACTCCTACAGGGACTTGGAACCTGGTAAGAGGGCTTTGTTCTTAGAACCCATTTATGGCTGAGAAATAAACCTTCTGGCAAGGCTTTTATTTCTAATCAGATGACAAGATTAGTCAAAGCCACATGAATGAAGGCTGTAGGAGTCATCTATCCATCCACGCATCCAACCACCCAATCCAGTCATCCATCCATCCATCCCTCCATCCACTCATCCATCCATCCACTCACCCACCCACCCACCCACCTATCCACTCAACCACCCATCAGTCTGTTCGTCCAACCATCCATCCATCCATCCATCTATCCATCCATCCATTCATCCATCCATTCACTCACCCACCCACCCACCTATCCACTCAACCACCCATCAGTCTGTTCGTCCATCCATCCATCCATCCATCCATCCATCCATCCATCCATCTATCCATTCATCCATCCATCCACTCACCCAACCTCCCACCTATCCAGTCAACCACCCATCAGTCTGTTCGTCCATCCATCCATCCATCCATCCATCCACTCACCCATCCACCCACCTATCCACTCAACCACCCATCAGTCTGTTCGTCCATCCATCCATCCATCCATCCATCTATTCATCCCTTTTCAATCATTTAATGACCGTTTACTGAGGATCTACAGGAAATGGCATTGTAGTGGAAAGGGTCTGATAGCCCTGATTCAAATTCTTGTTCTGCCATTTCAGAGTTAGCTGTGTGTGCTGGATATCTTCTATTTGGCCTCCAGATTCACTGCATAGACCTACACGGACTGCATCAGGAGCTCCCTCGCCTCCTGGCTTCTGTGTGTGCTCATCTCATGGAGGGCACCAGCAGGAGATGAGAGGGAGGGAGGAGAGCAAGGTTGGAGTATTTAATTTTCCATTTTCCTCCCTATGTGGTCCCTTAACTAAAGGTCATGGGTCTTGCTAGGTGGCCCTCTCCACACAACCCTTTCCATCCTTGGGTTGTGGGAATCTCCCTTTCAGGTAAAGGCACTAGTAGTTACCTGCCCCAAGGTACTTCCATATCCCTTATGGTTTCCCTATGCCCTGCCCATGTCTTTTCAAATAACCCTTTCATTAAACTTTCCTCAAGTTATTTCAGTTTCAGTTTGCCATCAGGTTCCTGCTGAGACCTGGACTAATATACTCTGTGATCCTGAGTAACTTGCTTTACCACTTTGAGTCTCAATTCCTGCCTGGGTAAAATGAGAGCATAAATTCTGCTCTGCAGGATTGTTGTGAGGCTCAGACAGGATAAGGGATTGACCCAAGTTTGCACAGCTGGTTGAGGGGGTGGAGGTGGGAGGTGAAACCAGAAAGATTTAATCCAAACCCCAACCTCCTAGGATCTGGGGCCCTAGGGTGGTGGCTGTGGGCATTTTGGGATACGTGACAATGGAGGCTCACGTTACTGGACTCAATGCCCCTCTCCAGCCTCACAGGACCCTACTGGCCCGTCTGGCATTGGTACCTTGCGTTCATTGCTCAGGTGCTGGCTTGAGATGCTGCAGAAGGGAAGCAGTTAGCATCCTTCTTCCGGCGGCTGCAGGGAAAGGCTCAGAGAGGCTGAACCACCAAGTCCATTCAAGAGCAGCATTCAAAAAAAAGGATACCCTGGTGTTGGCTGATGAGATAAAAAAAAAGCACTGTCAAGTTTCCTGCTTGACTGAACAGACAGTACTAAAGGGAAGGGAGCTGGTATTTGTCAAGAGGTCTCCATGTGCCAGGCACTTAAATGAAGTCTTTCATCTAATCTCCCAGCAATATATGAGGTGGGAATCCTTATCGCTGTATTTCAGGTAAGGAACCTGAGGCATAGAATGGTTAAACAGCTCACACAGCATCCAGCCAGTAAGGGGTGGGGTAGGTGAGGGACAGTTCAAACCCAGTCCGTCTGCCTGTCAGCCTTCCCTCTTCCTATAATACGAGGACCAA
Organism: Mesoplodon mirus; assembly: GCF_964341445.2. Taxonomy (NCBI): domain Eukaryota; kingdom Metazoa; phylum Chordata; class Mammalia; order Artiodactyla; family Ziphiidae; genus Mesoplodon; species Mesoplodon mirus. The sequence goes on along the minus strand of NC_138994.1, from coordinate 57,711,219 downwards.
CAGAGGGAGACAATAATAATCTATTTTATTTGCTCAGCAATGTATATTTCTCCCTGCGTCTTCTGGGACTTTTGGTCCATCAGTTATCCTTGCCGTAGCTCCTGCATCTTCAACCTTACTCTCTTCCTTGGCTCCTTCTCTTGTACCTAAGAATGTGTGTAAGTCGCCTGCGTCCCTTCTTTTCTTTTTTTTCTATAGATTTATTTGTTTTTAGTTTTGGCTGTGTTGGGTCTTCATTGCTGCACGTGGGCTTCCTCTACCCATCACCACTCTTTTTGCCCTACTTCACCTCCTCACCTACCACCACCAGCCTTCCATCCCCATCAAGCCCTGTCCAGTGAAGACCACCAATAACCTCCTGGTTGCCGATTTCAACAGGAACTATCTAGTTTCATCCTCAGCTTCATTCATTCATTCATTCATTCAATAAATATTGTTGAGTCCCTACTATGCTATGTGTCAGGCATGATTCTAGGTACTGGAGATAAAGCAATGAACAAAACAGAAAAAAAAACACCCTGCCATCATGGAGCTTACATTCCAGTGGTTTGGGGTGACAGATGATTACAAAAAGTATAGCAGCTCTTCCATTTCTCTCTCCCTCTCTCTGTCTCAATTGTGTGTCTCCCTGACCAAGTCTTCTTGGTCTTACGTGACAGCACTCCCTCTCCTCTCTTTCTCACTTGCGGAAGCTGATCAGCCCATCAGTTCTGTCCTTGGTCCTGATGTCCCTCAGCCACTCCAGAAAGAACTTATCTACTCCCTGGCTTCAACTGCCTGAACTCACAGGATGCCTGAATCCCTATGCCCAGTCCAAGCACTGCTTTTGTGCTGCAGATGTGTTTATCCAGCTGCCTTCTTGACTCTTCCACATGGACGCCTTACCTCAAGCCCCTTTTGATCACAACTTATCCTTAACTGAATACTCTCTTCCTCCACCCCCAGTCTGCTCTTTTCCCTGTATTCCCAGGCTCTGTGTGGTCCTGGGTGTTCCCCGGCATGCATGCTGCACTCCTGGTCTTTATCTTATGTATCCCCCCACTTCCCCTCTTCCTGAGACCTATCATCTCCCTGGCTAGTCCCTCCCACACCACCCTGCCCCCCAACCATGCCACTTACGTGGATCCCCACGGCCACCTCATCTGCAGTCTCCGCCGTCTACACTCAAGCACGGGGCTTGGCATGTAAGGGGCTTCCACTTAGTGTGTGTTGTGGGAATGTGTGCACATCTAAATAAGAGAACACAAATGCCTTCCTTGTCTACAAGCTCATGGAGTCCTCACAGCAACTCCAAAAATGGCTGTTAACACCTTCCTTTCACAGCTCAGGAATCTGAGGCTTAGAAGCATGAAAGAAAGTCCTGCAGCTAATAAGGGGGAAAAGCCAGAGCTGCAGCTTTCCTGTTTCTCTGGATTTGAGAAATCCAACACTTAGGGCTTCAGGCTGGGCTAGGACAGTTCCAGGAGTGACTTGCCAAGAAACAAGAAGTTCTCTGAGTGGATGCAGTAATGTTTCCAGAGCTAATAAAGCCAAGGTTCTTACCGCATTCTCCAAGGGAGAGAAATTAAGAGTGCAGCTACAGTCCTCAGCGGCTCCTGGTGACCAGAGAGCCCAAGGTCAGCCTTGCTGAGGGTGTAATTTGCCCCCAGAAACATCCACTGAGTGCTGATGGTGTGCACGGCACTGCTCTAGGCCTGGCCAAGTTGCCGAGTTAATACCACTGGCTGATTGTAACACCATGGGAAATAAACTCTTCAAAAAAGGAAGCAAAATATGCTGCTTGCAAGTAGGGGGAGAAAAAAAGGTTCGTTGTAAATGCATATTAAGTATATCTGACACTGTGTATGATATATTTTCAATGCCAGGCAACTTGTTAGCTTCCTAATATGTGTATTCTGGGATGTTTGCAAATATGTTACAGAGCTTGGCAAACAGTTCCACAGGCGCGGTGGAGAGGCTGTCTTATTTTAAGCCGATGTCATCTGTGGCTTTTAAACTCTCTCCTGCCCCAGTTAACCCAGACCTGGGTTGGTGGCCCCCAGAGCAACTCACCTCACCATAATCTTTTCCATCCCTCTGGGACAGAAAAAGGTCAGTGGATCTACCAACTCAGCTCAGCTTCCTATAGAGGGTTGCAGCCCCACCCTCGGGCTGTCCTAAAACCCTGGAGTGCCAGGGCTAAAGGGGCCTTTCTAGAGCTTTGAGTCCCAGTGCCCATTTTACAGCAGGGAAGATGGAGGCCCAGATAGGAAAGGTCCTTGCCTGAAGTCACTGGTGCAAGGCGACAGCAGAAGTAGGACTAGATCCAGGCCACCAGCCGCATTCCTGGCCATTTTGCTTGCTGGTTAGAGTTTAGGGAAGAGGCTGCATCTGTCTCCAGAACCATTGCATTTTTTTGGCAGAGGCCAGAGCAGCAATCAGGGAATGAAGGAGGAGACGGCATCCATCTCTCATGCCTCTGGGCAGAATTAAATGCCCTGTCCTTGTCCCCATTCTCCTCCTTGTACCCTGCCTTCCAGAGCAAAGGGTGTAGGTCCCAGCCGCCAGCCACAGGGCCCGCCGGGGGATAAGAATTGGAGGCCTGGTGGAGGCAGATACTGCCCTAAGCTCCCCCTCTCCGGCTGACTTGCTGTCTTTCTGGCCTAAGGACCAGAGCCTGGAGAACTCGCCCAGAGCACAGGAAATCCCCACGAGACTTGGTTTTCGTTACCTGCCGGCAGATCTTGCCTGGTTAACCCCGCGGGTCATTTTAATTTTCCAGAAGCTTTCCGACTTCCCTTGGATCCTTAATCAGATAAGGGGATCTGTGTATGTGTTTGTGTGCGTCTGTGTATGTGTGTGTGTGTGTGTGTGTGCACATGCGCACGCGTGCCTGGGCTCACTCCGCTCTCCTCCTTTCTTTTTCCCTTCCTCTCTCCCTCCCACAAGCGCTCACTCTCTCCATAATCACTTCCTATCTCTTCCAGAAGGCTTCGTGGAGTCTGGAGATGAGACGAAGGCCGATTTCATCTCCAAGCCCTCACACCTCTCCCCTGTCCATTGTCCCTTTCCCTGTTATTCTGAGAGTGGATTTGGCAAAGTGCTTTCTTGGAGGAGGGAGAGAGACATCTCTCCCCTGCCCCTTTGCTCCCCCTGCAAGGGTGTTTTTGCCATCCCCTGCTCTGTTGTCATTGGGTCCCCACGTAACTGCCCGAGCCCAGTGCTGCTGGCAGTCATGAGCCAGCTCAGGCTGGGGGAAGAGAATGTATGAAGTCTCATAATTGGATGAGGAGGAATGCCGATGGCTGGCGGGCGCCTTGGTGATGCCCAGGGAAAGAGAGCCCAATAGGGCGCCTCTAATAGCTTATCTCCTAATACTTGTTGTTAGGAAGCTGTTGTCTTCCCCTCTGAGCCTGTCTGCCCAGTGAAGCGCGACATGGCTGGTGTCAGCCGCCTCCTCCTGCCGAGAGAACACACAGCTCCCTTCTGCGTTGGAGGGCTCAGCACCCATCCTGTTACTGGGCATTCTTCTCCGGCCTCAGGGGGCCTTGCCCGCTAGGGTGGGGGGTCAGCTCAGCACGGCAGGAGGAAGGGGAGAGAAGGGCTTCCAGCACTCTCTCTGCAGAGCCTTTCATGTGCCCCGTTTGTCTTTGTCCCAGTCTACTGGGCATGTTGCTTGGCACACAGCAAGCACTTAATAAGTGTTTGTGGTTCCGAACTGAATTATCTACTGATGGCACTGGGCTGGACCAGATCACTTGAGGTCCTTTCCAGCCCTAAGGTCTATGGGTCTGATAAATGCTGCCATGCACCTACAGTGTGTGTTTCAGGCACCAGTGCTGTCTCGGGAGCTTACCTCACAGGGCTGCCGTGCGAAGGAAGTGAAATCACAAGCGCGAGTACCAGGGGCCTTACAGCATAACACCTTCCCTGTGTCTTCCCGACACCCGGGATGCTTACCCTCTAAGGCCCCTTGGAGAATCATCTTGCCTGATTCCACTGTCTACCAGTTAGGTCCCCGAGGCCCCAGGGATGACTTGCCCAGGGCCTCACATCCATCTGAAACAGAGTTAGGAGGCAAACTCAGCGTGGATGACTCCCAGTATGGCACCCTCTCCATAATAGCAGGTTGCCAAAGAGGTGAGACCTGGACCCAAGAAAAGTGCACGTGGGACAAAGGTGGGCCAGGCATAGACTGGTACTTGAGTCCAACAGGAAGTGCTCTAAGGATCCAGATAAAGAAGGCACACTCCCAGCATTGGTAGCCTTCGAACTTTCATGGTTTGTCTGTTCTTTCATTTGTTCCTTTGTTCATTCATTCATTCGATGAATATTTAATGAGCACCTTCTCTATGCCGAGCACAGGAGACTAGACGGAGTCTCCTGACTAGACTGAGTCCTTGGAGGAAAGGAGCCTATGGTCTAGCTCTATTCCAGGTTGGCCACTCCTGGTTCCCCAACTTGGCTCTGCCTTGCCCTGTGAGGATCCCATCAGCCCTCTGGATAATGTTGCTGCTTTTCCCAGCAACAGGGAGACCCACTCCTGAGCCCTTGTGGGCAGTACTTATTCTCTGTCCTGTCCCTGACTCATAGACAGAACCCAGGCGCTTTCCCCAGCTGCACAGAAAGTGTGTGCACGACCCATCCTCAGCACCCAGTGCTGCCAGGAGTGTGCCCCCGGCTGGGTGACCTGGCTGTCCCCAGATGGTCTGGAGTTGCTATACTTTCCGTGGCCTCAGCCGTATCCAAAGCAGGATGAAGCCTGTCCCCAGGGAGGGAACTCAGCTGAGCCGCTGGTCAGGCTCTGAACTTTGACCCTGGTTCTTGTCCACTTTGTGATCAAGGGCCTGCCTGGTATCTCCATTTGAGAGGCCACTTCCTCTGGGATAAAGGTTCTTCTAGGAAGGGAGTCCTGTTCCCATAGCTGTCTCCCTACTTCTGGCTGCCATATTGCCCTGTTCTCACGGCGCAGAACTCCTCATTTGGCCTGCGCCTGCTGGTCTGCTTGGGCCTCCTCCCATTGAGGCTGTGATGCTGCTTGCTGTCTGATTGTAGCCATCTATGGGCTGGCCAGCAAGTCTCTGACCCAGAGCCAGGGGGGCAAAGCCAAATCCCCAGGACTCTTCGTGCACATCTGCACTTCCAAGTCCCAGGGTGAACCGGCAGCAAGAAGTGGACTGATGCTTAGGATCTCAAGAAATCCTTTCCTTCCTATGCGCTGACACCGAGTGGGTATTCACCCTGGTGAGTAGTCACATGATGGCTGATAGCTTGATCCCTCCCTGGGAGCAGGAGGGGGAAACTGGAAGAGCGTCTCAGGGTCTGGAGTCGGGCTAGAGTCTCTGAGCTGCTTGTTTTGGGGCCACGGGCAAAGGTGTTTGGTGGGGGAGGGTAACCAGCATTCCTGGTCCTCTTAGCATCACCTCTTCCCTGCCTCCCTCCCCCTCTGCCCCTTGCTCACTCTGCTGGTGGGTGAAGTGGAAAATAACCCGGCTCTTAGGGGAGTGTGTGTCTCTGCTCTTTTCCCTGGCTGCTAATGGAACTGGCAGTTGTCCCCAGCCATGTGTGTCTGCCCTGACCCTCTGAGACTGAGGGTGGAGACCAGCCAGGGGAAAGGACTTTGCTTGGTTATGTTTCCCACGGGGCACAGAGCTGACATCATGCAGGCAGAGCAGAGAAACAGAGCAATTGATTTGGAGGTGGAGACTTGAGAATAATAATCACAGCTTCCATTTACTGAGCGCCTCCTGTGAGTCAGGCAAAATGCAAGTTGTTCTAGTTGCATTGTCTCATTTAATCCTTGACCCCAGGAGATAGGGTAGGGGTTGTTATGCTCTTCTTCTGCAGCAGCGACGGAGGCTCAGAGAGGTGACGTAACTTGCTTATAGTCACACAGCTAGAGAGTGGCAGCGCTGGGGTCTGAACCAGGACTGCCTGACTCTGAAGTTCTTTCCTGGTGCTGTGGGAAGGTTCCCAGAGGGTGCCGGTGTGCTGTAACCCCTGGAGCATGGTGCCGCATACCTGAGTCCACCTTGGATGGGTAAGGAAAACAGGCAGGAAGCCTGCCCACCCAGAGAGGGGTTTCCCAAGGGAGCCTGAAACTGCAGAGCCTGAGAGACCATTGGAATCCAGGTTGAGGGGCTACCTGAGCCATACCCAGAAAATCAGGAGTGTGTGTCATACCTTTTGAACTTTTAAAGTCACTTTTTCCTTTTCCTATGGTCACACTATACAAACTGTGTGACTGTATCTAACCGTGGATGTGTTGACCACCTGTGTTGGGCTCAAGAAATCCAACTCTGGGAAGACCAAGTGATAAGCCCCTTGTTGAATGGGTGAGGTGAGATGAGGCTGGACGTGGCCTTGAAGGTGGCCAATGGAAGTGCCGAAGCCAGCTGGAGCTCTTGAGAGGAATGGGGCAGTGCAGTCCTGTGGGAAGCTGGAGACCAGCTCAGTGCAGCTGGGCACTTGGCATGGGCCAGAGGGGCTGCCTGAAAGCTCTTTGCATATAATAGGTGCTCAATAAATACTTGGATCAAGAATAACTGGGCTCCATCCAGCGTATTTATCATTCCCCTTGCATAAAAGGAAACAAATGAACGTTTATTGACCATCTACTATATGTCAGGCACACTGTTAGCCATTCTCACGTATGTTATCTCAGGTAGTCTGGGCTTTTGTCAAAGCAGGATATTTAAGCCTCCACGTGGGGGAAGCAACACATGATGCCCCCAGAAAAGCTCCCTCTGCCTGCAGAAGCACGAGTCCCATCATTTGCCCTGTTCTGCGGGGGAGCTCTCTGGGGTCCATTCTCTATCTCCATCTTTAGCACCCCTCGTTCCAATCTTCCACTTCTGTGCTTGTGCTGCGGTGTTGCTTTTGATGCCACATCCATCCCCTGAGGGGTTATAGAGTGACTGGCACTGAGAAGCAGGAGGGGACCTTGGAGGCGCAGCGTGGTGAGGATTCCAGGGCTCTGGGTCCACCCATCTCAAGTCCTGGCTGCTGTCTTGTCCTGCTGACTTGCTGTGTGATCTTAGGCAAGCCACGCCCCACACCCCACCCGACAGCTGGCTTCAGATTCTGGAATATGATGGGGATTCAGGGAAGGACTCAGTGTCTTCTTAGGTCTTTCCTTGCATTTGGTCCTGTTCTGTGTTTTTTTCCCTCTCCTCACTGCCAGGCATAATTAATCACGTGGGATTTGTGAGCCCTGGCTCCACCCCTTTCTGGCTTTTTGACGTCAGGCAAGTTACTAACCTCTTTAAGCCTCAATTTCCTCATCCGTAGGGTAATACCCTCCTTATGGGCTGTCGTGAGGATTCAATGAGATAATGCATATAATCATGGAAAGTGCCCGATCCGGGGCCTGGTGCGGGGCGAGTGCTCAGAAGAGGCTCAGCTGATGTTGCTTCATCCTCCTCCTCCTCTTCCTCTCCTTCCTTCTCACCATCGTCTTCACGGGGGAGCAGGATGGAGCCAGCCCTGGCAGAGGGTGGATGCAGCAGTCACCAGGCCCTGTTCTGTTCTCCTGGAAGAAGCAGTCAGGACTCTGGTTCTGTTCTGTCTCCCTCTCTTTCCAACCATCAGTGTATTTCAACCACTTTGAATTCCACTGTCATTTGGTTTGATCTCTGCCAACCCCATCTCCTGGGGCAGGAGCAGAAAGACTGTCTGTCTCTGAGTCCCTAGGAAGAGGAAGGAGGAGGGCCAAGGAGAAGCCAGTAGAGATGAGCCTAGAATACCAGTCAAGTCCAGACTGGGAAAAGGTCCTGGGGCAGGGGGTGGTAAAGGAGAAGGGGGAGTGGGTCCCGCCTTGCTGCACCCCTGAGGCCCGGGACCTGGGCAGCTGGGAGGATGGCCTCTGCTTCCCTGTTCTGAGAGATGGACAGGCAGGACCGGAAGACCTCTAAGGCCCCAGCAGTAGCACTCTTGGGTCCTACAGCCTGATGACCTGTGGCCTGACTCCTTCAATGTCATTTCTTCCTATTTCACCCCAGGCCTTACCACCCCCAAGGTCCTCAAGCCTTGTAATTCAATATTTCCTGCAAACTGTTACTGACTGACATTCATCAAGCATACCCCAAAAAAGCGGTCAAATGTTTGGGTGGGGACAGTAGGCCACAGGGCCTGGAGATCACGAGTAGCCATACTGCATGGTGGAAAAAGCTCCCAACAGAGACTAGACTCTGGTCCCAGCTCTGACATGAATTACCTGGATGACCCAGGAGGAGTCACTCTCTGGGCCTCAGTTTCCTCATCTAAGAAATGGGTGAGTAGGCTTGATGACTCCTGATGGACTCTCAGCTCTATTCATCTGCCTCTGCGCTTCTCAGGGGCCTCAGGCTATGGCCATGGTAGGGATGCCTGGGTTCCCCACTGTCCGCGGACCCCTTCCTCCTCCTGGACCCCAAGACCCTTCTCTGCAGAGTCGAAGCTTTACCCTTTGCCCTCCCTCCCTGCTTCCTCCCTTCCCATCCTCTGGTGTCTGTGAGCACCTGCAGTGGAAGGCACTGAGTTAGGCCCCGGGAGTGCGGGTTGTGTATGGAGATGGACACAGTTCTCTCCGCAGAGGCACTTATTCTGGAAAAGGCTCTGTGTGCATGCAGACACAGCATACGTGGGAGGTGGGAGGTAAACAGGAGGTGGGAGGCCACGGAGAAAGTGAGAGGTCTTGAGGGAGGCCTGGGGAGGCCACTGGGAATCTTCACGGAAGGGGCAACATAACTGTATCTTTTTTTTTTTTTTTTTTTTTTTTTTGTGGTATGCGGGCCTCTCACTGTTGTGGCCCCTCCCGTTGTGGAGCACAGGCTCCGGTCGCGCAGGCTCAGTGGCCATGGCTCATGGGCCCAGTCGCTCCGCGGCATGTGGGATCTTCTCAGACTGGGGCACGAACCTGCGCCCCCTGCATCGGCAGGTGGACTCTCAACCACTGTGCCACCGGGGAAGGCTCCATAACTGTATCTTGAAGGATTGCACAAGAAAACTCCCTACTGACAGGGGAGCATAATGGCCTCCTGGGCACAATGATTAGCATCAGCAAAGCAGGGGTGCTTAAGAATGGGAGGCATGTTTAGAGAAAGAGGTTCTAGGTGGTGGGAGGGTAGGTTGTGTCCAGCAGCGGGGAGTGTGGAAAGCTGAGCAATCAATGAGTCAGAAAGGAGGATCTGGGCCAGATTAGGGAGGACTTTGGACTGTATCCATTTTATATAAACCATGTATCTATTAAAAAAGATGATAATAATAGCTAACACGCGGCATTCATTCTAATTCAGAGGCTGTTCTAAGCATTCAGTACTTGCTCTGTTTTATCCTCCCTCAATCCCTATGACATATATACTATCAGCATCCCCATTTTCCAGATGAGAAAACTGAGGCATGGAGAAGTTATTTGCCTGAGGTCACAGCTGAAAGTGACAAGGATTCAAATCCAGGTAGTTGAGCATCATAGCCTGTCCTCTGAGGCACCAAGGGGGCGTGAAATACAGCCCCCAAAGGGTGCTGGCTGCCCCGGGCCCGAGGTTTTCCTCACGAGGCTGGGCCTCCTCCCTGGCTGGACCATCCATCACCCCTCACCTACCCTCTCAGGCAGATAGGTGAGGGATGGCAGCCAGGAGCCTGGGTTCAGGGAGCATCTGTGCTCAGTTCTGAACATCTGCCTCCATTTTTATCTGATTACTCCCGTCTTCTCCCTGCTGGCAGGAAATAGCACCTTCTTTCCGCGGTCTTAATTAAGCCGCATTTTTGTTTTTATTTACTTAGCACCAGCGCACAAAGTATCTCCAGTGCACAAATGAGGAGTGGCACGTGAAGAGGTGGGGGCCGTGCTTGCAAAGTCTTGCTGTTTGAGCCAGGGAGAGCCTTGGCTACTGACAGGTACACCCCACAACCGTCAAACCTTCAAGGGCACCCCACTACCCACCTGCACCAGCCAAGAAGGTCCACATTCCCCAATGTGTCAGTCAAGCCTCTCCTTGATTTCGGCCACCTCCACTATTTAGTAGTTCTGAGACCTTGGCTAAGATGCTTAACTTTATAGAGCCTCAGTTTCCTCATCTGTAAAGTGTGGTTAATGATACCCGCCTTTCAGAATGAATGTGATATAAATGATATTCCCTAAGCCTCTAACCTGGGGCCGGCACACAGTAGGTGCTTAAGTACTTTCTCCGTGCTTTATATCATCCTCCCCAAGCCCCTGTGGGGTGTGTACTATTATTATCCCCATTTTCCAGAAGAGGAACCTGAGGCATGGAGTGGTGCAGTTACTTGTCTAAGGACAGGTAGCAAAGGTCAAGCGGCAAGGGCTTCACATGCACCAGTCTCTCCTTCTATCTGGGCCACCCTTCCACGCACAACCTGTCCTTCGTCCAAACGACATTGCTTGCTGCTGCCATTTCCCAGCAGCTCTGCCTTTGCTCATGCGGTCCCCTGCCCCGGGCTCCACACTTTCAGGTCTGTTTCTACTGCTGCTCCCTTCAGAAAGCCTTTCCTGATTTGCTAACAGAACGGAATTTCTCTCCCTGCTCTGAACTTGTGTCTTTCTTGGATTTTAAATGCAAGGATTTGGACTCAAATCCTAGTTCTGCTACTTAACTGCAGGGAGTGACCATAGGTAAGTCACCTGGTTCAAATCCTGCCCTCACCTTTGACTTGGCTGTGTGGCCTCGGGTGGTTTAAGTGAGTCTCTGTTTCTCTCTGTTATTATGAGTGGAAATACCACGTGCTCAGCATCATGACAAACAGCACCCGGATTCCGGAGCCGAAGTGCTTGGGCTCAAATCCTAGCTCAGCCACTCAGTATCCATGTGAGTTTGGCAAAGTTAGTTAACCTTTCGGTGTCTCAGTTTTTCTATCTGTGACATGGAGAGGCTGTAATGATACCAACCCCACAGTGCTGTTGTGAGGATTAAATGAGGTAATACACAGGGGACACTTAGTGCCTGGCACTTAGTAAGAGCACAGTAAGCATTGGTTGCTACAATATCTGAGGATTGCTTGGGGATGAATGGAGACTGTGCAAGTATTTTAGTAAATTTCCAAGTTCTGGATCAACACGAGGTATCGATTGTTCTCCTTCTGCCTTGGACCTGGGCCATTTGTGCCTGGCCTCGTCCCCCTCTAGGGGAGGGATCAAGTCCCTCCAGAGGGTCTGCCTTAAGCCCTGAGCTCCATACACAAGATTCAGGTGACCTGCTTGGGCAGGCAGCCCCGCCTCAGTTTCCCCAAGGACCCCAGCTGCGGCCACACTGGGAGCTGAGGCGATCAGCTGGCCTCTTGGTCTGGCCCCAGCCTGCCACTCGGGGCTCCTGGTCAGCACTTCCCACAGAGGCCCAGTCAACATCTCTGGGGATGCCCGCAGTGTGCCATCCTCACCCAGGGTCCTCAGCAGGGGGGAGGCCTGCCTGGAGGGAGGCAGGAGGAAGACCTCCCAAGACGCTTGCTGCTCTGACTTTTCAGGAATCCAGCCCTTGGGGGTCCCAGAGATACCCTGTGTCCCTCCCCGTCCAGCCTGGGGGCTCTGCTGGGGACACCTGGGGGAGGGGCACAGGCCCTTTGCTGAAGTAGCGGGAGGAGTGGCAGGTGAGGGTGAGAGAGGGCTTTCCCCTCTTCTGCAGTTTGCATTTACCTTTCCAACAGGTCAGTGAGCTGCGGAGTTAATTCAGAGAACTGCCGAGGGGCAGCAGCAGCTGTGCCCTGGGCACAGCTGATCAGTCAGCCATGAGGGCGCTAACCAGGACTGGCAGTGCCATCCACTCATAGCCAGGCAAAGCAGAGGGTGGCGCAGCTGAGTGAAGCTGCCACCACTGCCCTCGCCCTGTGCCTGGCTCAGCTGCCAGCTCCCAGGGGCAGTAGCGGCTGTGGCCCAGCCTATCGGGCACTCCAGGGAGCAGTGCAGGAGGCCATCTTGCTCGCACAGCATCTGGTGCTGCTGGGGACACCGGCTCACCTGGCTTCAAATCCCAGCTGCCATTCGCTAGCTGGGAGACCCTGGGCAAGTTCCTTAACCTCTCTGAGCCTCAACTTCTTTGTCGGTATCACAGGCACAGTAAGAGTGCCTGCTTTACAAGGCTCTTGGAAGGCTTTTAAAAGATCAGCCTGGAAAGTGTGAGGGTCACAGAGAGTACTCCCCATGCTTATGATTATGATTAAGAGTTTATTTATTTTTTATTATTTTATAGATGAGATTTCTCCTGCCCAAAGTGGTCCAGCTTGGGTGTTCCGGATTCTGTGGGACTTAATTTTTCCATCTGGGTGGGTAATACAGAGATGCATTACAGGATTATTCTCACTTTGTTTCCACAAATGTTTTTGAGCACCTCCTGTGGCGCTGTAACCGGGTTGAGACAACGTGAACAGCACACAGCCCCTCCCTCGAGGAGCTCATCCGCCACGTCTGGTTGGTGGGCGGTGTGGAGCCATGAGGATTAACCAAGAAGCCAAGGGAGCAGGGCGTGGACGGGCAAAGGGAGGAAGAGTCTGGCTCCGACGGCCCAGGGCAGTTTCTGAGGGGTGATGTGCAGTCACGGGATGGGGTGAGGAGACACCCAAAGTCAGTGGGGAGTGATAGTAGAGTTTAGGGGGCGTGAAGTCTGCAGTTTTCCTGGTGCCAGATCATGGAGGGCCTTGACCGCCGAACTTAGGACCCAGGCTGTTATTCCCCCAGCAGCAGGTAAAGGGCATCTGATGCGCCAGCCTCACGGTAGGTAGATGCTGGCTCAATGCCTAGTGCATTAGGAGGAGAAAATGTGCCTGGTTTTGCAAAACTTGATAGCCTAGAGCTGACACAGACCTGATGGAAGAGGTGGCTTTCTCTTACTCAGACAGGATTCTCCCTGCCACAAAAGGCTGTGTTACAATTTCCTTTAAATAACAAGTCTCCTTGGTCTTTTTCTCTTCTCTTCTTTCTTTTTCTTCCTTTCTCTTTTTCTTTCTTTCTTTCTTTCTTTCTTTCTTTCTTTCTTTCTTTCTTTCTTTCTTTTTTTTCTTTCTTTCTTTCTTTTTTTCTTTCTTTCTTTCATTCTTTCATCTTTCTTTCTTCTTGTAAAGGAAATATACTCGGTATGTGAGATGTGGCAGACCTCTGCATTGAGCTATGGCCATAGTTTCCTTCTTTCTTTAAAAAATACTTCTTAGAAATTGTGGTCAAATACACATAACGTAAAATTTACTGTCTTTGCCATTTTTAAGTGTATATTTAGTGTTAAGTACATTCACATTGTTGTGCAATTAATTGCCACGACTTTTTCATCTTGTAAAACCGAAACTCTGTATCCATTAAAAAATAACTCTCCATTCCCTCCTTCTCCCAGCCCCTGGCAGCCACCATGCTACTTTCTGTCTCCATGAGTTTGACTCCTCCGGGTCCTCACATAAGTGGAATTATGCAATGTTCGTCTTTTTGTGACTGGCTTATTTCACTTAGCAAAACGTTTTCAAGGTTTGTACATGTTGTAGCATTTGTCAGAGTTATGTGATTATACCACATTTTGTTTATCCATTCATCCATCGATGGATGCTTGGATTCCTTCTCTCTTGACTCTTGTGAATAATGCTGCTACGAACATGGGTGTACAAATACCTGTTTGAGTTTCTGCTTTGCCAGTCTTTCAGATATATACCTAGAAGTGTCTGGATCAGATGGTAATTCCATATTTAAGTTTTTAAGGAACTTCCCTACTATTTCTGGCCATGGGAGGAACTTTAGAAACCACACAGACCTGCTTATGGACACGGGAAATGGGGGCCCAGCCATGGACCTGTCCTTTTGCCTCTCGTGAGTTGGTGACCCAGTCAAGACTAGAACTCAGGGTTCGGGGTTCTCAGTGTGTGCTTCTTTTACCTTTAAAGATGGCTGTGGGGACACCCTGCTGAAGCATGACGATCTGTAGATGGGGACACCAGAGCCCAGAGAAGCAGGGGACCCTGCAGTCACACAGCCGGCTGGGCAGACGGGCAGACAGCCTCCCTACCGAGTGCCTTCCACTCCACAGGGCTCTGGGGGTTCTTCCCATTCTGAGCTTTAGTTCAGAAGGCAGAGCCTCCCCTTTGGGTCTCCAGAGCCCACGCAGCCTGACAAGGATGCTGTTGGATGCTGAGGAAAGAGAACAACACGGAGACCCCAGACCTACCTGTGTGGCCCCATGAGTCATTCTCTCCTTGAGGGCCTCCGTTTACCCTCCTGTACAGTTGGGAAGGGGGCAGATAGATGGCTTCTCGGGCCCTGGCAGCTTTGCTCTCCCCCATGCAAGGAGCCTGGCTCCGCGGCATGCTGACAAGTGCTCTCTGGTGGACATCATCAGCATTCCTTCGTTTGGACTATGGCTCCCCAAATGCCACGATTCTCTTTGTTTTAAAGGTGGGAAAAGGAGGCCCCTTAGGAACAGGGGCGCTGCAGGAAGGGTGGATGAGAACCTAGGCATCCAGACTCCTTCGTCACCATGACTGCAAAGGGATAGGGGGCCCAACCCCTGCTGATCCTGTGCTATTTGCTTCCAGCAGCCTCCCCCAGAGTCAACATTGCTGGGGACCAAAGGGAACAGCCACCCCAAAGGGCTTCACCCGCCAGCTCTGGGGGAGGCCCTGTGCCCTTAGCTCATTGAGGATGCATGATGTTTAATCTCTGAGTGAGACCAAGAGGCGGCTGGGTCTACAATAAAGGTTCCCTCCTGCCCTGGCTGGCCAGCACCATGGAAACATTAGGTGGTGGCCAATATCACTTATTTATTACTGAGCACTTAGGCAGCTCTTCTGGTTTCTGCCCAGAGCACCCTCCTCCCTCTGCCCATCTACCAGTCCTGTCTCCGTACTCAGGCCACCTCCTCTCTGCTTCTGTTTTGTCCTGAACGGCCCAGGCTGCCTGGGGGGTCAAACACAGAAGGCGGGTCCATCACAGCCACAGAGCGCCATGTGGGGCTGGGATTGTCATTATTACCCCAACATCCCAGGTAAGGAAAGTGCCTCTTAGAGAGTGTGAGAGACTCACTTAACGGCAGACAGTTGGTAAGTGGCAAAGCCAGGACTGGACCCCAGTCAAGTTCATCGGATGACCTGCTGAGTTCTTATGCAGCCTCCCAGCCAGCTTGGAGCTGCCCTGGGAGCGAGCGGGAGGAATCTGGTTCAGCCAAGGTCAGTGACTAAACAGGCTTTAGAAGCCAGCCTTGCTCATGGATGATGGAGGATGCAAGGCCGCTCTGGGATTCCAGATGCAGATGATGGCTCTATGGCCTCGGACCAAGCACCCACTTCTCGGAACTGCCCCATCCTCGCACTGGGAATCATAACTGAGAATCCTCACGCAGGGGGCCATCTTGCCTTGCAAGACTGTGAGCCTTGTGTCATGATGGCCTGGGTCTGGGAAGCCCTTGCAGCCAGTGGCTACTGTTTTACCCTGATGGTTAGTTAGAGCATGGAACTCTCTGGGGAAGAGAGAAACTCGAGAGCTGGAACTTTCTGAAGGAAGACCTGCCTCCCACTTTACAGATTCTAGAAAATCTCAGCCCCTAACACCTCCAACCCCAGGAAGCCCAGCCAGAGAGGACAGCCAGCCAGCCCCTCTCTTCCACTCTGTCTCATTATCATTGAGGTCAGAGCCAGAGGAGCTGGAGGGACCTTCTTGTCTAGCCCCTGAGGTTCAGAGAAGGAAAGGCGCTGGCCCAAGGTCACACAGCAGTCAGTGTAGGAGTGTGGTCTCTGCTGTCTGGTTCCACGCCCCTGGCCCCGTGCTGCTGGCAATCGGGGTGTGGGGCCTGGCTCAGTGGGGGACCTGCAGACACCTCAACTTCTCCCTGAGTGAACACTTGCATCAGGGGTCACAGGCAGAGTTTCCTCTCCCAGGATACCCCGTGAAGTGGTGTGGGAAGCCAGGGAAGGGTGGAAGAGGCTTCTGCAGGCCCAGAGAGCTGGGCTTGCTGCTCCCAGGGACGGAAGAGGCCCTGCCATTTGATCAGGTGCCCAGGATTGGGCTCAGGGCCAGGCTCAGGGCCAGGCCATGAGCGGGGGTATTCAAATTGCGGGGCATGGTTTCCACTTTCCGGATGAAAAAACTGAGGCTTGGTGCTGTTAAATGGTTTTCCCTGGCCGCACTGCTTTGATTCTGCTTTGGGCCCAGCTCTCCCGGCCTTCAGAATCCACACCCTTCTCCATGGACCTTGTTACTTTCCATATGCAAGTTCAGGCAGGCCCAGAATATGGGCTCTGGTTCGCTCTGGCCCCTGCGCTCTCCTGGGTGGAGGCTGTGCTGTGCCCCATCCCAGGTGCCCCTTGCCCTCAGGGCTCTGGCCAGGTCTGGCCACACTCAGGCTGCCCCTGGTGAGTGGTGACGTCAGGTCGAGTCCACTGTCACGCTACCGCCACCCCCAAGGCTGCATCAGCAGCTGCCTGGCTGAATAATTCAGCAGAACCTGTTTACTCTTCCTGGCTGTTAGTGGCTCTCAGAACCCTCACCACAGCCCCCTCCCAGGTCCAGCTGCCTTGGCCAGGGCAGGGCTGTGTGCATTGGCCATGAATTATTCAGGCCTCGTTTGACTGGAGCCAGGGCGGATATTGGGGCTGGAGGAGACTCTGGGCCGTGAGGTTCTGCCCCATTTAGGGGCACATGGATGGAGAAAGGAGGGGACAGAGATGTCTCCATCTCTGCCTCCGTTTGAGCAGAAACCCAAATCCTGTTGGATCCAGAGTCATCTGCCAGTTGTGGGTCCCGGGGGTCACAGTGAGAGCTCCCCAAGCTTGAAGCTCAGAGACCCGTACCCAGCTCACCATCAGTGCTTGGGGCTGCAGGTTGATCACCAGGCTACGGGCATCAGCAAGGGGATGACACATCCTATGAGAGGGGCCAAGAATGTGGCTTGGGAATCAGACAGGCCTGAGTGTAAATACCAGCCCTTCTTTTTTTTTTTTTTTTTTTTTTTGCGGTACACAGGCCTCTCACTGTTGTGGCCTCTCCCATTGTGGAGCACAGGCTCCGGACGCGCAGGCTCAGCGGCCATGGCTCATGGGCCCAGCCGCTCCGCGGCATGTGGGATCTTCCCGGACTGGGGCACGAACCCACGTCCCCTGCATCGGCAGGCGGACTCTCAACCACTGCGCCACCAGGGAAACCCCTCAGCCCTCTTCTTTGCAGCTGAGTAACCTTGGGCAAGTCACTTCACCTCTCTGAGCTCTGTTTCTTTTATCTGTAAAATGGGGATATCGATGGTTCCCACCTCACAGGATTGCTGTGCAGAGTGAAAGACGTCATACCCCTAACACACCGGAATGTATTCTGTGTTCTACCTACACAGCACTCTGTATTGTCACTGCTTGGTTATTTGTTTGCCTATCCTCCTGAGAGCCTTTTGTAAGAAGGTACCGGGTTGTGTTTTTCTCAGCAAGAGAAAATAGTCCTTTTCTCCAAGAACTAGTCCTGAGGTGGCTCCTCGTAGATGCGTGGTAAATGCTTGTTGAATGAATGAATAAATGAATGAGTGAGAAATTGCTCTCTAGAGATGCAATGGGCTGATTTACGAAGCAGTGAGTAAGCTCCTTATAGCTGGGAGTGTCTCACTGGACCACAATTCACCAGGCATTCCATGGCGAGGATTGATGCTCTGGCTAGAAAGATGCTCTTTAAAGTTCCTGCCCTCTCATTAAGTGTCTTTGTTTCCAGGATTCAATGAATACATATGGGTTGTAGGATTTGGTGGTGGTAGTGGATGATGATGCTTATGACGGTGATGAAGGGGATAGATCCTCTGATGGGAGGTGAGGTGAGGTAGACAGAAGAAACAGCAGATCCACTGGTCTAGCCTATCACACTATGTGCTCCAAATAGGCAGGGAATTATGGCTTCTCTGTATTCCTGGTGTAAGCATACAATAGAAGTTCACTGAATGAATGAGTGTCCTTAGTCCACAGACAGTCAATCAGGCAGACGCAGGAATCACCCCTTCTCAATCCAAGGTACCAACTCCTCAATCTGCCCTGAGCCAGCTTCTGTGACCCTTCTACCTTGGCCCTTGCCTCAGTTTCCCCAGCTGTAAAAATGGGTCACGTGACTCACTTCCCTTCCTCCTGGTAACCTCATCCAAACCAGCTAGTCCTGGCTGCACTAGACCTGCCAGGCTGGACCCCTGCCGTCACGGTTCCGGCAACCACAGACATGAAGGAGGGACCACACACACCGTGAAGCACTAATAAACTATTTTGATATTTCTGTTGCTTTCAGAAAGACAGCTTCCAAGATTCAAGGCCAGGTGGTGCTGGTCTTTTTTTGGAAGTGCTAATTAATAATTTAACTTCATATAATGATAAGTTTATCTTGTTGCAGTTTGTGGGTTTATGATTATCTCATCCATCCGGTGTCTGGTGCTCAGCAAAGAGCATCTCTCCTGCTGTCTACGGGAATGTGCTGCTGGGAGAATTTCCCCAAGGGGAGAGGGGCCTGGGAGAGGCACTTAAGTGGAAGGTCTCCCTAACCCGTTTCCGGGGCTAAGACACTGTAGTCTGTGGGGTGCAGTGGCTTTCTGGAATCTCTCAAGGAGTGTTTTGCCTTGGAATAGAGGATGGAGCCCGTGGACCTTCATTTTGGTTTCCGTGGAAATGGGTATCAGAGGAGGCCCAGCCTCAGCCTGTCACGGCAGGAAGAGTCCTGAGAAAATACCAGAACTTCCCCCTCAGGGAAACTGAGGCTAGAGACAGGGAGGGACTAGCTTCGTATTATGTATCGGCCACAGAGCTCATTCTAGAACCTTGGGTCTTCCCGTCCCTGGCTAAGCCCTCTGATATATCCCTCCCCTGGGCCAGCTGACCCAGCTGTCACGCCCCATCCCCTGGCACTTGGTGGGGAGTGGTCCAGGTGCATTTTAAATGGAGATGAAGGATGAACACTCAGGCCCCCTACTCCCATGAGGCTTGGGGACCAGAGCGCCCTAACCACATTTCCTGCCGGTGGGGGAGAGTTGGGAAAAAGCTGAAAAAGAAAGGGGATTGGCAGGTGTAGCTGGAATCCCTCCTGAATGAATGCAAAGCCCTCTCTTGGCGTCACGTTCTCCATGTCTGACGGGTGATACTGGCATCCTGTTGTCCAGAAGTGGGTGTGACTTAGATTCAACTGACCTGGAGGAAAGAGCAGAGCTAGGACCGGGGGCTAGGAATGTTCCAGACTTAAAACTCTGGGGCACTGGAGAGGGAGCCGTGAGGCTGGGGCAGGAGGCAGGGGCCAGGCTCTGGAAGACCACTACTGACATCATCTTCAGTCGAAGCCAGGAGTGATTTAATTGCTTAGGTGAGACCTTTTGCCTCTGGGGCTTCAGCGAATTTTCCTGCCATATTAGGAAAAGCACTCGGGGAGGATCTTAGAGGCATCATCTGTGTGTCTGTGTCCCGCTGAGATGGGGCTCCGCTGGGTCTCCTCTGACTGTGAGACTAAGGCTATGGGTCAGGGTGGGGTTGCTGGCCTCCCCTCTCTGTCCATCAGGGTTCTCAGGTTCCCCTCCACCCAAAGCTGGGCTGGTGGCCAGGCCCCAGGTTGGTCTCAGCCCAGGCTAATGAGATGCTAATATTGAAGACCAGATTGGCTGTGGCATCAAAGTGTTTAGGGACCCTCCTGACAGCTCGAGAAGCCCCCCAGCCACTCTGGGCATCTCGAGCTCTCAGCCAGGATGTTCTCCCAGCAATTGTATCTGTCACTTCTCATTACAGCTGACGCCTATTGTACCTGCCAGGGTGCCGTGGGGTGTAACTGGCCATGTTCCCTCCCAGAGCCCCCAGGGAGGCTGCTGCTGGGTCTGGAGGGGTCCCTGGGGACTCCGGAGGCTTCGGTGGTGCCAGGATCAGGTCCTGTCCATTCCGTATCCCCGTGGCTGCAGCTGGAGTGGAAGATCTCATAAGGACTCCTCACGCTGAGAACAATGCGGTGACCTTTCTTTGTTTTGACTTCCCCATCCAGGGCCCCCAACACTTTGTGTTCAGACAAATCTCAACTGTGACATAAAGTTTCTCCCTTGGATGCTTAGAATTTAAGAAACTTAGAAGGTCAGAACTGAACAGCAAATGCAGGGTTTATTTATCTTTTTTAGCGTTAGTTTTTGATTTGCCTTAAAAATTGTCCAAATAAGATATATGCATGATCTGCATTCCCACTCCTCATTTTCAGAAGCCCCTGTCCCAGTCAGCAGAGGTTCTTCTCCCCTAACCTGTACCCCCCTACATTTTAACAACCCCCTCAGGTCAGGAATTCTAACAACCAGCCAGGGTGGAGAACACTGGCATCCTTCCATTTCCATCTCTCCAGGGCAAAATTCTATTTTCTTTCAAGGTTTGGCACAAATGCCACCTTTTCAGAGAAGTCTGGCTTTGGGTAAGTTACTTCATCTCTTGAGCTTCAGTTACTCAGCTGTAGAATGGGTGGCATGGAGCCTGCCTTCCTGGGTTTTGGGGAAGATTGAATATGCCGACGTGAGACCTGGCACAATGCTGGCCTCACACAAAAGATGCGGCTCAGTAAATGTTAGCAATTATTGTGTGTGCATCTGTTGTAAAAATGTCCCATTCTGTCTTTTGGCATATGTCTAATTTCTCCACTAGATGGGTGGGTCTCTGCTCCAAAGGCACATTAGAATCAGCTGGTGTGACAAAGCAAGAGAGTGGCATGGACATATATACGCTACCAAACGTAAAACAGATAGCTAGTGGGAAGCAGCCACATAGCACAGGGAGATCAGCTCGGTGCTTTGTGACCACCTAGAGGGGTGGGATAGGGAGGGTGGGAGGGAGGGAGACGCAAGAGGGAAGAGATATGGGAACATATGTATATGTATAACTGATTCACTTTGTTATAAAGCAGAAAATAACACACCATTGTAAAGCAATTATACTCCAATAAAGATGTAAAAAAAAAAAAAAAAGAATCAGCTGGGGGACTTTTTAAAAACACGGTTGCCTGGGCCCCATTTCAGATCAATTGACTATGAATCTTTAGGGATGAGGCCCAGGAGGCAGTATTTTAAAAGCCTCCCAGGCCATGGATTCTATCAGGTAACCACTGTTGAGAATGCTGAGTTGGCCATGAGCTGCCTGAGAGCAAAGACCAGGTACTGCCCACTTTTTTTTATCTGTGATATTGTAATTTATAATAAGAAATATATCAATATATATTTGGTGTTTGTCCCGTTTCTGGCACAGAGCTCCTAAAACCCTTGGAATTGCCTAGGTGTTGAGGGCACAAAGTTGTCTTTCGTTATGCTAGTGAGGTGACTTTTGGAAAGCCCCTAGGTCACCTAAGGATGGGGACTGGTCACTGGAGGAGCCAATCACTTGATTGGAGGGTTGCAACTTTCAGTCCCATCCCAGACCTCCGGGGAGGGAGGAAGGGCTGGACATTGAGTTTAGTCGCCAATGGTCAATGATTTAATCAATCATGCTTATGTAATGAAGCTTCAGCTGAAAAGGATGGGGTTCAGAGAGCTTCTGGGTTGGTGAGAACTTGGAGATTCATGAGGAATGGCTTACTCAGAGAGCATGGAAGCTCTTCGCCCTTTCCCCGCACCCTGCCCTATGCATCTCTGCCATCTGGCTATTCCTGAGTTATATATCCATTTGTAATAAACCAGTAATCTAGTAAGTAAAATGTTTCTCTGAGTTCTGTGAGTCACTCTAGCAAATTAATCGAACCCAAGGAGGGGGTCTTTGGAACCTCTAATCTATAGCTGGTCTGTCAGAAGCACAGGTGACAACTAGTAGGGAGTTGGGGTGGGGAGAGGGTCTTGTAGGACTGAGCCCTTAACCTGAGGGATCTGATTCTATCTCTAGGTAGATGGTGTTAGAGGTGAGCTGGACTGTAGGGCTCACCAGCTGGTGTGGGAGAGTTGCTTGGCATTGGATGCAGAATCATGACATCATATACGGCACCTTGCATCCAGGATTCCATAGCTGGATGAATGAATGATAGAGTGTAAGAAGCAAAGTCAAAGTTAGAATGAGAGGGTCTTTGTGGACATGGATCTTGCACTGAGGTTAATCGTGATCAGACCTGGTTGGCTGAAGGGGGCCCAGCCGAGGGCTCTGGAAGCCTGTGTGTGCCCGAGGGTGCGGCTCTGCACCCAACTCTGGGGTCACATTTAGGGTGGTCTATGACTCACAGAGTGCTTTCTTTAGACCTTGTTGCTATCCCATGAATAGGTGCTTTCTTCCTCTTCCTTTTTCTAGTGATCCCATTGGACAGATGAGGAAACTGTGGCCTAGAGACAGCATGACTTACCCAGGGTCTCCCAGTCAGAGAGCTGCAGAGCCAGGACCTGGACCTGTGTCTCCTGACACCTGGTCCTGTGCACGGTCAGGGTTTTCGGAGTGAGGCTCTGAGACCCCAGCACTGTCCTCTGGGAGTGAGTCGTGTCGGTGGGAGGGAGCAGGTAGACAAGTGGGGACCTCCCTGAGAAGCGGGCCCCAGTGCTCTTGGGGACTTGTGGGAGGGGCCATAGGGAAACATCAGCAGTGGTGGAATTCGGGCGCGTGTGTGTACCATTGTATGCCGCTACATGTGTGACTGTGCTGTGTGCTTCCTGCCCCCTGTGTGTCTGCTGTGTGCACCGCGCCGTGTGTGCTGTGACATCGAGCTCCCCGAAGCTCCCCAAAGCCTGCTCCCCCAGCCATCGAGAGACCTGCCGCCCCCCAAAGTTCAGGGACTCAAGTGACTGCCTCTTCCCAGGAAAGGGCACAGAGGGGAATGTCTTTTCCCTGGGGAGAGGGGGTGGCCTGGGCTCCAGTGCCCCCGTGGTGACCCTTCTCTGTCCAGCACTGGAAACTTCCTGCTCCCTGGCCCCGCTCTCTCCACCCCCTCACCAGTGGCATCTTTCCAGAAAAGCATCCACGTGCAGACGAGGCTGCTGTCTGTAGCTGTCCGGGCCCCGCCCCCCTCTCCCCTTCCCTGCCCTGTGCCCGCTGAGCCTTCCCTTCTGCCAGGGCTCAGCTTCGGCAGGAAATTTCCCTGGGAACCCTTACTCCCGACTGGGTGTTAATTGCTTAGGCTCCAGCCGCCCCCCATCCACCTCAGAACGGGGGACAGGGTCACCTTGCCACATAATATCCCCCTGTCCAGTGGGAGGGGGGAGGAGCAGCCAGGAGCAGGGAGCAGGCTGCGGGGGGCCCAGGCCAGGGATGTGGCCGCCACATTTCTAGGTGTGAAGGGTTAAATTACAAATCTGGCCCTCACCACCCCCTTTCTTCTTCCTTTCCTGTATCTAAATGCACAGAGGACTCATCTCAGGGGTTGAAGGTCCTTGAAAAGAGATGACTCCCAGTTTGTCCAAGACCTGCAGGGAATGTGCCAAGGCTGTTTCAGATCAGAGGAGAGGTCTTTTCCAGAAAACAGCACGCAGTGGAGGGTGATGGCCCAGAGGGACATAGACTCACCTGCCTGGAGGCAGGGCAGTGGCTTCCGTGGGCCAAGATCTCCCTCGCATTGCCTCTCAGTAATGATGTCAAAGCTGTCCATCACCTCCCTCGAATGAGACGAGCCTCTTTCCTCAAACTCTCCCCCACCCACTCACACTCCCCCACCCTTGTATCTTCAGGCCTTTTATCCAAGGATAAAAAGGGCTTTTTCCAGCATCCTTGGCCATTCTTATTGTGCCGGGGTGTGAAATGAGGCCCAAGGTAAGAATTCTTTCTTTCAAGGGCACAGGGTCTTAACTTTAGTCCTGACCCTGGGACCATGATGCTCTGTGACCCTGGGCACATAGTTGCTCTTCTCTGAGTTTTGGTTTCTTTACCAATAAAAGAATCCAATACTTTGTAGGCATCCCATGCTCCATCATTGTGCATGACAGTGGGGTTCTGGGGTTTTCCTGTGCAGGGACTCAGGCCCCCCAGACTATCCAACCACACAGTGAAGGAAGGTTCCAAGGGAGGCTCAGGGGTAATCAGAGGCCTTGGTGGTGACAGGGGCCATGGTGGGAGGAGGAGACAGCTTCTCGAACTTGACCTCCATCTCCAACGACAAGCCAGATGGCGGTGGTGAGAACATTGGAGTGACTGAGACAGAACTTCTAAGGAGTGGAGAGACTGCCCAGGCCAGGGCAGCGCCAACCAGACTGTGAGCCCCTGAGGGCATGTCTGGTTCATCTTTGTCCATCCAGTTCTGTCTCCTCAGAGCGGATGCTTGGTGAATGTTTGTTAAACAAATGAATAACTGAACAAAGAAGAGAAGGTAAAGTTGGTTAGCCAACCAAGAGAAGAGGAGATCTTGGGCTGCTGGGCCAAGTGAAAGGAAGGAGAGGAATTAGGGGAAAATGATAAGTTAGGATAAGGCTAAGTTATGCTATGATAACAAACAAGCCCCAAATCTCAGTGGCTTGAAAATCAAAGGTTTATTTCTCATTCACATCACATGTCTATATGGATGGGCAGCTCTCGTATAGACTTTTCTTATTATAGTCACTCAAGCACCTAGGATGATGGAGCAGCCACAGTCTTGGATATCACCAGTCACTTAGAGAGAAGAGAACAGTGGAGGTCTCACACCAGCAATTAAATAGCCTGAAAGTGACACTTTCACTCATACCTCATTGGCCTGAACTAGTCACATGGTTACTTTTGCTCATACCCCATTGGCCAGAACTGGTCACATGATACTTCCAAGAGCAGAGGACCAGGAAATACAATCCTACCATGTGCCTGGAAGACAGAGAGATGGAAATACTTAGTGAATAGTCCTAATGAGAGCCATTAAAGAAATGGCTATGGAAAGCCAGAAGGGGAGGGGTGCAGCGGACATTCCAGATCTTTACTGACCCACATCCCAGAGCTCCAAGCCTGTGGATAGTGCTCCTTTGAGATCATAAAGTCATAAACTGGCCCCAGAAGAGAAAGGGAGAAGGCAGTTTGCATGTAAATTGAATTGAGTACCAGCTCTGTGCCAGGCTGTGCTGAACTCTGGGAATATCAGATGAACACAGCTCCTGCCCTGATGGAGCCAACAATTATATAAGAAACAGTGAAGCATGAAATAGCATGAGGATTTGATATCCTAGATCCAAGGTGGAAACTGACCAGAGGAGGAAAGAAGCAGCAGTATGGTCTAGAGCTGCACGTGGTGGTTGCTTCATTTTCTCCTGTTGCTTCAAGGTTGGGGCTGTCCATGCAAAGTCATAGTCTTGTGCAGTTGCGTGGTTTCTGGTTCCTGCCTCTACCTTCACCCGTGCCCTCCAAGATGCGGAGCGTTTGTAATTGGAGCCATTCCTGGGAGAGAACCAAAGACTCACCCTGACGTCTTAA
Source organism: Mesoplodon mirus (assembly GCF_964341445.2). Lineage (NCBI taxonomy): Eukaryota > Metazoa > Chordata > Mammalia > Artiodactyla > Ziphiidae > Mesoplodon > Mesoplodon mirus. The sequence continues at coordinate 57,685,992 of NC_138994.1, read as the reverse complement.
AAGTGCATTACTGTGGTCTCAGTAGGTTATGTGCGCTTGTTAATGGAAATGTTTCATTTTTATTACACTTTTGCGGATATTTTCCTGGGGACATTGTGCTATCCTTGTTCTGAGCTCCCCAATCCAATCAATAAAGAGACTAAAATGAGAGAGAGAGAGAGAGAAAGGAGAGAAAGGCTGGGAAGATTGGATCCCTTCATTTTGTCAAGATGGGGTTTCTTTTCAATTATCTGGAGGAAAATGCCTCTCTCAACAAATTTTGGCTTTTTGCAAGTTGGCTTGAATTAGGAAAATCAGAGGGCTTAGAGTAAAACTTGAGTGGGTATCAAAGGTAAGTGAGTGTCAGGAAGGAAGAGAAGGGGAGAACTCACACGCATATGCTCACTTGTGAGTGGCAACTTCACTAAAGGATCTTAGGGCTTCCCTGGTGGCGCAGTGGTTGAGTCCGCCTGCCGATGCAGGGGACACGGGTACGTGCCCCGGTCCGGGAAGATCCCACAGGTCGCAGAGCGGCTGGGCCCGTGAGCCATGGCTGCTGAGCCTGCGCGTCCGGAGCCTGTGCTCCGCAATGGGAGAGGCCACAACAGTGAGAGGCCCGCGTACCGCAAAAAAAAAAAAAAAAAAAAAAAAAAGGATCATAGCTGCCAGCAGTCGAATCCTTTTATGCCCCCTTGTTGCCTTCAGAATCAAGTCCAAAGTCCTTAGCTTGGATCAAAAGACACCTCATGGTATGTTTTCACCCTGTCTTTTCCTCTAGCTTCCCTTTCCCTTTGACACCCCTTGCACCCCAAACTCTAGCTCTAGGCTGAATTTCTTACACTTACCCCAACATGCCTTATGCCTCAGTGCCTTTGCTTCTGCTGTTCCCTTGGCCTGGGATGCCCCTCCATCACCTACTTGGAAAATCCCTCCTCCTCCTCGTAACCCTGGCTCAAGTGACTCTCCTCTGTCAGCATCTCCCTAGGTACCTTCACCACCCATTCCCTGTGTGGTTTCATTTATGGCAGTGCTGTCTCTTGTACAAATTTTCATTACAGTCTTTATCACACCGACTGACAGTCGTTTCCAGACATGTCTCTCCAACTAGGCTGTAGAATCCTTGAGGGAAGTGATATTGTCTTATTCCTTTTTCTATCTGTTGTATCAAGCATAAGACTTAGCTCGTAGAAAGAATGCTCAACATCATTAATCATTAGAGAAATGCAAATCAAAACTACAATGAGATATCATCTCACACCAGTCAGAATGGCCATCATCAAGAAATCTAGAAACAATAAATGCTGGAGAGGGTGTGGAGAAAAGGGAACACTCTTGCACTGCTGGTGGGAATGTGAATTGGTACAGCCACTATGGAGAACAGTATGGAGGTCCCTTAAAAAACTAAAAATAGAACTACCATATGACCCAGCAATCCCACTACTAGGCATATACTCTGAGAAAACCATAATTCAAAAAGAGACATGTACCAAAATGTTCATTGCAGCTCTATTCACAATAGCCCGGAGATGGAAACAACCCAAGTGTCCATCATCGGATGAATGGATAAAGAAGATGTGGCACATATATACAATGGGATATTACTCAGCCATAAAAAGAAACGAAACTGAGCTATTTGTAATGAGGTGGATAGACCTAGAGTCTGTCATACAGAGTGAAGTAAGTCAGAAAGAGAAAGACAAATACCGTATGCTAACACATATATATGGAATTAAAAAAAAATGTCATGAAGAACCTAGGGGTAAAACGGGAATAAAGACACAGACCTACTTGAGAATGGACTTGAGGATATGGGGAGGGGGAAGGGTAAGCTGTGACAAAGCGAAAGAGAGGCATGGACATATATACACTACCAAACGTAAGGTAGATAGATAGTGGGAAGCAGCCGCAGAGCACAGGGAGATCAGCTTGGTGCTTTGTGACCGCCTGGAGGGGTGGGATGGGGAGGGTGGGAGGGAGGGAGATGCATGAGGGAAGGGATGTGGGAACAGATGTATATGTATGACTGATTCACTTTGTTATAAAGCAGAAACTAATAAAAAAAAAGTCACAGCAAAAAAAAAAAAAGACTTAGCACGTAGCAGGGGCTTGGTAAACATCTATACAACACATTGAATGAATGAATGAGTAAATGGATGAACGAATTGGAGAGCATCTGAAGGGGCATTTGATGTAAGCTCCCACTCAAAACCAGAATTCCTTCTATAGCAGGGATCAACACACTACAGCCCGTGGACTGAATCTGGCCAGATGCCTGTTTGTGTGAATAAGGTTCTAATGGAACACAGCCATGTCCATTTGTTTACTTATTGCTCATGGCTACTTTTGCAGCACAGCAACAGAGCTGAGTAGTTGGGACCATATGGTTCTCAAAGCCTGCAGTATTTCCTGTCAGACTCTTTACAGAAAACTTTGCCCACCTCTGTTCTTTAGCATTGACTCTTAATCATTTTTGGACTAGAGACATGTTTGAGAATTTGATAAAAAGCTTTGAAACTGAAAATATGCTTACACACAGGACATTTTGCATTCAATTTCGTGAGAATCAATGACTCCTTGAATCTCACTCATCAATCTCCTAGAGATCCAGCAACACCAGATTAAAAATTCAGTTGCCCAAGTCTAGTGGGACTGGAACTGAAAAAGTGATGGAGAATGTGGTCTTAGAAATCAAAACTTAAAAAAAAAAGAGAGACTGCATTGCCCTGAAACATCTCCGACATATAGTTGGCCATCTTGCGTACTGTATCTTCAGCCCCAGGAAACTTACTACCGGGCATCATATGATGCTATTGCAGAAAGGTACGGTTTGTAAGGAAGCCCATCTTTACACTCAACTGGGCTCTTGGAATGGGAGCCCACTGGTCCTCTGGGATGTGGAGGCCGTGGTCCAGGGTGCATAAGCTCATTTTCTCAGCTGATGAGGAGAGACAAGGAGAAACCAGAAGGTCAGGGAGAGGCTGCCCATTCTGATCTTCTGAAGGAGAGGCACAGTGGGGGAAGGGCGAGGGAAGGGGGACCTAGAAGAGGAGTCAGGACCATTACAGTCCATCAAATCTACCAAACTTGCTTTCTTTAAAACAAAGGGCGGGTGAGGTGGGGGGATGGGAAATGAGTGTGTCTGGCACCTAATGAAGTCCTGAGCAATAGGAAGCGTTAGGCCTCTGCGAAGCAAATTGTGGGCCAAGCGAGCTCATTTTTTAGCAGAATTATTAAATTAGCAGATGAAGGAAACACATAAGACATTATGGATCTTGCTCTTAGCGGAGCCCTCAATAGAGGGTTGTGCAGATGCTTGCTACATCCCTTCCATCCGGGGTTGGGGGGAAGCTGGCATCCCTTGGATCCCCACTGGGAGGGTTGGTTGGGGGTGATGTGTAATGAACATCTGGGCCGGGTGCTGTCTTGGGGGCTTTAAGTCCACAAACCCATTCAATCTCCACGACAATCGAGGAAGGGTGACTGTTGTCATTTCAGAAGGGAAGATGGGCTCAGAGGGGTGAAGTGCCTCGCCTCAGCTCGCAGAGTCAGTGGCAGAGCTCATGGCTGAATCTCCGTCTGCCTGAGTCCAAACCCAGTGCCCTTGCCCCAGGGGTAAGGAAAATCTCCCTGCCAGGAGCTCTCCGGTGTGACTTTGAAATGGAGCAAAGGGACATGAAAAACCAGTCGGGTAAGAGACAAGAGCTGGAGTCGGGCAGAGAGGGCTGAGTCCGGGATAGGAGGGGAAGCCAGGGGAAGCCGGCTTCCAGCAGCAGGGCTGATTCTAACCGCTGCTTTTAGGAAGATGTGATGAATGGCCATGTGTTCAGAGAAACGAAAGAGCATGGAATGCGGGTCATGTGGGGAATAGTTAAGTCAACAACCAGGTCTCTGTCGCTTGCCCTAAATATTCACAGTCCTGTCCTGGAGGATGCTGGTGACTCCTGTGGTCTCAGCGGGTTGGTTGGGTCAGTGGTATCCCACACAAAGACAAGGAGAGCTTTCTAAGGATGGAGGTGTCCAACCCTGTAGGGAGTGAGCTTCCCATCACTGGAGACATTCCAGGAGCTGACATAACTTGGGAGGAGAGTCTGACTCTGGGTAAGATAAAAGATTGGCTAAAGCCCCTCCCAGCACGACAATTCTCTATCTTCAAACTCAAGCTCGAGGAAGAATAGCTCAACAGCAAAGCTCTCCAGATTCCTGCAGAAATCTGACAGTGGAGAGGGAGAATCTGTATTTGTTTCTGAGATCTGCTAGTCACTCACTGTGGGCGTGAAGACAGAGGAGAGGCACTTAGTGACCCCTGGAGACACCCTCTAGTCTGAGGATTGCTTCTAGGCAGCGGGGTGACTGACTGGTCTTTCCAAATCCTCCCAGCACGGGGGGCAGGCCTTCACTTGCAGAGAACCTTTTCTAGCAGTGAGAACCAACCCATCAAAACTAAGAGGGAAGAGCCAAGGCAAGGGAGGAGGTGACTGAGCAGGGACAATGGCCCAAGTCACCTGCTTACAAACCTTCCCTAAAGTCCTAGTGTGTGCCAGAGTCCCAGACAGACAGAAATGAGCCGTGGGAAGCCGGAGTGCTGTGGGCAAGCTGAGGCATGCTCACCAGCCTCTCTCATAAAAGCTGGATGGAGCCAGGGGAAAAGGGGACCAGGCAAGGAGGTGGGTTTGCTCAGAACCACAAGAGAACTCATCTATCTGGGGCATCTCTGGTTATGAATCAGTGGTCTTTGTAACTCTGGAAAGGATTTGGCTGGAGGGAGATAGAGGAAAGATGGTGCAGGAATGGGGAGAGATGAGGGATGGGGGCATGGGGGATGGGGGAAAAGCCAGGAAGCCAGAAATGGCTAGATTTTGTAGGGTTTTGAATGCCAGTCTGAGTTCTTTTTTAAAAAAATTAATTAATTAATTAACTTTTGGCTGCGTTGGATCCTCGCTGCTGCGTGCGGGCTTTCTCTAGTTGCGGTGAGCGGGGGCTACTCTTCGTTGTGGCGTGCGGGCTTCTCATTGCAGTGGCTTCTCTTGTTGTGGAGCACGGGCTCTAGGCTTGCAGGCTTCAGTGTTGTAGCTCGCCGGCTCTAGAGCGCAGGCTCAGTAGTTGTGGCTCACGGGCTTAGTTGCTCCCCAGCATGTGGGATCTTCCCAGACCAGGGCTCAAACCCAGGTTCCCTGCACTGGCAGGTGGATTCTTAACCACTGTGCCACCAGGGAAGCCCCAGTCTGAGTTCTTGATGCTGGAGGCAGCGAGGTACCGTTGAAACTTTCCACGTGGGAGAGGATCAAGACGAGGATCGTGTGGCTGCCATGTGGAGGCTGGATGGAGGGAATGAGACTGGAGGCCCGGAGGCCAGGGAGGGGTCATTCCAGAATCCAGGGATATTGGCAACTCAGGTGGGTTGCTAAGAAGAGCTGGTTAAGTGCAAAAAGTTCTGTGCGTGTGTGAGCACACCTCCAAGTGAATGTATATTTCTTTGCGCACATTTGGGTGGGAACATGTTTATGTGTGTCTGTTTGCCAGTGTGCCTCAGGGTGTATATTTATCTTGCTGTGGAGGGGTATGCATGCCTGCCCCAGGAATCCTGAGGCTTTGATTCTGCGCGCGTGCGTGCGTGCGCACGTGTGTGTGTCTGTGCTCACGCACACATCATGCCCAGGAAGAGGGGCCGCACCAGTAAGTCCTGCTTTCAGCTTCGGGAACAAGTCAAGCAGACAAATGTTGCCATAGCCCTGAGACCAGGCTCCATCCACCTGAATTCCCTCTCTGGAACTCCTGCCACTACCCCTTATAACCACATGGACACTCCACAGAAGACACCATGGGATGGGCTGCATCCATCTTATGAGGGCCTCCCCCCTAGCACTCGGCCCGTTACCACCTCCCACTCCTGCCCGTGGGCCCTTAGATGACTTAGTAACTGCCTTGACCTGGATGGGTGATGCCAACCCTTCCTGTTTCTTTAGCAGAGGGGTAGGGGTGTACTATGGGTGAAGCTCCTGGTTGAAGGACAGACGCGGTCCCCTCCCCACCCCACAAGGCTCACCCTACACTGCATCCAGGATCTCCTGAATGTTCTCACCTGAGTCAAAGCCACATTGATCCTGCCATTCCTGGGACCTGAGCCAAGAGGCACTTCCTCTGCAGGCAGCCTTTAAAGGGGGTAAGAGGTCTCACCCAGGCTGCAAGGCCCCAATCCTGGCCCAGCTCTTGACCCACTAGGTGACCTGGGGCTGGAATCTCTTTTAGCCTCGGTTTTTCCCTCTGTAGAATGGGGCCAGGCTGTCTTGCCTGAATTCCAGTCGTGGTGCTGGGATTGTTATCCATGGTGCTGACATGCAGAGGCCTGTGGCAAACCCTTTATCCAGATGCGTGATGCTAAGTTTCGCTACTGGTTCCCCACAAGGAAAAAAAACCCCGCTTTGCAGTGTGGGCCAATTTCTCTGGCGTAAATACTGCCACCATGACTGATTTCAGTCCACTAACATGGAGCCACTGGACATGGAGACAAGAAGCGATGTGCACAATCGGCTCTTGTGAGCTGGTAGGAATTGGCTCCAGCTCACCCCTGCCTTTACCCTAAACAGCCAATGACAGCCCAGTCAGAGGGAGAATCGAAATCAAGTTCAGGCAGGTTAATCAAGTTGGGCAAAAGGTCCAGCTACCGCCTGCCGATGCAGGGGACACGGGTTCGTGCCCCGGTCTGGGAAGATCTCACATGCCGCGGAGCGGCTGGGCCCGTGAGCCGTGGCTGCTGAGCCTGTGCGTCCGGAGCCTGTGCTCCGCAACGGGAGAGGCCACAACAGTGAGAGGCCCGTGTACCGCCAAAAAAAAAAAAAAAAAGGTCCAGCTAGAGTGCCGAGCACTGGGTTTGAGTAACAGGTGAGGTCGTAAAGTGAAAAAGAAAAAAAAAAAGAGTCAGGAAGTTAGGCACCAGGAGAATGAGAAACAGGCTGGAAAGCGTGATGGGCAAGGAGTTGCCAGGGCAAGTGGTTCGAGATGGAAACGGCATTGTGCTAAGGGATGCATGGCCGGCCCAACGCGGCCAGAATAGAATATTGCCTCCTGCCGTTCTCAAGCCTGGGAGAGCGAGGAGGGTGCACGTGATGATGGGGGAGCTGAGAGAATAGGCAGGTGTTTCCTGAGCTGCAGGGATGGCGTCTGAGCAGGCTGAGCTGGGAAAGGGCAAATCCAATTCTGTAATTGTTGGCGCATCCATTCTGGTGACGGTCCCAGAAGGGTGATGCCAAGGGCCCGGGGAGGAGGGATGCCCGGCTGACATCATCCGCTATTTCTGGACCAATTCACAGCTTCCTCCAGTGAGAACTTCTTTCAGCACGTAAATCACCCTGGCCTTCTCATGACCGCCTCATTTCCCCCAAAAAACAGAGGGAACCCGTGCACGTGGGCGTCCTCTGGAGAGGGCGCTGGGTGTGGAGAGAAGAGTGTGATCCTGAAGTCGCGCAGACACGGGTTCAAACCTCGCCTCTGCCCCTTGTTGGCTGACGGGCTTTGGGTGAGTCATTTCTCTTCTCTGACACTCCGTTCCCTCGAATGGGCTAATAATATCTGGGAGCGCTAGAAGCGTGATTAAGTGAGACGGGAGTTGTGAGGTGCCGGCACAGGACCTGCTCATTGCAACACCGAATCTCGCTCACTCCCTTTTTGTTTGTTGGTTGGTTTTCATCTCTTAGAAGATACGTTTCCAGTGATCAATCGGTGGAAGCTTCCAGAAGGAGATGTAGACTCCCTTTGTAGCCCCTTCCTCGGCTGTGCGGTGCGTGGTTCACAGGGCGGAGGTGGAAGGCTGCCTCTGGGAGGGTGGAGAAGGTGGAGGCGGGGGGGCTGAATTTGTTCTCCCGGGTTGGGGGATCTGGGTATGAGGGAAGCAAGCTCTCTCCCCACAGAGCTCAAACTCCTCCTTAGGAACTTTGGGCCAAGCCGGGCTCAGAGGCAGGGGGAGCAGCCTGGGACCTCGGTGGTGCAATGCCTGATTCCCAAACAGACATACCTGCCCTTCTTGTTACCTGTCCCCATGTCTGCTCTATGCCTGGCTCTCCATCTTTCTGTCCATCGGGCTCTGGAGACAGACTGCTAGACTAGTCGCTGCCTGTGGCACGCATTTCTGCAGAAGCCCGCCTGACTTCCTGTCCATCTGTCAGTCCGCTTGCGATCCGCTCTGATTGCAGCTGACTCTCTTGCACCTGGGCTCCATTTTATGATGTCTGAGTGACAGAGAGGTGATAAATGAGAGTGAGAACGAGTGACAGACGGGAGCGCACATAGGGGGGATGGAACACGTGCGCACACAGAGGTTTGACGGTTGGGTGGTCCTCTTTGAGGCAGGGTCACTCAAGGTCTCCCCAACCCCAGAGGGGCATCCGGAGCACCATCCATCTCACCTCCAAGCACCGTCTGTCTGCCTTCCTGACTGCAGACGGAGGAGGAGGAGGAGGGACAGTCCCCATGGCAACCGACCGAGAGGCGCTTTTCAGCTTGAGAAGAACCTTTGTAACCATGGAGCAGTCCGGTAAAGAAAATGGGCTGTTAGTAAGGTAGTGACCTCCCTGTCACTGAAGTTGTTCAATTACAGGCTGGCCACTCACCTGTCAGGGCTGCTATGGTGGGTATTCCTGAGTAAGAAGTGGGGTGAGTCAGGCTGGGGTGATCGAGATGGGCCGACCTTTAAGATAACAACTTCCACCACTAATCCAAGTCAAGCATGTCACACAGCGCCTGGCAGATAGTAGGTGCTCAAAACCAGAACTGTTGTTTGGAGGGAGGTTGGACTAAGTGACCTCAAGGCCCAATCCCACAGCCTTTGAGATGCAGAAAGATGAAAGGCCAATTAGTGGCAACAGGTTATGAATATACAGAAGCTGGGAACTTGGGCTAATAAAGGACTTCCCAGAATAGAAATGTCTCCATCTCCCTCACCCCGATCTGCATGGCTCCTGCAGGCCTCCCTCCCCTTTTCTAACTCAATTTCAATTTCAATTTCAATGTCAATAACTTCTCTGGCACGACAAGCAGTGCTTGGTTGCCAGAATGAATTGGAACATTGAGTTTCTGAGTCTCCGACCAGCTTGTCCAGCCAGTGTCATCTCCTCCCAGGCCTTCCAGGCCCTTCCTTTGCACATGTCTCATCCTCTGTGCCCTTTCAGGAGACTTATTTTTACCTTCCCCAGCTGTTATTTGAAAAAAAGCTACACTCTCTCGTTTGATCAAGATGTTCCAAGAGAAATGGCACACGGGGCATCAGGTCTCCACGCAAAGTGCCAGGATGAGGGGGGAAGAAGCCTTGGCCCCTCTCCTTTGAGATGCCAGCTGTGGGGGGAGGCAGAGGAGAGTCGACAACTCCAGTGAGGTGGAGGGAGGAGGGGGCTCTGGGAGCACAGAGGAGGGGCCTCTGAGACAAGGTGAGGGTAGAGAGAGGTGGAGGGGTGGGGGCAGCTCCCTGAACAGGCAGAGTGGGAGGGACTTCTGAAGGGTACTTGGAGGGCAGACCACTGAGTTGCTTCCCTCATGGGTTAGCCGTGGCTGGAATGTCACCATGATAACAACCCCTCTTACATGAGCCGTAAAAACTATGGGCCCTGCACAGCGCTGGCAGTGGTGACATCCTCTGGAAAGGGAGGGTGTGACATGGAGGAGTTGGGAAGTGGGTAAAAGGGACCCAGGTGGATAATGCCTGAGGGATAAAGTCCTGGAGGGTGGGCATGGGGGTGCATGGGCAGCCCATCAGTGAGCGCTGATTTGGGCTTGATGCCCTCTATCATAGGGGGAGAGGGCTGGGAGGGAATGGAGCAAGGGTGGGTGCAGACACACCACCTGAGATGCTTGGGCTCAGAGACAGAAACAGAGGGATCCTACCTGAGGAGGGAGCAGCCCTGGAATGCGGAGACGAATAGCTGATGGGGTGGGTGACGCTGGCTTTGCCAACTTGACATCCCTGCCCAGCGCAAACCCAGGGTCACCTGTTGCTGCCACCATGGAGAGCCACGGGTCAGGGAGTCAGACAGACAGGGCTGGACCAGCTTTGCCAGGAAGCCTCCATGAGCAGGACCTTAACCCTCACCCTCCTCTCCTCTCCCCAACCAGAATGCCATGAATACTAATGGAAACAGATGGCTCCCTTCCACAGCACCGCCAAGAGGAGGGGCTGCTAGGGCAAAATTCCCCTGCAACAGAGAGAAGCCACCGCACTGACTCTAGCTGTCTTTCCATAGCCTTTGGCCAGGCAGAGAAGAGCCCTGGGGATAGACAGCCCTGGGCAAGATGGACAAAGGCTCAGAGGCTCCAGGGGGTCTGCGTGGGACTCGGGTGGGTTTTCCATGGGGTTATGCTGAACCAGTAGAAGCAAACTCTTCTCCAGCAGTGCCTCAATCCTGTAGGTTCCTGGGGACCACTCAGCTGTTGAGTCCTGAACATTTGCAGAGGCTCCTTGGGCAGTAGCCCCCTCCACCCCATTAGCCCCTCCTGGTCCTCCTCTTTGCATATCTTCAGGGTCTGATGAGTCTGGGGGTTGGGGAGGAGGGGAGCCATGGTGGAATGAGGCCCCTGAAGATGTGTCCAGTTCTGTTACTGGGGAACTTTGGGCAAATTCCTTCTATTTGCATAGCCTCATTCAACGCTTCAGTAAGATGAGAGGAATGGACTAGATTGAGGGTTTACAAAGAGGGTTCCTTAGAAGTCTATTTCCGTAAGATGTTGAGGGGAAAAGCAGTTTAGAAGAATGCGCTTTCCATCCTCCAGTATACATTATAAGCTCTGTAAAGCTCTGTAGCACAGAAACCTGTTCAACTTTGACCCGGCGTTTCCCAAACAGGCCCTGCTTTCTCAAACGGCCCATTTTCATCCCAAGGAAGGAAGGAGCCCTGTGACATAGTCTGGAAAACAGTGGACTAAATGCACTTCTGCAAAATTCCGTCCAGTCCTGAAGGTCTTGTTTGTTTCTCTAAGGAAAGTGGGAGGGGTGGGGAGGAGAGAGAAAACGACATTGAAAGCTCTTCCCGTGTGTCATCTCATGGGACCACCCTCCGCCCCACCAGCTACATCATGGTGTGGGTGTGAGTTCCCGCACTGGCAGATGAGGGCAGCGAGGCCTGCACTGATTTCAGGGAGAAGGGGAAGCTTCCTCCCAGTCTGCTGCGTGCAGGAAGGTGAGAAAATCCTGCTTGGAGGTGTGGCTTGGAGGGCAAGGCTCCCCTTCCAGCAGTCTCAGACTCTCTCTAGCCTCCACCAGCCCCATTCAGGGTCGCCCCCTGCCCTACCCTTTTCTTGGGGGAGGTCTTTGGACAGCATTATGGGCTGGAGACAAGGAAAGCCAAAGGCTGGGGTAAGCCACCTACATATAACTGACAAAGCTAACTCCCAAGATTTCAATCCACATAGAGCGGGCCCTGAGCAGAAGCGTAAAGCCGCCAGTGTGGGTCTGTGTGATGTAGTGAAAAGAAACTGAACTTTGGAGCTAAACAGACCAGGGTTCAAATCCTGCCACTAGGACCCTTAACTAACCCTTCTTAACTGATGTCTAGATGAACTACCACTATTCCCTCTGGAAAACCTGCCGACGACAGCCGGTGGCACGTGGGATGCCTGGCTGTCAGACAACTCTTTTCTTGTTTGCCTGTGTTGTGTGTGTTTCCAAACCTGTTTATGTCAGTTGCACTTGTCACTGTAAACAGATCATTCAATCAAGTGTAAACCAAGCCAATGAAATACAAGTGGAGAAAGGAGTTATGCTTTTATGGTAATTAATTTAATGCTTTGGGAAGGAGGCTAAAAAAGGTGTTGTTGAGTTATGTGTGGATGAGACTCTACAAGATTTGAAGAATCAGCCCCATACAACGAGGTCTGTGTACTTTGATTAGTCTTGCAGGGAATCAAAACCAGAAATCTCTAGGGTGATATTTATGTGGTCTCCATTATGTGTGATCCCAGGAAGCCAATTCACCTTTCTGAACTTTGTTTTTCTTGGCTTTAAAATAAATAAAAGGAATCCAAATTGGGAAAGAAGAAGTAAAACTGTCACTGTTTGCAGATGACATGATACTATACATAGAGAATCCTAAAGATGCTACCAGAAAATTACTAGAGCTAATCAATGAATTTGGTAAAGTAGCAGGATACAAAATTAATGCACAGAAATCTCTTGCATTCCTATACACTAACGATGAAAAATCTGAAAGAGAAGTTAAGGAAACACTCCCATTTACCACTGCAACAAAAAGAAAACTATAAGACACCAATGAAAGAAATTGAAGATGATACAAACAGATGGAGAGATATACTATGTTCTTGGATTGGAAGAATCAACATTGTGAAAATGACTATACTACCCAAAGCAATCTACAGATTCAATGCAATCCCCATCAAACTACCACTGGCATTTTTCACAGAACTAGAACAAAAAAATTTCACAATTTGTATGGAAACACAAAAGACCCTGAATAGCCAAAGCAATCTTGAGAAAGAAAAATGGAGCTGGAGGAATCAGGCTCCTGACTTCAGACTATACTACAAAGCTACAGTAAACAAGACAATATGGTACTGGCACAAAAACAGAAATATAGATCAATGGAACAGGATAGAAAGCCCAGAGATAAACCCACGCACATATGGTCACCTTATCTTTGTTAAAGGAGGCAAGAATATACAATGGAGAAAAGACAGCCCCTTCAATAGGTGGTGCTGGGAAAACTGGACAGCTATATGTAAAAGAATGAAATTAGAACATTTCCTAACACCATACACAAAAATAAACTCAAAATGGATTAAAGACCTAAATGTAAGGCCAGACACTATCAAACTCTTAGAGGAAAACATAGGCAGAACACTCTTTGACATAAATCACAGCAAGATCTATTTTGATCCACCTCCTAGAGAAATGGAAATAAAAACAAAACAAAACAAAACCCAAATGGGACCTAATGAAACTTAAAAGTTTTTGCACGGCAAAGGAAACCATAAACAAGATGAAAAGACAACTCTCAGAATGGGAGAAAATATTTGCAAATGAAGCAACTGACAAAGGATTAATCTCCAAAATATACAAGCAGCTCATGCCTCTCAATATTAAAAAAAACAAACAGCCCAATCCAAAAATGGGCAGAAGGCCTAAATAAACATTTCTCCAAGAAGACATACAGATTGCCAACAAACACATGAAAGAATGCTCAACATCATTAATCATTAGAGAAATGCAAATCAAAACTACAATGAGGGGCTTCCCTGGTGGCGCAGTGGTTGAGAGTCCGCCTGCCGATGCAGGGGACACAGGTTCATGCCCCGGTCTGGGAAGATCTCACGTGCTGTGGAGCAGCTGGGCCTGTGAGCCATGGCCGCTGAGCCTGCGCATCCAGAGCCTGTGCTCCACAACGGGAGAGGCCACAGCAGTGGCCACGTACTGCAAAAAACAAAACAAAACAAAAACCAAACAAAAAAAAACTACAATGAGGTATCACCTCACACTGGTCAGAAGGGCCATCATCAAAAAATCTACAAACAATAAATGCTGGAGAGAGTGTGGAGAAAGGGAACCCTTTTGCACTGTTGGTGGGAATGTAAATTGATACAGCCACTCTGGAGAACAGTATGGAGGTTCCTTAAAAAACTAAAAATAGAACTACCATATGACCCAGCAATCCCACTACTAGGCATATACCCTGAGAAAACCATAATTCAAAAAGAGTCATGTACCACAATGTTCACTGCAGCTCTCCTTACAATAGCCAGGACATGGAAGCAACCTAAGTGTCCACCAACAGATGAATGGATAAAGATGTGACACATATATACAATGGAATATTACTCAGCCATAAAAAGAAATGAAATTGAGTTATTTGTAGTGAGGTGGATGGACCTAGAGTCTGTCATACAGAGTGAAGGAAGTCAGAAAGAGAAAGACAAATACCGTATGCTAACACATATATATGGAATTTAAGAAAAAGAATGTCATGAAGAACCTAGGGGTAAAACAGGAATAAAGACACAGGTGTAGAGAATGGACCTGAGGACATGGGGAGGGGGAAGGATAAGCTGCGACAAAGTGAGAGAGTGGCATGGACATATATACACTACCAAGTGTAAAATAGATAGCTAGTGGGAAGCAGCTGTATAGCACAGGGAGATCAGCTCGGTGCCGTGTGACCAAATAGAGGGGTGGGATAGGGAGGGTGGGAGGGAGATGCAAAAGGGAGGGGATATGGGGATATTTGTATACGTATAGCTGATTCACTTTGTTATACAGCAGAAACTAACACAACATTGTAAAGCAATTATACTCCAGTAAAGATGTTAAAAAAAAAAATAAGTTAAATAGGGAATTATCTGGTAGTCCAGTGGTTAAGACTCGGTGCTCCCACAGCAAGGGGCCAGGTTCGATTCCTGGTCAGAGAACTAAGATCCCACAAAGCCACACAGTGCAGCCCCCTCCCCAACAAAATATATAAAATCAGCTAAATAATTCCCACCTCGACCAGTTCTTACGCAGAACAAATTAAGCCATGTGCAGTCCCATTCCTGTTTTTTGTTTACTTCTCGATGATTCCCCCCTCCTCTTTCTGCCATGACTGTCTTCCCCCATCAGGTGTTTCCAGGGCTTCTTCCACAAGTTTGCAGTTCAGCTAATCTGATCATGATTAGGGTTCAAGGCGTGGACCCTCCCTAAGAGCCACATCATGAATGGAGAAAAGTCTTCCCAAGGAACGCATGGACTAGCGTGTGATTCTGGGCAGTGTGACCGAGCAACAGGGTGGCAGTCTGCTTGGGAGCATCTCTGGGGCGTTCCTCCAATCACACCTCCTGGGGTCCAGGTGAGGATGCTCTTATTCTTTCTGATGTGTGACCTGGCCATCTTTATTCGCTCTCCGTGACACACCAGCTTCCCTAACCCATCTACCTGGGGGTCAGCTTGGCCTCAGACTCTAGAGCAGTCTTATCCTAAGCTGAGGGCACCCAAAGGAGATTGAGGCTGGATAGAGGAATTGGAGTCCTGCTCAGCTCAGACCTCATGCACCTCCTGTCCAGCACCTCTGAGTTAGGGAGAGGTGTGGCTTTCCCATACCTACACCCCAGATGGGCACCTGTCGGTCTTCCCAGGGATGGAAATTCTGCCCATGGCTGGTCCAGCTGCTTGTTGCCTGCTCAGAGCTCTCCTGACACCTGTCACTTGACACCTCCTTCTCCCAAATCCTGGTCCACGGAAACTAATAGAGCCTCCAAAGAGCTCAGAGTGTGACTTCATCCTTGTTGTGAGGACCTGACCCTGACCTGCCTCCACTGTTGCCCCTGCTGCTTTCCTAGCACTCTGTCTGCTGACCTCGAGCATCCGCCAATTGGTTCATCCCCCAACTCAGCTAGGTTGGCCCCAGCTGGAGCCCCCAGGCTGAGGGGGCTGCTACAGCACCTCTTCTGCCGCCAGGAAGTCAGCCCCATATGTGCCCCTAGATGCCTGGAGTCCAGCAAAGGGACCCACTGAAGCTGTCTGTGGCAGCGACAGGGTTGGCGTTGGTGCGTCGAGGGAGCAAAGCAGGAGACAAGTAGACAGCAAACTGTCTTCTCTTTTGCATTGGCTTCTGCATCATGGGCAGAGTCAGGCAGACCTGGGGTCATCACTGACCAGTGCGAAATCTTGAGGTGCCCTCCTAGCTCTCCTGAGCCTTTGTTTCTCCTCTGTAAAGCGGGGATGCTGATGGTTGCCTCATCTGTTTCTTGAGAATAATGACAGTAAGATAATGTCTGTAAAGACCTTTTGTCCCCCATATGTGACCTGTTCTCATCAAAGAAGCAAGGGAAACACTGGGAAAAGCAAGAGCTCTGCTGTGGGCTGCTGGTCTATGAATGGGGTCGGTAAAGACCCTGGACCACAGGGGTGAGCATCACATTTTCCCTCCTGATTGGGCAGGGGACTCCCTGCCTGTCCTGGATAAGCAAGTGTAAGATCAGCCTCCTTGGCTTCTGGCTTGTTGACCTTGGCAGATATTTCAGAGTTGGAGCAGGGAACCCATTTTCCATTTGGCAAAACTGTTGCCTGGAGGGCAAACCACTTGTTGAAGGCCATAGAGCAGGCCAGGGTCAGGGTGGGACAGGCTCCCAGAGTCCTGACTCCCAGGCAGAGTGCTAGGGGTCATGCATGCTGCTGCCTGTCCGCCAGCCCTTCTGCGTCCTTACGTTGGGCACAGGACGTGTGGTAGTGAGGCTGCCTGGGCTCCATGGGGGCAGCCTGGCTGTGGTGCTGATAGGTTGTCCTGCCCTTTTCTCCTGCCCGACTCCAGGAGCAGCTCCTTGGGGTTTTTCTCAGGGAAATAACCCCAACACATTACAGAATGGAAGAGAGGGAGTCAAAGCAAACCGAGGCAAGACCCAGAGCCACCTAGAGATAGAGTGATGCATTCACTCATTCATTCATCCAGGTCTGACATTCAGCCTGGATGCACCAGTAACCCTTTAAAATGCTGAAATTCTTCCACCTTGGCTGCTAAGTAGTTACTTCCCAGAGCTTTGTGAGCGTCACAGCTGCCAAGGACCCCCCTTCAGGGTCTCCAGTACCCTCCCAGCATCCAGAAACTAAAAGGTTCATGCCTGGCTCACAGGGACCTTAGAACCCCTGCCCCAGTGCTGATTCTTAAAGATTTTGACTATCTCCCCAACCCCCACGGGTCATAGATGACAGAAAACACTTTGATTGAAACTGTTGGGTGAAACAGGAAGTATTCATCTGTGAAATGCCATTATTCATTCATTCATTCAGCAAATGTTTATTGAGCACTTAGCACCTGCCCAGGGGAAGGGCTAGGAATCGGGATGCTGAGCTCTGTGATGTAAGGTCCCTGGTCACAGCCTTGCTGTGGACCAGGAAGAGGGGAGAGGGGAATATACAGCTCTGAACAGTGACCGAGGGAAAGAGGAAACACGGCGGGGAGAGAATGCGATGGGTTGACACTTTGGCTTGGAGCAAAAGAGTGAAGGAGGCTGCCGAGTCCATGGGGAGGGGCCTTGGAGTCCAGCTTGGAGCTGTCAAGGTTCTCCAGTTCCGTCCAATTATCCACTAATGACACACAGTGAATAGATTAGGAAGCGGACTGAGGGCAAGGACGCTTAATTATAAAGCAGAGGAGTGAGGAAACACTGAGCATCCCGTGAGGGCTCTCGGGAAGGTGGGCGGGCAAGGGTGGGGGAGGGGAAGAGGTCCAGGTCCTCCCCGCCTGGCAGCTCCAGGACCGCTGCTGAGGCTTTCCAGGAGCTGGCCCAGTCACCGAGCCTGGGTCAGAGGTGGAGCTCAGCATCTGGGAAGAGCAGAAAGGTTCAGGGCGGAGGGGATTAAGGTGGAAGGTGGAGAGGTATTGGGGGATGAGCAGTGATATGGTGCTGACTCATTGCAAGCTGGAGGGCTCTCTCCGTACATCACTTCCTCTCGCCTGCATCATGACTGGTGCCCCCAGAGTGGGGAGTCATGTCTGTGGATTCTGTCTGCAGACAGACAGAGTGCCCTTGCTCCAGCCTGGGAAGGACACTGGCCCTGTGGCCCCCTCTACCTCCACCTGACCCCTAATGTCTGGGTCCCTTACCTTACTCTGGTCTCCTGGGGGAGGGGGGATTCCACGCAGCCTCTGTCAGAGCAACCATGGCCAGCATCTCCACTCCACACACTAAGGTTCATGTCCTGCAAGTGTGTTCTCAGTGTCCTCTCGGCTGATCCTCCCAGCAGTCCTGGGAGCAGGTGGAGAGGCATTCCCTTCCCATGAGGCCCAAGGAGGAAAATGGGGTTCAGACAGGTGACCCGATTTGCCCAGAGCCTCAGAGGTGATGAGTCGGGGCTGGGGCTTGGACCCAGGTCTGCCTGCTTCTCCCCAGACTTCTCTTCATGCTTCATACCAGTTTGTCCTTCAGCCCTGAGGCTGCAGATGAGAGGAGCTAACCAGTGGCTCCAGGCCAGTGGGAGCAGCTGCGCCTGAAGTCGTGCCTCCCCACCCCTGGGTCCTCCTCCTCTAGCCTGGTTACCCTCAACCTGGGAGGAACCTTCTGGCCCCCACCAACTGCCTTTCCCACTGGCGTTCTTAGGTGCCCGTGATGCACAGGAGGTGATGTTCTCCAGCCCCCAGGGGACTCTCTCTCCTCTGATACCCGAGCATTCCTTGCCTCTGTCACACACCGGGCATCCTATGGAGCCGCAGGGACCTGGGATACTCCAGATGCTTGAGTTGTTGCCCACATAGGTTTTCAGTTCCTTGAATTCATTGTCTGTCCCGCATCCCCACCTTCTGCACTGCTCACGGTAACCTCGTGCTAATTGATTGGACCACCAGGGGGCAGACATGGGACAGAACATCCCTTAGTGAGGCATGAGAGGGGTGGGATGGGAGAGTTAAGAGTTGGTCCCATTCTGGGTTGAGTTAGACTCCTGCCAGGGCTGTGCTTTCTGAAAGAGATGAGCATTTATAAATTTCTAACTCTTCCCTTGAGGAACGGACGGAAGGCTGCAGCATGTCTACTCTGGCCAGGTGCTTTGTAGATGTTACCTCATTTATTTTCACAACCATCCCATAAGTGGGTGTTTTAAGTTTGCATACAAGAAAACTGAGGCTCAGGAAGGTAAGGTGACTGGTCTAAGTTCACCTAGATCGTACGACAGCTGGGATTTGAACAGAGGCATCTTGGACTCCGAAGTCAATGTTTTTCCCACCATTTAATAGAGTATATGGAAAACAACCTGGAAATTCAGGGGTTGGGGCGAGGTGGCCTTGAAAGAAACGCACCATCAAGCCCATCTGTGGGGCTGCCCGGGACGGGCGGGACCTCCCAGACCCAAGAGCGTCCTGGCAAACGATGTGATCATTTTATAGGTCAGTCCAAAGTTTCACATGTTCTTAGTGAATGCTCACAACCAGCTCTGAAGGGGCCAGAAGTCTTAGCTCCCTTTCGCAGACGTTGAAACTGAGGCTCAGAGAATCTGAGAACTTACTCCACACAGTGAGAGAAGTAAATGGCAACACCGGGAATCCAGAAGTCATTTAATTTCAAATTCAATGTTCTTGCAGCTGCCCTCATGGCGTGGACCGCCTCGGGTGGCAGGCAAGAGACCACAGACCCACAGGTGGAGCCCCAGACTCACAGACCCAGGCCAGAGGTCAAGACCAGGACAATTAGCGCGGAAAGACAAGAGATGTGTTTTTACCATCGGACGAGACACACAGGGTCAAGGGGCTAGAGTTTTCACAGAACCCCCGAGATGGATGCGTCAGGGTCAGCATCATTTAGCCCAACCTCCTAGCCACGTGGGTGACAGCAAATTATAAGCAGGGGCTTGACTCAAACCCAACCTCCCCCAGTGACCACCCTTACACCAAGAGCGACCCTAGGAAGTGGGACACTCCAGAGGTGGATCTGTCCCAAGGGGGCAGCTTCTTCTCCTCTTTCAGTTAATATGCTCTAGGTACCCAAGGTAGAGAGTGGCCAGAGCAGCAGCTTAGGCCTTCCAGACCTCGAGTCTCCCTTGGTTGTCCAAGTTCTGGATGTCTTGCTAGCCTGGGTAGAACCATCACCACCATGCCCTAAACTGTGCTCCTTCATCTATACCAGCTGCAAGTGGGAGGTGTCTTCCCTCAGTGGATGGCAGCCCCTTTGAGCTCAGGATGCTGGGTGAGGGTCTCCTCTTTGTTTTTTGTGCTTCACTGAGCCTGCAATGCCCAGAGAAGGAGCATGTAGTGGAAGAGACAGGTATTTCCTTTTCCTTTTCTTTCTAAGACCTTGACAGGGGGTCTGATGCCCTGAGGGCTTGGTTGGGATGGGAACGATGTCTGAGGCTCTTGCGTTCCGTCTGTTCGCCCCCTTCAAGATCCTGGGCTGGTGCGAGCATTATGGGGTGTGGAGATGGTGGCGGTGGGGAAAGGAGGGGGATGTGAGATGCCATGAAAGATGGGACGTTCCCTTCTCTGTCTGCAGTGGTTCAGCCTAGGGTGTGACTGAGGACCATTCTCTTTGCAGCAGCTACAGGGAGGTTCTAAATCCTCAATCTGACCGTATCACTTCGTTGTTCAAAAACCTTCAAAGCCTCCTTGTCTTCCACTGAATGGAGCCCAGATGTATGGCTTCAAGGCCTCCGTGATCTGGCCCTGGCCCTGTCCTGCCACCTGCTCTCTCCCTGCTCCCTCTATAGCCTTTCAGTCGGGCGTGATAAAGTCTTTCAGCCCATCCAGTACAGGCTCTTCTCTCTGCCACATCTTCTTCCCTCCCGCCTCTTCCCTTCTCCCCTTGGCCTGACCACTTCCCCAAAATCTTTCAGTACTCCACGTGTCATCTCTTCTGGGAAGCCCTCCAAGACTTCTGAAGGTCAGGGAGGTGCCCGTCCCCGTCTATGAGTGTGACACTCCCAGCCTCTGAGTGTCTGTTGCCTCATGTCCTCCCACTAGACTCTGAACCCCAAGAGGGCAGGGGTGCCCTCTGCCCTAGCTCCTAGCCTCTTGCTACTCAAAGTGTGGTCCACAGACCGGCAGCATCAGCAACACCCGAGACCTTGTTAGAAATACATAATCTCAGGCCCCATCCCAGACCTACTGAATCAATACCTGCATTTAAACAAGATCCAGGTAATTTGTGGGCAGATTAAACTTAGAAAAGCTCTGACCTAGCCAGGGTTTGGCCCAGAGTAGATGCCCATTCAGTACTTTCTGAGTAAATGAAGAAATGCATGGGGTCTGCAGTGAGTGACCTGACAGCCTCAGGCTTCAACCTGCAACTACCCAGTGGACCCTGGAATGGGTGGGAGTGAGTTGAGGAGGGCGTGGGGAGAGGGGGGTCAGCTCCAGGACACAGGTACCACACGCCTAGCTCGCACGCTTTTAAAGACATTGTTCTGTTGAAACTTTATGATGGTTGGATAAGTATCTCTCATGCATAGATGTGCAAACTGAGGTGTAAAGTGACTTGTTGCTATGGACAAAATGTTTGTGTCCCTACAAATTCATATGCTGAAACCCTAACCCCCAAGTTGATGGTAATGGGAGGCGGGGCCTTTAGGAAGAAATTAGGTTGTGAGGGTGGACCCCACATGAATGGATTCAGTGCCCCTATAAAAAGAGACACCAGAACAAGTTTCCTTGCTCTCTGCCACATGAGGATACCAGGAGAAGACAGCCGTCTGCAAACCAGGAAAAGAGCCCTCACCAGACACTGCATCTGCTGGCACCTTGATCTTGGACTCCCCAGCCTCCAGAACTGTGAGAAATAAATGTTTGCTATTTAAGCCACCCTCTCTGTGGTCTTTTGTTGTGGCAGCCCAGGCTGACTAGGACACTTGTCCAAGGTCACAGAGCAGTAAGTGGCAAAGCTGGGGTGTGAACTTCAGCCTGACTACTTCTGTCTGGAGGCTCAAGCAGAGAGAGGGAGGGTGTGTAGGGAAGGGGTGTGCTACGCAAGGCCTTGCTGGGCCAGGCCCTGGAATGAGCTCACTTCATGATGGTATTGAAACCGGTCCCATTAGAAGAGGAGGTGGGGGAGGGACTTTGGCGGGCAGGCCTGAGGCAGGTTTGATTTGTGGCTGAAATCCCAGCTTCCACTCTGGGGATCTCTGACTCCCCCAGCCCAGCTGGGTTTTGCTCTGTGTACCTCCTGTGGTGCCCTCTCTGCTTCCGTGTGGGAAATCTATCTCTCCCCAGGGATTTCCGGCAGCCGCATCCCCCCGGGCCACATTTCCCGGGCTCAGCAGCGTCTGGATGCCTTCCCGTCCCTGCAGACATCAGCCTGGGACAGGGCTTGAGTCTGCCAATCCCTCCTTCTTCCCTGCACCCCTTGCCTTGCCTAAGAAGGCCTAGAATCCGCTCAGCTACGGAATGTGGAACCCGGAGGACAGGATCTTGTCCAACCCCTGCATGTTTCAGAGGAGGCCCTGAGGTCCAGAGATGGATCTCGTTTCCCAGGACCACAGCTTACAAGGCGGGTCATGGACAACGCTGGGCACAGCAGTCCAGCCTGCTATTCCTGCTTTCCATCACACTGGGAAGCCTGCTCAGAGCCTCTGTAGGGAAGTGCACCCACAGGTCACATTTGCCAGTTTTATTATTAGCTCTTATTTATTCAATATCCACCATCTGCCTGACATCAAGCACTTAACACACGTAATCACATTTAATCCTCATAATAACCTTATGATTTATTTATTAGTCCTACCATTATCATTATTATTCTCAGTTTTCAGATGGGAAACCTGAGGTTCAGAGAAGTGAAGTAATTTGCCCCAGGTGCACAGCTAGGAAATAGAGCTACAAGGATTTGAACTCAGTATTGCCCGGCTCTGAGCTCTGCTCGGCTACACGTCCTCTTGAGTGGGTACAGCTCAGACACTCGGACCCACATCTGTGTTGCAGCAAGAGAGGAGCCCTGTGTCCCTCTGAGTGGCTGGATACCTAAGGACCGAGGCCACACTGTCTTACAGACGCACCGTCAGTACGTACACTTTGGTTTACAAAGTACTCTCACATTCTTCATATTATCTCAGTAGCTGCAATAAACCCATGAATCTGGCAGAGTAGATATTTTGCCCATTTAACAGGTTAGGAAACTGGGTTTAATACCCCATGGTACACAATTTTTGGAACCCAGTGGTAGTGCTGATGTCATGATAACACACCACTCCCCACCTGGGCTCATGATAAATGCAGGGACCCTCAGGGGCATTCAGCATACACTCACCAGGGTGTTCAGACCCATCAGTGCTTGACCCTGACAATCCACAGCACTTTCACATCTGGATAAAGGTGGGCTCAGGGAGACACATTCCAACATACCTCCAGGATTCCTCTGTAGAAAAGGGAGTGGTTGTGGGGTTTCCTTCCCCCATCCCGTCTGGGTTTGCTAATTCACGCTGTTTGCTAGTCCCACTGCCGGCAGATGTTGGTGGAGGGAGACATCAGAGACCATGGGGGCTGCTGGTCCAGCCTTTGTTACTGTTTAACTATGTGGCTTTAGGCTAGTCCCATAATTCTTCTAAACCTTAGCTTTCTCACCTATAAAGAGGGGAATAATGCCACCCTACAGATTCCTCAGATATTTTTTTTTCCTCAGAGATTTTTAAGGGTAAAATAATACAATAGAGATGAAAGTGCTTCAAGAAGAACAAAGCAGTGTATATTTATGGAATGGTGATTGCAGGCATAAAAACAGCAGCTTGGGGACTGCGGTGTGGGAAGGCAACATTTACTGAGCATCTACTATGAACACTTTATAGATATTATCTCATACAACCCTCAACACAGCTCTTCAGAGAGGTATTATAGGATTTTCAGCCTCTGATCCTGGCTGAATAGCTCTTAACAGATCAACCCTCCCAGAGATAACAGCTATCAACTCTGAGCAACATATTAAAAATACAGTTATCAGAAGGAGAGTGACACACAGAGGCAGATTCCAGAGCTGGGGGAATGGAAGATGTTATTGACACTTGGAAGAAGGGAAGGGCACTGGGTGAATTGCTTAGCTTTTACAAGTTTAGCTTGAGGGCAAGCCCCAGTCCTCCCATGTTGGATGGCTAAAACCTGGATAGAAACCTGCACTTATACTGTTTTGAAGAATAAGGGAATGGATTTCAAGGTACCTTCAAGGAAAATGAAAGAGGAAACTCAGGAAAGAGTGAACTAGAGAGGGGAACCCCAGATTCTGAGTATAAACTCTGCCCAAATATCTGGTTGACCCTTGAACCAATGCCTGTGTAGGATAGATGCCAAGTTGGCCAGCGAAGCCTAAAGGGACTGAATGGAAATGTCAGCTGCAATCCACTAAAAGAGTGACAGCTTTGCAATGGGAGTTCAGTCAAGTGACCTACTAAATTAAATAAACAAACAAACAAAACCCCCCAATACTCTTCATAGCAACAAAGAGAATCCAAAGTCCCTACAACTTTATCATACACAATAATCAAGATACAATCCCAAATTATTGACACAGGAAGAAACAGGAAAATGTGATACATAGGAGACCATCAATGGAGAATGGCCCTAAAGCGACCCAGAGTTTGCAATTAGCAAACAGTGATTTTAAAGTAGCTCTTATAATTGTGCTGAAGGATGTAAATAAAGTATGCTCACAAAGAATATAAAGATAGAACTAATTTCAAGTAAAAAAAAAAAACCCAAAACACTACGAAAGAGAGCCAAACACAAATTTTATTTTTTATTAATTTGTATTGGAGTATAGTTGCTTTACAATGTTGTGTTAGTTTCTACTGTACCACAAAGTGAATCAGCTGTATGTATACATATATCCCCTCTTTTTTGGATTTCCTTCCCATTTAGGTCACCACAGAGCATTGAGTGGAGTTCCCTGTGCTATATAGTAGGTTCTCATTAGTTATCTATTTTATATATAGTATCAATAGTGTATATATGTCAGTCCCAATCTCCCAGTTCATCCCAACCCACTTTCCCCCTTGGTATCCATACACCAAATGCAAATTTTAGACCTGAAATATATATCTGAAACAAAAAAGTATTATAATTGACATTTATAAATTTAAAAAATTCAAGTTCAGAGAGATTAAGTAATCTTCCTGATGTCACACTAACAAGTGATAGAATTAGAATTTGAATCCCAAGTCTATTTGGCTTTAAGGACTTTATTCTCTCAACTCACTAGGAAGGACCTAGAGATCAGTAGGAATCTGTGGGAAAATGGAAGTGGATTGTGAACTTTTCTGAAACTCTGGTGAGACTAGGGAACCTTGCTGTAAGGCTTTGCTGTGGTCCCTGGGAGCAACCAATGGGATTAACCATCCATGGTGCTGGAATGTGCCCACCCAAAACTCCATGTCTACCTACCAAGCCATTTCTAATTATTTGCACCAATGAGTGGAAAGAGAAGTGAAGATAAACCATAGCAGCGCGTGCTTTAGAATCTATCCATTTTGTCTTTCAAGTCTAATGCAATACACTGCCCCATCCATTGCTGTCCTTGGGTTTTGCCCATGTTCTGCATAAGTTTTTTCCATGTTTTGCAAAAATCTTTTCCTCAGAGGTTGTGGGTAGAGACCGGGGGTGGGGGTCTTCATGTATTTGCACCACCTTGCTATAGCTAAGTTCTACTTAAATTCAACTCTTATGTGGTGAGTTTAGTGATGTATCTAATGCTGTACATGGTGTTGTGGAAGGCAGAGAAAGATGAGACCCAGCACCTGCTGTTCAGGAGCACCCACTTGAAAATGAACACAAAGAAAGGGAAGGAGAAGGAGAAGGTTAGCTGCGTGTACTCAGTTTCTACTGTGTGTCCTCAAAAGACCTACCTTGGGGCTTCAGAGGAGGGTGGGTGTCACCGTGAGTTGGAAGCAATCACAAAAGACTTTCTATAAGAGGTAGGATATCACCTAGTCTATAAAGGCTAGGCTCAGGAGAGGAAGGGAAAAGATAATTCTAGGACACAGTAGGTGCTTAGTAGATATTTTTTAAATGAGGGAATGTGTGCACAATCCTTTTCTTCCTGGCTATTTTAAAGCATCTGCTTTCAAAAATGATTGTTTAAAATATTAAAAACAGTCTATTTTAACACTATCTGTAATAGCTCCAAACTGGAAACTACCCAAATGCCCATCAGCAGTGGAATGAATAACTAAATTAAGATGTGTTTGTACAATGGAATACCACATAACAATGAGAAGGGGCACTCTAGAATGACATGGAACATTACGGATGAATCAGATGAATCTCAGAAGCACAGTGTTGCCCAAAAGAAGGCATGCACCAGAGAGGACCTATTATAGGATTCCGTTTATATAAAGGACAAAAAGAGGCAAAGCTCATCTATGGCGCTGAAGTCAGCGTGGCGGAATTGGTGGCAGTGAGCACCAGCTGGTGGAAAGAGCAGAAGGGGAGATTCTCGGGGACTGGGGAGGTTCTGTTTTCTGATCTGGATATTGATTACATGGACAGTTCAGCTTTTGAACATTTTGTTGGGCTGCCTGCTTATGATAAGTGCATTTTTCTGTAAGTATGTTGTATTTCAACAAAAAGTTAACAAAAACAGGGTATGGGGCTTCCCTGGTGGCGCAGTGGTTAAGAGTACGCCTGCCGATGCAGGGGACGTGGGTTCGTGCCCCGGTCCGGGAAGATCCCACATGCCGCGGAGCGGCTGGGCCCGTGAGCCATGGCCTCTGAGCCTGCGCATCCGGAGCCTGTGCTCCGCAACGGGAGAGGCCACAACAGTGAGAGGCCCGCGTACTGAAAAAAAAAACCCCAAAAAACAGGTTATGTTCCCCTACTTGACTTCCTAGATCCTGTGCTCTTTTGCCCTTTCTCATTGATATCAGGTGGCATGACCCCCTGATGGTGATTTTCAAAGAATGGCAGGTGTTGCTCTAGAAATCACCTTTCCTAAGACCAGGAGAGAAAAGGCAGAGGTCCCATTTCAATGACTGGGAAACTGAGGCCTGTAGATGGGAAGTAACTTGTCCTTTTCTCATACAGCAAGTCAAGTAAAGAAAGAACTTTTGTCTTTAGGGAACCTCTTTTCTGTGGCCCGGATAATAGATACCTGCCTAGCCTGATCCACCTGAAGAGACAAAGGATGTCACAGGAAGTCAGAATGATGGTTGGGAATGCCTGGAGGAGTTCAAAGGGCTTTGGAGCCCCTGGCCACACTGCCAGGTCCATGTAAAGCAGCATCTGGAGGGTCCTGGGCCTGCCACCTGCTTTTGTGAGATTTGAGTGAGTCAGTTCCTCTCCTTGGACCTGTGACCTCAACTGTAAAATCAGAGATCGAACTTGATGACAGTTCTAGTTTTTCCAGGTCTAGATCTGAACTAGGGTCATCCAAGTTTGATTAGGCATAGTCTCTACTGTTCTCCACCCTCAGGGGCTGTGCTGGGTCAGGATTAAAAAAGGAAGTCCTTAGGACATTTAAAAAGCATTCATTCTTTCATTCATTCAGTGTCCATTCCTTTATTGAGCATCTGCTCTACTCTAGGTACTGTGCTGGGGACACAAAGATGAATGACAATGTCACCGTCCTAGAGGAACTGACATTCTGGGGGAAGAGATACAGTAAATGGTTGTAAAAAGTGTGACGAGTATTGCACATACAGGTAAGTATTGAATGCTACGGACACACAGAAGTAGACTCAATTCCTGCTTTGAGGGTGAGGTTAGGCCAGCAAAGGCTTTTAAGAAGAGGTGATATTTGAGCTGGACCTGGAAAAAGGAGCAGGTCAGACTGGGGAAACTAGGGTGGAGATCGTACCCTTGACAGAGACAACAACATATCCAGAGGCAAAGGAGTGGGGAGGAAAAGGCATTTCTGTGTGGCTAGAACTGGGGAGGGGGAGAGAGGGGAGAGGTAAGGCTATAGGTTTAGATGCCAAGACAACCAGCTTGGGGGGGTGGGGAGTGAGCATACATGTCCAGAATGAGTATGAGACTGTGTGAGGTGGCGGGGACCTGCGAGGGGCCCCCTCCTCACATTTTCTTCCTCGTCTTTGTCCCACATTTGGATGCGATTCAGATTTCTGCTGCACGAACCAAGCCCCCGAGGCTCTGCAGTCAATAAGCTCTTTAAGGAGCCAAAGAGAGGCAAGATCAATGCAGTTGTCATTGATCTCACCTCGGCAGCCGATTAGTACCAGGGACCTGGTCGGCCCGGGAGCCCCTCACTAATGCACTGCGGAACTCAGATTAAACTGGGAGCTCCCAGCAGCCCTGGGGAGAGCTTCTGCCCTCCCCATATGCCGGGGGTGGGGTGGGGGGAGTCGAGGAGGAGGGACTCTTTGCCACCCAGATGAACACCGTAGATTCCCCAGGGAGCCAGCTAGGATCGTGTCATTCCCTTCCTTAAAATCTTCCGATATCCCCCATCACCTGTTGGGTCTGTGCAGACTCCCTCATAGGACAAGTGCGCCCCCTGTGATCTGGACCCTGGCTGCCCCGTCCAGCCTTATCTCGTGCACTTTCCCCCCTCACCCTCTGAACTCAGTCCAGAAGGACTGCCTGCCATTCTTCCAACTCGCCATCAAGGCACACGGGGTCATCTGCCATTTCTTCCAGGAAGTCCTCCCTAACCCTCCCTTGGCCACCACCACCAAAATCTGATAGGTGTCCTTCCAAGGTTCTCCTGTACTTTCCTGAGCAGAGCAAGGATGAGAATGAAGTGTAATTGCTGATTTTATTGTCTCATCTAGCTGCACATGAGAATCGCCTGGGTGCTTTACAAAAAGTACCAATTCAGATTCCCTTGGTCTGAATGAGGCCTGGGAGCTGATGTTTATACCAGGCCCTCCAGGGGATCCTAAGGTACGTCCATGGCTAAGAGTCACTGGACTAGAGTTTAAACTCCAGGAAAGCAGGGGCCATGTTGATCACTTTAACCCCTCCACCCCCGGCCCCCTGCACAGGGCCTGGCATAGAGATGCTCGGTGTGTATTCACAAAATTGCCTGGCCTGAGGCACTCCCACTGCTGGGACCTCCCTCTCTGCCTGACCATCCCTTCCCTCTGTAGGGCAGCGCAGAGAAGCAAGGGTTGGCTCTTAAGAGTTGAATAGATACACTACCAAACGTAAAATAGATAGCTAGTGGGAAGCAGCCGCATAGCACAGGGAGATCAGCTCGGTGCTTTGTGACCCCCTAGAGGGGTGGGATAGGGAGGGTGGTAGGGAGGGAGACGCAAGAGAGAAGAGATATGGGGACATATGTATATGCATAACTGATTCACTTTGTTATAAAGCAGAAACTAACACACCAAACAAAGCAATTATAATTCAATAAAGATGTTAAAAAAAAAAAGAGTTGAATAGGGTCACTTAGGAGGCCCTTTTGTAACATGTCACATGACATTTAATTCTCAATATGGTTCTATGAGGCAGGAGGATGAGTAATAAATGTCTCATTTTGCACAGGGGGACTGTAAAACCCCAAAACCGTGAGTAAGTGGCCAGGCCTGGGTGCCAAAGCCAGAAACAGACAAAGCCAAGATCCCAGTCTATCGTCAATCTGAAATTGTTTTCCACAGAGCCTCCTCTGCAGCCATTAGCCCTGCAGCCATTGGCCCTGGCTCCTCTCCCTGTCTGCTTCTCTTCCCTTGGACAGCCTTCCCATAGCGGAGGGTGGTGGCCTCCAGAGAGTCTTCCCACAGCGGAGGTGGTCCCAGTTCTCCCAACCTCATGGAGCAAGGCAGGGAGGCTGGCGTGGTGGCCCCAGGGAGCTCCAGACTGGAAATCAGAACTGGGGTCTAGGCCTGTCTCTGCCACCCACAAGTTTCATGGACCTGGACGTGTCTTCCTAGAGCCGTATGGGCAAAGTGGGGACTTTTCTGTCCCTGGACAGAAAATGGGCACAATTGCTTTCAAGGCAAGGTCAAGGAGATCACATATAACAAAGGGCTGTGCACAAGTATCATCAGACTTGGGGAAGAGGCTTGGCGCAGATGTTCACCCCACCTCTTCCTGAGCTTTGCCCTCTGACCTTGCCTTCCCATCTTCTCTGTCTCTACAGTATCATTAGCTCTTCTCACATTGCCCACAGGAGGCTGGCCAGAGCATAGGAATCTCACTGGCATGCCCCGTGGTAGTTTATTTAGACACATGAGCTTATTTAGTGAGAGATGGAGATGGATCTGTTTGAATGAGGAGGGGGAGATAACGGTCCCCACTAGTGTCTGTTTCCCTGGGGGCTTTGAAGCAAGGGACCAGGGCCTCTGTCTGACTGAGATGGTGGGAACCCTGCCCTCCTGCTGCCGTGGGAAGTAGAGGAACTCCCCAAGAGCACCCATCCCACAGCTGGACATCGTGAGGCAGGAGAGCCTAGTGAACCACCACCAAAATCTGATAGGTGTCCTTCCAAGGTCACCTTGGAGGCAGGTGAGGCAGCCCAGGATCCTCAGGGACCCTTCCTACAGAAATGTCCTGGATGGGGGGCGGAGGGGCCGGGAGGGGAAATGAGTGGGAGGTGGAGACAGAGGTGGGAGAGGGGTCAATTCTCCTTGCCCTCATCCCGCGGGGGGATGGCAGTGGTAACAGAGCCCAGGCCACCTGAGGCCAAAGTCAGGACCAAGATTCTCAGGGCAGAATCACTAAAAGGGGAGAGAGCCCAGGTGAGCAGGCCCTCGGGCTCCACTGCCCCTCATCCCTTCAATCACATTTAGTACCCTAGAGTCATGAGCCCTTGGGTCCCAGGAGAGCAGACACCATTTGGCCTACAGTATTGTAGGATACT
This sequence comes from Mesoplodon mirus, assembly GCF_964341445.2. Classification (NCBI taxonomy): domain Eukaryota; kingdom Metazoa; phylum Chordata; class Mammalia; order Artiodactyla; family Ziphiidae; genus Mesoplodon; species Mesoplodon mirus. The sequence continues at coordinate 57,655,833 of NC_138994.1, read as the reverse complement.
TCTTTTTGGATTCAAAATTACATTTTTTTTCCCCTTATGATGTCCAGGACTCCAAGGAAGTCAGGCTGCAACCTGCTTTAAGAAGAGGAAATTTTCTGGATAATCTGGGCCTCAAGAGTCTGCTTGGGCAGCCAGGAGGGCTCAAGGATCCAGGGGCCCAGGAAACCAGGTGGTGCATCTGGTCTTAGAATTTGTTTTCCTTTGATATTTTCCCCAACTTTTTGAAGCTCAGATACACCGAATTTGAATAACTGTTGAATATAATGTTTGTTACACTCTCCTCTGGTCCATGTTTGGCCCTATTTTTTGTTTATTCATTCATTCATATTAAAAATAAAATAAGGGGGGGCTTCCCTGGTGGCGCAGTGGTTGAGAGTCCACCTGGCGATGCAGGGGACACGGGTTCGTGCCCCGGTCCGGGAAGATCCCACGTGCCGCGGAGTGGCTTGGCCCGTGAGCCATGGCCGCTGAGCTTGCGCGTCCGGAGCCTGTGCTCCGCAACGGGAGAGGCCACAACAGTGAGAGGCCCGCGTACCGCAAAATAAAATAAAATAAATAAAATAAGTACCTTTAAAGCCAGCACCCAGGATAAAAACTAAGACCTTAACAATGCTGGCTCCCTAACTGTGTGGCTTCCTCCTGTCCATCCCATCTCCCTGCCTTCCTCACCCAAGGTAAGCATCATTGTGAGTCCTATATCTGTCATTGATCTGCTTTCTTTCTTAATATACTTATTTTATTGTATCTAAATGTTTTCCAGAATCTTTGCCGATCCCTCCTCCTCCCTCTCTTTAGGGAACTTGTAGCTGTAGCATACAGGAAATGAGATGTGAGTTGCTCCATTATTTTTAGCTGCAGTAAAACTCTTACTGAAACCATCTTGGCATCCAGTGTTCTCTGAAGCACAGGGTACAGAGGAGGAGGGAAATTCTCCTTCCGGAGAGGCCACTCCTTAAGGAAGTGAAAGATGCGCTTCGCTGGGCAGAGTTCAGAAGGGTGGGCTTTCTGAATAATCCCCCTCCTTCTAAGCCTTCACGTAATCCATCTTTGTCCGCAGCCTGGAGCTTGTATAACTGACACCGCCCCCCCGCCACTGCTTCTGCCCAGCCCTGGCAGAGCTGCTCCCCAGAAGCCCTGGGTCTAGATGCGCCAAGTTTATTCTCAGGGATTCCAGCCAACAACTGCCCTCTGGAGGACGCAGAGCAGGCGCTGACCCAGGACGCTCCGGAGATGTGATTATTGGGAGGGGAGGGGGGCCCTGGTGTCTCACCCTGGACTGGCCGCAGCACCGCCCCCATCCCAGGCCAGCGCGAGCCCCGGGCCCTCCACGAGGCTCTTCGTGGACCTCCTCCCTTGCTGCTCCTCAGGCCAGGAACCAATTTTACCCATGACTGAGTCTGCATAATCCTCTTCCCGGTCCCTGTCCACTGCTTGGGGGGGCTTTGGTGAGGGCGGAGAGGGAAGCTGCCTGGGCTGGGAGGGCCTGAGCCACGTCTGGGCCGCAGAGGGACAGGCCTGGCCTCAGCTGCCAGGACAGCTACCTCTGCTGCTGGAGATGTCCAAGGCCTCCCCCTGGCTGGTCCAGCCACGACCCTCATTTCCTCCAAGAGGAAAGGGAGGCTTGAGTGAGCCCAAAGGAGGCCACTTGGAGCCCACTCTCAAGACCCCAGTCCCCGTTAGAGTTTTGGCCTAGGTGGATTTGGGGTGGAGTCCTGGTGGGGAGCATCTGCCCTGAGCCCCGTTCTCCTCTTTAAGGCTGAGGGGTGGGGGAGGAGAAGAACATTGCCCGAGCTGAGCTAGAGATGCAGCAGGGGGCCTGGGATAGCTGAAGACTCCCCAGACCAGGAGGACCTCTAGAGAGAGCCCCTACCCTAGACTTATGGATGGGGAAACTAAGGCCCACAGCGGGAACTCGCTCAGTTAGGATTTCCCAAAACCAGTCTGGCAGGATAACTCCGGCCCCTCACTCCCGTCACCCACTCTGAAGCCCTTGTACGTGTTCCCTCTTCAGGAGACGTGCCCCTCCCAGGAGTCTGTTATCCTGAGCACCTCATATCCCACTGGTTAAGCACAAGGCTGGCATCAATGGTTTGGGGTTCAGGGAGTGCCTCTGTGACCTCAAGCACATGACACAGCCTCTCCAAGCCTGTTTCTTTCTCTGGAAAAAGCCAGGGTGCTAATAATCAAGTTTATCCTCAAGGCTTGTTGTCAAGTTTGAAGGAGATGCTGCAAGCGCCCAGCACCGTGCCTAGAGCATAGTAAACAGTCAAGAAACCCTAGTAGTTGTGATTGTCTTTGAGCCAGCGGGCTCCTATTCACCCTTCACAGTTCTGCCCAGGCACCCCCTTCCCTGTGAAGACTCCCTTGCTAGCCCCACACACAGACCTGATAACTGACCCCTCACAGCTGTAGCTTCATCCTGGGCAAACATCATGTTCTCTTATGGCTGGTTTACACGTGGACCATCTGTGCAGGCATGTGAGCTCCCAAGGGGACGAGGTGTGTCTCACTCTCCCGTGGTGTCCTGCGGGCTGCGATGGGGCCAGGGCTGAGCAAATAGCGTCTCAGTGATGGGCACGGGTTGGAGCTGTCTTGACTTGCTGGCACCCAGCCTTGCAAGCCGGCTCTTCTTCTGTTCTTCTTTATGTCCCATCTTTGAGGCCATTCAGGTCTGTATTTGGTGGCCTTCGCTGCCCTCTCCTGACCGCAGAGGGCAGGACAGTGCCTCGGGTGAGGGTGAGGGTTGGACTGGGGCAGAGAGGCAGGAGCTGAGTGTGAGTTTTACTTCTCACTACACAGCCTTACATATCCCTCTGCATCTTGGGCTTCGACCCCTCTGAGCCCACAGGGAAACCAGCAGAAGACTGTGTGCCGGGTGGGCAGACCTCTAGAAGGGCTATCATCCCGTGGGAAGCCAGCCCTGCACGGTGCACAGGGGTCCCACCCCAAAGCTGGTACCAGCCCGGTTCACCCTGGAGCTCACTTCTCCAGCAGAAGCCTCTGAGGGTGAGGCCTGGGCCACCCGGCTTTACACACACAGGTACCAGGCTCACTCATTTGCTCACAGTTATCTCCTGCCTTCGTCCGGGAGTGTGACAGATTGAAAGAAGATGGTTCCAGCTAAGAGAGTCCTATAATTATCAACTGCAGATTATTTTAATTAAAATTCTTTGCATCCTCAGCTCTTAATTTCTAAAATGATTATAAATGTTATTATTAAAGAAAAATCCTTGACGTGTGATCCATAAATCTCAGCCTGGGCTGAGATGACAGGGCGAGCCGGTACAGCAGAGGAGGCCCTGCCCAGGACTGAAACCGCAGAGGGTAGAGAAGAAGGAAGGGAGAAGGGAGGTGAGGCAGGCTGGAAGAAAGGGAATGGAGCAAGGACAGACCCCCTAGGCATTCCTCCCACTTCACCTCTGGATCCTTAAGCATTTGGGACTAAGAAAGCAGACCAGATCTGGGTTTGGAACTTGAGTCTGCTGTTTGCTGTATGACTTTGGGCAAGTCTAGTGACCTCTCTGAGCTTCACGTTTCTCCTCTAATGATGTTTTCATCTTTCAAGTTTCTCATATAAAGAATGGAAATGACTGCCATCTGGTAGGGTTATTCTGAGGCATGTTGACAAAGTGTGTAAAGCGCTTGTCACATTGTAGCAATTTTTGGTTAGCTCCGGCCCCATCCTCAGGAGGGTTCCTAGGAGTCTTCTGTTGCTTCATAGCTCCACTCTCTGGTGGTCCTAGGCTCATGATAGGTGGACCCCTCACACTCCAGGAGGGGACCTCAGGGGTGTGATTACTGCCAGCCTGAGTCTGGCACCAAGGGAAGGCCCTTCAGCTTTCACTGGTCTCGCATCACGGAAGGGCAGGGCAGGAGAAGAGACCAACCCTTTCACCTGACATGCAAGGAAATGGGTTGGAGGCCCAGAGAGGGAAATGTCTTGCCCAAGGTCGCTCAGCAAATTTCTGGAAGGTCGTTTTACCCATTTTAGCAGATGGCTAAAGCCTGCCTTTTTAATTTATTTTAAGCCTGTCTTTCTAGTGGCTGAGAACAGATCACCTGAACCAGGAGATGATGCTGACGATAACATTGACGAGGTGGAAGGGGGAAGGGGTTGGCAGTGGGAGTTGGAGAGGGCGAGGACCAGCCTGGGGTCAGGACAGCTAGCTGCCCTGTGCACCCTTGGGCCCATCCCTTCTCTCCCTGGACCTTAGTTCTCTCCTCGGTAAAACTGGGATGATAATCACTGTCCCGCTGACCTCCCAGGCTGGTGGTGAGGATCAGATGAGATGATGAATCTGAAAGTGCTTTGTAAGCGGGAAAGCGTGAAGCAAATGTAGATATTAACATTAATATTAATGAACTTACTCACAGTTGGCTACTGGCCACAGACAAGGTGGAACGCTGGGCGTCTGGTGGAAGACGAACTTTTCCAAGCCTCTGTTGGGTTTGCAGAGGGGACGGGGATGGAGATTCTTCTCCGTGGTCATTTGCCAGATTCTTATAGATGGAATTACTTAAGGGAAAAACCCTCAAGATTTTCAGCCAAGGGAGCTGGTAGTGTGCCGACGGCACTGGGGGACGGAGCGGGAGGGAATACCCTTCCCTGGTTGGCACAGCTATAGAGGTCGCTGGCTTTGTCGTTCAAGGCTGATCTCTTCTTGGGGCTCGGGAGGCCCAGGGCTGAGGACCGGACCCCTTCTGTGCACCCCACTGAAGGCACAAGGGCTCCCTTCCCTATTTGGTTCCCCTCTTCCATCCTCAGAAGACTAACCCATCCCTCCTTGGGAAAACCGCCGGGTCAAAGAGATGAGGTTGGAGTCAGGCTCCTGCATCCTCTTTCTAGCACATTCCTCCTCCTCCCTCTCCCCCCACACTCACGCGGGAGTCTTGCTTCTATGCATGTAGCTATGCGTAGTGTTGATCTGTGTCCTGGGCAAATCCTCCATTCATTCATTCATTCATTCACTCATGTATTCTGTAAAGGTTTGTTAAAAGTCTGAGATGTGCCAGGCACTGGGATGCAGAGGTGAATGAAGCCCTGTCCCTGTCATTAAGGCTCAAAGGCTGCTGTAGGTGACAGATGACCGAAGTGCAAACAGGCCCTTGTTCCACCCTCTGTGGTTTGGAGCTATGGAAACATACCAGAGCCCAGGGTAAGGGGAGATTTTCAGAAAACGTTTCCTGGAGGAAGCGGTTCTGAGCAGAGCCTTGAGGGAGGATACATGATGTTCAGAACCCCCATTACTTAACCCAAATGGAACATTCCAGTGTCTCATCTCACAGAAGAAGGAGGCACAGATCCACAGGCTTCAGGAACTCTGCTTCCAGCTAAATACCCAACCGGCCGCAGTTCCTGAGGATATAGAGCCTTCCACAGCTTCTGCCCTCAGGGGCTGGGGAGTCAGAGTCCTAAGATGGGGTCTGAACCCCAACTCTGCCTCTAACAGACTGTGCCCTCTGGTCTCTGCACTGGAAAGATGGGACCAGGTTGTGAGGCCTCTGAGATCGTGGTGTGCATAACGCTCTGTCAAGGAAGAGCCACGTTGTCGCTCCCTGTTATTTTATTATTCAGCTGGAAGGGTTCTGATATGCCCAGTGGGGTGGAGGCTTGGAGAGCACAGCTGAACGTGCACTTCAGTATTTGCTGATTACTTTGTACCGACTGTAGGGTTTTAAGAATGTGAGGATTTGCACGATGTCTGTGTGTTGTGTGTGTCGTGTGTACGTGTGCGTGTGCGACAGAGACACAGACAGAGGGAAGTGGGGAGGGTGTTTGCGTGCTGGCTTGGCACAGAGAGCCCTGTGTGTTGAGGGTCCCACCTACACACTTGTGGGCTGTGGTCCACAAATGCCCACCCACTTCTGCCCCTGAGCACGACCACACTCTTTTTTTTTTTTTTTTTTGCGGTACGCGGGCCTCTCACTGTTGTGGCCTCTCCCGTTGCGGAGCACAGGCTCCGGACGCGCAGGCTCAGCGGCCATGGCTCACGGGCCCAGCCGCTCCGCGGCATGTGGGATCTTCCCGGACCGGGGCACAAACCCGTGTCCCCTGCATCGGCAGGCGGAATCTCAACCACTGCGCCACCAGGGAAGCCCACGACCACACTCTTGACAACTCACACCTTGCATCCCACGAGGGCCCTGGAGCAGCCCCGGCTCACACTCACTCGCTGTGTCCCTGGGAATCTCTCTCATCGACACCTCAGTTAGAACTCACATCCTGGTCCCCATACCAGCTTAACTGCGGATTTAGAAGATTATCCATAGGTGCAAATACCCCTATAATAAAGAGATGTTGCTGAGCCCTGGGACGAGGAGTCCAAATTCTGCAGGGTGAGGGAGAGAATATTCTGGCTGGTAGGATTCTGGAAAAAGAAAACATTTTAGGACGATGGACCTTCCAGGTGGAAGGGACAGCGTGAGCGAAAACAAAGAGGCCGGCTAGGGTAGGCTGAGTCTCGGGGATGGCAGCGGTGTGGAGGGAGGGGAGGACGGGGCAAGGCATGATAGCCATGGTCGGGCCTACCGGGTGCCATGCTGGTCATTCCATTAGGCAGGGGCACCTGGAATGTGGCTGGCTTTGACTGCCAAGTGGAGCTGTTGGTGACGGGCAGTGAGGCTGGGTGTTGCGCAGAGGGCGCGAGCAGCCACACCCGGACTTCTGGGACATGAATGTGCAGCTGTGTGCTCGGCGGGCCCGGGGGAGGCTGGAGGCAGGGAGGCCTGTGAAGAGGCAGCTGGGGCAGCTCAGGAGCAGGACAGTGGGGAGGTTAGCCATGGGGGTCAGAATGGAGAGAGAGAGAGAATAATGGCGCGAGAGCCCAGAGGTGAGACTTGTTTGTCTCTGAGTCACGGGGAAGATGCTTCTAGGGAGCCAGAGAGGGAGGGCAGCTTGGTGGGGGCAGGGAGATGGCAGGCTTGGTGATTGGACACCTGAGCCCACCCCATCCCTCCTCTTTGTCTGCAGAGATGAGAAGCACTGCTCAAGGAGCACCTACTGTGTGCTATGCACGGGGCCTGCCAGGCGGCTGTATCATCCCATTTCACAGATGAAACAATGGAGGCTGAGGATGTGTGTGACTGGCTGGAATCACAGGATGAGGATCAGGTCTGACAGCACAACCAATGCTGGTCTCACCCCCTCCCTCCCTCCCTCTCTGTAGCCTGAGCTGGCACTGACAGCCCTCACCTCCCCACCCGTTACATGCCCGCCAGGCTCCTGTCTGGCACAGCCTGGGCCAGCCTGAGGCATTCCTGTGAGCCCAGGAGGACGATAAGAGCTCCTTTCTGGCTCCTCACCTTCAAAGAGCCCAGCGCTCTATTTGCAGCGGCTTACTCCGCAGGCCCTTTGATTAGCAAGAGAGGCTGGCAGCAGGGCTGTCCCTGGCCACCAGCAGAATTAGAGATCTGGCTTCAGGTGCAAAAAGTTCTTTCCTCCTCTCTCCCTCTCCCTTTTTTCCTTTCCTGAATCCTCTTCTGACTTTTTTTTTTTTTTTTTTTAAAGCTTATTTTTAACAAGGGATTTGAAACTTCAGATGCCTCAAAGCTCTGGGACAATGGGAGATAGAGGGTTGATGCTGATTGGCTGGAGAGCGGAGTGGCTTGGAAGCAGCTCTGGATCACAGTAATGTCCCTTAGCATTGACTGAGCACCTAAGTGCAGACATCAGTCTGGGTGCTTGACGGCCATCCTCTCCTCCCCACGCCTCTGTGAGGCAGACTTAATTCATTTTCCATGTGGAGAAACAAAGTTTTGTTCCAGGTCACATTGCTGGTAAGGGGTGGAGTCTGGCTGTACCCACTCCCTGGGCTGGGATGCTGAAGGGACTGGGACCCCTCCCAGACCCTGTCCCACCATGAGATAGAAAGCGTAGGGGTTCAGATCTTTCTTTGCCTTCCCTGCCCCCAGACAGATTCCTGAACATTCAGAGATGTGCTTCACAAGCCTGAGTTCATCCTTCTGGTCGACCAGGAGGACTTACTGAAGGGTGCTCCTTCCTTCCTTGGCTGTCCCCATCCTGGGTAATTTGGGACGTTAAAATCTTAAGGACACTCACTCAGCTCTGTGCAGCCCCAGTTTGGGACTAGGAGAAGAAAACCTCAGCCTGGGAACCCCCAGAGTCCTCACTCTGCTCACTCTGTGACAATGGGCAGACTTTCCAAGGAGGTGGCCGCCATCTTCCTGCCCCTCCTGTGGGAGGAGAAGCACGAGGTGGGAGGGGACAGCATGGGATGGTGGTGGGAACCTGGCTTTGGAGTTCAACAGATCCGGGTGACATTTGGCAGCAGCCTCTCGTCACACTTAGGAGAAAATCCGGAACATTCTACAGAGCTGGTGAGGTCCTGCCTGGTCTGGGCCTGCCTCTGTCTCTGCTGCAGCCAGCTCTATCCTCTCTTCGCACAGGTCCCAGCCACTCCAGCCCCAGACACCCATCCCTTCCCTCCTCAGGGCCTTTGCATATACCATCCCCTCTTCCTGGGACACTCTTCCCTCACTTCTAGATGGTTCCTCTTCATACCTTGGGCTTCAGGGAAGCCTGCCTATCCCAGACCGTCTAATCTGCCACTGTCCCCCTGTCATCTACTCAGCAACCCTTGTGGCTGATTCTGACCCTGCCATGAGGACGAGGATCAGCTCCAGTCTGTACATCTTTGCATCCCAAGGGCCCACCTGGAGCCTGGTCCAGCCTAGGTCCACCGTAAGTACCTACTTACAAATCATTGAATTTAACCTCTCTTGCAACCTCCGTTTCTTTATTTGCAAAATGGGTGTAGTGACATCTACCTCATAAGGTTGCTGCAAGGGCAAAACGAAGCAAAGCGCTCAGCATGAAGTATCAGGAAATACCAGCCTCTATTTATATTCATATTCACTCTTGAGTCGAACTGGTTAGGCAGGGCTGGCACACGTGAGCATCTTGGAAACTTGCAATGAGGAAACCCAGATTCGCAGAGGTCGCTCAAGACTGGCTCCTAGGCAGGCTGGCCACCTGGCTGCCTGGGGCTCCTTCCTGCTCCGACCACGCGTCCTGCTGACTCTGGATAATCGTATGGCCTCCTCTTGCCTCAGCGTTTCTAATGTGGCTGATGGGATGCATGATGCGAGACCTGGGGAGGGGGGGAATGAGTGGGCTGGCAGAGTGCCTCCCACGAGGAACCAAGAGCCGTGCCTCCACCCGCTTCCCTGCTCCCATAACTGGCTATTCAACGCCCTTGGACTGCCTTCCAGCTCACCCATCCCCCACCCTTCAGCTGACTTCCCTCCCTAACGAAGGACTTTTGCATGAGCAAAGCACCTGCAGTGACTGCCTTCTCGCCACCTGCTCCTGTGGCTCTCTCCCCACCTGAAGCCATAAATACATATGCAAAGGCCAGTATATTAATTTGCGTTTGAGCACGGAGCTGGGGACGCTGCCGAGAAAGGGGATTAGGTAGTGGCAGCGGGTGGGAGGCAACAGATGGCCTGATGGCTTTTACCTGTTGCTAATTTGTTAGGCACCAATTCCTCGTTTGTGCTTAATTGTGCCCAGACCCCGAGACGGCAGCGTGCCGGGCACTGGATGGCCCACGGGTGCTCGCGTGGGGTGACGGGTCAGGTGCCTGCCTGGGAATTAAATGTTGAAGTCTGGAAATGAATGGCTCTGCCTTGTTCTCTCTTGACTGGACTCTGGTCCCTCTCGCTGGCTGGGCACGAGGACCCTCAGAGCATATGCAGCAATGAGGAGGGTGCTGAGTCGGGGCAGCAAGCCTTACCCTTCTGTTAAGTGGCTGTGTGACCTTGGGTGGGTCACTTAGCATCTCTGGGCCCCATCTGCCTGTCAGGGAAATGAGCATAATCACACCTGCCCTATCTACTTTGCAGGGTTGCTGTGAGTGTGAGCTGAGATAATGGATCTGGGAGCACTTTGACACGTGGAAGCCTCTCTAATAGTGAGGCATTATTTGCTAGCAGAGCGGTTAAGAGCTTGGATTCTGGAGCCAGTGAGGCCGGAACTGAATTCTGACTGCCACTTGTGAGGCCTTGGGTAAGAAACCTAAGCTTTTGGAGCCTCAGTTTCCTCACATATGCAGCGGGTGATACCAGTCCCTACCTCAGGGGTGCTGGGAGGAGTAAAGGAATTAATGCACAGGCTGGTTCCAGCTTTCCCAGAATGCGGTCCCAACGAGCCATTATTAGTTTGCTACGGCTTTCCCTTCAAGCCTCGGCTAAGCATCACCTGTTCTGTGAAGCCCACTCTGATCTGTATCCCCTACCACTGTGGATTGTCCTCTCCTGGTGGAATTTGTTGGGGGTTTACTTCTTCCTCATTAACTACAGTCTGGTGGGATGGTCATCTGGAGCCTGTGAGCCTGTCACCCAAAGGACAACACGTGAATAAGCACAGACATTCAAAAGCATCTTCTGGAGTACAAAAGAGACGCCAAACCTCAGAAAACAGGGAGCTCATGCGCCCACAGGGCAGGGCCCCCAGCAGAGGGACACTGTCCTCCCCCTTCCACACCTGGCCCTCCAAGTGATCCTGGGTCCCATCCACGTCTGAGCCCAGCTCCCCAGCCTTCCTGCTGATTCTTTGAGCCTCAGATATATTTCCAGGAAAGTTCTTCTCGCTTCATTGAACTTATCTGTCAAGAACCTGGCTGCTGCACCTCTAGGCCTTATATGTATTTCAATGACAGCATGGAGGAACTTTCTTTTGAATGTTTTCTATATTTGTCTCCATTACTTCTTTGTTTTGTGACCTTGGGCAAAGCCTTTCACCTCTCTGAGCCTCAGTTTCTTCTTCTGTATAATGAGGGGTGGGAGGGAGGGTAGGGCTCCCTGGATTATCGTGAGGATTCAGTATCCTGCTAGTGTCAGGCATATCACTGGCACACAGAGATGACTGATCGATTAACCTCTATCAGTTGAGGATAAGTGACATTGCTTTCATTTGAAATCATGGAGGAAACCAAGGCCTGCAAGGTTGTCAGGAAAGCATCCTTCTGAGAAACTTGCTTAAGGGCTTATTGACCGAGAAATCATCTTCTCTCTCCTTTGCCTTTGAGTCTCTGTCAGGGAAATGCGCAATTATTAGAAGAGGGAATGGAAGGTGGCAGAATGTTCTCTTGGGCCAAGCAGGGGACAGGGGGCGGTGGTGGAGGTTGGGGGAGGGGGGAGGAGCCAGGGCCATGGCGGGGGTGGGGGGGAGGCAGGAGCTGTGGCAGGGTGGGCTGGGTTCCTGTTGCTCCTGTTTGGAGTGGGAAGAGAGGGAGAAGAGGGGAGGGAGGGGGGGTGGGGGGAGAAGGCGGGAGGCAGGAGGTGGTGATGAAGACTCTGACTTCCCTTTCCATCCCTCCTCGTTTCCACCGCACCTCCCCCTCTCCTCTTATATTTACTTCTACACGTAAATAACGCCCTCCCTCAGTCATGCCCGCGCCGGCCCTACCTCTGTGGGTAACTCAAGGAGCACACATCAAATGGTCCAAGCGTTTCTCTCCTTGAACTGACGCCTTGGAGGGGGCTCTCCTGCTTATATCTCTCCTGTAGTTTCCCCTCTCTTAGGCAGGAGCAACACGGGGTGCCCAGAACAAGGGCACACGTAGTTTGAATGAGGATTTTCTCAGGTACCAGCTGGAGACTTGGGGCAGCTTACAAATCCCTCTCGCTAGGCAGCGTGCGATGCTCAGAGCTGCTACCATCTGCCTCGCAGAAATTCCTGTATGCAAGGTACCTAGCACAGCGCCCAGCCCAGGTGCAGGGGCTGCTGCCTGCCCTCCAGCCTGACACACGTTCAGGCAGTTGGTGCAGGGACCCCACTGCGTCACGGGAACATCTCAGCGTCCAAGGCAGGTGCGTGAAACCAATTCAGTGCTACGGAGCCTGGTCACATAAGCCAGCCGGACCCAGGGACGAGTTATTGGTGATATTATTGAATCTGTCCCATGTTCACCTAGATTCTGCCCTTGACCTTTAACACCTCTCTTCTCCAAGTCAGTTCTGCCTGGACACCCTCCCCTAGAGCTAAGAAAACAAGGATGGAAAGAGAGGAGCCCCCATTTGGGACCAGCAAAGTACTAACGCCTCTGTACACCTTACGCCTCTAATCCTCACCAGAGCCCTTGGAGGCTGGTCGACTTGTGTGTTCTGTGGCTGTAAACACTGAGGTTTAGTAAAGCTAGTGACCTGCCCAGTGTTACGTGGCTGGTGGAACTAAGGTTGCAGCCCACAGGCACCCGACCGCCTTGGCATCACGCTGGTTCCTCCCTCTACCTCTCAGCTCCTGAGCTTTCACTGCCCCAGCAGCAGCTATAGACTCTCCCATGCCTTCTGACTCAGGAACCACATGCCATCTAAACCTTTGTAGACTCTAAAGCAACTTCCTTCCTCATACCATTTACTCCCACTATGTTCCATCCCCCTGGAAGGTATACCGACCACACATATTAATAGTAATACATATAATGATGGGAAATATTTAGAATAGGCCAATAGGAAATGTGGCGGGGATGGAGGGTTAAAGGTCTGGCTCTATATGTGCTTGACCAGGAGATGCTGCAGGGCCCAGCAGGGAGGAGCCTTACCCTTAATCCCAGATTTAACTGATGTTTACTGAGAAGTGGCCACTCTTGGAAATCCAGCAACCAGTTCCTTGGAAGGTGGTGCTGGATTTCATCAGAAACCTGTGGGGAAAATTGGTGATGGGAAAATAAAATTGAGAAGCTTGGGAAGGCTGGGAATGATGATGAAGTCAGCTGCTTAAAAAAGACAAAGGGAAGCAGTTCTCAAAGGAAGGAGGACCCCAGGGCAAGGCAGGACCCCTCTCCCTCAACCCTCATACATCATCGCTGGGCCCCTCCAGTTTGTGTGCAGATGTGTAAAAGGCAACATCTGGGTGAGGTTTGAAAGCTTACGAGACTCTGCATATTTTATGAGAATTAATATGTGTTTAATTTAAGTGTTCCAGTGCCCCACGCCAAAGTTTTCATGCACTTGTGGGGAAGTGAGAAAAACATAAGTGAGTTTTTCACAAAGCAAAATTTATTCATTTTCAATAGGATTGTCTTTTTTTTTTTTTTTTCCTGGGATTCTCTCTTTCCTGCTTTCTTGGTGTTAAAACATTTATGAAACTGTGGTGATAGTAGACTAAACTTCATTTCTTGAGCATCTATGCTTGGCAGGCTGTAAAGCTGGCAACCTTATGTTGAAGCCTCCAATTTTCTCTTTAAAAATTTTGCTGAACTACAAAATCTAGAAGTCTGAGGACCACTGGGTTGTACCATGTCAGTCTTCATTTGCATCAACTCTCTTCCTAATCTTGGAGCAATTTTTTTCTGCTTAGCACAGATAGTCTTTGAAATTCAGATACCTCAACCCTGTACTTAAATTTAATAACTTGTTTTTTGGCCTACAGGGTAACAGGTATTATACTCCACATATACCATAATTTGGGGATAGGAGATATTTATTTTATAAGATCGTGTCTTTTGCTTTTCTGTATCTGTTACTATGACTTGCTTTGAAGAGTGTTCAGTCCTATAAAAAGGTTCCATCTATGACCCCATAGGCTGAAATGAGGTGGGTGGAGTGAAGGGGAGGGATTGAAGGTGAAGGAGACAGACGATGAGACCCCAAGGTATCCTGAGACAAGTTAGATGGAGCAAAGTTCCAATCATAGGCAAGAGACTGCCAAGTGCCTTGGCCTGGGAAGGTCAATGCCAAGAACCAAGTTCAAAGGGCAAGGTGGGGCAAACATGTTAGAGAGATCAGTAACGTTAGAAACTAAAGGAATCTATTAGGGAATGTAGTGGAGAATGAGAAGTGCCAGGAACTCCCAACCGTGATGGGCAACATTGAGAGCTGGAGCTCAGCGCATTCCTGGTGGTTGGTGCAAGGTAAGGAGCCTGGGTGCAGAGGCTGCACGTGTCCCTGGAACAGGGGTTAGGACCTGTGCATTAGTAACACTGCTATGCTAGACAAAACAAGAGGTGGCATCACGTTGGTGGTTTTTTCGTTGTCACAACCGCTATTGATAATGCAGAGTAAACAGCCTACTTCCTTCTTCCTGTTGTTGCCTGGGGATGGGAAGTGGAATTAACTGTAAATGGGTGTGAAGAAGCTTATTGGGGTGATGAGAATGTTTCAAACTGGATTGTTGGTGATGGTTGCCCAACTTGATAGAGTTACTGAAAAATCATTGAATTTAATGATTCAATACTTAAAATGGTTGAATTGTATGGTATGTAAATTATACCTCAATCCTGTTTTTGAAAAATGAATGAATAGATGCTCCTGTGCATAACTCCCTTAATCAGGAATCCTGGGGAGATGGAGGCTGATGGTGGGGACCAGGGCAGGACCTAGGCTTTTCTGGTCCCTTCCATCAGGTTGCCAGCATGGATGAAAGGGCCTCTCTGCTCACAGGGTGGGAGCAGAACAGGGATGGGTGGGAGCCTGACAAACCCTTGCTGCTAATGGGGCCTCAAGATGGAGATGCCTCAGAGGCCAGGATGTCTGAGGAGGGAGGACGGGGCAGGGGAGGGCCGCAGGAGACAGGTGGGGAGCGGGATACAGAGAGGGAGATCTGAAGTCAGCAAAGGCTTTGGAGAAACAGGCGGGCAGCCAAGGGAGGGAATAAAAGGCATAGAGAGTCTTGGGGGCACCAAAGGGAATAAGAAGGGCGTTTTACAAACATATCAGGGGAGAAAGAATCCTTGAGAACTGCCGGGCCCATTAATAAACGAGAAGGGAAATAAAATTAATGATGATGATAAAAATGGCTGAGCGGCTGAAGTGCTTTGTAAAATTGGTCTTAAACAAGGAAGAGAAAAAAAAATCCGAGGGATGGGCCATTAGAAAGGGACAGAAGCCCTGTCAATAGAGTTGATGAAAGGCAGGAAAGAGAAGACTTAGAAAAATTGGCTAATGGTGACCCAGTTCAAATCACCATGTCCGTATATACACTACCAAATGTAAACTAGATAGCTAGTGGGAAGCAGCCGCATAGCACAGGGAGATCAGCTCAGTGCTTTGTGTCCACCTAGAGGGGTGGGATAGGGAGGGTGGGAGGGAGACGCAAGAGGGAGGAGATATGGGGATGTATGTATATGTATAGCTGATTCACTTTGTTATACAGCAGAAACTAACACAACACTGTAAAGCAATTATACTCCAATAAAGATGTCAGGGCTTCCCTGGTGGCGCAGTGGTTGAGATTCCACCTGCCGATGCAGGGGACACGGGTTCGTGCCCCGGTCCGGGAAGACCCCACATGCCGCGGAGCAGCTGGGCCTGTGAGCCATGGCCGCTGAGCTTGCGCATCTGGAGCCTGTGCTCTGCAATGGGAGAGGCCACAACAGTGAGAGGCCTGTGTACCACAAAAAAAAAAAAAAAAGAAAGATGTCAAAAAAAAAAGAATCACCACGTCCGGATGCAAGGATTAAACCATTGGCAGTTGTTTTAATTATATATATATATATTTAATTATATATAATTAAATATATGTATACATATAAAATTATATATATGTTTAAACATATATATATATATATGTACATTTTTTTCTTTTAAGGGAAGAGACAGAATCAGTGAAGATTCAAGAGCTTGAGATAGAAGAGAGAAAGGAAGTACCATATTACCGTATGTTGACTCCCTTCATGGGGCCTGGCACCGTGCTAGGTACACTGCAAATGTCCTATCATTTAATCCCCCTAGCAGCCCTGTGTGCTTCCATGACCAGCCCATTTCACAGGCCAGGAAACTGAGGCTCAGAGAGTCTATGCGTCCCTCCAAGATTGCTCAACTATACATGGTAGTGGGAGACTTTGGACCCACGTTTTTCTGATTCCCAAGAGGATTCCTTTCCGTTCTACCAGCTGCTTATTCTAACTCAAGATTTGATTCTACACATCAGAGAGAATGACACCCACCTGCCAATGACCTACTTTTAGTGACTGTCCTTTGTCCTGAAGCCTTGGGGTTCTGATGACATAGACAGAGGACCGTCTGATTGTAACTTTGAGATGTTTAGGGAGGATTTCAGACTTTGCATGTTGAGGAGAAAGAAATGGGGCAGAGTTTGAGGAATGATGGGCCCGAGGGCACAGGACATCAGTGTCCTCAGGGGTATGTGGGCTCCCAGAGTCCAAAGGCCTTATCACACCGGGAAACTGAGGCCTGAGAGTGGGGAGTGACTCACCCAAGGCAGCACCAGGAGCTGGAGCTGACTTGAGGGCCAAAGCTCTGCTTTCCACACTTCTCAGCCTAAGCCCATTATTTGCCTTCATCGCTGACTTCTGTCCTTTGTCATATGAGACTGACCTTGACTTTGATTTTCAGCTTTGACTCCGTCCCCTTCTCTCTCCTTTTTGTGGCTCACATCAGTGGCTTCTTTAACCTCCCATCTCATGTCTGTTGCTGTTTTGTTAACCCTGATGGCCCAGGGGGTGGGGATGGGATGGTGGGGATGAGGATGAGAGGGAGAGGCATGTAGGACTCATCTGGCTCTTGTCCCACTGGGGTCCTGTCATTGAGGGGTTCTGAGCATGGTGTGGTGGGAACCCACCTGTGATTGATTCAAACACTGGCCCAAAGTCTTTACCCACCTCATCTAACCCTTGCCATGGCTTCCTCACATATGGAGTTTACTTTTCTGCCTCTTGACCTTGGGCTTGACCATGTGACTTGCTTTGGTCAATGAGATGTTAGCAACATGGAGAAAGCAAGGACTTGAAATGTGCTTGTGTGGTTGGGCAACTCCTTGTGCACCTTTGACACTGTCATGAGATGAACATGCCTCAGCCAGCCTACTCATCCAGAGTGGATGAGACACAGCTCGAGTAGAGCCTCCCCAGCCAACTCCAGCCTTTCAGGGAGAATCAGAGCTGTCCCAGCCACCATGGTTTGAAGCAGAATTTTCCAGCTGGACTTAGACCAGCCATGTTTCCACTGACCTGAATATCTCTGAGAATAGATGTTCATTATAATATACCACTGAGATTTTTTTGTGGTTGTTTGTTATGCAGCATAGCTAACTGATACACAAGCCATTGACACAATGTGCTTGGAGGGCTCTAGTTCCTATTTAAAATCTCTCTTTTCCTCAATTTATTAAAAATAAAAACAAATCATTAAGCACCCACAACATGTCCATTCCCATGATGTATTTTCAAGTTTGGGTTACTGTCTTTGAGGAGCTCAGCCTGGGGGAAGCAAAAAGATGGTTACAAAATATGATGTCAATGAAAACTTCCCCGGGGGGTAAAGATCTCTGAGTGAATTCTTGGGGGAGGGAGAAGAGGGGAAGGATGCTCAAGGCAGAAAGTACAGTATGCCCAAAGCCATGAGGGTGTGAAGCAAGCTGGTGCATTCATGGAACCCAAGCCCTCTTTGCGCTGGAATGTTACCCCCAGCCTAGACAGGCAGCCTGAGCCCAGGTCTGGCTCTGACATTTCACAAGTCCCTGACCAAATGTTTAGACAAAAAAGAGACATCGATGATGGCAATTTATTACCAGATGCTGAAGTTCAGGGAAACTCTATTAAATAAAAAATGGCACAAGATGTGATAAAACTCCAAGAAACTCAAAGGGGATAAAAGACTCATGGTAGTGTTGCGATACAATAAACGAACAGCATAATCCGGGAATGCCAAAGACGCAGATGTAATCACATGTGGACACCTGCTGCTGGAAGTCGGGCTGGGGTCCAGCAGGCCCAGAGGAGGGCTGCTGACAGGGTGAGCACCCCAGCACTACCCTCACCCCACCCTACCCAAATCTTGCCTGAGATGCAGACCCCTCCCTTGGCTTCTCTCAGTTTCCATTTCCCTACGACTTTTCTCAGTGTCACTTGCTTTCTGCAGGGGGAGGTGGCTAGGGGTGGTAGGGAGGGAAAGTGAGCTGCCTCCCTGGCCCTATGCAATAAGCATGGCCTCCTCCTCGAGCGCACCCCTCTCCTTCTAACGCTCCCCCTTCCCCCAGCCCAAGTGTGTGCGATTTCCGAGTTAATCTGTCTGCACTAATTAAATATTGAAGGTTGTTAAATATTCATGGGGCGTTTTAGCTGGCAGGTTTGATGTCTCCAGGCCCCGATGGCTTCAGCTCCACTGATGGGCCATTTTGGCGGGGCACTTTGCGCTCCTGACGGCCTCTCTCTCATCCAGATGTTCCCAGCTGCTCTGGACCACTTCATCTGCTCGGGATGCTCAGCCCCCAGCCTGGGACTCCCAGTTAGCTTGCTCGTGTGGAAAGTGGTACCTGCAGCTTTGGCCTTGGGGGCTTGTAGCGTGCCACCAAGGGAACCTGGCCTGGGGTGCGGGGAAGAGGGGCTGAACCAGGAGTTCACTGAGAGGCCAGGCGGTGCGTCCTCTGGGTAGGGGCTCCTGGGAGCCTCCTTCCTTCCATCTGCTTCTGTTTGCAGCTCCAGTGCTGGGCTGGGTGGGAGGTGCTGGGGAGAGAGGTGGCGGGAGACAGACTCTCCGATCCCTGCAGGAGGCCAGTCTGTGTGGAGACGGTCCTACAAAGGGCAGTTACGATCGCCAGGGACAGTGTTATGCTGGGCAAAGCGGGGCTGTCTCACGCACGGGAGCTGAGGGGTCCCAGGAGACACCAACCAGACTGGGGAAGGGGGAAGGTCAGGAAGGCTTTGCAGAGTGAGACTTCAGGCCGAATCCTGGGAGACAAGAAGGACTCAGCCCAGTTGGTATGAGAGGGTCTGTGTGGAAGGCCTCTGGTCAGGGGATGAGCAGAGTGAGGGCCTGGACCAGAGCAAGAGAAGGGTGCCCTGTGAATGGGCGTGGCAGGCGCCTGAAGCCTGGGGCGCAGAGGGGAGGGGAGCAGTCAGCAGCCCGCGGGAGTGAGGGTGCCTGACCCCACCCAGGGTCAAGGCCAGGCTCTTCCTTCCTGTCTCTCACCTTCTAAGTCCCTTTGTGCGTCCCCCTCTGCTCCCAGCCCAGCACCTCGCTCCCCAAATACCTGGTCACGTCCCCCTCCACTTCCTGTAGGAGAGGAGGGCTGGGGACGGGAGGGTCAGGAGGGCCAGCGTCAGAGAGCAGGACGTCCCGTGATGGTACCTCCCGCTGGCTGGTTGGGAAGTTGATCCATCGCTATGTTTTCTTTTTCTTTTCTTTATCTTTTAAAATTATAGTTGAAGTACAACGTTGTGTTAGTTTTGGGTGTACAGCATAGTGATTTAGTATTTCTGCAGATTATATTCCATTAAAGGTTATTACAAGATATTGGGTATAATTCCATTGCTGTGCTTTCTGCCGGAGAGTCACACAGACTTGACACAGGGCCAGCATCTTCTTAGCCATGGAGCACCTGTTTCCTGAAAGGGGGCTTATCTCCAGGCAAAGGAGGTTGGGTTCCAAGGCACACGTGGAGGTCAGTTAGCACCTAACCACAGGCCATAGACCGATGCCCCGAGGCCCAGAGGAGATGCCCAGGACCCCTGACGTGCCCCTTTCCCTCTGGGCTATGGGGTCTGTTGCTGGCCTCAGGCACCTCTGTGTGACTTTGCAGCTCAGTGCAGGCCCAGCGTGGTGTCCGAGAGGGCCATGTCCCTCCTGTGTGCACAGTTCTGGTTGCAGGGGGAGGGGTCTGTGTAGTGCAGGGAGATGTTACCAAGGTGATCACGTGTGTCAGCTCTCCCTCTGGAGGGGGAGGCCATGCCCCTACTGTTATGAGTCCCTGAGGCTGGGTCCCCGAGTCTGTGTGGCACCAAGGACTTGTGAATCACACTGCATGGAGCTTTGGGCCCAAGGGAATCTGAGAATCTGGAATGTTCTCTTTGGACCATACCTAAGGCAACAATGCGGACAATAGCAATAATAACTTGTGTACTGAGTGCCACTGTCTCCAGCACTTTATACACATTATTTCATGGAACCCTGCCAGCTAGGAACTTTTATGACTCACAATTCACAGACAAGGAAGTGGAGGGTCAGAGAGGTTGAGAAAACTGTCCAGGGTCACACAGGAAAGGGCCGAGCTGGCATCTGAACCCAGGTGGTCTGACTCCAGAGTCCATGCCTTCAGTTCAATGCCAGTGGTTTGCAAACTTCCCCGAGATGAAAAATCACCTGGGAAGCTTGTTAAAATGCAGATTCCAGGTCCATCTTAGCCCCACTGAATAAGAATCCCCAGGGAAAGGCCAGGAAGTGGGTGGGGTCAGTGGGACCTCTGCTGTGGTGTTGCCCCATGGTCTGGTGGTCTCCTCTCCACTGGGACAGGGAAGGGCTGGTGGGGAGTCAGCTCGGGAACAGAAACCACCACCTGAGGATCCCGGCTGCTTTAATGTTTAGCAAAGTTCTCTTTAAGATGCCAGCCTGGGCTTCCCTGGTGGCGCAGTGGTTGAGAGTCCGCCTGCCGATGCAGGGGACACGGGTTCGTGCCCCGGTCTGGGAAGATCCCACATGCCGCGGAGCGGCTGGGCCCGTGAGCCATGGCCGCTGAGCCTGCGCGCCCGGAGCCTGTGCTCCGCAACGGGAGAGGCCGCAGCAGTGAGAGGCCCGCGTACTGCAAAAAAAGAAAAAAAAAAAAAAAGATGCCAGCCTGACTTGGAGCTGCTAATAGAGCTGGAAAGGGTTTGTGTTTCCCTTGGGCCAGGGCTATAAGGCAGACACTGTTAAGCACCGGGCTGCCCTGATGGCTGTGGCATCAGCAGAAACCAGAGAGGGGCGGGGGGAAGGAGGGGCTCAGGGGCTGGATTCGGGGCTCAGTGTGTGGCCGCCCACCCCCTCGAGAGAAATGGAGTCAGAAAGAGCTGTGCTGGGATCCTCTCTCACTAGCTGTGAGGCCTTTGGTAAGCAACTGATTGTCTCTGAGCCTCAACATTCTGATCTGCAGAATGGGCTGATGATATCCCTTACCGAACAGTGTAGCTATAAGCCTCAGACAAGATATGCGAAGCACAGAACACCTGCAGCAGTGGCCTCTTACAGAGGGCTTCCTAGGTGTCAATCACTCTTCTGTGGGCTTTACATGCATTACCTCCTTTAATCCTCAAGACAGCCCTGCCGGGCTGTTATCTTTACTGTCCTCGGTTCCCGGTTGTGAGACTGGGGCGTGGAGATGTTCATGCACTTGTCTGCATCCTACAGGCGGTAAGTGACAAAGCTGGGGTTTGAGTCCCGCCTTTCAGGCTCCAGAGCTCGTCCTCTTAGCCCACAGAGGCGTCCAGAAAGGTTAGTCTCTCAACCTCCACTTTGCCCAGACTTCGGGAAAATTCTCCATTCTGTTTTGGACGAAGGCCCCTCTTCTGTGGACGATCCTCCTCTCAGGAAGCCCTCCAGGCCGAGAATGGATTTCTCCTTGGTCAGCTGGGGCTCTTTTACGGGGGATTCGCCGCCGTTCCCTCATCCCCCCACTCACTCACCATTGCACAGCTATTTGGTGAGCGCTGGTCACATGCCCTGTCCTGGGGACACAACGCAGACCCTGACTGTGACCCCCGTGAGACCACAATCGGGGAACAATAACAACAAAAAAGGCAATAAACACGAAACGAAGTAAACTACACAGTGTGTCAGGATGGGATCGCTGCTGTGAGGGAAATAAAGCAGAGAAGGGAGGATGGATGGAAGACGGTGGCTGGGGAAGGCCTCGCTGGTGGGTGTGTTTGACCGGTGACCTGAGGGCGTGGAGGAGACAGCCACGTGGGCGTGAGACGTGGAGAGCGTGCCAGGCAGACACACCAGGAACAAAGCCAGGAGAGCAGTGTGGCTGGCGGAGGGGGCAGTGGAGACGCAGGCCATCGGTGGAGAAGACCTGCCTCCTCATGGTTTAAACGGGCTGCCCTGGCTGCCGTGGACAATAGACTGTAGGGCCAGGGTGGGTTGGGAACCAGCCAGGAGATCCAGGTGCCTGAAGATGGTGGTTGTACTCAGGTGCTGTGTCTGAGAGGGTCAGGAGTGCTTGGATGGTGACGGATGGGATTTTGAAGGTAGAAACAACAGTAGTTGCTGACAGACTGGATGTCGGATGGTGAGGGGAGAGGGAGAGTGAGTCCAAGGGTTTTGGCCGGAGCAACGGGAAGGATCGATAACCACTGACTGAGATGCAGGAAGAGTTGGGTTCGGGGCAGAGGTGGGGGAATGTTTGGCTTCATTCATTAGACCTCCAAATGGAGGTTCAGGTAGGCAGTTGGAATACACATCTGAATTTGAGGACGTGTCGGGAACAGAGACATAAATTGGAGAGTTATCAGCATGTAGATGGTGTGTGTGTGCTTTAAAATTTTTTATTGGAGCATAGTTGCTTTACAATGTTGTGTTAGTTTCTGCTGTAGAGCAAAGTGAATCAGCTGTACGTATACATATATCCCCTCCTTTTTGGATTTCCTTCCCATTTAGGTCACTACAGAGCATTGAGTAGAGTTCCCCGTGCTTTACAGCAGGTTCTCATTAGTTATCTATTTCTTACATTGTAGTGTATATATAGCCCAGGGAGGAGGAGAATAGATGGGAAAAAGCAGAGGTCTGAGGACAGAGCCCTGGAAGCAGGAATATTTATAGGGCAGGGAGAGGACGAGGGGCCAACACGTGAGACAGCGGCCCTGTCACCGCAGCCCCCAGAGCCAGGCGGGGACCGGCTCAGGTATTTGGGTTCCCCGCCTGTCCCAGCGTCAGCTCTGCGCTTTTGGCAGGCCTTCTCCGCCCTCTCGTGGTCATAATTGGGAATGCACCCAATGGAGCTAGAGAGCCAGACTACCTTTCTGGGTGTCTTCTGAGTCACTTCACTTGTGCATTCGGTAGGTAGGCAACTCTGCTGCCGACAAGCCTTGTGATCTGGGGTGGGTCTCAGCTCTTTCCGGCGTTGGTTTTTCCATCCGTCCTGGGAGCAGGTGGACCGGATCATCTTTAATGACCTGTCCAGTTTCCACCTCCACTCCTGAGCCCCTTGGGGCCACTCAGCCCTGATTCTGGAGTTCTGGCTTCTGAGCAGCTGGTGAGTGGGACCACTTCCCCTTTCCAGGACTTGGGTCTTGAATAAAACGGGGACAATTCCATCCACTTGGAGAAGGCAGCCCTTTGGGACATGTGTTATCAGGTGCTCTGCTGGGCACCCCAAGGGTCACAGGCTTGGAATCTACCGTTGTGAATTCCTAAGACCCTCCTCCTCTGGGTCCTGCGTCTGATGGACCAGTGCCAGGCTCCTGTCTGCCCAGCTATGTTTCTAGAGAGCAGGTAAACAGGCTTTGCAACAGGAAACTCAGAAAGGACACAGCCTGAAAAGTCATCAGAGAGACAGACAGATTTCTCTCTGTCTTGTTACTTACAGAGGGTTTAATTCGAGGGGGCGGAGGAGACAGCAGACGGGGCGGAGGCAGGACCGAGGGGGAGAGGGCTTTCGAACAAGACAAGCCCCTGTACGCACAGTGACTCACAGCCCACGGGAGCGGGGAGTGGGTGGATCGCCTCCATCCATACAACTGAGGTCCAGAGGGGAACTCGTTCAGCAAATGTATGGCTAAGCATTTGGGTGGAGACCCCAGGCACGCTGACTCTTGTTTGATGTTGTTTCTGGAGCATCTATTCTGATGCCTTGTCTTTGATAGAGGAGGATGCTGAGGTCTAGAGAGGCAAAGAGACCCACAGGTCATCTAGCTGCTGAGTGACACATTAAGGACCAGATCTGACCGTCTTGCCAGGGTCTCCTGCCTGTAACCGGCAAAGGGCTAGTGATGTCGCCCATCTGTCTCTTATTTCAGGAATTGCTTGTCTCTGTGCGTCCCTCTCCCTACGTACGTCATCCACTGACATGACACAAGAGTCTCCTCCATTATAAAAAGACAAAGAGAATTTAGACAATAAAGCAAAGTAGGAAGAAAAATGGTCCTACCACCCAGCATTAACTTTTGGGTACATGTACGTCCTTTGTTTTTCCTGTATGTGATTCTTTTTTTTTTTTTTTTTCCTTTTCCCATAGTTGAGTTCATATTGACTAGACCTTTTTTTTTTAATTCATTTTTTAAAATTTCAGCATCTTGTAATTTTTTTTTTTTATTATTATTATTATTTTTTGCGGTACACGGGCCTCTCACTGTTGTGGCCTCTCCCGTTGCGGAGCACAGGCTCCGGACGCGCAGGCTCAGCGGCCATGGCTCACGGGCCCAGCCGCTCCATGGCATGTGGGATCTTCCCAGACCGGGGCACGAACCTGTGTCCCCTGCATCGACAGGCGGACTCTCAACCACTGTGCCACCAGGGAAGCCCCTGACTAGACCTTTTCATGCCCTGATTTCACTCACTATTATAAGTATTTTCCATGTTATTACATACACTTCATAAATGTCATTTTGAAGGCAGGAAGCTTGCTAGACCAACCCCTGATTGTTGGACATTTAGACTGTTTCCAGTTTTTCACTGTTACACACAATTCTTCAAAGAGCAGCTCTGTGTAGGATGGCTTTGAATATTTAGGATGATTTTCTTGGACTGGAATTTTAGGGAGAATACTGCACATAGGCACACAGGTGCTCCCATGGCTGGCTCTCCCATGGGTGGCCCAGTCTTGGGGGTCCAAGACAGAAGGCTAACAGGTCCCCTCTCCTCTTTCTACAGCCTTTCCTGAAGGCTATGTTGATTTCTTTTTCTCATTATTCACTCAGGACCTATAAGTTCTTTCCCAAGACTCCTCTGTTAAAACCTGTCACATTCAGCAGGATACTCTCTCTCTCTCTCTCTGTTGAAAGTGAAGAAAATTATTGATTGAAAATAGAATATATTGTTTCAATAAACTGAAAAGTTTCTGACTTCAGGTATAGCTGGATCCAGGCGCTGAAGCAATATGATCAGAACCTGGTTTTTCACTGACTCTAAGCCCAGTTCTGTTGGTGCCTCCATCTTGAGGCCTACTGTCAAGAAGACTGTAGAAGATTAGTTTCAGCCTTCCTGTTTCCAGCCCTGCAGGAGAGAGACAGAGAAAGAATTTCTCCCTGGTAGCTCCCATATAAACTCCAGAATTCACTCTGATCGAACTAACTTACTAACTCCTGAACTAATCACAGTCATATGGCCTGACCTTAAGCTTAGGCAACTTGGATAACATGTGTGCCTGGGGCTAGGGTTGGCTCTGCTTGTTCCAGAGCCCTAGATTAAGAGAAGTGTTCCCTGTGAAGTGTGCTTGGGGCATTTATTATCCCAAGAAAGGGGAGTGGAACCTGGAGGGAGAACACAAAACAATAGTTGCTGCTCTATTTGGGGAAAGACTCAGAAGCATAGCATTTTGGACCTGAAAGCTCCTGTGGACACATGCCTCTGCTCTCCCAGAGAAAGAGGATCCCCTGTAACAAACTTTCTGAGAGACAGCCCTTCTGATTCTGCTTGTATGCCTCTAATGACAGGGAGCTCACCACTGCCCAGACCAACTCACTCCACCCCTGGTACAGCTGTAACGATAAGAAGATGAATTCTCCTCTACACTGAGTGTTCATTCAAGCCTGTCCATCTATCTAACTGCACTCCCATGGCCCTGGCCCCACTGGACCCATCTGGGGGACCATCAGATATATGACCTTTAGAATCAGAGCCATCTTGGGGTTTTTTCTTCTTGACTAAACAACCCCTGGACTTTGTTGTGTGCTACTTGGTTTCCTGTCCCTGCTATTGGTTGGCTTCCTCCATATGCTTTTGTTAGTAAGTATAAAGTCAAGAACTGAATACGAGGCTGGGGTCCGATGCAAGTGCACAGATTCTGGCTTTTTGAGAAGTCTTTAGTAAGTGACTCAGCTTTCCTCTTTAAAAAGCTGCCCAGCTGTGGAGAGAGTTTGTTCCAGTCCAGGTATCCGAGTCACCAGTCCAGGTATCTGAGTCATTCCTTCCCTTGTGGCTCGTGTGAATTGCTCTTTTAACCAGTTTCAGGGTCCTGAAAGCAAAAGCAACAAGCCCAACAATGTGTTACTTAAAAGGAGACTTATGACATTTAACGGAAGGGATATTTTTCTAGGAAGAGACCACTAGGTGTGAGACACAGGCAGATGTACCCGCCATGTGCCTGGCTGCCTGGGCCTCCCCACAGGTCCCCTTTCCTGCCATTGCTGCCCTGATGTCAGAGCTGTCTCCTGCCCTTAGGTGGCATCCAGCACCTCACGGGTCCAGCAGATCATAGCCCATGTAGCACAGGGGTGGATCACGGTGCCTTGGTGGCCCTGCAGCATTTTGTAGACTCTGTTTTCCTTCCTGAGGCCCTAGGGGCTGCCACTCAAGGCAGCCACCGATGCCCCCTTGTTGGCCAGCCGTGAGTATATGCTACCACCATCCCTCCAATGGCCAAAAGCAAGCAAGGGGTCCAGGAGATCATCCATCGGCTGGATTCAGTCAGAGTCAGAGCTGGGTGGCTAGGTTGCCATCTAAGTGGGTTAGGGTAATGCTTGTTGCTGTAACAAATAACCCCCCAGCGGTACAGTGGCTCAGAAGTGACAGAGACTATTTCCTCCCTCTGCCACGGGCCTGGTGTGCAATCAGGTCAGCAGGAGGCCATCCTTCGTGCTGTCTCTGGACCCCAGGTGGCTAGAAGCTCGGCCACCTTCACCTAAGGGCTTTGGTAAACAATCCAAGGGTCGCCTCCATTTCAGCCAGCCAGAGAGGGAGAGGGGCGCCAGCAAAGAGGAACATCAGTGAGAGCTGTACGGAGGGTGGCCCTGGAAGTGACATATATTTCTGCTCCTCTCCCATCGGCCGGGTCAGACCTTTGTCACGTGACTGCAGGAGATACTGAGAAAAACCGTCTAGCTATGGGCCGAGAAGTGGATGCAGATTTTGGTGATCAGAGAGCAGTCTTTGCCACACAATCCCACCCCAAATGACAAGCTTGGACCATTCCATAGGGAAGCGGGGGGACCTGGTACATGTCAGGGGAGGAAGGTCGTGGGCTGCAGGGCAGCCAGGTGGTCAGCCAGTCCCTGTCATTGGTCATCTGTCTCACAAGACTCTCCTCCAGCCATCCCTCAAGCCCAGGTCCCAGTGCCCTTGGCTGGTTACCATGACCCATCCCCAGGGCAGAGGCAGGGGGGCCTTGTGTGTGCATAAACCCTCGAGGAGATTCTGTGATCTCTCCACTCCACTCCCCTCTTTTGCTTCTCAAACACACACTAGGCGTGATTTAAAGACATCCTGATAGAATCATCTGGACACATTTTGCAACTTCGACTAAACCACTGGGGATGTCTTAAAGGCTTGTCGGGCAAGAGGAACCATGATTGGTGATGTGGAGAAACACGGGAACTCGGGGAAGGATTTCTGATAACGCAGTGTGATCGATATACAGCATTTCCGGACTTGTGTGAACAACCTTCAGCTGCCACTTTTCCATCTTGTCAGCTCACTTCATACTAACGTTCCCTTTCAAAGGATCAGCTCAGACTCAAGTATCTTTTACAGACTCTCAGCCGGCTCAGTGGCTGTAATTATTGTCTTGATGCTCAAGTTCAAGTTCTACTTGCTGTTGCATGACAACTTTTTTTTTTTTTTTTTTGCGGTACACGGGTCTCTCACTGTTGTGGCCTCTCCCGTTGCGGAGCACAGGCTCCAGATGCACAGGCTCAGCGGCCATGGCTCACGGGCCCAGCCGCTCCGCGGCATGTGGGATCTTCCCAGACCAGGGCACGAACCCACGTCCCCTGCATCGGCAGGCGGACTCTCAACCACTGCGCCACCAGGGAAGTCCTGCATGACAACTTTTGCAAGACAGATCCTCTTACCTGCTCACCCCCATGGCCGTCCAACACGACCCCCCAGAATATTATTGCTCTCCAATCTCTAGGTGCTCCTGATCCAGCTTTCTTCCCTGAATTTATCTCTGGAACGGCCCCTCCTTTGGGGAACCCCAGGCTTCTAAGAATAACAGTCAGGAGTGGTCGCCTTCTGCACTTGTGACTCTGTTGATATCACGTGCATGCTCCCTGATTACAGGCCAGGCATCTCCATCGGCCGTTGGGTCATCTCGGCACAGAAGGGATTTTTTTTCAAAGTCAAGGGTTGATGTTGAGGTGTTGGTGATCATACCATGTCATTAAGCCCCTTCTTTTATTATTCTCAGATAAGAAACTCTTGATTTACCTCCCGGTTTCCTCTGCAAAGCTCTCAGCTTTCCTTCTCACACACATACTAGTTTCTAAATGCCAAGCTGTATATTGTCAAACAAAACTGTATGTGGAATTGTCATAACGTCCACAGCTTTCCAAACATCAACACTCAAATGCCAACTTGTGGCTACTTGCTCCCCTGATAGCTCTTCATGATATTTTACACACCCCACATCTTTTAATATTTATCTGACCTGGGGCGCTTGCATTCTTTATTGACTTTCCTCACTTTACTCAATTTATTAACAGCAGTTTCCATATCCAGCACATTCAGGAAACTGGAAACAGGGTAATTTCACCTGAGGTTCCATGTGTCCTTTTAATGTGCTTGGATCCTATCCAAGCATCCTTTTAAGAAAGAACACTCCACCGTGAATAAGTTGTGGACTCTAAAAACTAAGAATCCTTTCCTGTTTAAACTGGCCTTTAGAATAATCTTCTTCACACAGCATATGACACAAGCAGATCATCTTTACCCAGGGCAAATGGCCCTGGATGATTTCAGGGAGGGGTGTGTGTGGTGGGGATGAATGGGGGAAGGGGCCCGTTTGGGAGGGGAAGGTAGTGATGAGAAATGGCAGGGTTGGCTTGGCCTTGGGAAGACAGTCCTGGGCCCCAGGAGAGAAGCATCCCAGACTCATCAGATCTATTGGGATAGAGAGCGCACACACATACACACACACTGGATTTCTATGGCCACTGCCTGCACCATTCTGTTCCTTCCCTGGAACACTGCCTTCCTCCACTTCAGCCCAACCTGTGAATTATCCTAATTCTGCATATGATGATCTGTGATGCCGCCCACATGGCTTGCCTTCTGTGCATGACACCGTATCTATACCTCTTGTACCATTTGCCACACTTGATTGTAGTATGTATGTGTGTGTGTGTGCGTGTGTGTGCGCGCGCGCGTGTGTGTGTGTGTGTGTGTCTTCCCTTTTGACCACAGGCTCTTGGGGGTAGGAAGCATTTCTTCCTCATCTTAATATCCTTAGTGTCTGGCATGAGGTCAATACTCATTGAATTGTGAATGAACCATTAAAATTAGCATCCAACTTACCATAAAATCTTTGTGAACGTTAAACTTGAAGGGAATGATATCCCATCCAAAGTCTGTTCTTTGTCAAAATCCAGGAAGAGGGCTTCCCTGGTGGCGCAGTGGTTGAGAGTCCGCCTGCCGATGCAGGGGACACGGGTTCGTGCCCTGGTCTGGGAAGATCCCACATGCCGCGGAGCGGCTGGGCCCGTGAGCCATGGCTGCTGAGCCTGCGCGTCCAGAGCCTGTGCTCTGCGACAGGAGAGGCCACAGCAGTGGGAAGCCTGCATACCACAAGGAAAAAAAAAATCCAGGAAGACCTTTGATGTGCTCGCTAATGACAACCATGCATATTTCATAGAAATGTTTCCAGAACCTTCCAAGCCCCCACTTCCGTCATTCGCAATGGCAGCGTGTTACTCCACTGTGTTAACCCATTTCTCTTTGCTTGGTCAGCCCCCTCTTCTTTGGCCTTTAGGTGGTTGACGGTGTTTAGTTATCACAGGCAGCGCCGCTATAGACGTGTTTTTCTTTCTTTGGGGCTAATACCATGGGGTCTGTTACCAGAGAGAGGATTGCCGGGTCAGAGTATAAAGAGTCCTCACATCTGTTGCCTGATTGCTTATGTAAATTGGTCCAGCCTTTCTCGATAGCAATGCTGAAGGATGTGTTTTCACTGGCTGCCCATCTTGGGTTTTATCATATTTATTTTTTGTGACTTTAATAGGCATGTAATGGGACCTGAAATGTGCTTGGTTCTAAATTTTATTTCCTAGTTGGCGGGATGGTGCCCGTTTCCACGTGGTGATTTACTGTCTCCATTTCCTGGTGTAATTCTGTTCATCTCCTTTGACCACTTATCTGGGGGAGTCACGTAACGACCCATCCGTTATCTGTTTGGGGCAGTAAGCAAGCTTGGGAAGGGGAATATGACAGACGGAACGGATGCTGCTATTTTCCTTTTGATATTTATTTTTATTACATGGCAGTGTAAAAATTTTCGTTCTTATATATTTGAACCCATCCATCAGAGCCCTGATGGTATGTGTTTCTTCAGTAGCTGGGAATTTATCTCCTCATCGGCGTCAGGGATGGTAATGCTTGTCCCTTGTTCCCGGGTTTGTCACAGATTAACGGTGCCATACGGCTGAACTTGACAGGTGTGCTGTACGAATTTAAATGAACTCTCCCTGGCCCGTTAGCCAACTGTCCTGGTGATATTTATTAAATAACAATTTCTTTCCTCGGCGTTCTCCTTTGTTGGCCTAACGTTAGTTTTACCAGTGTTCAAATTCATCTCAGGAATCTCTCCTCTGGTGACCTTTGCTGCTTTTAACTCAGCATAGGGTGCTTCCACTGATTGTCGGTGCATATTGTAATGGCTTCAGAGGGAGGGTCTATCACTGCCATTGAAAGACAAATCCTTTGATGGTTCTTCACCTGCAAGAATAAACATCCCACACTCAGAGCTGTCAAATTCTATTAGAGGACTTAGGGAGATTTACATTGGTATTGCATTAACTCTATATTTTGACTTTGGGACATAGCCTATGTACTTAGGGATTACAATTAGACCCGAGCTGGGAAGCTCCCCAAAGACCTCAGGGCTTTAGACAAGAGGAAGATTCACCTTTCCTTCCAATGGGCCTGGCCTGGGGACAGTCCCATAGGGTCAGGCAGTCCCGAGGCTGATGGTTTTAAGTAACGCCACTTTTCTGTAAACTCCCTCCTCTCCCACTCCAGGAGGATGCTCTGGATATTAGAAAGAGAAGACCAAGAGGGAATCTTGACTAGATCCCATGAGTCCCATGGTAAGGGTGTAGTGGGTGAGTGGTGGATTGGGATGGGAATCACAATAGAGGATTCACAGCTCCTCCAATCAGGCTGGAGTCCATGGAATGTGTCTCCTAACACTTTATCTATCTATGTATCTATCTATCTATCTGTCTATCTATCTAGGCTGCACCGCTCAGCATGCAGAATCTTAGTTCCCCGACCAGGGATCGAACCCATGCCCCCTGCAGTGGAAGCGCAGAGTCTTAACCACTGGACCACCAGGGACGTCCCTCCTACCACTTTAGTGTCAGTATTTTCCTCTGCCTCTTTGTCTTTTGGTTACGCTCGCCTGGTCAATCTGCCACATTGAATCAGTCGACCTGTCCACCTCCTCCTCCGTCACACCTGGGCTGCTGGGCATTCCCAAGGAAGACCACACAGCCACGGAGACTAGTGCTGCAGAAAATTCGTGTCTCCAAGCCCAGGGATGCCGCTGCTCCTCCTCTGCTTCCGTGGTCTTCACTCTCTCTTCCAGCCTGTCTTTCCTTTCTTCTTCCTGTTTCCCTGGGAGCAGCATCCTTGCTCACATTTGGATCTGTTCCTCCTGGAGCCCTCCCCTTTTTGCCTTATCGGCGAGCTCACTCCCCTGATGACACTCTCTGTCCTGCATCCTCAAACTTGTCTTCTCTATTAGCTCCTTCCCATTCATACGTATATAGACCTGACTGTCTTCATTATTGAAAAACTCTCTCTTTCTTTAAGATGTTTTGCGACTTGAATGTTCTTCGTGTATTCAACTTAAAATAGTGACGATGGATAAACCCATCCTCGGGGAAGGTACTCTTCAGCTGAGCCCAAGACTCCCTCTAGCCATTGCCTCCCTCCATCCCCCCTTCAACAGCACGTCCAAGAGCTGCTCTACGCTTGCTGTCACATCCCTTCCGTTACAACAACCTTCTCAACTCAGGAGCTTAAGGATTTGGCTCCCATCACTCCACAGAGACTGTTTTCCCCAATGTAACTCTCGGCTTCCTTATTTTTATTTTATTTTTTTGCGGTACGCGGGCCTCTCACCGTTGTGGCCTCTCCCATTGCGGAGCGCAGGCTCCGGACGCGCAGGCTCAGCGGCCATGACTCACGGGCGCAGCCGCTCCGTGGCACGTGGGATCTTCCCGGACCGGGGCACGAACCCGTGTCCCCTGCATCGGCAGGTGGACTCTCAACCACTGCACCACCAGGGAAGCCCTTGTTCACTCTTTTATGTCTGGTGCTTGGCACAGAGTAGGTGCTCCCTAAATATTTGCTGAATAAACATCTCATTCCGCATCCTTGTGACGATATGCATGCTCTAGCCATCCTCTTCCATACATTGCTCCATTCAACACTGGGTGCTGGATATCGGGTATCTTTCTCTCTTGCTTACTCTCCTTGAAATAAGTCCCAGTCCTTGCCATGAAGAAGCTCAGAGTGCAGTAGTGGAGACGTACCAGGCAGAAGGTAATGACCAGGAGGAGGACCCAAGGTGATCTGTGTGTACAGGAATCAATGGTGTGGGATAGAGGCAGCAAGGCAGAAAAATTCCTGGAGGAACTGACTCTGAGCTGAGCTTTAAACAATAAGGAAGAATGAAGGAGGGGAACAATGCTCATATTCTTCTATGGGCCAAATAGCAGCGAAGCAGACACAGCCCTTATGTCTATTTCCATCAACAATGTTTATCGCTCCTATCAGCTTCATTTCATTGAAAGACTGTGATGTACTCCTGGGGTACCAAGAATGGCACCCCCTTCTCGAAACCCCTGCTATGTCTTCACTCATCTAACGAAATCTGGCTGACCCTGCAGGGCAAACTCTGCATAACTGATGCTACCAATGTCCAGGGCATGCCTGTCTTCATTCATGATTTCCCCAGCCGAAGGAATGGGCTCGGAGGAGATGAATCATTTGTCTAAGGTTGCACAGAGCTAATTAGAAGCACAGCCGGGTGTCAACTCCAAGGACCTGCTCTTTTCACCTGCTGCCTGCTACCTTTGTAAACCCATGTGTACCAAAGAGTGGTATTAAGGATAGTTTTTCAATGGGGGTGGGGTATAGAGTAGCAATACTGAAATCTTGAACTTGACCAGTTAATCTTCCTGGATAGATTCTTCATGGAATGTATCACTTACTAGGAAGCAAAGACACTTATTCAATAAGAAAAGACAGAAACATTTTGCCTTCCATATCCTAAGACGGCAGTTCAGTGAAATTCAAAATAAATCTCACAACCAGAAGGGGTTATCCATTCACACAGAAGTCGGCACTCCTAAATAATACCACGGAAAGAGGAGTAATTCAGAACAGAGTA
This sequence comes from Mesoplodon mirus, assembly GCF_964341445.2. Taxonomy (NCBI): domain Eukaryota; kingdom Metazoa; phylum Chordata; class Mammalia; order Artiodactyla; family Ziphiidae; genus Mesoplodon; species Mesoplodon mirus. The sequence goes on along the minus strand of NC_138994.1, from coordinate 57,622,610 downwards.
TTTAAAGAACAAAGATATAAACACAGCATGTCATATAAATTTATGGGATGCTGCCATGCTGGTACTTAGAGGAAAAAGTATCGTGTAAGATGGTCTCTCATAGCGAGAAAGAAGAAAAACTGGGAATTAAGTCTCTACCAAAATAACCCAGAAAGGGTAAAAATTATCAAATGGAAGGAAAGTGGAAAGAGTAATAAACCCAAAAATAGAAATGAATGAAACAGAGGCATAAACTTGAATTTGAAGCGCAAGCTAAGCCAGTGCCTCCAATGCATCAGAATTACCTGGGATGCTTGTCTGAACCACAGATGCCCTGACTTGAGCCTGGGCTTACTGAGTCAGACTTAACTAGGGACAGGGCCTCGGAATCTGTATTTTTGACAAATGCCCCTCATGACTACTATGCGGTTCTGCACCCAGAACCGCTATGCTTTCTGTCCTCTGGTGTTGAGAGCCATTAGACAATGTTGATTCTTTCAAATGAGACTTAAGGAGTCCTGGGCCAACATGACTTTTAGTGACCTCAATCTTCTCCTTCCTCCACATGGTGGGAGCACCTAGGTCACAGTGGAATACCAGCCTCTGGACACAGTTGATTAGTCTAAGAATGGGCCCTCGACCCTGGCTGCGCCAAGGTGTCCTTTCTCTGGGACTTTTAGATTTGGAGCCAAGAGAGTTGTGCAGCCTTCCTCATGGTCGGGATTGTTATGTATGAAGCGATAATCTCGCTGATACCCTATTTCCCACCCTGTGGAGTGGAAAGAGGAGGAGGCTGGTCCGTAGAGAGAGAAGGTTCAAGGTGACATACAGACAAAAGGAGAGAGGCCAGAGAGAAGGTGAAATCCCAGCAGCATTCAAGTCCTGCTTCCTTTTGTCCCTAAGACTCAATTTCGAAGAGATTTCAAAGAGTTTCGAAGAGATGCTCCTGTGCACTTATTTTTCCTTCGTGTGTCAGCTGGATGTATGATGTGTGTCATACATCAACAGAGGCATAGCTAATTCACAAGTTTATGTAGTTCCTTTCTCTCCAGGCACAGGCCCCTAGTATCACCTCCCACACCTGTCCTTCTAGGAGAGTAGTAAGGACGCAGTTATGGGAGCCATGCCATCTAAGTCTTGGTGACAATGAGGCTTTACAAGTCCGGGTATCGTAGAGGGTCTATCATAAGTCAGAGTCTGCTTTCTTCTCCGTGATATACTTTCCTGATTCTCCAGGTCAAATCTCACTGTGCAGCCAAATAGCCATGCAGATGGGCTTAAGGTGCAGCAGCATGACCGAGGTGGCCCATCCTTTGGAAAATTATGGAATAAGTCCTAGACCATAGAACCTATACTCATCATATTTTTAAAGGTTGATAAGACACACAGTAGTAGGTGCTGTTGAAGTAATCATCACCAAATAGTCAAGAAATATATGCTGAATATCTCATTTAAACTGAAGATGGTGTTAGGTCTGGGTATTCTGAATGGCACATAGCCACCGTCCCATGGGGTCTGAGTGATGGAGGACACATACACATGAAGACACAGAAGGGGCAAGATGACAATGAACAAGGCGTTAAGGAGGGCAGAGGTGGGGATTCAACTCTAACACGTGCACACACCCCAGGCCACTCCCCAGGCAGGGTCGGGGAGAGGTGTGTTAGGAGGAGCTGGTAGGCCCAGGTTTTGCCCTTACTCTGCCGTGCACTCCTCCTTCTGGGATCACTAGACCGGCCTATGATTTTTGATCTTCCCGGGCTTTGATGTCCAGGTTTCTCTTTGATGCTATGAGATGCCCCAGTATCTTTCTGATACATCTCCTATTTTCCTAAGATACTCATTCATGTATTTTAAACATATTTATGGAGCTTCGACTATTCACCAAGCACTGTGTTAAGTGAAAAGTTGAACTGGCTTCTGTTTCTGTCACTTACAACCAAAAGTGTCTTAGCTAATACACCCAGGTATTATTAAGTTTATTTTACAGGTATAAATGTGGAGGACAAGAGGGCATGAATGAGCCTAAACTAAGAGCCTTAGCCAAGAAGGGTGGATATAGAAAATATACCCTTGTCTGGGCTCTTTCCACTGCACTTCACTGCCTCGGGGAGATACTTGTCAAACTTTCTCTGCATTCTGCTCAGATCGGAAGGTGAATGTGCGTGGTGTGTTACCCCAAGAGGGAAGCACTAACAACCCCCTGAGTAAGGCTGAGGAATTTGATGACATTCTTAACTTTTAAGGCAGTACAACATGATAATTATAAAAATGAATTTGTGGACCAATAAATCTGAACCAAAAACCAAATAAATTCTCACCTTGCTGGGCAGATGACCTTGATTAACTTACTGAGTCTCAGTATCCTTCTCTGTAAAATGGGGATAATTATAACTACCACCGTGTTTGTCATGAAGCTTCGCTGAGATAATAATGCATGTAAGCACTAAACGCTGCATGCCTGGCATAGATTAGGCACTTGGTGAGTACCGTTTGTTAAGATGATGATGATGATGATGATGATGTTGATGATGATGATGATGTTGATGATGATGATGTTGATGCTGCTGCTGACCAACCAAATTATTCATCTTGGCAGAAGCACTGTGGCCCTCAGGTGGTTAATATTAAGCAATTCTATTCAACAGGTTAGCCTGTTTAGTTTCCTAGCAGCTATATTTTAGGACTGGTATTGGTGTGTGCTGTGGGGTCGGTGAGTGGTTGGCCCTGGGTGTCTTTACTTTATCCAGGTAAGGTTGCCTTTGCTATTGTTCATGCTGAAGACCTTTGGGGAGCTCCAGCCAAGTATGTCATCGGGCCCTGGAGAGCATCTAGAGTGGCTTTGCACTGGAATTTGTACAAGGTGTTCTGCCGCCCAGCTGAGTCAGAATTAGTGGTGTTCTAGATAAGGCAGAGACTCCACCCAGACGCTTAGAGTGTCAGCAAAGCCTCTTTGCAAAAAAAAGGTCACTGGTCTTCTTTCATCCAACAGCAGAAACTCCCAGCCCACTGGGTTCATTTTGGAAGCTGTGGTGGGCTTGTCTGCCATGCACTTGCTATTAAAATCTCAGTAACGGGGTAAGTCATCTTCCCATGTTCCTTGGTGCTTGCTTGGCACTGAGGTTGGTAGTACGAGGAGAGAGTCCCCACCCGAGGAATGAAGCGAAGCCCAAGCCTGGAGGTAAATCCCTAGCAGGTCCCAGGGCAGGCAAATCATTAAATGTCTGTAAGGGGGCTGTGAATTAGAGATGTCCCTCAGGCTGGACCACAATGCCACAAACCCTTCAAGGACAGCTACAAAGGGAATTTTTAAAATCTCAAGGTTATTTGTATAATTTTAGAAGTTTAAGGTCGTGTATAATAAAAATCATATATTATTTAAATGCCACTCCGTTTTTTTTCCCTATAAAGTATCTGGGGGAGGCAGAGAGAAAGAGAGAGAGAGAGAGAAGAGAGAGAAAGGGGCAAAGATAGAGACCAAAGCAGAGAGAGAGAGCTTTCAAATATCATTTAATGCCTAAATGTCACAGGCTTAAAAAATTCAACAGAAATCTCATGCATTCTTTCCCACAGGGGGCTACCCTTTAAACAATGACCTTTAAAAAAACCCAAGCAGACAAACAGCCCTCATACTGATGACGTGTGTTCTTTTTCAGCATGGACATTCTGCTGTTGACAGGATGAATTTCATCAGCCCAAATGGTCAGTATTTGGGGTGGTAGATCCTAGGATCTAACAGATTCTTATGGACCACATCTGTCTGGGGTGATTGAGTTCCTGGTTCTTTCAAGATGGGATGATTTAAATAATTGTCCTTTACTGCGGTTGTAAAAATTCCATTCTGCCTTTCTAGCTACGGTGATTTATTTGAAGACCCCAGGGGCAGGCAGGGTTGGAGTGCAGAGTAAGCTATAGGTAAACATATCAATTACATTGCAGGTATTACTTCCCCAAAGATCTCAAAAAATGGCTCAAAAAGCAATGTTTCACAGTGGGAAGGGCATGGTTCTTGAAGTCTGAAGGCCTGGGCTCGTGCCTTGGCAACATTAATAAGCTCCCAGAGGGAGCTACAGTGCAGCCACACAGAGAAGTCTTTCCAGGTAATTGCAGATGTTTTGCAAGGCTACTGGAGATAGCAACTCTCTTGAGAAAATAATTAATAAGAACTCTGCTTAAAGTCAGCACTTTGAACGATTGCACACTGAGAGACTGATAAATCTCTATAATTAATATTAAACGTGTTGATACGTGGAAGTGACCTTCCCAGCTCAGACCGGTGTGGAATCAGACCAGTTCGGTCAAGTTAAGCAGGTCCTGGGTGATACAGAATAGAGATCCAGGTAGGGTCTACACACAGAAATTCTTTTCCTATCTAAGGGGTTCACTAACTGTTGGCAAAGGGGATTGGAAGTTGTGTCTGAATTTCGCTCTATGTAGTATGATTACGAATCTTCTCTTCTCAGTCCTTTGCCAGGCCTCAAATACAGCAGCCCTTTCAGGTATTAAGAGAAAAGTGGGCTCTGTAAATAGTTGTCTATACTCACTGTCTTCAATTCTTTTCTTCCATCCTCTCTTGAATCCGTTGTAATGAGGCTTGTCAAGGTCCCCAGGGACCAATGATGAAGCTAGTTGTCAGTTATTCTCCTTGAACTAACTCTCAAAAGCATTTGACTCGGTTGATCACCCCTTCCTTCCTGAAATACTTTCTTTTTTTGGCTTCCAGAAGACCATAGTCTCCTGGTTTTCCTATTGTTCCTCCTTCACCACCACCACCCCCATTCCTTCTTAGTGTTCTTTCCTGGCTTCTGTTAACCTTCCTGAGATTTTAACCATAGAGAATGCCAGGGATCAGTCAATGAACCTTGCCTCCTCTTTGCCTACATCCAGTCCTTGGTGATCAGATCCATGCGATGGTTTTAACAACCATCTCTAGGCTGATGCATAAGAAATCACCATTTTATGGGTCCAAGGGGTTGAATATCAGTACTTTCATATGGTTAAACCTAATGACTCCCAAACGTCATCGCCCATGAGCTCCAGGTACCTCCATCTACTTGGATATGGGGCTTGATATTTTCTCTGGGATGTCTAAGACGCATTACAAGCATAATATTCTTGCTTATTTCAGTTAATGACAAGTTCATTTTTCCAGTTGTTCAGCTAAAAATCCTTGAATCCTCTATTCCCCTGACAACCAACATCCAATCCATCTGCAAATCCCTTTGACTCTAACTTCGAAATATATCGAACCCTGACAACAGTTACCGTCCCCTCTACATGTTGGCTCATAGTATTATAATCTCTCACCTGCCTTATGCAATGCTTTCTAACTGGATCCTTGCTTTGTCCGTGCCCCGTAAAACAGCAGGGGAACTGCTGTTAAAACACAATTTAGATCATGTCAATTCTTTGCTTAAAACCTCTGACTTACTCCGAGTTAAAGTCCAAGTTCTTGCAATGGCTTCCCAGTCTCTGGAGAAATCTGGTGGCTGTTTCTTCCCTAGACTTAACACTGGACTTCTCCCTCTCGCCCACTCCAGGCACACTGACTACTTGTTGTTCTTCTAGACATGTTTCTGCCTCAGGACCTTTGCACTGGCTAGTTTTTCCACCTGGAATTCCTCTCCCCTGGATAGGCTTATGGTTCAGTTTCTTATTGTTCTGCTTTGGAACCCACTATTTCCACTACCTGCCACTATGTGCCAGTCTGTGTGCCACGTGCTATGGATACAGCGATGGCAAAACTATAGCAGTTCTTACCCTTGTGGAGCTTCTATTTAGTGGGGGGGGACATATACTAACTGAATAATTGCACAAACATGCAGAAGTGGAGCTCAGATGAGTGCTGTAAAAGAGAGATACTCGTGCAATGAGAGCTTAATGGAAGGATCTGGGGAGGCTTCTCAGAGGAGGTGATACTTGAGCTGGGGATGATGGAGGGCCATGGTTCTCTCTGTGCGCTGATTAGCGCACACGTGGACCTGTGACTCTTGCTAGGTCAATGACTGTCACCAGGCCTCCATTCCCTGGGGGTTTTCTATCAGGATGTGGGAGAAAGTGATCCCTTTTTTCCAGGTAGCTGAGCTATTGGCTGTGAGCCCAGAGCTGCTGGTGGTTACATCTCTGTGGTTGGAAGGATCTTACCTGATGGAGGAAAGAATCAAGACCACATTAGAAAAACTTAGATGGGTTGGATGGAGAGTTCTGACAGTAGGGGAGGCTCCTGATCCAGTGTCCCCAAATCCAATTCTTTCTCTGGGTTATATGAGCCATTAAACTAGTTGGGCAGTTTTAGCAAGTTCAGTTTAGCGATTTCTGTCCCTTGGGATATGTACCTCCTGACCAATCTTCTTCCCTCCATAAGAGGAGCAGAAGGGTGCATCTCTGGGAGAAAGAGCACAGCTTGACAAGACCCAGAGCCTCCTTCTCAGGTTATCTCCGCCTCCTCAGCATCTGGAGTCTCTTCCTCACAAGAGCCGCATCAAAAGGGAGGAGGGTCATGGATTCTGGTGGATTTGAGGGCAGCCGTGACAATGATCATGGACAGAGCTGAACCAGGTGGGGCCTCAGCTGCTTTATCAAGTGTTCTCACCTTTTCTAAAAGTTAAGGTCTAGAGAAAAAAACCTCTCTGAGCCCAAGATTAAATACTTATCATGAAATGTTTCCTTTCTCTTTCTTATCTCTTACAGTAGACGCTTCCTGGTATAAAATGTAAGAAACCCTTAGGGTAAAAAGTAAGCCTCTCTTTGTCTTCTCCAGTCATGAGTTCCTCTCCTTAGAGACAGCTTCTGGAGTATCCTTCCAGAGGAATTTTACACACAGACAAGGGAGTAGGTAACTCTGAGTGCATATGGTTTCACACAAATGGTTTCCTTCTATGCATGCTATTCTGTCTCTGGATCTTAGTACTTACTGTATTTTTGGTTATTGTTTCATATAAGTGCACATAAAGTGGTCTCAGCATTCTTATAAGTTCCAGAACATTCTATCGTGTAGAGGTATACGTGCTTAACCAGCTCCCAAATAAAGGATTGTTTCCAGTCTTTTGCCATTATCAAAACTTTTCCGAGTGTTCAAAAGATGATACACACATCTTTGGGTCTATGGACAGGGCTCTCGGTAGGGTACATTGGGTGATGTTTTCCCTTTAATTTTCATTTTGTCCTCCTCTGGATCTGAAATGCACTCTCTCTCTTAGTCCAGAGAGGGGGTATCATTAGAAGAAGATCGTAGAATAAGTGATGAGCTAAGTCAGAATTACAACTCGGATGCCAGGCCTCCTAATCCATCCAGCATTGCCTCTGCCCACTTCCACGTGGCCCCCTGGCTCACCAGAGAAGCAGGCAACAGCAGCTGAGCTGGGGAAGGTGCAGGAGTGGGGCTGGGGGAGGGAGGGTGATTATGCCCAAGCTGTTGATAAGGCAAGGCGACAAGGGAGGGCTCCATCCAGGGTGCTTAGGACCTGGGGAAGAAGCTGAAGGTGCACGGCCCAGAAAATGAACTTAGGAGGGAAAACCAAAGGCAAGTATCCATTTTTCTCTTTTTCCATTGTAACAGAGCTTTTAGCTGGGCTTATGGCCACCCAGAATAAAAATTATTTTCCAGCCTCCCACTGGAGGCTGTAAAGTGATGTGTCATGTGACAGCCTCCAGGGACCCTTGTTAAAAGGCAAGGTCTGGGGCTTCCCCGGTGGTGCAGTGGTTGAGAGTCCGCCTGCCGATGCAGGGGACAGCAGTTTGTGCCCCGGTCCGGGAGGATCCCACATGCCGCGGAGCGGCTGGGCCCGTGAGCCGGGGCCGCTGAGCCTGCGCGTCCGGAGCCTGTGCTCTGCGGCGGGAGAGGCCACAGCAGTGAGAGGCCCGCGTACCGCAAAAAAAAAAAAAAAAAAAAAGGCAAGGTCTGCCCCCTCGTCTTCCTCATCCTGCCCTGCTGCCTGGAGTGCAGGTGCCCTCACGCAAGGCTGTAGGACCAAGGCCATAACTTAGGGATGGAAAGAGGGTGCTGGAGTGAGCCTGGGTCCCTGACAACCTTGTGGATCAGAGCTCTCTTATAGCCTGGACCTCAGGCCTCCAGACTTTCACCTGAGAGATTAAAAACTAGTGTGCAAAAGCTCGGAATGTTTTGGGTTTCGTTGTGCAGCTGAATTGAATCTTACCTGAAACTGAAGGCCATGGTTGAGTATGCTGAGTTCTTACGGTTCTGACAATGGATTTGTCCTGGGCTACCTGAGCTCCGTTTGCTAGATCACCTGTCAGCCTTGGTCAGGGGTGTAAATGGAACCATGATAGTGCTGGGGATGGGCCTGAGGAGTCAGGATACCTAGGTCCTCAGCTGGTTCTGCTGATGCCAGTAAGTTTATGCAAAGACTTTATGCAAAGAATTCCCTTTCCCCGGGTCTCAGTTTCCTAATCTGGAAAATGAGACGTTTGAATCAGAAAACCTCTAAGGTCCTTTCCAACTTGATGCTCATAGCTCTGGCTCGGATGGTTGACCTGGGTCTCTCTCCCTTCCCAGCTCTGTCCTCTAACTCCTCATGGCATTTCACTGGTCTCGCCCTTGGACCATGCTCAGATTTTGCCATGCATCTCCCTTCTCCTTGAAGTTCTCTGAGGTCAGGCCCTTGGGCTTCTTCCTGTCATACCCTTGTCTAGCTTCTAGAATACCGCCTTGGGTATAAAGAGTATTCCGTACACCTTTGTCAAACAGACGATCTCACACAGACACAGCTGGAATATGATCCCGGATCTTTCATGCCCTACTCCCCCGGCCCGCCCCCCAGCTCCAGCCCATGCTGGTTCCACTTTGGCCCCGTGGAAGCTGGGAGGGAACAGCAGTCCACACCCACCTTCCCCTGCTGGAACTTTGCCTCCCTCAGAGCTGCACCCACACAGGGTTTCCCTGCCCCAACTTGTTGCTAATTTTGGTCTCTGTGGCTTGGTCCTCCTCCGCCATAACTTCCTGTGACGTCCTCAGGTCCCCATCTCCCAGCCAGGGACCGAAGGAAGGGAGATACCACTGAATGCCCTGGCGGGGGGGCGGGGGCGGGGTGGGGGAGGGGTTCTTTGCTGAGGTCTTCTATCTCTTTCCTTTCCAGTAGTTTTTTCCTCCTCATTCTTATCCCTCCCACTCAGGAGCTTTGTGATCATCCTCCTAGTGCAGACACCAAAAGCAGAAGGAACAGAGTGGGTGAGCAACTTCCCCTGGGTTACACAGCGGGAAGGTCTCTGTGGGCAATAAGTTTCTTGGGGGCTGCCTTCAGCAGAAGGTGACAGAAAAGGGTAAAGACCCCAGTCCTGTAATGTTCCCATCCATCTTTGCTCCGTGCATATCATAATCTCTCTCTGTGGCTGGGAAATGCCCACCCTGGTTTGGCAGTAGGGTTTGGATCTTTTTGGGCATCTGAACCTTCCTCCACGCCCCTTCCCCTCTCTTTCTTACTGCCCACAGCTCATCAGTCTCCACCACAGGGCAATTCCAGTCCCTGCCTCCTGGTCTCCGCTCTCCTCTGAACCGTGCTAGGGGCTGTCACCTACACGGCATGACACCATTACCCTGCACAGTCGGTAGCCTCACTATTCTCATTCTAGACATGAGGACATTGAAGTTCAGAGACGTCTAGTGACTTGTCCAAGGTAACACCCTGGGTAACGTGTAGGGCTGGGCTCTGAAATCATGTCCTTAGCCCCCAAGCCCAGGGCTCTCTCCTTTGCAGCCTACATGGGGTGGGGGCAGCCATGCTTTCTTCTTTTTTTTTTTAAATTAAATTAATTAATTAATTTATTTTTGGCTGTGTTGGGTCTTCGTTTCTGCACGAGGGCTTTCTCTAGTTGCGGTGAACGGGGGACACTCTTCATCGCGGTGTGCGGGCCTCTCACTGTCGCAGCCTCTCTTGTGGCGGAGCACAAGCTCCAGACGCGCAGGCTCAGTAGTTGTGGCGCACGGGCCTAGTTGCTCCGCGGCATGTGGGATCTTCCCAGACCAGGGCTCGAATCCGTGTCCCCTGCATTGGCAGGCAGATTCTCAACCACTGCGCCACCAGGGAAGCCCAGCCATGCTTTCTTCCACTCTCCCGGGGAGTGGCTTTATTGGAGAAGAACACAAGCTCCACAGCTCCACATCAATGGAGCACTGACTCTGTGCCAGGCTTGGCTTGAGCTCCTTCAATCCTCACCACACCCTACGCAGTAGGTACCACTACTCTCTTTGGTTTATAGCCAGGGAAACTGAGGCCCAGAGAGATGAGTGACTGATCCGAGTTAACATATCTAGTAGTTGACAGAAGTGTCAACTTGAACCCAGGACCAACAGCTTCAGTGCTTAAGAATGGTGCTGCCTTCCTGAAAGGAAAAGCACAGGTTTGGGAGAGCTATATATAGGTCTGGGTTTGAAGCCCCGCTTTGCCACATCTAGCAGGTGCCGTCTCTCTCACCTGGGCCCCTAGATAGGCAACGGGCGTGCTGCCCTGCAGTGTTGGGTCATGTGGACACAAGAGAGGCATCTAGAGATAAAGCTCATTATAAAGTTCTGGCCCTGGGTGCAGGGTAGGGGCTCAGTCAACCTGAGTTCCTTTCTTCTCTTTCTAGGCTTCAGCTAAGGTTCTCTGGCCTCAGACCACAAAGGAAGGATCTTAGATTACAGGGAAGAGGGTGTTCTACTGAAGTTGGAGCCGGCTTCTTCCTGGTCCAGGCAGCTTGCCCTTTTCATCTTCCTGGACCTTGCTCCGAGGGGCTGGGGGAGAGACTGTGCCCTGTGTCTCCCTCTCTGTTTTACAGCCTGAAGTTTAATCTTCTCCCCTCCCTGCCCACCCTGGCGTCCCCTTTCCAACTCCCTAGCACACTGCCCGTGGGTTTCTACCATGGAAAGGCCCTACTGCCTGAACTCCTATCTGCTTCCTGTGGTTAATATTGGGGCAGGTGCTTTGAGTGGGAACCTCTGTCTGAGTCACTGTCCCCTCCGCAGCTCCCACTGACTCAGCATTGGGCTTCCCTTCCTGTCCCCATCCCCCCCGCCCCCAGGTGAGCTGCTCCCTGCTCCACTCTGACCACGGGCTCCTCCTTTACCAGCCGCTCAGAGCCTCTGAGAGAGGGAGGGCGGGGCTCAATTTCAAGGCCCCACTCCTTCTGAGCAGCTGCTCTGAACCAGGCCCTGTGCTAAGCATTTTCTGTGCATTACCTTATTTGACTCTCAAAACATCACTGTGTGGTCACGATTAGTTACTAACAGTTTCCTCTTGGAAGCTCAGGGAGGTTAAGGAATTTACCCCAAATCGCATAGCTAGGCAGAGCCACGACTCAAACCCATGTCTGGCGGACTCCAGATCCCAGGTTCTTAAACACACTGTCCTGTGCGATATTTGGTCCTGAAGCAGAGGGAAAGACGGACAAGAGTCCGTCTAGCTGGGAGAATTTGGATACCCCATCACACACTCAACTTTGGGGGAAAATTTGGCTCCTGGGCGCCCACTTAGAAGTCACAAGTTGCCCTGGGATTTCCCAGAGACCAAAGAAGGCCACCATGTGTGGGAGGGAGGAAGTGTGAATTTCCAGGGGCCGGAGGGGTTCTCAGTGCTTGGAGTCCAGTGGTGCTGGGCAGTCCAGTGGTGGTTTCCTATAATCTAAGATTCTTCTTTGGTGGAGGGGTGGTTCTCATCTCCTCGGAGGTCTGGGTTACTTGAACTGGGCTGTTCATTCCCTAGCAGACCTTCACAGAGGGCCCTGTGTGTACTCACACTCTGCCACCAAGGCTCTCTGGGTAGTAAGAGAGACAGAAGTGACAACATGTATTGGCATGGCTGGTGACAAGGGCTATGGTGGAAGCAGGCAAAGAAGGAAGGCTTTGAGGAAGGCTCTGAAGAAGAGCAAGGACCCACTCTCCCCAAGGTCTCATGTAGAGTGATGGGAGGTCAGAGAGTGCTGGGTTCAAATCCAGGCTCTGACGCTTCTGACCTAGGGGATCTCCAGCAGATTTTCTCTGAGCTTCAGTTTTGCCATCATGAAATGGGGATAATCCTGTCTACTTCACTGGAGTGTTGTGCCTGGTAAATAAGATGGGTTTTTTTTTTTTTTAACATTCCGTTGTTTTTTAAAAAATTTTATTTATTGATTGATTGATTTTTGGCTGTGTTGGGTCTTCATTGCTGCATGCGAGCGGGGGCTACACTTTGTTGTGGCGCGTGGGCTTCTTATTGAGGTGGCTTCTCTTGTTGCAGAGCACGGGCTCTAGGCGCGTGGGCTTCAGTAGTTGCAGCACGTGGGCTCAGTAGTTGTGGCTCGTGGGCTCTAGAGCATAAGCTCAGTAGTTGTGGCTCACGGGCTTAGTTGCTCCGTGGCATGTGGGATCTTCCCGGACCAGGGCTCGAACCTGTGTCCCCTGCATTGGCAGGCGGATTCTTAACCACTGCACCACCAGGGAAGTCCAATAAGGCGGGTTTTAAAGCCCTGAGAGGTATCAGATGCTACTCTCTGTTTCCATCCCCACCTTGTCCTGTCATCAAAAAATACTTGCAGGAACAATCTTCCCAGCAGCCATGGTTGCTGTCAAAGTCAATGGCTTGATCCTCAAGTTAGACAGTAGCTCTGAGCTCTACTACTCTTTTGTCCTGATCACAGAGGGTTTTAGATAAGAGATTGAGGAGAATTGGGGGTCATTCCCATACCTCTTCTTAAAAACAAAGCAAAAGAAAACAAAACAAGCAAACAAACAAAAAAAATCCCAAAACTAAAAATGGTGTTACAATGTCAACTGATGGGGAATTGGGAACTTTAACTCGCAAAGATGCTACTTAACCCTCAAAACTGGGAGGCTTTACAGGCTGGATTAAGAACACAGATTCGAGACCCAGACTATCTAGGTTTGCTTCTTGGCTCCATGATGCTCAAGCTGAATGAACTTGGACACTTTTCTTATAATGCCCAGTACCCTTGCATTGGGCCTTATCTTCCTCAGCTGAGAATGGGGATCCTAAGAGTACTACTAGGGTCTTCCTCCTGGAGAACATGTGAGGCCAAAATAAGATAGCATGTGTCAGGAGCTAAGCACAGAACCTGGAGTATAGGAAGCTCTCAAAAAACATTAGCCCGTCTGTTACTGCTTGGAAACTGCGGTTTAGCCTTAGAGAGTGGCAGTGCTGGCCGGGACTCTGGGGTCATCTAGATGCATGGTTTTCACCTGGGGGGCTCCAGGGTGTATGGACGTGCCCCAGGAGCGCCTCGTCAGATTCCAGAGAGGAGTAGGCAGGCCCACCCATCCTCTGCCTCTGCCCCTGCTTGGGGTTCCCTGTAAAAGTTGTTTGGATAAAAGTGTGTGTGTGTGTTGACAGGGTTGGGGGGTGGGTGGTTCTATTGTTTTTTTTTAGAAGTTTGAAATCTACAGATTTGTGTCAGTGATTTCCAGCTCCCTCTACCCCATGAGGACCTTTGACTATCTTTTCATCATAAACCCCAGGGTTGGAAGAGTTTGGTCTACCTCCAAACTACATGTATTTAGCAACGACGTGTAAGATTTTTAGCTCTGGTTAAGGTATTTTGGAAAGACCTTTGGCAACACTTACAATTAGGAATCGTCATTGTCTATTTCAGAGTCTGAGAAGAGACTGGGGCCCTAGGCCTGGGACTTGGACCCCCTCCACTCCTTTTCCTACATGGGACCATGTCTTCTGAGCACCTTCTATGAGCATCATCTTCTTTAACTTTCACAAGCATCCTTTGCTCCGATCTTCATTTTAGACTCAGAGAACAGAGCACAGAGGCATGGGCGGGGGTTGGTGGTGGTGGTATGTATCACTGCCCATTTGATAAATGGTTTTCAAAGTCCCAGCCCACAGGCTTCCCTGGTGGTGCAGTGGTTGAGAGTCTGCCTGCCGATGCAGGGGACACGGGTTCGTGCCCCGGTCAGGGAAGATCCCACATGCCACGGAGCGGCTGGGCCCATGAGCCATGGCTGCTGAGCCTGCGTGTCCGGAGCCTGTGCTCCACAACGGGAGAGGCCACAACAGTGAGAGGCCTGCGTACCACACACACACACACACACACACACAAAACAAAGTCCCAGCCCACTGAAGCTTTATATATTTTCTGCATGAAAACTAGAGGCTTGTAGGATCTGTCCACTTTTTTTTCCAAGTCGTCCCAACTCTTCTAAACATTGCACTGTTATTTGGAATTCATTAATTGGTTCCCTCTGTTGCAGAGCTATGCAGGAAGGTACAGGTGAGAGAACTGTGTTAAGCCACAAGTGGTCTGTGTTTGATTTCATTCCTTACATCTCCTCCACGACTCCACGCTACAATTTATTCACGCATACACATGAGCATACTCTAAGGAATACATGCTCAGAAACAAGGTGTCTGCAGCAGAACCCCAGACATATACACTCCACAACACATCTGTTCTTTGAGGCATAAACATGGAAGCGGATGCATACAGAGACGGTCAGATACTCGGACTCTTATATGTATCCAGATACAAAGAACCATAGCTACACAGCATGCACACACATACACGTACACCCTAATTGAAATGAATTCTCTTTGAAGCCCGTTTGACCAGATGTCTTTGGAAAGAAGAAGGGATATAGGATTTACAAAAAGGAAAAGTGCAACGATAACAGGGTAAACTCACATGCTCACTAAACTGGCAAAAAAAAAAAAAAAAAAAAGTAAGAGGGGAGTGGAATAATGACACCCAATGCTGAGGACTACTTTCTATAAAACAAATGTCTTTATACATTGCCACTAACAAAGAAATGGTTGCTTTTGTTTGGAAACATCTTTCTTATCGCTCCAGTAGTCAGATGTGTTTATACTCTCTTTTCCTGTAATTCCACTTCTAGGAAGTTAATCTAAAAACATCAACAAGAAGAAAATTTGACTTATAGAAAAGTAGCCACAACACTGTTACTTAGGAAATAGTGGTAGCCAGATAAATATCTACAATTAAATCCCGTCATCTCAGTTTGAGGGAATCTTTTCCAGCCACATCACAATGACAATTATGAAGACTAGGGAACATCACAGAAAATATTTGTGATAAAGTCAGTGAAAAAGAAGAGCACAAAACTGGAAGTTCACCGTGGATGGGATGAGATGAAGATTTGTCTACAAAGAGCTAAACAATGGAAAGTGAGAAACGAACAGTTCTTTGAGAGAGATATGACTATTATTGATTTGGTTTTTTGTTTGCTTACTTTAATGTTGTTATAATAAAGATTTCAGTTCCCAAAGCTATCTGTAATATAAAAAACCCAATGTAAGTCAGCCTGACAACTGCAGTAAAGATTTAACCCACTCGCGGATAATGGACCCTTAGCAACTCCTATGTTTGAGGGGCTGTATACACAGACATGTACATCTCTAAGAATGCCATGTGTACATTGGACTTGGTCAGCCTCCCAGCCTCAACCTACCAGAGTCTTAAATGACAAGCTAAGAATTGTCCATGGTGCTTCACAGGCCTAAGGCTCACCTCTGTTATTCTTCCAAGCCCTAAACTTGACTATTTCCAGGTGATCTATTTAATACCAATATCTGACCTTGCAGCTCTTGATCCTTGGAGATAAGACTCCAGTTGGTGAACAAAGTTATTCAGTAGGGCCAGAGACCAAGTAAGGCCTAGCCTTTCCATGAACTAGCTCTGTGACCTTTGACCAAACTTGTTAGCATTCATTGAAAACTGACCGCTTGGGTGCTGTGGTGGATGCCCTACACCAGTGGCCCTCAACCTTCAGGAGCCCCAGAATCACCTGGAGGGGGTTTCTTGTTGATACAGAGGTTATTGGGCCTCTCACCCTGTGACAGGACTCAGTAGGACTGGAGTGGGGCCCAGGAATTTGCATTTCTCACAAGTTGCCAAGTGATGTTGAAGCTGCTGACCCGGTATGGAGGGCCACTTGATCTACATATATTTTGCTCCAAATAACCTTGCAAATGAAGTGCCTTAAATATTACTCCCATGAACTAAGAGGATAGAGAACTTGAGTGACTTGGAAAGTCATTTAATCTTCTTGGTAATAAGAGTACCTCCTTCTCTTTCAAGAACTGAAATATGGAATTGATGTGACAATCCAGATACTAGTCATTTGCTCTGATGTGAATACCAATACACACACACACACACACACACACACACACACACATCCTCTCCTCTATTATAGAGACCCACTGCCAGCCTGCCTTCTTCTTCAACATGAACTATCTCCAGGGGTCAGTTTCCTGTTTGTTTTTTTGTTTTGTTTTTCAGTCAATGAGAATGAACTGACTTAGATGGTCAACTTAGAAACTTAGATGGTCAACTTAGGAACCTGCATGGTTTCTGCCGTCACCAGGGATCCTCCGCAAAGTGACAACATGTAGTGCTAGTGACTCTGCAGATGACCCAGGCTTTGTGGTCTCAGGCTTCTCAGTGTATCCACTGTGCTGCCTGGGTGAGCTGCGTGCTGGGAGCATGCAGGAGAGCTACTGCTCTGCAGCTGTGTGCCAGCGGTCCATCTCTGTGCATCTCAGCTGTAGTATGGGGAAAATAACACCGACCTTCATCAGGTAGTGGTGAGGGTTCAATGAGCTGGCACAGGTAAAGAGCACAGACTGGTACCCAACAGAGATTTTCCTGGGACTTGATGACATGGCTCCAAACTTGACATAAAAGAGTAAAAGGGTGAAAATAGCCAGAACACTTCTGGTTGAAACACAAAAAAAAACAACAAAAAAAGAGAGGAGGGCCTTACTTAACCAGATGCAGTGATAAACAAGGTGACCAATGAAAAGAAAGTCCATGAACAGAACCACGTATGTATGATGCTATGGTATATGATATGGCTTGTATGTCACATCAATTCAAAAATTAGGCCTGGAAAAATGGCAGTCCATATGGAAGAAAAGATTAAATTGGATCCTTACATTACACCATATGCAAAAATCAACTGCAGATGGTTAAATGTTAAAAATACGCCCCTGAAAATTTTAATAGAATACCTTAATAGAAATATCTTTTGAACTTTGGAGAAGGGAAAGATTTCTTAAACAAGATACAAAAATGTTGACTCTAAAAGAAAAGAATGATACATTTTTCTGTATTAAAATTAAGAGTTTTCTTTCTTAAAAAGACAACTTGAAAATAAGCTACAGGTACTTCCCTGGTGGTTCAGTGGTTAAGACTTCGCGCTCCCAGTGCAGGGGGCCTGGGTTCGATTCCTGGTCAGGGAACTAGATCCTGCATGCTGCAGCTAAGACCGGCGCAGCCAAAGAAAGAAAGAAAGAAAGAAAAAAGAAAATAAGCTACAAATCGTAGACTATATGGCAATCCACATCCTAACAAAGGATTATATAAGAATGTATCAAGAGCTCCTTGATATCTGTGAGAGACTCTATTCTTGTTTAAAATGATTCAGAATATATTGCCGTACATCATTGGCTTTGGGCTGGGCCATGTAACTTCCTTGAGCCAACGGAATGTGAGCAGATAGGACATGTGTCATAGCTTAGCAGAAGCTTTAAAAGCTTTGCAAGTTTCTTTTTCCTGGATCCTCTGCCAGGAGAATGACATATCCTAAACAAGAGCTGTTCCTTTAGCCTGAGCCCAGGAGTGGGAAGACGTGGGGCAAGGAGCTGACTCACAGGTTGGAGCAGAGATGCAACTGACCTGCAGACTTGAGAGCAAAAAGGAACGTGTCTTGTTATAAGCCACCGATTTGGGGGATGAGGCGGAGGGTTGTTATGGTAGCGAAAGCTGACCAATATGGAAACTAATACCTAGCAGTGGGGTGCTGTGCTACCCAAAGAATAAAATGTGTGGTTTTGGCTTTGGGGCTGAGTGGCAGGCAGGGAAGTAACTGCTCTAGGGGGCTGGAAAACGAGCAAGCTATGTAATGTAATAGTGAAACATTTGGAAAAACTGACACATGTGATCATTTGGAAGGCAGAAAATACACCTACTGAATTTATGGCTTTGGGAGAAGAAGTTATGAGACAGAATGTTGTTGGTGTGTTACTAAGTACATTTCATCAGCTACAAGAAAGAGATGACAGCAGAGAAGACTGGTTCATTTGCAAGCAGAATTGAAAGAGAACATAGAAAGTGTAGAAATTGTAGGGTTTGCATGATGGAAAGGTGCAATCATCTGTTAGGTCAACCTCTGCAGCCTGCAAAATATTCTCAAAATAGGAACTAGCTTTAGGGGCAGTATCAAAACAAAGGCATGACCTGGGGTCAAGACCCAACCAAGAACATGCCTGTTACTCCCTTTGTTAAGACCTCTGAGGAGCTTTAGATAGTCCCAGGGAATCCTGCCAGTTCTTTTTCTTAGAAAAGAAACTGAATCTCATTAATCCTGATAGTGTCCAAATACTTGGAGTTATATCTAGAGAAGGATGGAGAGGCATGTCTCAAAGCGCATGTTGTGGCCACTGACACTTGAATTGGCTACTGACCTTTCACAAAAAGTTTTTGAGAGTTCCATCACCAAAAGCGCTGCTGGTCTGGATTAAATAAGACTGACTCTTCAGGACATAAAACGGTCTCGAGCCCCAGACTTTACAGGCAGGAAGCAGACTGATGATATTGATAAGAAAAACACAGACACCCAGAAGAAAAACGATGACAAACAGGAACAGATGTTTCACAGAAGAGGACACACTTAATGATTGATGTGATGGACAAGCGAAGAAATGTTTAACCTCATCACTGTTCAGGGCAATGCAAATCCAGACAAGAAAGAGATCTCAATTCAAAGTGATTTGACTAGCAAAAATGGGAAACTCTGACGATATCAAGTGTTGGAGAGAACATGGATCTACATGATCTCTTACATATGGCTGGTATCTTCAGGCAGCTACTTTAGAAAATGTTTGAAACTGTACTCATAACAGTGACTATCCTAAACCAGCAATTACACTTTTTCATATAGATGTAGTAGAAGTCTTGCTCATACAAAAATGTTCATAGATGCACTGTTTACAATGGCGAAAATCTGGGAAAAACCTCAAATGCCCATCAAGAGAGAGTGGATGAATAAATAGGAGCATACTTAACCAATGGAATATTATACAGCAGTTAAAACAAAATGAACTGCATTGGCACAGTCTGTAATATGGATATATATTAATAGAATACTACTGGCCAAAAAGTAAGTCCCTACAATTATAAACGCTATGATACTCTTTTTATAAAGTAAAAATATATATACTTTAGAAACACACAGAAATTAAAATAAGCAAGGGAATTTGGGATGTTGGTTACCTTGGGTTGAAGGAGTCAGGAAAAATAGTATAGAGGGAAAATACGATTAGAAGCAGGTTATTGTCAAGGTTCTAGCTTTTGTTTGGAGTGGTGGTTCACATGGGTTTGTGGCATTATCAAGAAGAGCTAGAACTTTTTAAAAAAAGGGATTGTTTTGATTGCTTTTTAAAAATTTTATTTATTTATTTATTTAATTTATTTGGCTGTGTCAGGTCTTAGTTGCGGCATGCGGGATCTTCACTGTGGCACGAGGGATCTTCCGTTGTGGCGTATGGGCTCTTCATTGCAGCTCACGGGCTTCTCTCTAGTTGTGTCGCATGGGCTCCAGAACGCGTGGGCTCAGTAGCTGCGATACATGGGCTTAGTTGCCCCGTGGCATGTGGGATCTTAGTTCCCCATCCAGGGATTGAACCTGCGTTCCCTGCATTGGAAGACGGATTCTTAACTACTGGCCCACCAGGGAAGTCCCTTGATTGCTCTTTTATATTTTATTTTGTTTTTAATTGAAGTATAGTTGATTTATAATGTTGTGTTAGTTTCAAGTGTACAGCAAAGTGATTCAGTTATACATTTCTATAAATGTGTGTGTATGTATATATCATTGTTTTTATTTGAGTCATAGACTATTAGAGTTAAAACCATCCTTAGAAGTCAGTTAGCTCTACTGCCTTATTTCCCAAATGAGAAGGCTGAGGACCAGATTGGAGAAGTGACTGACCCAAGTTACACAATTCCTGAGTGGTGCAACCCAGCCTGTTCCTCTTATAATCCTCCTACCTCAGTACTGACACGCTCAAGCCAAGGCTTCATCCTCTTTTACCCTGCCCCACATCTCACCCATCCATCAGTTCTGCTCCGCTCTGACACACCTGGGCCCATCCACTTTGCACAGTGCCCACCCCACCCCACCCCCAGGAGCCAAGCCATCCTCATCTCCCACCTGGACTTCAGCCAGTGCCTCCTGACTGATTCTCCAACATTCTCTCTTGCTCTCCAAAACACCTGCTTCCCATACAGCTGAGAGAGGAATCTTCTTTTTTTTTTTTAAAAAAAGTCAGTTCTTATCTCTCAATTTCTCAGCTGTCTTCCCAAAGCACTTAGAATAAAATTCAGACTCATCATGGCCTCCCAGGCTTCACCTGAGCTGGTCCCTGCCTTCCTCTCAGACTTCATTTCCTACCATTGTGCCCCACCCCTGCCCAAGTTTAATATGCCACTCTCACTGACTTTCTTTCTGGAATATTCCAGGCTGGTCTTTGCATGTAGCAGATGCTGCCAGTAGCCAGCTCACAGGCCTTAGCTAGGCCTTCCGTCTCAGTGCACATAAGCTGCCTTCAGCCCTGGAAGATCACTCTGTCCATGAGCAGGACAGGACAGAAGTGCCAGGGAGCAGGCCTCCCCAGTGACAGACAGGAAGTGGAGTATAAATACCCCAACTCCCTTGCTCCTAGGTGAGATAACTCAGCTGTGTCTCAGCTGTGTGCTCTACACGGCGTCCCAAAGTGTCCCTGGGGAGCCGGGCCCACGACTCACAAAGGAGCTGGCCTGACAACAGGTGCTTTATTAAGTCCTTGTTTTGCTCTCCTGTTCCCTTACTCATCTTTTCTGCACCTCCCAAATAGATTACTTTCTTTAAATCTTTGTCTTGGGTCTTATTCAGAGGGTAGTGTTAAGATACCACATTAGGCCTTTGCACTCGCCATTCTCTCTGCCTAGAATATTCCACCCCTCCAGGTCTCAGCTCAAATGCCAACTCTTTAATCTCCCCTCTGGTCATATCCCATTGTTATATGTCTTCATTGACTTATCTTATTCGAAATTATCTTGTTTATATAATTAACTGAAAAATTATGTCTCTCCCAGGGGGTTAGCTCTACAAGGCAAGCGCCTTGTGTATGTTGGTTCCCAGCACATGGGAAAGTGATTGGCACATAGTAGGCACCCTTTAAATATCTGTTAACTTAGTTAATGAGTATTTTTTGCAGGGAGGGATGTCAAATACTGCATCAAGAGTAAGATTTACAGGGCTTCCCTGGTGGCACAGTGGTTGAGAGTCCGCCTGCCGATGCAGGGGACACGGGTTCGTGCCCTGGTCCGGGAAGATCCCACATGCCACGGAGTGGCTGGGCCCGTGAGCCATGGCCACTGAGCCTGCGCATCCGGAGCCTGTGCTCCACAACGGGAGAGGCCACAACAGTGAGAGGCCCGTGTACCGCAAAAAAAAAAAAAAAAAAAGAAAAGAAAGGAACATGTGCAAAGACCAGGGTGTGTCTGGCAGAAGGGTGTGGAATCCAGTGTAGGGGCACAGAGTGTATATATGGGGTTACAGGTGGCTTAGGTTGTGGCCAGATTAGGAGGCAGATTGCAGGATAAGCTAAGATGTTGGGCAGCACCCAGGGGTGAGTCTCTACCAAGAGGCGGTGCAGACTACTGGTTCAGGATTGAAGCCAGACTGTCTGCATTGGAATCCCACCTTCCCAGCGACTAGCTGAGTAATCTTGGACAACTTCTCTGTGCCTTAGTTTCCTCATCTGTACAATGGGTGTTAATAATAATAACTACTTCCAGGACCATGAGGAAGACTAGACAGCTGAACACACATGAAGCGAAGTGCTTAGAGTAGCTTAACACACGTGAAGTGCGCAACATAACGTTAGCTAATAACCGCTGTTATTTCATGGAGGGCCAAGGGAACATCAGGACTAAGGGATGAACAGAGGACCAGGAGCCTCTAACCAAGTCTCAGAAGTAACAGCAGAGCGGTTGGAGGAAAACCATGAGGGCCACCTGTCACAGAAGCCATGGCAAGAGGATGTTTCCAGAAGGAAGGGTCAACAGGGTCAAGGGTGCCAAGATGTCAGGCAAGATGACAGCCAAGGGTGCCATGGATTTAGCAACAAGGAGGTCACCGTTGACTTTAGCCATTGCAGTTTTGGTGACATGGTAGAAACAGAGGCCACTTTGCAGTATATTGAACACATGGGTTGGGAGGAACCGGGGAGAGTGGCGCCAACTCTTCCAGCTGTTTGGCTGGGAAGGGAGGCAAGTGAGAGGCAGCAGAATAGAGGGACGGTGAGGTCGATAACCATGTGCTTTGCCAAATACCCACTGCATCCCGCCATTGTCTCCTATGAGGCTCACAATCTCCGGTCAGCCAAGCAGGAGAAAGAGCAGAAAATATGTCATAAATGAGGACACGTGTATAGACAGATCAAGAATGGCAGAGCTGGGAGAAAGGCCAGCTACCCAGTTCCTCTCCCTTTTCATGATGTGACTGTGGGCAAGGGGGGACTGGGCAAGAGGGTGGAGGATGCTCAGTGCTGTTTACCTGCTTTACCACACCTGGATGTAAAGGACCCATCTCTTGAAGGTGGATGGAGGAGGTGGCAGAAGAGGTTGGTGACAGATTCTTTTAAACTAACATACACTGTGTGCCCAATATGTCCCATCCTACTGAATCACAAAATATCCAGGTGGTGGGAGAAATCTTTGGTTGAAATTGGTTCCAGCTAGAAACAGGGGAGGCAAGATGGATCCCAGATCAGCAGAGGCAACACTGTCTATTTTTCACTCCTGCCCCTTATCTACAATCCCTTCTCTGACATTTTAGATAAGTCTGGTCTTTCTTTGACTCTGCAGCTGGGGAGTTGTGGATGGGAGTGGCTTGGAGGTTGATGTGTCACTTAAAGCAGCAATGCTTGTGGGAAGTAAAATGCATCCTTCTGATTTGTTTGGGAAATGTGTTTATGTCAAGGACTTTGGAACGATAGAACCATAATGGTGGGATTTTGGAAAATCATTTTCCAAACCAGGGCACAGGAGACCCAAAGTGGAATATTTCAAGGAGAAAACCAATGGATGCCTGTCCAACATGAAGCAGAAACATGGCAGGAGGGCTGAGAGGGGCAGGGCAGCCTTCATGGCATATGACTTGTGCAGACTCTGCTGTTGCATGCTTGAAATTTTTAGTTTATAAACAAGACCCCTCATTTTATTTTGCACTGGACCCTGCAAATTATGTGAACCTCCTGGTCAGGGCCGCAGGCTTGGTGGAACACGTGGACTGCAGACTTCAGCTAGGTCTGGCAGGCAGCAGCCCTGACTTCAGATGCTCCCCACGTGAACCTGGCTCCTGAAACTCATCCACCCTTGGGAAAGCTGGGCCAGCCAGCGGGAGTTGAGAAAGAGGACCTGGCCAATTTGCAGTCAGCTCTTAAGAGCAGCTGTAAAGGTGCCTCAGACAAACCAAGCAGGGAGGGAGGAAACACAGAACACTCTTAGAAACCACGATAATTGAGCAGGGCTCCGTGCTGCAAGCCTTCTGACACATTTCCATATTTAGTCCTCACAACGATCCTAGTACAGAGGCACTAGGATCCCAGTTTTAGGAATAATGACCCAGAGGTTTAGGAAGGTGATCAGAATGGATGGTGCTGGTAAGCGGTGACTTGTATTAAAATGCAGGTGTCTGGATCCCAAGTCCAGTGCTTTTCCTACTACACTAGAGGATAGAGGTGAAGACCAGGGGACCTGGATGTCCAGGCTGTGCTGGCTAGCGCATCCCAGGCCTGGCTCCAGTTCTGAACTAAATGCACTCTCTGTGACCAGTCCAGCTCACTCCAGAGCCCACGAAGCCAGACCTGGCAGTGGAGGAGGTGTCTCTTTGGGTGACCAGCTCTAAGCTGAGCCTGAGAGCCACGCCTAAAGGGCAATGAAGGAAGAGCAACCCTGCTCAGGCTCTGCTGGGCTCCCAGGGCTGTGGCCCCAAGATGAACTGGGAAGTTGGTGGTGAGCAGTGGTGGGACCCAGGCGTCCACCTACTACCCCAGGGAGAGAGGGCTCCTCAGGGGAGTTTCCTAGCAGCACGTGGGCGTGTTAGCTGAATCATGGGTCACCCTGTTGGTGTTGGTGGGTATATTTGGGGGTCAAACTGTTGCCACTTCCTGCCCCTGCGTCCTTGCTCTGTTGGGTGGAAAAACTGGGGCTTTTTTCTTCTACCATTCCCTGCAAAGTTGGCATCGTGCCCTGGCCTCCAGGTGGGCTGCAGGAACCCTGCAGGGCTTTCCAGCATCCTAGGGGCCCCGATCATGCCCAGCTTCTCTCTCAGACCACAGCCGAGCTCTCTGGTCCTGAGCATAAAGCCAGAAAGTCACAGAGAAAGAGCCCTATCTGGGAGTTAAGGTGGGGCCATCTTCAGGGCTCTGTCACGGGGTCCCCATGTGACAACTCGCTTTTCCTTTCTGGGCTTCTGGCTTCTCATGTGTAACGTGAGATGGTCCACCCCAATTGTCCTGAGTGTCCTCCTGAGCGCTGGGGGCATGTGGCACACACCTGACCCACACTGACTCCCCGAATATACCCACAGAGACTTTGCAATGTGGCTATTTTTGGCTCAGGGCTGAATGGCTCAAGAACCACAAAACTGAGGCTACAAAACATTCTGAATCCAAGCCTATGTGTTGCCTATCAGGCTTCTTTGAGTTTCTGGCTTCCTGGGAGCTTTCTAAGTTTCAGATGACCCTGGATCCTAGGGTGGGTGGGATCTAAATGCCTCAGGGACTGGCATCAGCCCTATTAGGCTCTTTGCCCTCTATCCTCATCAGAAAGGGCAGGGAGCCCCCCCAGCAGGCTCCCTCGGTACAACAGGCCTGATCCAAAAGGCCAGTTCCACCTCGGATGGACGAGAGGGCTGTTTAGGGTGTAGATTGTGGGCAGGGCTCTATCTGCCCTTAGAGATCCAGAATATCATTTCATGCCAAACCAGAGAGGGTCTCAGTAGCCATCCAGGCTAAAGGGAAGTGGTGGGATTGGATTATCTGGGGAGCCCTTTCGAGATACTACAACTGCCTTGAACTCAGAATACAAAGGTCCACAGTGAAGTTCAAGCACGTGTCTTTGGATAAAAGCTTCCCAAATGATCCTAATATGAATCCCATTTCAGGGTAAAGAGTCAGTGATTTAGGCCAACTTCCCCACGTTGTAGGTGGGAGAACTGATGCCCAGAGGCAGGAAGTAACCTGCTCAAGGTCCCACAGAAAACGAGCGGCAGAGCTCAGAAATCCGGACTTTTCACCCTCTTTCTACAGAACCCCGGCTCCTCACCTGTCACCTCTCCTGGACTCCTTCACACTTCCCAGTCTGACTGTCTTCTTCCAGTCATTGTGTCCTACGGCCTCTAGCACAAGCCCTCAGCACAAACCACAAATCTGGCCGCATCCCCGTCCCAAGCAAAAGATTACTTAAGGCCTTCCCTCCCCTGACAGCAAGCGTAAGTCCCAAGGCCTGAGCCCAGTAAACAGGATCTTGTGAAACCCAGCCCAGGTCCTCCTGGCTCCATTTCCAGCCCCTCTCTGCAGGCCTTCCTCATCCCCCCATGTCCTGAAGACATCAGCCTCCACACCAGCTATTAGCATGCCATCAAACAATGGTTGAATTTGCCTTAAGAGATCCAGCATGTTTAATTTTCACACAAGCCTATGAGCAGGTATCATTATTATCCCTGTCTGGAGATGAGGCTGGGGGACTAAGAAAGGGAAAGAAGTCACACCAGTGGTGTACAGGGGAGCTGGGCCTGGGCGCCGGGCAGAGCCCACCCTGATAACCACACACAACGTGCTATCTGGGCCCCTGCCCAGGGGAAATTCCAGCTTCATCCTTCCAGGCCCAGTCAATATTCCACACTGCACCCCAGTGAGCTCCCCGCTCCCCCAGACTGGGCATGTGCAGCGTCTAGTCTGCATATTATAGCAGCCTTGACCCTCTGTGCCCACTTACTGGTTTGCGTGTCTGTTTCCCTCTCGAGGGCCTGACTCTGTGGTCAGCTCTCCTCTCTCACCTGACTGCCCACGCACAAAGTGGGCCCTCAGAAGATGTCTCCTGAGTGAATGAATGAGTGACCACATCAGGAACTGAGACCTGTCACCAGCATCCTGTGTGTGGAACGGTGCCCATCAGCAGAGTCGGAAAATGGTCCATCCATGCTAGAGGGTCCAGCGGAGTATAAACAAGCACAGGGTTTGGGCTGGAGCTTCTCATCCTAATTCTGTCATTTGCTACTTGTATGACTCCTGTCACCTCCAGGGCCTCTGTTTCTCATCTGCGGCAGGGGGATGACGAGAATGATGTGAAGGTCTCTCCTTCCTTCTGCTTTAGCAACAGTCTCTACGCACCCACCCTGGGTGGGACACTGGGGCATGAAATGAGGACCATGACAGGGGGACTGCTGCTCCCCGGGAGCTTCCAGATGAGGGAGGGGTGTGGACCACCAGGCAATCATAAGACTGGCTTGGCGGCTATGGGGCGAGAGTCTGCTTCATGTTGGGAGCTCAGATGGGGCAGCCTGCAGGAGGTCTTCCAGGTAAAGCCGGAGCAGGCGTCCCAGGCAGAAGGGGCAGTGACGCCCCAGCACAGGTGCCCAGAGCAGTAACAGTGCCGTGCGGCTAGAGCTCTGTGGGCCACATTGTACGGGACCACGTAAGCCGAGCCAAGACATTTGTACTTCACCTCCGAACAGCAGGCTGCATTGTTGTCACTCTGGAGCTCCATGGCTGTGGACACGAATTGAAAAACTGGTGACTGTCACTGCTGTGACATTCTTTGGGCACCCCCAGGGTCTGCTGTTGCTACAAGAGATGCTTGATGCCTTGTTCACTTTGTTGCTGAGAACTGGATAACAGAGGCCTCCTGAAAAGAACAAAAAGTGCTGAATGTTAGAAGACAGTGTACAAGGGAACCCAGGCGGAGGGTAAGAGTCGCTGGAAAACAAAAGAAAGGGTTTTTAAGTCAAAGATGTTTGGGTGCTGGAGGCGCTGTGGCCGGACTTGCACTTAGAGGAGGCAGCTGGGGACGGGTGCGGAGGTGGGGATGGAAGAGAACACTGTGCTCCTGTGGGTGACAACAGAAAGCCTGGCCTGGGCATTGGGCAGCACAGGATTAGAGAGGAAAGAGACCAGGAAGGGGGTCCCGGATAGGGAGGTGGCGGCACTGCCTGGTTCCTGTGATGAAGCCTCAGATGGTCCAGGATTGATGGGTAGAGGAGGGAGGGGTGCAGTTTTATTGAGCACCTACTAGGTGCCAGGCCCCATGGTAAGCGCTTCCGTATACTCTGCAGCTCATAGGACACGAGGTCTCTTCTCGAGCACTAAACACAGTTCCCAGTACCTGCCTCCTGCGGCGAGCTGTTAAGCCCCACAGGGGCAGGACCAGTGTCTGTCTTGTGTCTGCTGTGCTCAGGACCTGTAATATTTCAGGTGCTCCACGATGATTCTGGATGATCCAACCTTCTTTTCCTCTCCCCTCTTTCCCGCCCTCTTTCATTTTCTCCCTCCCTTCCTTTCCTCTTCCCTTGTTCCAAGATAAGGTGAGACATCGCATTTAATCCTTCAAATAGCTTGAAGTTAGGCTGTGGTTTGGGGAGTTTATTTTGAAAACACTGGGGAGAGTTTTACCAGATCCAGTCGGTAGTGGATTTTACAACGACGGAACTAAAGTTCAGAAGCGTTAAGTTACTTGCCCAAGGTCACACAGCTAAAAAGTAGTGGGGCTGAAATCTGACACAGTTACCTCTGAGGGCAAACACACTTCCTCCCTAAGTGAGGGAACTAAGAAAACTTGGTCCCAGAGATGGACAAAGCAAGGCCAGTATTGCTGCAGCTGTGCGATGCCGGGCAAAGGACCCCTCCCTCCACCCCCATGGGTTTCTGTGTCCTGGTCTGAAGAATCAGGCTGAGATGTAACTGGAGGGGAAGCAGGCAGGACCAGGCTCCAGGACCCCCAGGCCAGCAGGGCTGAGGCAAGAACCTGGGGCCACTCCAGGAGGAGATGATCTTAAGATGAACCTGCACCACCTGAGCTCTGTCTACAGGCACATACTGGTTTTCAAACTTCTAACTAAGAAAAGGGTAGTTCACATGAGAAACTGGTTCAGTGTCGATGCTGGGAGCTTCTCTTACCTTTCCCTCAACTACGCAGTTCTGATCCATCACATTCAAGGCCATGGAGATTTTATTGAGTTATTACTTGGCCCGTGCTTTGTGCCAGGCTTAGAGAAGAAGAGATGGAGTGGGGCTGGGGGCGGGACCCTGTGGGACGCTAGGTTTCCATGCAGTTGGAGCCTCTGGCCAGTTCCTTCTGGGGCCGTGGGACCTGGGAAGGGGGAGGCATGACTAAGTCTTCCTGTCGCCTCTTTTCCTGTCCTGGGTTCATGGTAGCCGCAGTGAGGGGGAGGATGGGAAATGAGCAGCTGGAGGGGCAGCCCTGTCCTGGTCTCGAGTGGGCTGGGCAGCATCCCCGGGAGGAGGGGAGAGCAAAGTATTTCCTGGGTGGCGACCTGGCCCCTCTCTGTGTCCCAAGTGAGTCTAAAGGACCTAAGGTGGCATTTGACCAATTGGCCACATCCCTTTAATCTCCTTCCTCTTTGAGACCCTACTAAAACGACAACCAAGGAATAAAAAAGATCAGTCTGCGAGGACAAAGAAAATAGGAGAATGACAACAGTGTCTTAGTGATTTCAACTGATTTAAGCACTTTTTGGGTGGCAGGAAGCAGCTGGCCAGATGAAGGAGTGATGGAGCAGGTCCTTACGGAAAGTGTGTTCCCAGAGGTGGCCACACGTGATGGTCAGAGGACCAGATGCCTTGGCATCCACTGTTCCATCTGTGCAACGAAGTCTCGGTATGACCTTGGCAAAGTCAGTTTCTGCTTTCTGAGGCTCGTTTTTTCCCCATCTGTAATAGAAAGAGACCGTACTAGCTTCTTATCTGCTGGTGCCTGAATTACCTGGAGTTTTCCTCCCCTGCCCCTCGACACGTATAGGCACATGTGTCTTGATGTTGCTTCAAAAACGGGGCGAAGGTATTTTTGCATTTTTTCCTCTCCCAGGACACTTTCAGAGCCACTGCTGCAGATGGTCTCCAAGGGAGCTTTCAACTCCCACACGCCAGGACTCCCACGCAGGTGTTAGGATGGAGAATACACGAATGGAGGGGTTGTAAGGATGTAAGACCTTCATGTGGGAGATCCAGGCACAGAGGGGCTTCAAAGGAGGCTGAAGGCCTATCTGTGGGGACAGCAGAAGGGCCTTTACAGAGACAACGACGTTTGCAATGGATAGAATTCATGGAGGGAGACAAGGAGGAGGGCCCTGCAGGTGGAGGTTACGGTGGCAGCAAATCCCGGAGATAAGAAAGCATGTGACCTGTTCAGAGAATTGCAAATATTGCAACATGCGGGAATCCATGGAGACATCCCGTGAGCCACGAATGGCCAGGTCAGCAGCTTGCACTTCATCCCATTGACCACGGGAAGCTATCACGTCGGCCTTGTGATTTTAACACGCGGATATGGCCCGGCTACTGTTTCTTGAGCATCTGCCAGTGTTACTTATTCCACGCACTGCACACCATGTCTTCCTGACCTGGCCACTTGGTCGCTGGACAGTCACACATCTCTCTAGCCATTTCCTCACGCCGGGCACTGTCCTCCATGCCTCGCTGTCCTTACACAAGCTCCTTCCTCTGTGGACAGGCCCCTTTCCACTTCAGCCTTCCTGCAGGAGACTCTGCTTGAAGAACATTCCCCTGGGAGGCGTCTCCCCTGTGGGCGCTCCCAGCCTCCCCTCTGCCCTCCATATGGCACATCCACCGCTGTCCTTACACCAACTGGCTTTTCCTTATTTAGCTGTGATGCAATGGCTTGTATGTCATGGGTAGCTGTCTTCCCTGGGGCTAACCAAGGACCAAGAACAGGGCAAGCGATTGAAAAGTGCTGAGTGATTGAAAAAGTAGAAATTGCAACTATCTGGGCCAGGCCCTTGACAGAACGGATCTTATTGAATGCTCCTCGGTCACCTGTGAGACACGAGTTACTCTCTCCATCTTGCACAGGAGATGTGACTCGGGCGAGTTTCTGTATCTGCTGATTTGCAGAACTGGGATTCAAACCCAGTTGGGACAGTAGCTCCATCCCTGGATGGAAAGACGTGGCATCAGAGGAGCCACAGACAGCCCACTTCCTCTCATTCACCTTTTTCCACGTCCCACTCAGCTGGGACAGCTTCTACTCGGCCTCTCAAGATCCTTATCTACTCCTGCGCTTAGGGAAGTTTCCCTACACCTCTCACACCACCCAGGGGAGGTGAGGAAAGGAGTTTTCCATGTGGTCACTGGACGTGAGTAACCATCTCTTCTTGTGACTTCCCCACCTCTGCACTGGGGCTTGGAAAACCCCACCCAGGTCTTCTGATAAAAGCTCTGGGTACTGCAGGATGGGCCAGAGGACAGCTCTTCACTCCACCAGACTCCTTGAGGGACTCCTTCCAGGGAGGCCTGAGCTGGACATCCCGAGATGAAGATCATCACCGCGGCTCTGGTGTGCCTGCTGCTGGCCGGGACGTGGCTGCAGGATGTGGATGCCAAGAGCAGTGAGTTTGGCTGGAGTCACTTTGCTCCTCCTTGGGGAGGGCGGAGACGCAGGCAGGTGCTCTGGGGTTGGGGGCAGGCTCACCCTGAGCTCACTGCCTTCATCTCCACTCCTCCAGAAAGAATACTCCCTGAAGAGGAGGAGGAAGGACTTGCTTGGGGGCAGGGGGACAGCAGGAGAGCCATAAGTCTGGGGCCTACACAGACCGCTGAGCAGCTGGCTTCAGCCAAAGGAGGCCAGCCTCGTCCAGACCCTGCGGACTGATGGAGGGCAGTTGTGAGGTCATTGAGGCCAAGCTGGAGGCCTGGGGTCCAGAGGAGGGACTGACTGGGGTCTCGCCTCCACTGTGTAACAGATAACGGGCAGAGTCTGAGGTCAGGATCTGGGGCTTTAACAGTTGGCTAACCTTGGGCAAGTTACTATACCTCCCAAACTCTGGTTTCGCTATCAGTAAGATGGGTTTGATAATGCCTACCCTCTAAGGCTGATGAGAGAATACTGACCTAACAGCAGACATATGGAAGGGGCTTTGCAAACGGTCAAACTAGGAGGAAGGAGCCAGGATTGAAATGCAAGTCTTTTGAGGGTGGGGTGTGTGTAGGGGGGGTTACAAACCGGCAGAGTGGGAGTTGCGGGTCAGAGCTGAGGACCAGGGTGGAGGGTGAGGTGGGGATTGCGTGGAGCTGATCAGTTCCTGGAAGCTCCTGCCTGGTCATTTCATCAGTCTGAGCTCCTAAAACAGTCCCTCATCCTGCCCCAAATAGCGGACTGCTGTTGAATCAGACTCACCAGGGTCTCAGGACCCTTGAACCCAAATATAAGGGCAGAACCATACTCTAGTGGTGGGATGTCAGAACTAGAATCGCCTTTAGAAATCAGTCTAAAGAGTCTTGCTTCACAGCTGGGAAGTCTGGGGCCCAGGGGAGGGCTCATCTTGACCAAAGCCACACAGCTGTTTTGTGGGGAGCTGGGATCTGAACCCCAGTGTCCTGACTGCCTAAATAGAGAACTGGGTGGCTGATGAGACTCTAGTTCCCTTTGGATGTGATCCGAAAGCCTGAGCCTGTCCTGGAAGGGTTTTTTGTTTTTGTTTTTTTCCCCATCCTGGATGAGAGGAACTCAGTCCAGCTTGAGAAATGGATGCAAACCCTTTTTGCGCTTCTCTTCTAGTGCATGTGTCATCCTCCAATTGCTGTTTCACACTGGTGGAGAGAAAGATGTCCCTGAAGGGAATCCAGTGTTACAAGAACACCAGCTCCACCTGCTCCTACAAAAACCGTCTAATGTGAGTGGTTGTATCCTCTTCCATCCTTGACTCCCTTCTCCAGAGGACAGAAAGCGGCCCCCCGGAATTAGAATAGCAGACGCTAGATGGCGATGTTCCACCGGGTTAAGGTTTTTTAACCAAACTAGGGAGGCGGCCAAAACCTGGGCGCAGAGCTGAGAGTGGGCTCTAGGGCGAACACCTGTGTTCCTGCAGTGACATGGGTTTCTTGGAGCTGCAAGGCGCCAAGTGTTATATCTTAATATTTTATGCCCAGAGCTTAAAAGCTCCAGGCTCTACTGGGTGATGGTAAGAGGGGCTCTCAGTTAGTTCCTGCTTCTGGGTTTACCAACCTATAGTCTTGAGTGACTCCAGACAGGTAAGTCTTCTGAACTTCCTTATCTGGGTAGCGCCTCTGCCCTCCTGTCCTGTGAAGTGGCGTAAACACGACAGCGGCATCACAGGGTCATTATGAAGCTCCAGGGAGGTAGCTTACACTTGCCTCTCAGGGTCTACAAGGCACTTTCGTGTACATTACTATCTCATCTAACTCTCTTGGTGCACACATTTTCATTATCGTGAAAACTGAGGTTCAGGGCATTGGAGAGATTTGTCTAAGGTCTTGCAGATAATTAAAGGCAGAACTGATCTACGGTTTTGGACAATAGCCAAGTTTGGGAGGTGGGTAGATCAGAAAAGACACACACACACACACACACACACACACACACACACATCCAACGCAATGACTAGGGGTCCCAGATGGACACAGACACATGAAAAGATGGAGCAGGTGGGGCCTCAGAGATGTTCTAGGAGAGGAATTTTCCATGTTAGCAGATCCTCAGAATGTCTGCAGCCTTCGCTCTACCCTGATACAATGAATCTGCCAAAGGGGTCCAGGAAATGCAATTTTAAAAGCTCCCTATCCCTTGCCCCGGAAGCTTGGGTGTTCCTCCCAGTGTACAAACTGTAGGTCTTACGCAACGACTTCATTTTATAGGCCCCGGGAGAAAAGCTTAGGGGCACCCAGGAGCAATGAGGGGGTGATGGGACTTGTGGGTGGCACTCAGGGGGTGGCTCAGGTGACTTAGCCCTTCCTTTGTTCTCTGCCTACAGATTGAAGCTGAATGGAGGCCTAGAGGCCTGTGTCTCACAGACAAAATCGTGGGTTCGGGCTTATTTAAAAAGGATAAACCCCTGCCAGTGAAAGGAAATAGGAGCTGATCCCTTTCCATCCTGGACTCCGGACACCGTGTGGCTTTACCTGTCCCCTCAACGTCCAACCCTACACCAATCCTTCTGCCCAACTTTGCCGGGTCACGTCAGAAGGTCTACTGGGTCCTGATAAGATATGTTGTTGCACTTTATATATTTAAATTCTAAAATCTTCAACTTCTGCCTCCCTGTGCTTCTTGGACCCCACAGGGATTTCAGGGTGCAAAGCTGATTGACATTGAGGGACTGGGGTCAGGGGCCGGAGAAAAGGAAACATGTTGGACCTGGTGCCAGGAGAAC
The DNA here is from genome assembly GCF_964341445.2 of Mesoplodon mirus. Classification (NCBI taxonomy): domain Eukaryota; kingdom Metazoa; phylum Chordata; class Mammalia; order Artiodactyla; family Ziphiidae; genus Mesoplodon; species Mesoplodon mirus. The sequence continues at coordinate 57,589,201 of NC_138994.1, read as the reverse complement.
TGACTTCTCATCAGTAGGAGCCAATAGGGCTTCCCTGGTGGCGCAGTGGTTGAGAGTCCGCCTGCCGATGCAGGGGACACGGGTTCGTGCCCCGGTCCGGGAAGATCCCACATGCTGCGGAGTGGCTAGGCCCGTGAGCTATGGCCGCTGAGCCTGCACATCCGGAACCTGTGCTCCGCAATGGGAGAGGCCACAGCAGTGAGAGGCCCGCGTACCGCAAAAAAAAAAAAAAAAAAAAAAAAAAATAGGACCCAATAAATGACTTACACCTCTCAGCTCACTGCCTTTGTCCTGGGGGATAAGCGTAGACTCTGGGTTGTGATGTAGATACTCTGCAGGGCTGGGTCCCCATTTGGATGCAAGATGCACCCCATCACCCCCACCCCCCACTCTGCCCTGCCCAGAGGGTTCAGAGGCTGATGATATCCAAAAGCTGCCCTAGCTGGAAGGGATCTTGGGCATCATCTGCCTGTAAGAAGATGCTAGCCCCATTGTATAGATGAGCTGACTGAGGGCTGGAGAGGGACACCCACAGGCCTGAGGACACGCAGAAAGTCAGGATTAGATCTGGTGTTAGAGGCCAGGGTTCCCGCTGCTCGGCTGCTTACAAAACCAAACTCACAAGTGTTGCTAGAAAGGAAAGTTGTCGTTAATCAGAATGCTGGCAATCTGGGGAGATGGTGGACTCAGTGTCCCCACAAAGCCACCTCCGAAGATTCTGCTCGGCCATGAAAGTTTTTTTAAATTAATTAATTAATTTATTTATTTATTTATTTTTGGCTGCGTTGGGTCTTCGTTGCTGCGCGCGGGCTTTTCTCTAGTTGCAGCGAGCGGTGGCTGCTCTTCGTTGCGGTGCGCAGGCTTCTCATTGCGGTGGCTTTTCTTGTTGCAGAGCATGGGCTGCAGGGTGCACGGGCTTCAGCAGTTGTAGCATGCGGGCTCAGTAGTTGTGGTGCACAGGCTTCGTTGCTCCGCAGCATGTGGGATCTTCCTGGACCAGGGCTCAAACTCGTGTCCCCTGCATTGGCAGGCGGATTCTTAACCACTGCACCACCAGGGAAGTCCAGCCATGAACGTTTTTAAGGGGAAACAGGGAAGTAATCTCAGTTAATCACTGAAATAGGGGGTCAGAGTCGTCACCATCCCCCACTGTGTGCAGGCTGTGGATTTCTTGTGATCTTTCTTTAGATGCTCTCTTGCTAGCAGTTTTTTCGAGCGATTACTGAAGGGGAAGCTGGGGAAGAGATCTGGTCCTCCGTTAATTACTTACTCTTCATTTCTGCTTCTTTGATCTATGTAAAGAACCAACAAGTTAGGCAAAGTATTGTGTGAGCAAAAGGTTTGAAAAGTGTGCTAGGGCCAGAGACGAGTGGAGCATGGGGGTGCCTGGTTTAAGTTTAGCAACAAGACAAAAGGGACCTCCTGCAGAGAGCGCTTTCCTGCCCAAAGCTGCTTACAGTGCCTCCCAGGGTAGAACTCTTCCCGAGTCCCCAGATGCCATGTGACTGTGTGGTACAGCATGATACCCGGACCCTGTCTCAACCGGACAGGGCCTGCAGAGTTGGCTAGCAGGGCCTTCTCCTGGGAAGGGCCCTGGGGAGGGTCCAGGCATCGGTGGGTCCACGTCTGATGAAGATGCCAACACAAGTCATCCAGGGGAGGGAGGCAGTCTCGGGAAGAACAGGAGGCCCCTCAGGGGATAGAGAGGAAGAGGAGGTCCTGTCCCTTTAAGAGGGACAATCACAAACTCCAACTTGTGTAACATGAGACTGGATGGAGACTAGCAAAGGAGGGCAGTGAATTCTGCATCTCAGGGTTTGGTGGCTTTAGGGGAGACGGTCTCCTGTCCTGTGTCTCAGGGCTTTTCCTTCTTTCCCCGGCATTCAACACGCAGGGCATCTGGCTCATTCTTCTTAAGCCACCTCCTCCCTCCGCCCCCATGACTGCCCTGCTCCGCTGGCTACCCCTCACCTGGACCATTGCAGTAGGCTGCTCTCAGTGCCCCCCTGCCAACCCCATCCTGCCCTCAGCCCCGATCCCAGGCTACTCTTCCTGGCACCCCACACCCTGCCCTCCCCATCTCTCCAAAGACTTCAGAGCTGACTCCAAACTCCCACCTTGATATTCCGATTCCTCTATAACCATGCCTCAACCTTCTTTTCCAAAGGTCTCTGGCTCTTCCATTCTGGACCCCTTACTCTGACTATTTGGGGGTATTCCCTGCAGGCCCCCTCCCCTCTTTTCCATCCCGCATCTCCTCTGGGAGAATCTTTGCTGTGACGGTGCTACACCATCTGTCCAAGTCCCATCTTTGCCATCAAGTCTGATGCTAATCAGGACGGGGTCACCTGATTCCTCCCCCTCCCCCGCCCCCACCAGGGGGTGTGTCAAGTGCACTTACTGGCTGTATAACTCCAGGGTGGAGGACGAGGGCAGGGAGACCCACTGGAAGCTAATGCTGGGGACTGGAACCATTGTTCTAGAATATCCTGGGCTGATGAGCCAGGCCCTCCCTGACACTCAGATGGGCCCAGTTTAGCCACACAGCCAGGCCTTGGCTACATCCGCATTCCTCTAGCGCCCTCTGCCATCCACCTGCCCCTGAGAGCACCCCCTACTGGTTGGGAGTTATCCCTGAAGAGAACACCATTATTGTATTAGAGATTTTAAACAAAATGTATTTTCTGCAAAAAGTCAGCCATCCTACAATTGCATTCATGTTTCCATAATAACACATTTAGCAACACCTCACATTCACCAGGCACTGTCCTCCCTAGATTGCAGTAACCCTTCATCGCCATGGCTCTCATAGGCATGCTCATCACCCCTGGGGAGTTAGGCAGGAGAAAGACCCACTGCCCACAGCTTACAGGAGAAGGAACTGGGCCTCATGACAGGAACCAAGTGGCTCAAGGCCTTGCTTTAAAAAAAGAGATCACTGGGCTTCCCTGGTGGCGCAGTGGTTGAGAGTCCACCTGCCGATGCAGGGGACATGGGTTTGTGCCCCGGTCCGGGAAGATCCCACATGCCACGGAGCGGCTGGGCCCGTGAGCCATGGCCGCTGAGCCTGCGTGTCCGGAGCCTGTGCTCCACAACGGGAGAGGCCACAACAGTGAGGGGCCCGCATACCGCAAAAAAAAACAAAAAAACAAAAAAAACAAAAAACAACTCCCCAACCAGCCACAATTCAAATAATACTAAATATTACTTAAGACATAGTACATTTTGCATCAGGAAACAGAAAGCACCCTATTTGAAAATTCAGGTCAATTTAGTCCAGGATAGAGACAGGAAGCCTAGGGGAGAAGAACCATTTCTTAGCCTCTGGCTTGGTCTTAGTGTGACCGAAAGAGTCCAAGTCTTCAGGGTGTGAGGTTTCTGACACAGGTGTTTCATATAATTCTGGACCCATTTCTCCTTTGGGTTGGCACCGATGTCCTTGGCCAGTTTGGTTCTGAAGCTGTGGATGAAGGTGGGCTGGCAGGGTTAGGTGAAATGTTGGAGGGTTTTATCCAAGGGATGACTCATTAGGGATGACCAGGCCCACCTGCTACAGGTGAGGGGCTGCCTTGGGACAGGAAGTCAGAGGGGTGCGGAAAGGAGAGGCCCTCTGGGGGTAGTTGCTGTTCTTGCTGCGCCCTGGGAGAAGCTGGCCTGACATCCAGCAAAACAACCACCCAAGTGTGAGCTGGTACCCATTCAGCAAGGAGGGTGTGGGATGTTACCGGCCCTCTCTGGGCCTGTCCCTGATGTAATAATAGGAGGCTTTGGATTACATAGTCTGGTTGGATCTTATCCCCTGAGTAGGACATCTCAAATTAGTCTGTGTCTGTCTTGTGGGGCAGAACTTAGGATTGGGGGGATGGAAGATAGGGAAGGGGTGAGATGAGGTGGGGGGCTGGAGGGGAGCAGGGTTTTTCTAGCCACAGGACAGCTGCCTGCGGACACTGGCTACTGGTGATTCCATAGCTCTTCAGCCTCTGCAAGGGGATCTTCTTATGGTTAAATGTGAAACAGCAGTTGAACAGGTCGCGGAGTGCAACTAGAAATAAAGTCACAGAGAAAAAGCATTTGAGATGTCAGGCTTTTCTCAGCTTGAATGCAGCAGGGGAAGGAAAGCTAAGAGGTAGAAGTGTGTCTTCTCCACCCCAGGTCTGGTGTTCCTGCCCGCCGCCCCGAGAGGGGGTGGGACCAGGAACATGTGGCTCGATATTTTGAGGTTGATTCTGCATGGTGGGGACACATCTTTGTTGACTGAGGGAGGCCAGTGTGACAGGTCCTGGATATGGCCCCCAACCTGCAGGGTTTGGAGCGATCAACTGGGGTCAAAGAAAAGGCCCTGGATTTGCAGTAGAGTTTAGGTTTTATTCTGGCTCTGCAGTGTCCTGGAGCAGGGAGGGGGCAGGTAGGATGCCTGCTGTCCCCAACCTGGGCTTCTGCTTTCTGTCTCCAAATTAGATGTTAAAACTCCAAGGACCCCGGATGCTCTGATAGTCTCCGAAGTGGGTCACTTTGGCTTAGGCCTTCCTAGAAGATGAGAAACAGAGGGAAGGAGAGAGAGGAAGGGAAGGGGGGAGAAAGATTGAATTTACTTGGCTGAGCGAGCGCCTGGGTGCTGATGGCAGCTGCTGTGAGCAGCAGACACAGAGGTGCTGCGGACACCTTCCTGTTGGAGGGGGAAGATGTGAGCTTCAGCCTAAGAGCTGTTGGTTTCTGGGTTTATCTCAACCTCTTGGCAGCTCTGGCTGCCCTGCCTGCCTTTGTAGGTAGCAGAGAGGATGGGGCCCCCCAGAGGGATCATTGCCCGGCCAGGGTACAGTCAAGTCAAGATGAATCTACTAAGATTCTGAATTCTTACTGTGTATCCTGAATCTATTAAGCTGGAGGCTGGGTTGCCAAAGAGTTTTCCAGGAAATGCAATGCAAAACCTGTGGCCTGTAGCAGGGTAGGCACTGTTTCCCTCCAGCTGCCCAGACCACAGAGATGAAGACAGAACACAGATGTGCTGGCACTCACCCTAGTAAGTGATCCGAGGAGCTGCTTTCTCCAAAATGAAAAAGAAACCATAGAAAAGAACTCCTATGCTAAGGACTTTCCCCTATTACATATTTAGTCCTGACAAGGTAAGTGCGATTATTGTCATGCCCATTTACAGATGGGGACCCCGAGGGGCAGAGAGATTAAATAACTTGCCCAACATCTCATGGGGAGTGAGGGGTGACACTGGGAGAAAAAGCCAGTCTGTTTACATATAATCACCAAGAGAGTTTCATGTAGCTGATGTCTTTTTCCAAGGCAAGTTTTAGGTGGAAGTCTCATACTGGAGACAAATTAAAGCCAGCTTCTGGTGACCAGGCTCCTCCCATCACATGTAGGTGCTCCCTTCTGCTACTCAGACCCAGAGGGATACGATTGGAAAACCACTGATTTGTCTAAGCCCCTTGTTTTCAGGAAGGATCATTGATAGGATGGGGTGGGGGGCGGAGCAATGAAGTGGGCTCTTCGTTCCTGAACCTGGCTCCCTCCTGCAAGGGGTCTGAGCTAGGAGCTTGGGGTCGGGGGGAGTGCCAAGGAGCACGGTGGCAAGGAGGGAACAGCTTGGACTATGACAGAATACCTGGCAAGGCCCTTGGCCTGAGTGTTCCTATCCCCATGCTCATTCTTGGCTCCCAGACTTTGCTTACTTTTTGCACCTGCTTGGAATATTCTCCTGTCTACTTTCCATCCTTGCAAATTTTTCTACTCTAGCAAAGCAAGCCCAGTGATAGTAAAAGAAATGAAATAAAGAGCTATGGTTTGTGAAATAGAAAAGAATATATAGACAAAGGGCTAAAGAAGCTCAAATCTGGTTCTTTGACAAGCCTACACAGAAGCTGAAACTCTCCTGAACGGACCATGAAAAAAGGAAAAAAGGCACCAGTAGGGGACATCACTACAGAGCCTGCAGACACCAAGAAGAAAATAAGAACCTTATGCCAATAACTTTAATTTAGAAGAAGTGGATGGATTTCTTAAAATCTAACTTACCAGATTGCAAGAAAAAAATTTTTAAAAATCCTCAAGCTATTTAAAAACTTGAGTCAGTAACGTAAAACCTTCCCGCAAAACATCCTCCAGGCTCCAGAAGCTTTGACAGATCTTCCTCCAAGCATTCCAAGAACAAATAATTCTGATCTTACACAATCGATTCCAGAGAATATCAAAAGTGTTCACTCTTTGACTCATTTTATAAGTCTTTGACATAAAAACTTCTCAGGAACCACAAAAGAAAAGATTTCAAGCTTGTCCCTGCAGGCACACATTCCATTCTTTTGTGGATCATCACATCCATGAGATTGCAGGTCTTCTGGCTTTGGATTGGGTTTGGACATGGGGGAGCCCTGCAGGGTGTTGGAAAGAGGGAGTAGTTGGGGTGAAGTACTGATTTCTCTGTTGCCTCCTTATACCTCTGCCTGGATGCAGCCCTCAACCAATGGTTTTCACTTCCTTTCCAGGTGGCCCTCTCCATGACTCTCTCTGTCCAGTTTTGGGGAACCACACTCTGTCTTTGATCCTTCAGGTCCAAGGGTGGTCACCAGGCTGTCACTAGCCTCAGAGTACCAAAGCAGCCCTATGGTTTCTCCACACCCAGCCCACATCTTGGTAAATAGCATTTTTATTAAACCCTCCTCAAATCATTCCAATTTCAGTGTCATCTATTTCTTCCTGACTGACATAGGTTTAGGTACCAGAAGTGGCTTCTGGTAATAGACCTTCCAAATGGCATTCTGGAATTGGGTTGCTCATATATTTTAGGAGCATAATAATGGCACCTGCTGGCATCATGATTACTTAAATTGTCACCAATAGTAGGATGGCAGACTGTGTTGTATCAAGCCCTCCAGGTGATTCTTAATGGGCACTAAAATTTGAGAACCATGGGATTCCAGCATATCCCATGGCCATCTCTGATCTGTAGTGAATGGCCACCAGAGAGCTCTTAAGGACACTGCCCTCCTCTCATGGCCCCATCAAAGCATGCCTTGGTAAAGGAAGTGTCCTCTGGCCTTGCCCGGGAGTGCAGTTAGGGATGGCTAGGCAGCTTGCACATAATAGATCCTTTTCAATAGACCCACTTCCCTGAGCCTTTAGACACCTTCCTAATGTCCCAGGGGAGTTCTGGCATTTCAACTTCATCAACTGCAGGCCTGTTTTAAAGTCTAGATTCCAATCAGCCAATCTAGCTAAATATTCATCGTCCCCAAGTACTTGAATCCTGACTTCTGGATAAGCACATTCATGCCAGTGAATTTAACCAGCTGAGTCTTGTATGTTATTATCCTCTTACAATCCACTCCTACACATGCACCCCAAACTCTTCTCCAAATTGAGTGAGTGGGGGGACATTCAAACACTTCCAGCTGAAGGGACTCCTGTCTGTCCTTCCCTCTGCTTCAGGACCTAATATCTTGTAAGAAAATATGTTTAGGGGCCTGGGATCTGGAGTCAACCAGACATGGATCTAAGTCCTGTATTTGCCATTTACTGGTTATATGATTTGGAGCAAATTGCTTACCTCTCTGAGCCTCTAAGAGGAACTGATTGCTAATTATTACCTCATTGTGATGTTCTGAGAACCTAATAAGATAATGAATGCATGCAAAGTGCTCAGTCCTGTGACAATAATTTCTATTTTGAAAAATTTTTATGTTCATTGAAGTATAGTTAATTTACAATGTTGTGTTAGTTTCTGGTATATAGCAAAGTGATTCAGTTTTATATATATATATATATATATATATATATATATATATATATATGTTATTTTTCACATTCTTTCCCATTACGGTTTATCACAGGATATTGAATATAATTCCTTGTGCTGTACAGTAGGACCTTGTTGTTTATTTATTTTACATATAGTAGCTTTTATCTGCTAATCCCAAACTCCTAATTTATCCTTCCCCCACCCCCTTTCCCCTTTGGTAACAATGTTTGTTTTCTATGTCTCAGTCTGTTTCTGTTTTGTAAATAAGTTCATTTGTATCATATTTTAGATTCTACATATAAGTGATATCATATGGTATTTGTCTTTCTCTTTCTGACTTACTTCACTTAGTATAATCTCTAGGTCCATCCGTGTTGCTGCAAATGGCATTATTTCATTGTATTTTATGGCTGAGTAAAATATATATATATATATATATATTTATATATAAAGGAGGAAGAAAGCAACCAAATCAATAAACAAATCTACCAATGATAATAAACTCTAAATACTAAACTAACTTAAACATAAAACCAGAAACAAATTAGATGCACAAAGCAAACCCCAAGTCTACAGTTGCTCCCAAAGTCCACCTCCTCGATTTTTGGGTGATTCCTTGACTATTCAGGTATTCCACAGATGCAGGGTACATTAAGTTGATTGTGGAGCTTTAATCCGCTGCTCCTGAGGCTGCTGGGAGAGATTCCCTTTCTCTTCTTTGTTCGCACAGCTCCCGGGGTTCAGCTTTGGATTTGGCCCCGCCTCTGCGTGTAGGTCGCCTGAGGGCGTCTGTTCTTTGCTCAGACAGGACGGGGTTAAAGGAGCAGCTGCTTCGGGGGCTCTGGCTCACTCAGGCCGGGGGGAGGGAGGGGCACGGAGTGCGGGGCGAGCCTGTGGCGGCAGAGGCCGGCGTGACGTTGCAGCAGCCTGAGGCGCGCCGTGCGTTCTCCCGGGGAAGTTGTCCCTGCATCCCGGGACCCTGGCAGTGGCGGGCTGCACAGGCTCCCGGGAGGGGCGGTGTGGAGAGTGACCTGTGCTCGCACACAGGCTTCTTGGTGGCGGCAGCAGCAGCCTTAGCGTCTCATGCCCTTCTCTGGGGTCCGCGCTGTAGCCGTGGCTCGCGCCCGTCTCTGCAGCTCGTTTAGGCGGTGCTCTGAATCCCCTCTCCCCGCGCTCTCCAAGACAATGATCTCTTGTGTTTTAGGCCAGACTTTTTCCCGGACTCCCTCCCGGCCAGCCGTGGTGCACTAACCCCTTCAGGCTGTGTTCACGCCACCAACCCCAGTCCTCTCCCTGCGCTCCGACCGAAGCCCGAGCCTCAGCTCCCAGCCCCCGCCCGCCCCGGCAGGTGAGCAGACAAGCCTCTCGGGCTGGTGAGTGCCGGTCGGCACCGATCCTCTGTGCGGGAATCTCTCCGCTTTGCCCTCCGCACCCCTGTGGCTGCACTCTCCTCCGTGGCTCCGAAGCTGCCTCCCTCCACCACCCGCAGTCTCCGCCCGCGAAGGGGCTTCTAGTGTGTGGAAACCGTTTCTCCTTCACGGCTCCCTGCCACTGGTGCAGGTCCCGTCCCTATTCTTTTGTCTCTGTTTTTTCTTTTTTCTTTTGCCCTACCCAGGTACGTGGGGAGTTTCTTGCCTTTTGGGGGGTCTGAGGTCTTCTGCCAGCGTTCAGTAGGTGTTCTGTAGGAGTTGTTCCACGTGTGGATGTATTTCTGATGTATCTGTGGGGAGGAAGGTGATCTCCACGTCTTACTCTTCCGCCATCTTGAAGGTCATATATACATATATATATACACACACACACACACACACCACATCTTCTTTATCTCTTCATCTGTTGATGGACATTTGTGTTGCTTCCGTATCTTGGCTATTGTAAATAGTGCTGCTATGAGCATTGGGGTACATGTATCTTTTCGAATTGGAGTTTCTTTCCAGATATATGCCCAGGAGTGGGATTGCTGGATCATATGGCAACTGTATTTTTAGTTTTTTAAGGAATCTCCATACTGTTCTCCATAGTGGCTGTATCAGTTTACATTCCCACCAACAGTGTAGGAGGGTTCCCTTTTCTCCACACCCTCTCCAGCATTTGTTATTTGTAGAGTTTTAAACTATGGCCGTTCTCACCAGTGTGAGGTGATACCTCACTGTGGTTTTGATTTGCATTTCTCTGATAATTAACGCTGTTGTACATCTTTTCATGTGCCTATTGGCCATCTGGATATCCTATCTGGAGAAATGTCTATTTAGGTCTTCCACCCATCTTTTTTTTTTTTTTTTTTTTGAGCTCTATCCTTTGATCTGTATTCTGAGGTTGCACTATTTTACAAGAATGTTTATTTCAAGGAGGATAAAAAACACCCCGAGAGCTGAAGGAGTGTGAATGCCTGACTACAGTCTTCTTTGGATAAAACAGAATCTTTCCTTCTGTGGTATGTGTGTTTAGGCAGATTAAATTCATGTTTGATTACAAACCCCAGGGTAGAAGGAAAATAAATATGTTCTTGAAGACTAGGAGTTCCCAATGGGAGGAAGAGAAAAAAAATCATTAGCTAATACTCTGATGGCTGCCATCTCTAGGAAAGTCTGGATAGATCTCATCATGGTACCCCTGTGCTCAGAGACCCTCTGTGGATGGCTCCCCATCTCCCCAGACTATCCATGCTCCCTAGCATGGCACTCACGACCCTCCTATCTGAATCCAAAATATTTTCTCTTCCTCCTTCTCCTCTTGTACCCTCTCCTAAGTCACACAGCAGAGGGCTTACCTTGTCCCAACACCTTCTGAGCTTTGCTGCCTGAGGGCCTTCATCCCTCCCCTTCTTTACCTGTTGGAAAATGCTAATCAATCTTTAAAGCCCCATTGAAACGGCTAAATACCCTCTAAGTCCTTTCCTAGCACCTTGCTTCTGCCCCACCCCTTTTTTTTTTTTGCGGTACATGGACCTTTCACTGTTGTGGCCTCTCCCATTGCGGAGCACAGGCTCCAGGCTAGCAGGCCCAGTGGCCATGGCTCACAGGCCCAGCCGCTCCGCGGCATGTGGGATCTTCCCGGACCGGGGCCCGAACCCGTGTCCCCTGCATCGGCAGGCAGACTCTCAACCACTGCACCACCAGGGAAGCCCTGCCCATTTTTTGATTGGGTTGTTTGTTTTTTTGTTATTGAGTTGTTTGAGCTGTTGGTGTGTTTTGGAAATTAATCCGTCTGTCGCATTGTTTGCAAATATTTTCTCCCATTCCGTAGGCTGTCTATTCATTTTGTTTATGGTTACCTTTTGCAAAAGCTTATAAGTTTGATGAGGTCCCATTTGTTTACTTTTGCTTTTATTTCTATTGCCTTGGGAGACTGACCTAAGAAAACATTGCTACTATTTGTGTCCGAGACTGTTTTGCCTGTGTTCTCTTCTAAGAGTTTTATGGTATCATGTCTTATATTTAAGCCTTTAAGCCATTTTGTGTTTATTTATATGTGTGGTGTGAGGGTGTGTTCTAACTTCATTGGTTTACATGCAGCTGTCCAGCTTTCCCAACACCACTTGCTGAAGAGACTGTCTTTTTTTCATTGTATATTCTTGCCTCCTCTGTCAAAGATTAATTGACCAACTGACCGTAGGCGTGTGGGTTTATTTCTGGACTCTCTATCCTGTTAGATTTTCTTGATGGGTGTGGGGACCATGTCCCTTTCAGGAAGGGCCCTGCAATGCCAGGTTGCCAGATGGAATACCGGACATTTAGTTAAATTTAAATTTCAGATAAACAATGACTTTTTTTTAGTATAAGTATACTCTTGGCAGTATTTTTGCTAAATCTGTAAATCCATAGGTCTGTACTGTAAATCATCCCCAAACCTTCCCTCAGAAGAGCCTGCTGCCGTATAACCAGAGTGACTCTGCAGTGGGAAAAGACATATTGACATCTTCTGGGATTATTTGATGATAGCTCTAAGTGGATGATATTCTCTAGACACCCGAAAAGCCACTCGCTTACCAGTCAGAAAGGGAGCTTTTGGAGGTTCTAAATCAGTTCTTCAGGTATGTGAAGAGCAGAAGTTCAGCTAGCTCTTTTCCAGCTCAATGAACTTTATAGAATAGAAGCCTCAAAAACTATAGAATCCTGTGATTTTAGAAACATTCTTTTGCTGTGGAGTCTTAGCACCCAAGTGTCCTGCAATCTGTCTCCAATAGCCCTGGACAATCTTAATGCCTTACCACCTAAGATCCTAACAGTGGAGTTAACTTCACTCTGCAGTGTTGTGGTTTTCAGAGGTGTGTTTACCTGCCCATGTCTATTCTCCAGGAATAACTTATTGGGAAGCTCTGATATATACCCGATTAAAACTACAACTGCTCAAGGAAGCAGAGCTGGGGAACCCTGTCCTCAAGACTTCTCCGTCCAACTTCTTTCACTGTTTAAGCCTCTAAGGAATATTGAGACAGTGCAACCTTTCCATTTTATAGAACAGGTATCTGGCTGCTGGCGTGACTAATGAAAAGAGGAGAGAGACATGCTAGCTGGCATTCTCTGCCCTCAGACTGGGTCTCTCCAGAGAAAGGCAAGCCTGCAGAGAGAGAGAATATTTCCATTGTGACCGTGGAGGAGGGAAGCCCATCCACCACTACTGAACACCATGCAAGACCACTTGCCTCACTTCTTCCTTCACATCACCTTCTTTCTTATCTCTGTCTTTGCTTATAATATCCCATCCATTACAACATTCAACTTTCCATCTGGCCCATACAGGAATTATGTGAGGTCTGGCATACATTGTGTCTGGCTTCACAGATTTCATAGGGGACCAAACTTGCTCTGAAATGGATGGCTGATGACCTTCCAGCTCAAGCCCTCCTACTTCTACTCTAGAAAACAGATTCATCTTTCTGGTCATACTCTGGACCAGCATATAGTAAAAAATGAATACTTACCAATGATCCAAGGAGCCTAAAATAACATACGGGTTCTCCTCTGTGGGAAGATTATCATGTAATTGATTTTCCAAGCCAGACAGGGGTGAGACAGAATTGTCCCCGCATACACAATGCAAAGCCTGAAACTAACTCTAGCCATTGAGGTCTCTTTGCCATTCCCCAATCCCTCTGGACTTCTCCCTATTTGAGGCCTTTGCTCTAAGTATCCCCCTCCTTGGATGCTCTTAACCCAATCTCTCTCTGGTAAATCAGCAAAGGCCTATCTTGGGCCAACTATCCTCTGGCCTCTGTCCAGTGATACTCATTAGTGCATGATGAGGAAGTCCTGATAGGGGTGCTGAGTCTCTTTTACCACCGTATTGGCACCCTCAACAGTGCCAACATTGCACCAAGCACACAGTGGCACTCAGTAGAAGATGCTGAATTGAAATACATTTCTCTCCCAAGAGATATATACAGAGAAGCTCCAACTCAATGGGGTTAAAAACTAGGCTCTGATCTACTTATTCGCTGAAGATTGGGACAGAAATTTCTCTTAGGCCAATTAATTACATTTGAACCTGTTGCCTAAGAACAATTCAACACATGCGTACAGCACCCTGATCCTGTATCTCTCTAGTTACCTACATCTTGGTCTTTGTAAGCCCTTCCATGGAAATAAATAAATCAATAAAATAAAATAAAATCAGGAAGCTGTATCATCAAAAGACAAAACAGGAGTGAAAAATAAAATAACAGATTATGAGAAGATATTTCAGTTCACATGTCTGTCAAAAGATTCCTATTCAGAATATAGAAAATACTTCTACAAGTTCATAATAAAAAGACAGGCAATCTAAAAATAGACAAGATCCAAATCTAAACAATCTAAAAATGGGCAAAGGGTATGAAGTGGACCTTCATAAAAGAAGACATCCAATAAACATTTAAATAGACATTCAACCTCATCTGTCAGGAGTAAAATGCAAATTTAAACCATAAGTATGTGGAATTATACACATAATCATTACGGCTAACTTAAAAAGAATGACAGTACCAAGTGCTGAAATACCAAATATGGAATAACTCAAGCTCTCATACATTGCTGGTAGGAGTGAATGTAAACTGGTGACATAACTCTGGAAAATATTTAGCCATATCTGGAAAGGTGTTTGGTGGTTGAGTATATGCTTAATATATGCATGTCCTATCATCCATGTGTGTATATCTATGTATCTATGTATCTATCTCTATCAATCTATCTATCTATCTACCATCTATCCATCTATCTTTATCTGTCTATCTATCTATCTATCTATCTGTCTGTCTATGTGTACCATCTACCTGTAAAACCTCAAGTTCACACTGATACCTCCAATTGCAGTCCAACACCACAGGGTTTTCTAGCTTCCAACATTCCATATTTTTCTATGGAAGCTTCTCCAACAGTAAGGGGGCTGGCTTCCATTATCTTCAATACATTTACTTATTTGCTAAATCCTTCTTTAGGTCACCATTCTCCTAGCTACATGGCTAACTCAGTCCTCGTCCAGTTGACCCTGACTTGTGGGCTGACCTCTTGAACCCAGTTCTACCAAACATGCTGGTTGAGTCCACAGTCTTGGCCCCAGCCCTGGTCCCAAAGAACATACTGGGTGAGTCCCTGATCTTGGTCCCAGCCCCAGCCTTGGTAAACACACCAACCAAATGCCCAGCTAAATCCCCGGCCCTGAGCCAGCGAACTTGCCTGTTGAAATCCAGGCATTGACTGGGGGAAGGAGAACAAATATTGACTGCATAAAACAATGAATCAATAAGGCAGAGCCTGAGATGAGAACTTCTCTCATACATAGCTCCTTCGGGAAGTGACCCCAGCGACCAGGACTGAGAGGGAGCCGAGTGAGACGGAAAAGGAGGAGACACGAACAGAAGCATGCAGAATCAAGGTCAGTATAGTGGGCGATGGGGATAGCTTCTCCTGAACTGACTGACATGCCTGCAGAATGGCCCCCAGAATCAGCCGCTGGAAGGAAGGCTGGCAGAAGCATTTAAACATCTGCCTTCCACCCTGCACTGGTGGAAAGTTGTCACCCAGAGTGTTCACTGCCCCGCACTTCTGAGCCTCAGGCAAATGTGCAGGCTGAGCCAACCCCTGACCTGAGATGACACCCAAGGAGGAGACTGTATGCAGAAAACAAGAAGTGAGGAGACACAGAGCAGTTGTTGAGAGAGTGAAATGAGTCCAAGCCCGCAGCAAGCTCCCTGCCCGAGCCCAGGGTGAAATCAGAGGAGAGCCCGAGAGGATGCTTGTCAGCTTCAAGTGACCTCACCAGTTCTTTCCCCCCAGTTGACACAGGAATGAATTGTGCTCACAGATATGAACCCATTAGTGGAAGGATGTGTTTTTCTTTTTTTAAAAAAACTTTAAAATTTATATTGGGGTATAGCCAATTAACAATGTTGTGATAATTTCAGGGGCACAGCAAAGCGACTCAGCCATGCATATACATGTAAGCATTCTCCCCAAACTCCCCTGCCATCCAGGCTGCCACATAACATTGAGCAGAGTTCCCTGTGCTATACAGTAGGTCCTTGTTGGTTATCCTTTTTTTTTTTTTTTGCTGTACGCGGGCCTCTCACTGTTGTGGCCTCTCCCGTTGCGGAGCACAGGCTCCGGACGCACAGGCTCAGCGGCCATGGCTCACGGGCCCAGCCGCTCCGCGGCATATGGGATCCTCCCAGACCGGGGCACGAACCCGTATCCCCCGCATCGGCAGGCGGACTCTCAACCACTGCGCCACCAGGGAGGCCCGGTTATCCATTTTAAATGTAGCAGTGTGTACATGTCAGTCCCAAACTCCCTAACTATCCTATCCGCCCCACCCTTCCCTCTGGTAACCATAAGTTCATCCTCTAAGGTCTGTGAGTCTGTTTCTGTTTTGTAAATACATTCATTTGTATCATTTCTTTTTAGATTCCACATACAAGGCATATCATATGATATTTCTCTTTCTCTGCCTAACTTACTTCATTCAGTCTGACAATCTCTAGGTCTATCCATGTTGCTGCAAATGGCATTGTTTCATTCTTTTTAGTGGCTGAGTAATACTCCATTGTATATATGTACCACATCTTCTTTATCCATTCCTTTGTCGATGGACATTTAGGTTGCTTCCATGTCTTGGCTTGTAAACAGTGATGGGGTGCATGTATCCTTTCAGACAACATTCTTCTCTGGATATACACCCAGGAATGGGATTGCAAGGTCATATGTTAGCTCTATTTTTATGGGGATTTTCAAAACATTAATATTCAAGTTAAGGCACATAAAACATCAATAACTTAAATAAGATGACATATCACTTAACACATTTATGTTTAATGTCATTAATAAAGTTCATTGTGATTTGAAATACAACGACATATTCCCAGAGTGCCTCTGGGTAATGCTCGGGGAAAACACATGGATTGTGTCTTGTGCTGTGGCCTGGTGCCAGTTTAGAGTGAGTCTCTTGCCTTTGGAATTTAGGATTTGTGTCTAGGTAGTTCATGAAACCCTGGTCCCAGATCTCCGGAGCCAGCTTGACCTTGAGGCTGTGGAAGAGAGCGGTTAGAACTGGATGGAGCCTACTGTGGTTGGAAGCACTCCTTTTTCCCAGCTGACTTTTAGATGCCTTATTTAGATGCCTGGGGTTTAGGTGTGCTACTTTGGACTTCAATGGAAAGCTTATCTTCAGACAGGTTATAGACCTGACTTGCAGGTGTTTGCCATTAGGCTGGGCTCTGGCTGGCTCAGTGGTTTTAATTCTAGACACTTTCTTCCTGGCCCTACCCTAGCCAACAGATGTGGCCAAGTTCCCAGGAGACATGGCTCCTAGAGCAGGAGAGAGTTTATGAGGTTGTCTGCCAGATCCTCTCACTTTCTGCCTGTGACACAGAACAACTTCCACTTTTGTATGGGGCATCTTAATGCCAGAGAGAGAAGTTGACTTGCTGTAAGTGACTCAGAGAGTCAGGGTCAGTTCTGAGATCAGAGCCCAGAAACATTGCCTTGCTTTGTTTCCATGTTTGTACTGGAATCATGGTATTTCTCCAACCAATGAGAGCCCCCCTGGACTTGGGCCGGCAGGACAATAATCTTCTTTCCCTTAATGAGGGGTCTGGTCTTTGTGCCTTGGTACTTTGGGCCTCATGTCTGAAAAAGGATCCAGCTATGCTCACGAAGTACAAGAGAATCTTGACCTTAAGAGGCTATTAAGGAAAGGAGATTCCATGCCTTCAAATGGATTTTGCAAATTCTTGAGATGGAGGGTTGAGGGTATAGTGATAGAGATGAATTCATTCTGTGTCTCAAGGGTGCAAGCCCTATAGATATTGGTTTGCAAGATTATAAGAGAAGGGTCTGTGTCTTGGTCAATTATTCTCAACCTTCTACAACATTTAACCTATCACTCTTTCTGGCCCATTCTTCCTCACTTCATCTCCACTCCCACCCTGTACCACTTATGTCCCCATCATTTCCCCTGCACCATGGCAGCAGCCTGCTCTCAGGCCTCTATCTCTCACACTCCATCCTGTACCCAGATACTAGGTTATTCTTCCTGATGCTCGCCTCTGAATGTGATATTCTCCTTCTCTCCTATTTCAAAACTTTTGGTGCCTCTCTATTACCTGCTGACTGTCCAATCTGAAATTCAAGAGCCCCTACAACCTGGCTCCAACCTGCGTTTCTTAAACTCTGACTCCTCTTTCTTCCCAGAGCCCAGCCAGATGGGATTCCTTCCTCTGGCCCACTCCCCTCATCTCCCTCCTGTATCAGTTCTGAAGAATCCTTTCATTTCCCATCCTATTCCAATCTCTCAAGACCGGTCCTGTTGAAGGCTCATCTCCAGTAAAGAACCTTAAGTGGACCTCTAAGTTATAAACATCTAGTTTCCTGTTAGACTCAGTTTCATTTCTGGGACATTACTCTGGGTTTGAGAATTAATTAGATGGAGAAAACCTGGGGCTATGGAGAAAAGTTTGAAGACTGTTGCAAGAGATCAAGAGAGAGACCAGGCAAAGGTAAGCGTGGAGAGAAAAGCAATAGGAATCTAGATTCTATTAAATAAGGGCAGGTGATTTAGGGACTGGAGCCACAGGGCTGGAACAGTCTGGTCTGGTCCTTCTAGGTTCTCCCTAATCCTCAGCTGAGTCCAAAAGACTCAATTTAGAGGATGATCCTCACACCCCAAATTGTCACTCGTTGCTGCCATTTTCTCCCTTCTTGCCAAGCGTTACCCCATGAAAAATAAGACCAAGTAGTTTAAGATTATATAGATTTTTTCTTTGAAAATACCATAGTCATTTAATAACATTAATTTCCATCACAATACTACATAGCACACATCGACTTACAGGAACACTGATTTCCTAAGAATCCAAAGGTGTTTCCCTCTGATGATCAGTGGAAGGACCTCACGATACTACAGGCAGGTAGGAGGGAGAACAGTGCCATATTACCATGAACTTAATTGAGCTCACAAAGGAAGACTCATCACCAGATGTTGTGTTTTTACATTCATTAGGATTTATGGCAGATAAAGTAAAAACATAAATAACTTAAATATAATTATTGTTTAAGAAACTATGTGTTTTAAATTATTAGACAAATAACCTCTTTTGGGACATTATAATAAAATAATACAGCTGGGGAAGGTTGGGGGGAAATAAATAAGATTTTCCAAGGCTCTGACTGTCTCTCAGTCCAGGTATGAAGGTTCAAGCCTTCAGGGCTTGGGACTTTTGATCCAGGAGCTTTATGGAATTCTGGACCCACTTCTGCTTGGGGTCAGCACAGACCTCCTTGTCCGCTTTGGTCTTGAAGCTGTGGGGAAAAGAGGGCACAGTTAATTGGAGTGTCTTGAGGATTTTGCCCAGGAGTTTGGCCTGTTGGCCCCTGGACATGATTAGCCCTTGCTCCCTGGTTGAGGAGGCTGGATGGGGACAGGAAGAAGGAGAAATGGGAGGAAGAGGCCTCTCTTCCAGAAAGGAAGTTCTGTTGTTACTGCTCCAGAGGAAGCCTTCCTTTAGCTCCTGGCTAAAGGAACTTGGATGATCTGACCAAGCTTCCAGAAGAGCCTGGAGTGAGTATGGATTCCTTCTCATGGGCTTCATTTGTCTATGGGGTAAAGGGTCCTTTGGATTAGATGGCATATTTATCTGACTCATTTGGAAGTATAGAACTCAGAGAGAATTTTTGGCTGACGGTGCCCGGGCATGGTCCACTCACATCACAGCTTCCTGGGGACACCGGCTGTTGGTGATTCTTGTGTAGCTGTCCAGATTCTTGAAGGGGATCTTCCTACTGATCACAGTAAAGCAGCAAGTGATTGGGATGTAAACTGAATCTGAAAAACATTTTTCAAAGCATCAGAGAGTTATAATGTATTGTCAGCCTGCATTTGTAAGAGAAGAAGGAGAAGGTAGAAGACGAAGCAAATACACAAGTTCTAACTAAGACCTACCATTTCCTAGTTCAGAGCTTTAGTCCAGATCCCATAGAAAAAATGTTATCTGTGAGTCAGTTTCCTCTGCTGAACTATGGGGCCCCTCATTGTTGACTGCAGATGGAGAAATCTTGAGTAACAAGATTAATCCTTGTAGCGTGATTTGGAGGGTCTACAGATCCAAAACCTCTGACCCTGGGAAGATAAGTTCTGAGACCTTGCTTCCCAGCTATTTGTCCCCATGGGCTTAGAGCCAACCTATGTCACATGCTGAGATGCTTCTGGGTCCTTATCCTCCTTACACAGCCACCCTTCTGGAAGCTACCCTGGACCATAATCCAACATTTGAAACCTCCAGCAAGAGTTTCTTCCTCTCTACTACTGCCTGAAATGTCCTTCCTATCCACAATGAGAAATGGTTCTTCCTTCTGTGCCACATCTCCAAACAAGGTGAGGATTGTTGAGATAGCAGCTGCATTTAATGTCCCAAAGCTGGTATCGAGAAAGATCATGGAGCCTGGCTCCAGTGGCCTGGGCTTCTAGTTCTGGTTCTGCCTCTGACCAGTTGTGACATGCCAGCTCTTCTTAATTCCCCTCTGGATTTCATTCTCTCCATCTTTTAAATGTAGGCTATGCAGCAAGCATGGGATGACTCATGCCAGGTGTTTGTGCCAGGGGTAGTTAAAATGTTAAGGCTTAAGAAGAGAGGAGGCTTACCTGGCTGAGTGAGCACCTGGGTGCTGAAGGCAGCTGCTGTGAGCAGCAGACACAGGAGGGCTGCAGAGACCTTCATACTGGAGGGTGAGCACGGGAGCTTCAGCCTGAGAGTTGAAGGTTTCTGAGTTGGTCTCAGCTTCTCTGCAACTCTGGCTCCTCTGGTTGATCTGCGTGCCTTTTATAGGGAACAGAGCACGTGGGCAGGGTTGTGTTCAAGGAAGGATAAAGTAGGCCCCTAAATGTGGTGAGTAGGTACCAGATCCTGGTGGTGATTTCCAAACACCGAGAAAAGGAAGTCGTGCAGTTTCCATCATTTGTTTAGACGGTGGGGCAGTGGTGGAAGGGTATGTGGTTATGCCCAGTAAAGTGTAGGAAGTGACCTCATTGGCCTATTAAGGGCTCTGATTTCTTTGAAATGGAACATGATCTGTTGGAAAGGAAGAGTAGAAGCTGAGTTCCTAACAGAGTGAAGAGAACCAAGTGCCTGACCCTCCCCATGTCCTGGGAGGTCTGGGATGCGGCCCTAAGGCTTTGCCTGGTCTCTTTATCAGATTCGTGTCCCTGCCATCCTAAATCAGTCAGGCTCCTTTAGAACCTCATACAGGTAGCTTGATAGAACCTTAGCAGAACGATAGAATCTAGGAATCTTCAAGTCTTAATGCCCTGGAATGTTTTGTGGAGCCTAAGAAGTGGGCGGCAAATACCGATCTTTTAGGGTGGTGATTTCCAAATATTTTATCTAGACACTAAAGTTTCTTTCCAAGTGAAATGATATGCGGAAGCCCAATATATCATGCAGATTCAGGTAGAATGGGTCTGTTTGAAAAGGGTCTTTTGCTTTTGGTGTCAAATCTTTTGCCCATTTAAAATTTGTTTTTTTTTTTTCTTACAGTTGACTTTAAGAAGTTCATTGTATAGTTTGCATTCAAGTCCTTTACCAGATATGTGCATTGCAAATATTTTCTCCACAGGCTGTAGCTTATATTCTTAACAATGGCTTTCATAGAGAAGAAGTTTTAAATTTTAATAAAGTCCAATTTATCAATTTTTTTCTTTCATAGATGTTGCTTTTGGTATTATAGCTAAAATCTCATCATCGAACCCAAGTTTGCATATCACCTTTTCAATGAATATTTCCAGATTTTCCACAAATCATTCAATATTCTCCAATAATCTTGAATGTTAAAGACTCCACAGGAGTCCATATATAAAGGCACCATAATTAACTGAAGAATTTCAGTTGGGAATTATATAATTTCCATTTTTTCACAATCATAAACAATAATTATGAGAAAACTGATGTAATATTATCATTAATGTCTCCATTCAATTCCATAGCTAAGGGATTAATCAATCAAAATGTGTGGGTATTATTAAGGCTCTTAATCAAATTACAACATTGTTACATTGCTGGACGGTTTGCATCTTCATTAAAATGTGAGTTTATTGTTCTTAAAAATATTTAATGATCGCTAAGAAGATATTTATCTCGTTAAAGGTAAAACTAACCTGTGGAATAGTGGTTTCCTTTGTGGTGTTGACATCATGAGGGAGCCCTTTTTAGAGGCAGAAATGTTCTATATCTTAATCAGAGG
Organism: Mesoplodon mirus; assembly: GCF_964341445.2. Taxonomy (NCBI): domain Eukaryota; kingdom Metazoa; phylum Chordata; class Mammalia; order Artiodactyla; family Ziphiidae; genus Mesoplodon; species Mesoplodon mirus. The sequence goes on along the minus strand of NC_138994.1, from coordinate 57,567,748 downwards.
GGTGCTTAAACAGTTGTCTACATATTTAAAATTCATGAAATTGTACACTTAAAATGTCTGCACTTTATTGTATGTAAATTAAGCTTCAACATAAAGTAAAAAAAAAAGAAAAAAGCACAGCACTATTTTGCTTACATTCTAATTTATTTATTTTTTTTAGTGAGTCTGTTAGTTGATTTATTTTTTTTCTTGTAATACATTAATGTTTTTATATCAGATGGCTTTTTATTGTTCTTATTGATTTGGAAGAGATTTTTGAACATCTATTTATTGCAAATACTGTGTGAACTTGAAAGAGTATAGAGTTTGCAGAACATGAGACAAATCAGTGTCATCAGAATTTCTTGTGACCAGAAGGGAACTTGAGTTCTTCCAGACAATCCACCTTACTGGTGTACTGTGTAGCACTGATCTCTGTGTGGGAGGGTGTTGTCTAAGAGGTCATTTACACACATTTTTCATTCAGAAATAAAGTCATTGTCTTACAGAATACCCTCAATGCCTCATTAATTTCTCCTCTGAGCTGCCTTCATATAGAAAGTGCATCTATAAGCAGATGACAAAAATGGTAGCAAAATCATATTATTGAGAATCAACAAGGGTTAGTCAAATGAAGGGAATTAAGTGTCAAGTAACTTGATTCCAGTCCTGATGGAGCCAATAACAAGCCAATGACTTGCCCAGTGTGACCATGGGTAAATCTTAACTCCTAGATTCATTCTCCTCATCTAAAAAATAGGGAGTTTTGACAAGTTCAGAGATGACAAATAGTTTTCAATAATTTATTAACTTAATAGATTGATGGTAGATAACCAGAAAGGTTTCTTGGAAAAAAAAAAAAAAGCCAAACCAAACACTCCAGTGAGGCCTTACCTTGGGTTATTGAATGCAATGCTGTGATTGATTAGTGATGTCTGCCATGGGTACAGCAATAGAAAGTGGTACTACCTATGTAACATAGTTGCTATTCCTGGATTAAATAATATTTAAACTTTTCTTTAATTTAATTCATTAATGATTGTTTGCAAAGTATCTAGTCAGAGACCAGAGACGCTAGCAGGCCTGGAAGAGAAGCTTCTTAGCTGTCAGCCCTAGGAAAGGCAGAATAGCATAGTGGTTAAAATTCTGGATTTGGATACTATGAACACTAGTTAATATCTGTATCAGAGAAAGCACAAGTTATATAACTTCTTTGTACTTCAAATTCCTTACCTATTCTTTATTTATGTGGAAATGGGGTTTATTGTGAATATTAAATTATCTGATACCCAAAACTTGCTTTTCAGTGTGAGTAGCATATGGCAAGTGATCAATAAGCTAGCTGTCATCAATAGTCAAATGAGAAGGGTATCGTGTCTAGAACATGCTAGGAAGGGACCCAGAGTGTGGTTCTTGGTCTCTTGTACAAGTTCTCTCTAAAATTGCTTCCAAACAAAGATATGTTGTAGGGATAGACCTCTGGGAATATCTGTGCTATAGGTGAGGAAAGAAAAAGAATCTCCCAGAAGCAGAGAAGTGCAGTCCTGGGATCCTGCCATGAACCAGAAGAGTGGGCCCCAGAGGAGATGGGGGTCAGACTCCAAGGCTGACACACCAAGGGGCACCAAGGTCTTAATTCTACGGGGAGCTCAGAGATCTCAAGTGGTAAGTCATTTGATTATGAAATTTCCCTCTCTTATTTTGCTTTTAAACTGAATTTGAGAAATCCCATCATAAACGTTAAAACGAAACTTTAGGTCATGCAAGTTCAGCAGCTGTTTTTTTCCAGCAGCTTGGCTGTGCTGTTTAAGGAAGTGTTCATTCTGCCCTCTCTTGCTTTTCTCCTTGGTGTCGTCCCAATGAACATCTTCGTAACGCAGTTTTTAAAATTTATTTTTAATTTTTAATTTTTGCAGTATGCGGGCTTCTCACTGCTGTGGCCTCTCCCATTGCGGAGCACAGGCTCTGGACGCGCAGGCTCTGCGACTATGGCTCACGGGCCCAGCCGCTCCGCAGCATGTGGGATCTTCCCGGACCGGGGCACGAACCCATGTCCCCTGCATCGGCAGGCGGACCCTCAACCACTGTGCCACCAGGGAAGCCCCGTAACGCAGTTTTGACAAGTCACCTATGGCTCAGTGGCTGTGAAGGGGCACCCAAGGTCAGAAACAACCTCTGTGAATAGAGGGTCAGAAATGGGGCCCCTGCTGTGGAAATAGATCTGGATTCTTACATGGTTCTTAAGGATTGTGATTAGATGCAACAGCATCCTGGGAGTCAGGATTTCTGCTTTCATTTTCCAGCTCTGTCCCAAGTGTCCTCAACGGTCACAAAATTATGCAATGAATTAGAAAAGACATTTGCATTTAATTTAGTCAACCCTTTCCCTTTACAATTGAGAGAATAAATTATGGAGCTGAGATGATTTGTCATAGGTTGTACAACTACTCTGTGACAAGCCAGGGCTGGTGAATGGACATGTCAGAATGAAAGCCATCATTCAATTCCAAGTTAAAAGACAAGAACCAGGCAGAAATATTCAGTGAGGTACCCAGGAACCCCAGAGACTATCCAGGTCCCCAGGTCTGCTGGTCCCCAGGTCTGCCTGTAATATCAGAATACCCTGGGCAGTGACTTATAACGTGGAAGGGATGCCTTAACCCACTCTAACACACTGACTGGCAATCTTTGGAGATAATGCCTCGAATTCTCTGTTTTTGAAGTGTTCCAGGTGACTTCTAACCATGGCCAATTTGGGAGCCATTAATCTGCTTTAAATGTTTCATTTATAGATATGTAAACTGAGGCACAGAGTGGTAAATTGATTTGCTCAGAGTCACTCTGGCAATTTAGTAAAACCCCAAACCAGAACTCAGAGATGCAGTCACTATGCCCAGTTACACACTGGGCTGGGCCTCCTTCTTTGGTTCCTGGTACAGGCAGGATCTTCATTCTAACAGAGACCCCAGAACCTCCAATGTCTTGTGTCTGTAGGTTCATGTCACAGGGATAAGCAACTGTGGGCCCAGTTGGAATGTAAATGATTTCAAAGAGGATTACTTGATAGGTCTTAACAAGAGGAACATGAATAGATTCTATCTGAACTTGGGAATATGTAGTTTATCCCACCAAGCCCTTACATCACCATTTCCCACTCAATGCCTAGTAAGTGCTAATAACAGAGGACCTTTTGAGACTCAATAGACTATCTAGAATGTCTATTCTTGTCCTTTATAATAACTCCACAGAATCAATTGGAATTTTGATGGCAGCAAGCTGTTCAGTTGCTCCAGGGGGCTTTGGGGGGTGCCACTGGGTTGTGGATAGAAGTTGCCCTGACCCTAAGTTCCTGGCTGGCTTGGTAACGTGGATTTTAGACATTGCCTTGCCCTACTCTGTCTCCACTGGTGCCCACGGCAATGTGGTCTGAGAGACATGGCTTCAAGAACGAGAGGTGAAATGGACTTTGTTGGATTCCCATATTTCCAAAGTGAACAGATGATCTCAACTTTATTGATGAAGCAGCTGAAGAACAGGACAAAGTAATGATACGTCCTATGTGTCACAAAATAGAGCACCCAGGTCTCTGGTTATCCAGGCCAGGCTCTTCCCAGGGGCCCTGGTTTCAAGTGTAATGCATGGAACAGTGTGATACAGCATGGCACAGCATAACACAGGGTGGTCTCTTATCCTGCTTTGAATATTTTCCTCACTAATAACTGAGTGGAGGGTGTTGGTTCTGCTGTAGTCTTTCTTCACATGGGCTGTTGAGTTCTTTATCAATTAGGAATATCCCTGGTCGCTGTGGCAAGTCAAAGAGACGTGGAGATTCTTATACTAGCTTTTAAAGCCTCTGCCTGGAGTGACACAAAGTGGGTCATACCACTCGCCTGTCTTCAGAATGGCCTGGAAGTATAATCCTACCATGTGACAGAAGAACAAGCATTGGAAATATCAGTGGTTATCCCTAGTCACCATCACATGTTCCCTGTTACCCACATCAGTTTAGTAACAACTAAACATTGTAAAGAAGTGACTGTGCTTTGTGACATTCTTAGGTTAAACCATTTCTAATAGTTCACATTCAAAACAGTCCACTCATTAAAAACAGTTTGTTTGTTTGTTATTTCAAATTTTAACTTGAGGCGGAGTGGTGGGTCTAAATGGTTTCGTATTTAGCATTCTAAATCAAATAGGTTGGAGACCTTCAAGTTGGCAGAGCAGTAAGACGTGGAGATCACCTTCCTCCCCACAACATCCACATGTGGAACACCTCCTACAGAACACCTACTGAATGTTGGCAGAAGACCTCAGACTTCCCCAAAGGCAAGAGACTCCCCACGTACCTGGTACAGACAAAGAATAGGGACGGGACCTGCACCAGTGGGAGGGAGCCGTGAAGGAGGAAAGGCTTCCACACACTAGGAAGGCCCTTCGCGGGCGGAGATTGCGGGTGGTGGAGGGGGAAAGCTGCGGAGCCGCGGAGGAGAGCGCAGCCACAGGGGTGCAGAAGGCAAAGCGGAGAGATTCCTGCACAGAGGATCGGTGCCGACCAGCACTCACCAGCCCGAGAGACTTGTCTGCTCACCCGCCGGGGCGGGCGGGGCTGGGAGCTGAGGCTCGGGTTCGGAGGTTGGATCCCAGGGAGAGGACTGGGGTTGGTGGCGTGAACACAGCCTGAAGGGGTTAGTGCACCACGGCTAGCCAGGAGGGAGTCCGGGAAAAAGTCTGGCCTAAGACACAAGAGATCATTGTCTTGGAGAGCGCGAGGAGAGGGGATTCAGAGCACCGCCTAAATGAGGTGCAGAGACGGGAGCGAGCCGCGGCTATCAGCGTGGACCCCAGAGACGGGCATGAGACGCTAAGGCTGCTGCTGCGGTCACCAAGAAGCCTGTGTGCGAGCACAGGTCACTCTCCACACCGCCCTTCCCGGGAGCCTGTGCAGCCCGCCACTGCCAGGGTCCCGGGATGCAGGGACAACTTCCCCGGGAGAACGCACGGCGCGCCTCAGGCTGCTGCAACGTCACGCCGGCCTCTGCCGCCACAGGCTCGCCCCGTATCCATACCCCTCCCTCCCCCCGGCCTGAGTGAGCCAGAGCCCCCGAAGCAGCTGCTCCTTTAACCCCGTCCTGTCTGAGCAAAGAACAGACGCCCTCAGGCGACCTACACGCAGAGGCGGGGCCACATCCAAAGCTGAACCCCGGGAGCTGTGCGAACAAAGAAGAGAAAGGGAATCTCTCCCAGCAGCCTCAGGAGCAGCTGATTAAATCTCCACAATCAACTTGATGTGCCTGCATCTGTGGAATACCTGAATAGTCAAGGAATCACCCAAAAATCGAGGAGGTGGACTTTGGGAGCAACTGTGGACTTGAGGTTTGCTTTCTGCATCTAATTTGTTTCTGGTTTTATGTTTATCTTAGTTTAGTATTTAGGCTTTATTATCATTGGTAGATTTGTTTATTGATTTGGTTATGCTCTTCCTTTTTTTAATATATAGATATATATATATATTTTTCCTTTTTCTCTTTTTGTGAGTGTGTATGTGTATGCTTCCTTGTGTGATTTTGTCTGTATAGCTTTGCTTTTACCATTTGTCCTAGGGTCCTATCTGTTCTTTTTTTTTTTTTACTTTTTAAGTTTTTAAATTTGTAATAATTTAATTTTTTTATTTTAATAACTTTATTTTCTTTCTTTCTTTCTTTCTTTCTTTCTTTCCTTCTTTCTTTCTTTCTTCCTTCCTTCCTTCCTTCCTTTCTTTCTTTCTTTCTTTCTTTCTTTCTTTCTTTCTTTCTTTCTTTCTTTCTTTCTTTCTTTCTTTCTTTCTTTCTCTTTTTCTTTGAGCCATGTGGCTGACAGGGTCTTGGTGCTCCAGCCGGGTGTCAGGCCTATGCCTCTGAGGTGGGAGAGCCAAGTTCAGGACACTGGTCCACCAGAGACGTCCTGGCCCCATGTAATATCAAACAGCAAAAGCTCTCCCAGAGATCTCCATCTCAACACTAAGACCCAGCTCCACTCAACGACCAGCAAGTTACAGTGCTGGACACCCCATGCCAAATAACTAGCAAGACAGGAACACAACCCTACGCATTAGCAGAGAGGCTGCCTCAAATCATAGTAAGGTCACAGACACCCCAAAACACACCACCAGACGTGGTCCTGCCCACCAGAAAGTCAAGATCCAGCCTCACCCACCAGAACACAGGCACTTGTCCCCTCCACCAGGAAGCCTACACAACCCACTGAACCAACCTTAGCCACTGGAAGGAGACACCAGAAACAACGGGAACTATGAACCTGCAGGCTGTGAAAAGGAGACCCCAAACACAGTAAGTTAAGCAAAATGAGAAGACAGAGAAGCACACAGCAGATGAGGGAGCAAGATAAAAACCCACCAGACCGGGCTTCCCTGGTGGCGCAGTGGTTGAGAGTCCGCCTGCCGATGCAGGGGACACGGGTTCGTGCCCCGGTCCGGGAAGATCCCACATGCCGCGGAGCGGCTGGGCCCGTGAGCCATGGCCGCTGAGCCTGCGCATCCGGAGCCTGTGCTCCGCAACTGGAGAGGCCACAACAGTGAGAGGCCCGCGTACCAAAAAAAAAAAAAAAAAAACCCACCAGACCAAACAAATGAAGAGGAAATAGGTAGTCTACCTGAAAAAGAACTCAGAGGAATGATAGTAAAGATGATCCAAAATCTTGGAAACAGAATGGAGAAAATACAAGAAACGTTTAACAAGGACCTAGAAGACCTAAGAGCAAACAAACAATGATGAACAGCACAATAAATGAAATTAAAAATTATCTAGAAGGAATCAATAGCAGAATAACTGAGGCAGAAGAGTGGATAAGTGACCTGGAAGATAAAATAGTGGAAATAACTACCACAGAGCAGAATAAAGAAAAAAGAATGAGAAGAATTGAGGACCGTCTCAGAGACCTCTGGGACAACATTAAATGCACCAACATTTGAATTATAGGGGTCCCAGAAGAGGAAAAGAAAAAGAAAGGGACTGAGAAAATATTTGAAGAGATTATAGTTGAAAACTTCCCTAATATAGGAAAGGAAATAGTCAATCAAGTCCAGGAAAGGCAGAGAGTCCCATACAGGACAAATCCAAGGAGAAACATGCCAAGACACATATTAATGTGTTATTAGTATTAATATTAACACATATTAATCAAACTATCAAAAATTAAATAGAAAGAAAAAATATTAAAAGCAGCAAGGGAAAAACAACAAATAACACACAAGGGAGTCCCCATAAGGTTAACAGCTGACCTTTCAGCAGAAACTCTGCAAGCCAGAAGGAAGTGGCAGGACATACTTAAAGTGATGAAAGGGAAAACCTACAACCAAGATTACTCTACCCAGCAAGGATATCATTCAGATTCGACGGAGAAATTAAAAGCTTTACAGACAAGCAAAAGCTAAGAGAATTCAGCACCAGCAACCCAGCTTGACAACAAATGCTAAAGGAACTTCTCTAGGCAGGAAACACAAGAGAAGGAAAAGACCTACAATAACAAACCCAAAACAATTAAGAAAATGGTAATAGAAACATAATACTTATAACATATAAGGAACATAATAACTACCTTAAATGTAAATGGATTAAATGCTCCCACCAAAAGACATAGACTGGCTGAATGGATACAGAAACAAGACCCGTATATATGTTGTCTACAAGAAACCCACTTCAGACCTAGGCTCACGTACAGACTGAAAGTGAGGGGATGGAAAAAGATATTCCATGCAAATGGAAATCAAAAGAAAGCTGGAGTACCAATTCTCATATCAGACAAAATAGATTTTAAAATAAAAACTATTACAAGAGACAAAGAAGGACACTATATAGTGATCAAGGGATCAATCCAAGAAGAAGATATAACGATTGTAAATATTTATGCACCCAGCATAGGAGCACCTCAATACATAAGGCAAATGCTAACAGCCATCAAAGGGGAAATCGACAGTAACACAATCATAGTAGGGGACTTTAACACCCCACTTTCACCAATGGACAGGTCATCCAAAATGAAAATAAATAAGGAAGCACAAGCTTTAAATGATACATTAAACAACATGGACTTAATTGATATTTATAGGACATTCCATCTAAAAACAACAGAATACACTTCTCAAGTTTTCATGGAACATTCTCCAGGATCGACCATATCTTGGGTCACAACTCAAGCCTTGGTAAATTTAAGAAAATTGAAATCATATCAAGTATCTTTTCCGATCACAACGCTATGAGACTAGATATCAATTACAGGAAAAAACACAAATACATGGAGGCTAAACAATATACTAATGGTTTAGGTATTTTATCTTGTGAATTGATAGTCTCCTTAGCTTAAGAATTCACTTATTTTTCTTCTTTATTTATAAGAGACTTTAAAACATCTACCTCTTGTATATTTCATTTTTTGAAAACACAGTATCACCTCTTAACAATACAGAAGTTACAGAACATGAACCATAGTTCTGACCTCAGGATTTCCTCTTAGAAGAAGAAGGAACTTAAGCCCTTCCAGGACGGCAGCTTTTTTAAATTCGGGACTCTCCCCACCAATTGCATCATGTCTGATACACATGGTCCAGCATGGTTTAGGGACCAAGTTTGTATTTAGCTGCAGTCCACAGGCAAGGTCACTAAATAAGCCCAGGACATTTTTATTTTCCAGTGAGATGACATGATACAGAGGTGCATCTGGAAGCAAGAACTAGACATAAGACTAAAAGTCTATTATGAGGACAAGTGGGTTCATCGAAATGCAAGGGATTAAGGTCCAGCAGGCATAATCCTGGCTTGCCTGCTAAGTAGCTCTGTGACCCACCCAGATTCCATTAGGCCCACCTGCCTCTTCTATGAAATGTGGGGATGCACAAGATCAGGGATGACAAGTCAGTTTCAGTGCAAGTGTCAACCCAAGAGGATGGTTGGAAGGAGAGCGAGGTCTTATACTGGAAATAGTGATGAGGCTCTTTACTGATGTCCTCCATGAGCACAGTGTTAGGGAGGACCCCAGTTTTGTGACATGGCCATTTCTGGGCCAAGAGATACCTATGCTCCCCTCCATTTTATTCTCCCGAGATCATCTGGAATCAGGTCCAGTCTGAGACCGGACATTTAGGACATTAGGAATCGCCTGGGAAGTGTTCTTTCCTGCTTAGCTCCATCTAGGAGGAAGGAGAGTGGTTAAGCTAATGAACTCCAGGATTTGGATGCTTGCTTGGATGCTCATTCCGGCTCTCTGTACCTCAGTTTCCCTATCAGTAAAATGAGTGAATGAAAAGAGTTGACACAGGAGAGCATTGAACAGTGTGTTATTGCATATAGTAAGTATTTATTAAGTTAACAGTTATGGATATTCCTAATGAGGGGGATGCAGTGACCAGAGGCTGCTAGGGAGGTACCTGGGGTGTGGACTATTAGAAGTGTTCCTTTAGCTGTCTTCATGTTTCTTGGTAAAGATGTAGTAGGACCTTCTGGAAGACCTGTGCTATAGATGAGGACCTAGAAAGAGTCTCCTGGAAACAGTGGAGCATGGGGTCCTCAGACCCTCACACAGACCAGAGGTGCAGAAGGCTCTGGGCCCCCAGAAGGAATGGGACACAGATCCCAGGTAGGACAGACACAGAGAGACACCTCGCTCAGGTTCTGCGGGCAGTTCAAAGACTGCCGTCAGCAGTCTCCCTTCGATTTCTCAATTTCCCTCCTTTGGTTGTGGTTTTCATCTGGATTTGGGAAATCTTAGTGTGAAAGCTAAAACGAAACTCGAGACTGCTCAAGTTCCGTAGCTGTTCTGGCCAGCTGCCAGACTGCCCTCCCCAGGGAGGGAACCCTTCTACCTTCTCTCTCTCTCTCCCCTCCTGGGGGCTTCTCAATGTGCTAGTCATTTAGGAGCCGGTGGATGGCAAGCCTGTGGTCTAGACAATAAGCTGGTAGAGGGCAGGGTTAAGTTAGCATTGGGAAAGAAATGAGTCTGCTGCCGTGGAAGCCGGTCTCCGTCTTCTTAAGTGACTCCCAAGGAACAGCAGGGTCAGGTGGAAGAATAGCCTGGGAATCTCAAGCCCAGGCTACATTTTACAGCTTTGCCCCAGGTTTATTCAGAGATCACAGAATCATAGAAACAATGGAAAGAGGCTGACCATTTAGTGCAGAAGAATCTGAGAGAGTGATGCTCAATTATGCATCATGCATCTGTATTTGGTCCCTGGTCCCTGGTGGGAACTTTTCTCTATCAGAGGTCCCAGAGTCTCCTTTGAGTCTGCTTTGAGTTTACAGGTTCATGGACAGGAGTGAGAGGACAAATGGGCTGAGGACCACTTCAAAATGAAGAGCGATACCTTTAAGGAGGGAGTGCAAACAGATTCTATTTGAGGTTGTGCACTTGTGGCATTTGGTGGCAGTGCATCTCTACCTATTGACCCCAAGGATATAGCAGCAGAGAGTGGTCCAAAAACAACAAGAACAACAAAAACCCACCTCATGCCTCTTACGATTCCCCACCTTCTGCCTAAGATTTGCCAAGTGCCAGAGGGGCTTCTGAGTGTGGATCACATGGTGGCATCTTTGTCATCTGTACTCTGACGCACTCTGTGCCCCTCCACTTCATTGGAGATTTAGGGGTCACTCTTGATGGGCGTTTGGAGATAGGATCTTGGTGTCTGAAGAAGCACACGGGACTACTGGACCCAGTCCGAGGATGAATGAAGATGCTAATTGCTCCCAGGACTTTGGGGGCCTCCTTGGGGGGCTTTGATGAAAACTCTGTGCCTAGGCAGGCAGTGGCTGAGCCAGGAGTGGGTTTAGAGTGACCCCAGGCCCCTGGCTGGCCCCAAGTGCAGATTTGAAGCTCAGTCCCTTCCAGCTTCTCCCAAGACATGGCTCCTTGAACTGAGGGCAATGGTGAGGTCACTTACCAGACTCTCTCCCTTCCTGTCTGTGATACAGTATTGTCCCCATTGAATGGAGAGGGAAACTGAGGCCCAGAAAGAGAAGTTGATATGCCTGAGTGCACAGGGAGTCAGTGCCACGTCTGCAATCAGCACTGACATCTCCTGCCTCCCAGGACTGGACTTTTCCAGTACCCCATGCTCCCAAGTACACTGTTATGTACAGCAGCCATCTCTCCCTGAAACTGGCAAGCATGAGTCCCGATAGTTGGTCTTTAACTTTGGTGGGGAGGCTGGTTTCCGTACACGTGGGTCCCATTTTTGAAAGAACAGCAAGCCAAGCTCATATACTGCAGTGGGATCTTAGGGGACCATCCAGGAAGAGGAGACCCTGTCTCTTTAAATGCTTGTTCCTAAACCTCTAGAGTTGGGCTTAAGGGGCTAGTGATAAAGGGAAGAAAATTTCGGGCATAGGGTGGACATGCCTGTAAATACCAGCTTGTGGTGTTTGGGGAGCTGGTTCTAGAACCTGCATCACTGGCCCTCCTCTCTGTCCTCATGACTGAATATCTTCAGTGAATCCCCTACAATCTTCCTCCTCTCCTCCACCCTCACCATTACTTCTTGCCTGGATCATCGCAGAGATCGGCTCTCAGGTCCTCCCTTTCACACCCCATCCTGACCACAGCTTTCTCCTCTGAGAGCACACTTCTGACTATGGCACTTTGGCTTCCCTGCTGGCCAAATATCCTCAGTATCTCCCTATCACTTTCAGAATCAAACCCCAGCTGTCCACTTGGACATTCAAGATCCTCTAAAACATGACTCCAAGCTCGCATTCTAAAATTTCTGAACTTTCCTCCTATTCCTGGACCAAATTCCAGCCAGATGAAATTTCTGCTTCTTGTCTACTCAGCTGCCCATCCTGAACTAATTCTGTAGAATCCTCTTCTCTAATCTCACCCCACTCTTTAAGGCAGGTCCTGCTTATGTTTCTTCTTCACTGAAAAGTGTCACCTGACTATTAAGTCTGTTGTCACCAGCATTCCTCTGAGGTCTCAGTTCACATAAGATCTCTGGGGCTGAGGATAGATGGATGGGAATGGTGAGAGGCAGGGAGAAATCCCAAAGGCTATTGCAATAGATCTCCTCCCACGAGATTTCACTGTGTAGGAGGGAGGGGTTGGTGGGCATGTGAGGAAGGGAATGTCTGTGGCTGGTGCTGGACAGGCGACTGAAGTCCTGGAGTCCCAGCAAGCTGCAGTGGGGCACCGGAACCCCAGTGCTGGGATGGCCCTGTCTGTCTTGAACCTCGGCATGGAAAGCAGCCAAGTCAAAAGGCCATTCATGGGGGGCATGCCCACCACTTCCTAAAACCGTGGATTTTTCTGGGTTTCTCTCAGCTTCTCTGCTCCCCTGGCTGCTCTGTTTGATTTTTATAGAGTTGTGATCCATTATTTTATAGGAGGTAGAGAGTTAGGAGGATGCAAGGGGAACCTTTCTCTTAGTAGGGTCACGGTCAAGGAATGATCAAATGAGATCCAACATCTGCAGAGTAAGCAGTGGGATCCTGGGACCGCTTCCTGGAAGAAAAAAAGGGAACCAGTGGAGTGGGACTGGACACATCTTCCATCCGGTGCCAGGACTAACAGGGCTGAGATAGGAAGAGGAGGTAGAGTTATGCTCAATCTAAGAACAGGAAAGGCTCTGAGCTGGATCAGCATAGGGGCTCCACTTCCTTTTCATTGAAAATCCTTTTGTAGAAAAGGGAAGAAGAAATGAAACTGGTCATAAGAAAGATGAGCAGATCCAAAGTAACCCCTGTTGGGCTGAATGAAGGACTCCAGGAATCCTAGTTATAAAGCTCTTGGATCTTAACATCAGCAGAGATCAAAGCTGGCAGATAAAGCTCTTGTAATGCTGTGGTTTTCAAACCTCCGCTTAGTTGTCATATTCTTTCTCCAAGTGAGATCATGGGTGGAATCCCAATGATCAACCAGGGCAAGTGGAGCCGTCTGTATGAAGCAGAAGCTGGAGGCCCTGGTACCTCATGCCAGGCCTCCAGCTAACTGCTCACAGTGAGATGCACCGATGAGACATCCCCCCTCCCCCCTCCCACACACACATCAAGAACTAATGGACAGGGGTGAACACAGCATACACATGTGTTCTACTTGCTGAGGATTGGCTCCCTCTAGTGGACAGTTGGTGCAGAGGTACGCAGGGCACCAGAGAAAAACACTGCATCCAATATTGGCTTGGAAGTATTTTAGAGACATTTGTCCAGCTACCCCTGAACTCTGTGCTCATCCCTGCTTCTGACTAGGCTCCCTCTGCCCAAGTAGAAGGCCCTCTTTGAAGATCTATGGATGATGCACGGGTGTGGAGGATGGCACGGGGGCCCTGTCCAGAGGCGACTGAACACCTCTTATGGATGTCAGAGCAATAGGTCAAGGGCTATGGCCTTCAACTGATGAAGCTCCTTACCTCTAGGAACTTCCTCAAGGTGAAGGCCTGAGTGTCCCTGTCCTGGGACCAGGGAAAATGCCTGCTTGTGTCCACTAGATAAAAGCCCTGTGCATATCAACACGGGATGTGGAAATAGGGGAGGAGTCAGAAGCTGAACCTTAATTTCCACGTCTGGAATTGGGCTAATACAACGTGTGAGGCTTAAATGCACTGAGGTACACAAAGTGTTTTCAAAAGTGGTTACTGGCACATGGTGAATTCTCCATAAGTTTAATAGTCATTACATTTAGGGACTTCAGGAGAAGTATGGTCCGGCGTCTCTGGGCAGAGACTCAAAAGTGTAAGACAATGGAATTCTCATAATTTCTCCCCCAAATTGACCTGTGGTTCCACACTGAGACATGTTGCAGTGAGAATGGTTTTTCAGGAATGCCTGTGTTATGGAAAAAGAAACAGGAGGAATACCACCTAGAGGGGCAATGTCCCAGATATTGTGACGAGGATTAGATGTTGTTTTTTATTGCTCTCCCCAAATCTGTGAAATTTATTGAGATTTCTGGCCTATAAAACTGGAGAATATAGCAACCCCCCTGCACTAGCCTCCTTCCTTTTTCAAGTGGTAACAAGTGCTTCAATCTGTTCTTAGTTTCATTTATTTATTTTTTAAACAGCTTTATTGGAGTATAATTGCTTTACAGTGGTGTGTTAGTTTCTGCTGTATAACAAATTGAATCAGCTATATGTATACATATATCCCCATATCCCCTCCCTCTTGCATCTCCCTCCCACCCTCTCTATCCCACCTCTCTAGGTGGTCACAAAGCAGCGAGCTGATCTCATTCTGCTACGCGGCTGCTTCCCACTAGCTATCTATTTTACACTTGGTAGTGTGTATAAGTCCATGCCACTCTCTCTTTACGTCCAAGCTTACACTTCCCCCTCCCCATATCCTCAAGTCCATTCTCTATGTTAGCATCTTTATTCCTGTCCTGCCCCTAGGTTCTTCATAAACATTTTTTTTTAGATTTCATATATATGTGTTAGCATACAGTATTTATTTTTCTCTTTCTGACTTACTTCACTCTGTATGACAGACTCTAGATCCATCCACCTCACTACAAATAACTCAATTTCATTTCTTTTTAAGGCTGAGTAATATTCCATTGTACATAAGTGCCAAATCTTCTTTATCCATTTATCTGTCGATGGACACTTGCGTTGTTTCCATGTCCTGGCTATTGTAAATAGTGCTTCAGTGAACATTGTGGTACATGATTCTTGTTGAATTATGGTTTTCTCAGGGTATATGCCCAGTAGTGGGATTGCTGGGTCGTATGGTAGTTCTATTTTTAGTTTTTTAAGGAACCTCCATACTGTTCTCCGTAGTGGCTGTATCAATTTACATTCCCACCAGCAGTGCAGGAGGGTTCCCTTTTCTCCACACCCTCTCCCGCATTTACTGTTTGTAGATTTGTGTGTGTGTGTGTGTGGTACGTGGGCCTTTCACTGTTGTGGCCTCTCCCGTTGCAGAGCACAGGCTCTGGACGCACAGGCTCAGTGGCCATGGCTCACGGGCCTAGCCGCTCCACGACATGTGGGATCTTCCTGTACCAGGGCACGAACCCGTGTCCCCTGCATCAGCAGGTGGACTCTCAACCACTGCGCCACCAGGGAAGCCCCTGTTTGTAGCTTTTTTGATGATAGCCATTCTGACAGTGTGAGGTGATACCTCACTGTAGTTTTGATTTGCATTTCTCTAGTGATTAGTGATGTTGAGCATCCTTTCATGTGTTTGTTGGCAATCTGTATATCTTCTTTGGAGAAATGTCTATTTAGGTCTTCTGCCCATTTTTGGATTGGGTTGTTTGTTTTGTTGATATTGAACTGCATGAGCTGCTTGTATATTTTGGAGATTAATCCTTTGTCAATTGCTTCGTTTCCAAATATTTTCTCCCATTCTGAGAGCTGTCTTTTCATCTTGTTTATGGTTCCCTTTGTTGTGCAAAAGCTTTTAAGTTTCACTAGGTCCCATTTGTTTAGTTTTGTTTTTATCTCCATTTCTCTAGGAGGTGGGTCAAAAAGGATCTTGCTGTGATTTATGTCGTAGAGTGTTCTATTTATGTTTTCCTCTAAGAGTTTTATAGTGTCTGCTCTTACATTTAGGTCTTTAATCCATTTTGAGTTTATTTTTGTGTATGGTGTTAGGGAGTGTTCTAATTTCATTCTTTTACATGTAGATGTCCAGTTTTCCCAGCACCACTTATTGAAGAGGCTGTCTTTTCTCCATTGTATATTCTTGCCTCCTTTAAAAATATAAGGTGGGGCTTCCCTGGTGGCGCAGTGGTTGAGAGTCCGCCTGCCAATGCAGGGAATATGGGTTCGTGCCCCGGTCCGGGAAGATCCCACATGCTGCGGAGCGGCTGGGCCCGTGAACCATGGCCGCTGAGCCTGCACGTCTGGAGCCTGTGCTCCGCAACGGGAGAGGCCACAACAGTGAGAGGCCCGCGTACCAAAAAAAAATAAAAATAAAATAAATAAATAAATAAATAAAAATATAAGGTGACTATATGTGTGTGGGTTTATCTCTGGGCTTTCTATCCTGTTCCATTGATCTATATTTCTGTTTTTGTGCCAGTACCATACTGTACTGATTGCTGTATGTTTGTAGTATAGTCTGAAGTCAGGGAACCTGATTCCTCCAGCTCCGTTTTTCTTTCTCAAGATTGCTTTGGGTATTCGGGGTCTTTAGTGTTTCCATACAAATTGTGAAATTTTTTGTTCTAGTTCTGTGAAAAATGCCAGTGGTAGTTTGATAGGGATTGCATTGAATCTGTAGATTGCTTTGGGTAGTAGAGTCATTTTCACAATGTTGATTCTTCCAATCCAAGAACATGGTATATCTCTCCATCTATTTGTACCATCTTTAATTTCTTTCATCAGTGTCTTATAGATTTCTGCATACAGGTCTTTTTTCTCCTTACGTAGGTTTATTCCTAGGTATTTTATTCTTTTTGTTGCAATGGTAAATGGGAGTATTTCCTTAATTTCTCTTTCAGATTTTTCATCATTAGTGTATAAGGAATGCAAGAGATTTCTTCACATTAATTTTGTATCCTGCTACTTTACCAAATTCATTGATTAGCTCTAGTAGTTTTCTCATAGCACCTTTAGGATTCTCTATGTATAGTATCATGTCATCTGCGAACAATGACAGGTTTACTTCCTCTCTTCTGATTTGGATTCATTTTATTTCTTTTTCTTCTCTGATTGCTGTGGCTAAAACTTCCAAAACTATGTTGAATAATAGTGGTGAGAGTGGACAACCTTGTCTTGTTCCTGATCTTAGTGGAAATGGTTTCAGTATTTCACCATTGAGAATGATATAGGCTGTGGGTTCGTCATATATGGCCTTTATTATGTTGAGGTAAGTTCCCTCTATGCCTACTTTCTGGAGGGTTTTTATCATAATAGGGTGTTGAATTTTGTTGAAAGCTTTTTCTGCATCTATTGAGATGATCATATGGTTTTTCTCCTTCAATTTGTTAATATGGTGTATCACATTGATTAATGTGCATATATTGAAGAGTCCTTGCATTCCTGGGATAAAACCCACTTGATCATGGTGTATGATCCTTTTAATGTGCTGTTGGATTCTGTTTGCTAGTATCTTGTTGGGGATTTTTACACCTATGTTCATCAGTGATATTGGCCTGTAGTTTTCTTTTTTTGTGGCATCTTTGGTTTTGCTATCAGGGTGATGGTGGCCTCATAGAATGAGTCTGGCAGTGTTCCTCCCTTGCTATATTTTGGAAGAGTTTGAGAAGGATAAGTGTTAGCTCTTCTCTAAATATTTGATCAAATTCGCCCGTGAAGCCATCTGGTCCTGGACTTTTTTTTGTTGGAAGTTTTTAATCACAGTTTCAGTTTCAGTGCTTGTGACTGTTCTGTTTATATATTTTCTATTTCTTCCTGGTTCAGTCTCAGGAGGTTGTGCTTTCCAAAGAATTTGTCCATTTCTTCCAGGTTGTCCATTTTATTGGCATCTAGTTGCTTGTAGTAATCTCTCATGATCCTTTGCATTTCTGCACTGTCAGTTGTTACTTCTTTTTCATTTCTAATTCTATTGATTTCAATCTTCGTTTTTTTCTTGATGAGTCTGGCTAATGGTCTATCAAATTTGTTTATCTTTTCAAAGAACCAGCTTTTAGTTTTATTGATCTTTGTGATGGTTTCCTTCATTTCATTTCTATTTATTTCAGATCTGATCTTTATGATTTCTTTCCTTCTGCTAACTTTGGGGGTTTCTTTGTTCTTCTTTCTCAAATTTCTTTAGGTATAAGGTTAGGTTGTTTATTTGAGATGTTTCTTGTTTCTTGAGTTAGGATTGTATTTCTATAAACTTCCTTGTTAGAACTGCCTTTGCTGCGTCCCATAAGTTTTGGGTCGTCGTGTTTTCATTGTCATTTGCTTCTAGATAGTTTTTGAATTCCTCTTTGATTTCTCCAGTGATCTCTTGGTTATTCAGAAGTGCATTGTTTATCCTCCATGTGTTTGTATCTTTTACAGACTTTTTCCTGTAATTGATATGCAGTCTCACAGTGTTGTGGTTGGAAAAGATACTTGATATGATTTCTATATTCTTAAACTTACCAAAGCTTGATTTGTGACCCAAGATATGATCTATCCTGGAGAATGTTCTATTAGTACTTGAGAAGAAAGTGTACTCTGTTGTTTTTGGATGGAATGCCCTATAAATATCAATTAAGTCCATGTTGTTTAATGTATCATTTAAAGCTTGTGCTTCCTTATTTACTTTCATTTTGGATGACGTGTCCATTGGTGAAAGTGGGGTGTTAAAGTCCCCTACTATGGTTGTGTTATTGTTGATTTCCCCTTTTATGGCTGTTAGCATTTGCCTTATGTATTGAGGTGTTCCTATGTTGGGTGCATAAATATTTACAATTGTTCTAACTTCTTCTTGGATTGATCCCTTGATCATTATGTAGTGTCCTTCTTTGTCTCCTGTAATAGTCTTTATTTTAAAGTCTATTTTGTCTGATATGAGAATTGGTACTCTAGCTTTCTTTTGATTTCCATTTGCATGGAATATCTTTCTCCATCCCTCACTTTCACTCTGTGTGTGTCCCTAGGTCTGAAGTGGGTCTCTTGTAGACAGCATATATACAGGTCTTGTTTCTATAACCATTTAGCCAGTCTATGTCTTTTGGTGGGAGCATTTAATCCATTTACATTTAAGGTAATTATCAATATGTATGTTCCTATTACCATTGTCTTAATTGTTTTGGGTTTGTTATTGTAGGTCTTTTCCTTCTCTTGTGTTTCCTGCCTAGAGAAGTTCCTTTAGCATTTGTTGTCAAGCTAGGTTGCTGGTGCTGAATTCTCTTAGCTTTTGCTTGCCTGTAAAGCTTTTAATTTCTCTCTCGAGTCTGAATGAGATCATTGCTGGGTAGAGTAATCTTGGTTGTAGGTTTTCCCCTTTCATCACTTTAAGTATGTCTTGCCACTTCCTTCTGGCTTGCAGAGTTTCTGCTGAAAGGTCAGCTGTTAACCTTATGGGGATTCCCTTTGTGTGTTATTTGTTGTTTTTCCCTTGCTGCTTTTAATATTTTTTCTTTCTATTTAATTTTTGATAGTTTGATTAATATGTGTCTTGGTGTGTTTCTCCTTGGATTTGTCCTGTATGGGAGTCTCTGCCTTTCCTGGACTTGATTGACTATTTCCTTTCCCATATTAGGGAAGTTTTCAACTATAATCTCTTCAAATATTTTCTCAGTCCCTTTCTTTTTCTCTTCTTTTTCTAGGACCCCTATAATTTGAATGTTGGTGCATTTAATGTTGTCCCAGAGGTCTCTGAGACGGTCCTCAATTCTTCTCATTCTTTCTTCTTTATTCTGCTCTGCAGTAGTTATTTCCACTATTTTATATTCCAGGTCACTTATCTGTTCTTATGCCTCTGTTATTCTGCTATTGATTCCTTGTAGAGAATTTTAAATTTCATTTATTGTGTTGTTCATCATTGTTTGTTTGCTCTTTAGGTCTTCTAGGTCCTTGTTAAATGTTTCTTGTATTTTCTCCATTCTATTTCCAAGATTTTGGATCATCTTTACTATCATTCCTCTGAATTCTTTTTCAGGTAGACTGCTTATTTCCTCTTCATTTGTTTGGTCTGGTGGGTTTTCACTTTGCTCCTTCATCTGCTGTGTGTTTCTCTGTCTTCTCGTTTTGCTTAACTTACTGTGTTTGGGGTCTCCTTTTCACAGGCTGCAGGTTTGTAGTTCCCGTTATTTCTGGTGTCTGCCCCCAGTGGCTAAGGTTGGTTCAGTGGGTTGTGTAGGCTTCCTGGTGGAGGGGACTAGTGCCTGTGTTCTGTTGGATGAGCCTGGATCTTTTCTCTCAGTGGGCAGGACCAAGTCCTGTGGTGTGTTTTGGGGTGTGTGTGATGTTATTATGATTTTGGTCAGTTTCTCTGCTAATGCGTGGTGTTGTGTTCCTGTCTTGCCAGTTGTTTGGCATAGGGTGTCCAGCACTGTAGCTTGCTGGTCGTTGAGTGGAGCTGGGTCTTAGTGTTGAGATGGAGATCTCTGGGAGAGCTCTCACCGATTGATATTACATGGGGCCGGGAGGTCTCTGGTGGTCCAATGTCCTGAACTTGGCTCTTCCACCTCAGAGGCTCAGGCCTGACACCCAGCTGGAGCACCAAGACCCTGTCATCCACACAGCTCAGAAGAAAAGGCAGAAAAAAACGGATGAAAGAAAAAAAATAAAGTTATTAAAATAAAAAATTTTTAAAAATTATATATAAAATTTTTTTAAAGCAATTAAAAAAAAAGAAGATAGCAACGCAACCAATATACAAATCCACCACTGATAACAAGCACTAAAAACTGTACTAGGATAAGCATAAATATCAGAAAACAGTCAGTCATATACAGCAAACCCCAAGTCTACAGTTGCTCCCAAAGTCCACCGGCTCAATTTTGGGGTGATTTGTTGTCTATTCAGGTATTCCACAGATGCAGGGTACATCAAGTTGATTGTGGAGATTTAATTTGCTGCTCCTGAGGCTGCTGGGAGAGATTTCCCTTTCTCTTTGTTTGCACGCACAGCTCCCGGGGTTCAGCTTTGAATATGGCCCCGCCTCTGCGTGTAGGTCGCCTGAGGGCATCTGTTCTTCGCTCAGACAGGACGGGGTAAAGGAGCAGCTGATTCGGGGCCTCTGGCACACTCAGGCCGGGGGGAGAGAGGTGTACGGATGCAGGGCAAGCCTGCGGCAGCAGAGGCGGGCATGATGTTGCACCAGCCTGAGGCGCACTGTGCGTTCTCCCGGGGAAGTTGTCCCTGGATCACGGGACCCTGGCAGTGGCGGGCTGCACAGGCTCCCGGGAGGGGAGGTGTGGAGAGTGACCTGTGCTCGCACAGAGGCTTCTTGGTGGCGGCAGCAGCGGCCTTAGCGTCTCATGCCTGTCTCTGGGGTCCGTGCTGATACCCGCGGATCGCGCCGGTCTCTGCAGCTCGTTTAGGCGGTGCTCTGAATCCCCTCTCCTCACGCTCCCCAAAACAATGGTCTCTTGCGTCTTCGGCAGGTCCAGTGTTTTCCCGGACTCCCTCCCGGCTAGCTGTGGCGCACTAGTCCCCTTCAGGCTGTGTTCACGCTGCCAACCGCAGTTCTCTCCCTGGGATACGACCGAAGCCCGAGCCTCAGCTCCCAGCCCCCGCCCGCCCCGGCGGCCGAGCAGACAAGCCTCTCGGGCTGGTGAGTGCTGCTCGGCACCGATCCTCTGTGCGGAAATCTCTCCGCTTTGCCCTCCGCACCCCTGTTACTGCGCTCTCCTCCGCGGCTCTGAAGCTGCCCCCCTCCGCCCCGCGCAGTCTCCGCCCGCGAAGGGGCTTCTAGTGTGTGGACACCTTTCCTCCTTCACAGCTTCCTCCCCGAGGTACAGGTCCCGTCCCTATTCTTTTGACTCTGTTTTTTCTTTTTTCTTTTGCCCTACCCAGGCACGTGGCGAGTTTCTTGCCTTTTGGGAGGTCTGAGGTCTTCTGCCAGCATCCAGTAGGTGTTCTGTAGGAGTTGTTCCACCTGTAGATGTATTTCTGATGTATCTGTGGGGAGGAAGGTGATCGCCACGTCTTACTCTTCCGCCGTCCTGAAGATCCTCCTGTTCTTAGTTTTATGTTTGATATTTAAATATTCTTTACAGGAGAGTAGCTGTTCTCACCAAGAAATAAGATTTTGAAGTCTGCACTCTTGAGTACATTTACTTTCATGTGACGGCAAACGTTCCCAGGAGCCGTCTTCACATTTCTTCATGAACTGGTCAAAGGGGAGTCTTAAGCCCTTGCTCCAGCTGGGGTTGGGAGAGCATGATCCTTAGAATTGACTTTCTCAGTGGAAAACAACCTCCGTGCAGGTCGCGGGTCCCTCACCGGCTGGGGGGCGCCTTCCCGGAGGCCGGGCAGGGACCGGAGCATGTGCGGTCTCGCGGTGCAGATCCTCAGCATAGCTCTGGGCACACGTGGGGCTCCAGCTGCTGGAAGCACAGCAGCTGCGTCAAAGACCGACTCTCCCACACCAGATGAGATGCTTTGAGTGCTCCAGGCCTCAGGCAATGTGACTGATGTGTTCCAGGGACGACAGCCTCTGAGTGATGCCAGCGTCATAGCTGGCGAGTGTTCAGTGACACCAGGCTGCTAGTTTCATTTTGCAGTTTCCCACCCCAGACTTCAGCTGTGCTACCTGGGGAACTCAGTGTGAAATATTAACCCAGCCATTCCCACCATCCAGAGTCGGCAGTGGTTCTGTCTGGCTCAGCTGCCTTCTGCAGCAAGGTGGGTGCTCTCTGGCTTTTTTCTACGACCTCCCAGCCAGCACTCACCCAAGGCAGATTCAATTCACATTCGCTCTTGCTGGTGTCTGGGGAGTCTATGATCAGGATTAACTCTGACGGGGGCAGGATATGAGTACCCTGTTATGAAAACTGATGTCCTGACTTCTTACCTGGTCCCTAAGAAATAAGAATGGTCAGGTAGAAGTGCAACCTGGGAATCCAGACTCCCAGCTTTGTTTTATAGCTTGGATGCAGAATTCATTTGACACCACACAACTAGAGAAAGAAGTGAATAGGACCCGAGAATTCATTGTCTTCTATGCTCTCCTTTCTTGGATAGAAAAACCAAAGCCCAAGTTTGGACGCAAAATCCATCAGGCCATGCAGGATATTAGAGGCCTATGTGTCCCAGTGCCCAGGTCCCCTGACATGTCCCATGAGGTTCCTATTATATTGTATTCTCTCAAGCCCAGGGCCTCAATTGTCCCTTCTATAAAAGAGAACCAGCTGAGATTTGGGATCAGCCTTTCCCAAAGTTTCTTGGAACTTTTTGGAAGAAACAGTCTATAAACTCATTTTCATATAAGAGCTCAGCATTGCAACTGACACACAGTAAAAACTCAATAATGATGGCTGCTTTTTTGAATTTGTTCTCCATGCCAGGGACTATAGAATTTATGCATGTTATCTAATTTAATCCTCCTGGCCAACATCTGAGGTAAGTGCTTTTATGACACTCATTATAAAGATAAAAGAAGTGCAGCTTAGAGAAACCAAAAGCCTTCCTCATATGGGACGGAGCCCGTAAAAGGGAGAGCTGCCTCTCTATGCAGACCTGCCCTTGAACTGTGCTGAACACACACCCATGTGCCTTTGTTATAGTGCTATTTGCCTGTTATTTCACATAGTCCTCTAGTAGCAGGTGTCTTGATCCCCACTTTACTTTATTTCCAGAGAATGCAGAGCTGGTTCAGGCAAGCCAGAGCTGAAGCAAGTCTAGTAGGTAGAATAGGTTCCCCAAGCCTCACTCCCACTCTAATACATTAGGCAGAGTCTTTGGGAAAGATAACTTAGAACCTGTGCTTTTAGACATAGAGAACAGACTTATGGTTGCCAAGGGGGAGGGTAGGTGGAGGCGGGAAGGATTGGGAGTTTGGGGTTAGCAGATGCAAACTATTCCATATAGAATGGATAAACAACAAGGTTCTACTGTATAGCACTGGGAACTGTATTCAATATCCTGTAATAAACCATAATAGAAAAGAATATGATAAAGAATGCATATATATGTATAACTGAATCACTTTTCTGTACAGCAGAAATTAACATGACATTTTATGTCAACTATACTTCAATGAAATAAAATTTTTAAAAAAGTACCTGTGCTTTTAGACATGTCTGTGGTAATTTTAATGCACACTCAATGAGAAGTCATATATCTAGTTCAAGGATCCCTTTTATGGTTGGGTACACCAAAGCCCAGTGAGAAAATGTAAATTTCCAAGAGTTACCTTCCAGGCTAGCTACAGAACCCATCCAGGGATCAGACATGCCTCAGGTCCAGGCCTGCATCCTTATAGCAGCTTCCATGTTGCTCTGCCTAGAGCCCCATTCACTCCTCAGGACCAAGGTAATCATTCCCTCAACTTCAGCCGCATTGGTGGCCAACAGGTCTGCACTGAGTGCCTCTCTAGGAATCGCCTTAGGCTGTAAGGAGAGCTGCCTTCCTCAAAGTCACATCCCCTTTTCTGGGGACTGCCCACACCCAATGATGGGTGATATAGACAGATAAAGGCCCGTTGCTTTTTCCTTATATGGGATAATTCTAAAGGAACATCCCTGCTCCAGAGCACCTCATAGGATTAGTCTGGGAGCACACTGGGATATACCCTCTGAAGTCAGAGAATAATTGTAGCATCCCTTGCCTCCCACCATTGAAACAAGAGGCACAGTGCCTGGCAGTCAGCTTCTCTGTACTCGGGAAGACTGCTCTGACCACGCATACAAAAGGCCTCCAGTTGTGACTTCCAGGCTTCCAGGGGTGCAGAGCATGTGTGGGTTCCAGCAGGTCTGGACGTGGGGCAAGTGATTCTGCAGCTTGTGCAGTATAACCAGCTAGACGCAGGTATTAGAGGTAATGTGGTGGGGAAAGAAGCCCACTGTGCCCCGTGGAGTCTATGACTCTGTTGGAGAATCACAAAGTGGACCCCTGGGCTTCTGGACCAAGGCCATGTCATCTAAAGAGGAGAATTTATATCTTCTGAAAAACGAGTTCCCAGTGTGTTTACTGCCCCTGGCAGAGACAAAGAGCCTGGCCAGAGGAATTCAAGTAGACTTGCAGCCAGAACTGCCTGTCAGAAGCTGGGTTTAGTGAAACCCACCAAGTTATAAAGCCAGGTGGGCCCAGCAACAATCCACTGTGAGATTAAATCAGCACCTTGGGACTGGGCACAAGCAGAGCCAGAGGGCCCCCATCCTTAGGCACTTTCCAAAAGTAACCTCGTTAACGTAACAGCTCATATTAGCTCTCATCACCGGAAATTCCAGTTTTAGGAGCTCTGTGCCAGGAACATGTATTTCTTATTATTAATTGCAACACCATAGTATCATTTCCAGCCTCAAGACCAGCTGCAGCAGTGGATTAGGGTTTTCATCTAAGAGTCTGCTTCCCAGAGAAACCATTTGATGACATCCCTGGTCCCTGGTTGGGGTCTGTGTGTAACTGAGCAGGACCCTATGGGACATCTGCACAACAGACACCACACCCACAATGTCTTCTGCCTGCTTTTTGTCTGTAGAAAAACTTTAGTCAAAGAATAATTGTAATCAGAGGAGTGAGAAAATGCAGAAAGAAAGGAAAGCAGTCAAGCAAGACAAAATAATAATAGTTTAGCCATTAAACAAAGTCAAGGACTTTTAGTTCCTCATCAAGGGCTATAGAGAATATTCTGAGCCATATCCTTGCGCTGTTATGCAGATACTGAAATCCCCACCAGACTGGAAGAAGTTAACTGTATGCTGCCTATGAGCACATAGACCCCAGACCGATTGGAACAGGAAGGTTAATGATGTTGACTCCTGATAACCTCACCACCAACCAGTCAGAAGAATGTCCACGAGCTGATCACACACCCCACACCCTACAACCCCCTCCTATCACCCTTCCCCTGAAAGCCTTTAGGGAGTTCAGGCCTTTTAAGCACTAGCTGTCTGGACTCCTTGTTTGATGCCCTGCAATAAATGCTACACTTTCAGCCATGTACCACAATGTTCATTGCAGCTCTATTTACAATAGCCAGGACATGGAAGCAACCTAAGTGTCCATCGACAGATGAATGGATAAAGAAGATGTGGCACATATATACAATGGAATATTACTCAGCCATAAAAAGAAACGAAATTGAGTTATTTGTAGTGAGATGGGTGGACCTAGAGTCTGTCATACAGAGTGAAGTAAGCCAGAAAGAGAAAAACAAATACCGCATGCTAACACATGGAACCTAAAAGAAAAAAAAAAAAACGGTTCTGAAGAACCTAGGGGCAGGACAGGAATAAAGACGCAGATGTAGAAAATGGACTTGAGGACATGGGGATGGGCAAGGGTAAGCTGGGACTAAGTGAGAGAGTGGCATGGACATATATACACTACCAAATGTAAAATAGATGCTAGTGGGAAGCAGCTGCATAGCACAGGGAGATCAGCTCGGTGCTTTGTGACCACCTAGAGGGGTGGGATGGGGGGGTGGGATAGGGAGGGTGGGAGGGAGATGCAAGAGGGAGGAGATATGGGGATATATGTGTATGTATAGCTGACTCACTATGTTATAAAGCAGAAACTAACACACCATTGTAAAGCAATTATACTCCAATAAATATGTTAAAAAATAAAAAAACAGTAAAAAAAATGCTACACTTTCTTTCACCACAACCTGGTGTCAGTAGATTGGCTTTACTGCGAGGGCAAGCAGATCCAGGTTTAGTTCGGTAAAATGTGTGCCATCAGAAGCTTTAAATATCTCCACTGTTTTGTGCCCACCATTTCAAGCTCCAGGGGCAGATGATTCTGTGCCTCGTTAGAGGTGAATTGGGCTCAGGATTCCTTGAATGAGAAGAGAGAAAGCTTGGCAATAGTGATGTGAGCAAATTCTGTTTAGTCTTTCACAAATGGAGGACACTCCCCACTGCCACTCTCTTTTCTTGATCCCATCTTCAAGATTTTCCTGGCACCAGAGGGTCTGCTGATCCCAGTAAGCTGTCCTGTGGCCACCACACTGTTGGTCTGCTGGTGCCCGCCTCTGGATATGCTAAAATTTGGAGGTGCCTCTCTGATTGGCATTTAGGGCTGAAGTCTGTTGGGCTGCAGGAAAGGCAGGGAGGTTTGTTGTCCTTGGAGTGAGGTCCAGTGATTACTCTAAATGGAAGACTTTCTGTGGTAGCCACTGAGAGCTCTCTGGTGGCTCCTGGGGTCCATGCTTCTACTTGAGGCTCTGATAGAGAGGCTTCCCAGAAAGGCAGTCTGAATGCATGGGTTTGCCAGTTAGCTTGACCCTTGTGTGGTTGTGGGAGTGTGAGTAAGAACCCTCACCCAAACTTCCCTGCCCCTGTGGGTAGAGATAGTGATGTTTTCCAAGAGAAAGTGCTCTCAGAGCAGAAGATCTTGTAGGACCATTTATTTGATCCCTTAGAGCCTTCCCTGTACAAACAAAAAGAACAAGAGTCTCACTCACCTTCCAGTTATACAAAGGGTTAAGTCACAACCCACAGACAGTGCACCCTGAGGGGAATTCAAGATGGAGAAAAACAGAGAAGCATTCTGAGTTTTGGAAATATAACCCCTAGATAGTTAAGATTTATATCTAAGGAAGAATTTCCATGAGCCCAGATTCTTGCATATTCCCATGCACAAAAAAGCACTAAAATCATTACCTTGAGATATGTTTTTTTTTTTTTTTTTTTTTTTTTGCTGATTAGCACTAATCTTTTACCAAGATGTATGCTTGACTACATGTATTTTTCAGCCAAAATATTTATACATATCCTGGCTCCTTCCCTACCTCTTCGGAGCAGTTCTTCAGAACTATCTGAGGGGCTGTCTTCCAGGATCTACTTCTCAGTAAGGTCCCTGAATAAACCTGAAGCTCACTGCTCTTATATTGTGTGTGTTCTTTTAATCAACATCTAAAACATCATTATTCTCATATTATGGACGGGGTAATCAAAACCAAAGTAACTTAGTGAGAGAGACCATTTCTAAGGGCTAAAATGGAAGTCACCTGCCTCCCAGGTAAGTGTGCTTCCTGATGCCTCATGCCGCCATTTATATTGCCTTGTGCCATGGTCACCACCTATAGTGGCCCAAGGGGACTTTGGTGTGAATGGTGCCCCTTGGAGCTATGCGATGCAGTGATGCTGCTGGATGTAACAAGATGTAGGGGACCGTCGGCTCTCCAGATGGGCAGCATTAGGCTGGGCGGAGTTACACCAGCAGAGCACCAGTGACCCTTTTCTACCCTAGAGGACACAGTGGGTCTTTGTGTCCAGGGGTCACATGACTGACAGAAATGCGATTTCATGTGCTGCAGGGGAATCCTGATTTGAGCTGCTGATACAGGAAGTGGGGGTCCTGTCCACTTGACTGGAAGCTCTTGAGCTTGGAAATTTGGGGTGTAATGGGAAGAGTGATGGAGGGAAGTGAATTTTCTGGGTCTAAGAAGCCACCTTTAATTGCAGCTTTGTGTAGTTTGGAAAGTTTCCACATCACTAATCCCGCTTCTCCATCCACAACATTCAACATTTCACCTGACCTAGTCCCGTTCTTCTTACAATTGCCCTCTCCCCCCTTCCCATCTACAAGTTCCCTGGTTCTGTCCCCCATTACCTTGTTAAAAGGAGCCAGCAGGCTCAAATGGAGTCACTTGTGCTAAACCCCATGTCAGCAAACCAAGACTTAATATCTAACCTAATTGCAGTTTCAATCTCCCAAGAATATAACCTTTTACCAGGCGACATGAAATTATCTGGTCAGCAATAGTGAGATGATCCCCCCGATAGGCCCTCTGTTCCCCCTAGAAAGGCGACCTTGCCTGAAATAATGCATTCTTTGCTAATAATTTCCTTTTTCCACCCCCCTTCTGCCTTTAAAAACTATTCCTTTTCTACAGCTTGGGGGAGTTCTTTTCTATTGCTAGAAGGGATGCTGATTCATGAATCATTGAAAAAAGTCAATTTGATCTTTAAATTCACTCAGTTGAATTTTTGTTGTTTAATAGATTTAGTGGCAATGGTGGGACTGAAGGAGACTTCTGACAGCTTCGGGACAATGAGAAACATAGGTACTCCATGAACCCTTTGAGTTCACTGTCTTTTTCACCAATTCTGAGGGTAAGTTTCCTCTTGATTTTGAGCATCACTCTCTTTGCATCAAGCTCAATTTAATTAGCTTTCCAGGGACTTCCCTGGTGGTCCAGTGGGTAAGACTCCATGCTCCCAATGCAGGGGGCCTGGGTTTGATTCCTGGTCGAAGAACTAGATCCCGCATGCATGTCACAACTAAGAGTCCACATGCCGCAACTAAGAAGCCCACATGCCGCAACCAAGATCCCCTGTGCTGCAACTAAGACTCAGCACAGCCAAAATAAATAAATAATATTTTTTAAAAAAGATTTTTAAAAAATTAGCTTTCCAGTTAGCTCCCCATTTGTCTGGAATCACTAGTTCCAAGTTGGGAGCTGCTGGTATCTTAAACCACAGTTCCCTGTTTGATTGGAAACCCCAGCTCTTGGTCCTGTCCCCAGATTCCACGTTGGGAGCTGCTGGCAGTTTAGTCTGCATTTCCGTATTTGTTTTGAATCAGCCTAAAGTCTCCATTCTTTGGGGTTTGCTGGTTCAATCCTTTCCCCAATCCCCAGTTCCACACTGGGAGTTGCTGGTGGTGTGCACAAGGCCTTTTCTTGGCCAGGGTGCAGTAACATCTGTTGGTTATTGCTGATATATTAAGGTGCACATGTTTGTTTGTCTTGTTTTGTATAGATAAAGGCTACAGCTAATGGTAATCTGGGAGGCCAAAAAGCTAAAAAAATTGTTGGGTATGGATCAAGCACATAAGAGCTGTTAAAGCACTTGCCGCCAAACCCAAAGACTTCTGTGTTAGGATAAAGTGGCCATGGGGTGGGTCAAATTGACACTAGGTCACTCACCAACCTCAAGAAATTTTCCGTGCAACAATGTACACTGTAAAATACCACATAATCCCCAACTCAGCGGCACATCCCTTATAGGTATTAGACCAGCTTCGAGAAACCCAGAGCCTTAGCTAATGGGATCCTTAAACTCTAAAGAGTCAAGGGCACCACCTTTTGGCACAACTGCTTATTTTATGTCTGAAAAATATGATCCTGAAAGCTACAAGTATCTACAAAAATGGCAAAATCTTACCAAAAACAGCCTAGAATAACAATGGTCATCATGGAGAACATTTTAATTAGACATGATCATTCATTTAAGAAGAGCACTTGAAAGTCAGGATTCCCGAATTAAACAAGCAGAATGGGGTACCTATTTTACCTGGTATGCAGTGGCCTCCAAAAGCCTTCAAGTTTCCAAAATAGCCTCACTGAACATTGCAACAGGATAGAAAGCCCAGAAATAAACCCACACACCCATGGTCAATTAATCTTTGACAAAGAAGGCGAGAATATACAATGGAGAAAAGACAGTCTCTTAAGCAAGTAGTGGACAGACACATGTAAATCAATGAAGTTAGAACATACCCTCACACTGTACACAAAAATAAACTCAAAATGGCTTAAAGCTTTAAATATAAGACATGACACCATAAAACTTCTAGAAGAGAACATAGGCAAAACATTCTCTGACATAAATGTTAGCAATGTTTTCTTAGGTCAGTCTCCCAAGGCCACAGAAATAAATGCAAAAATAAACAAATGGGGCCTCATCAAGCTTATAAGCTTTTGCATAGCAAAGGAAATGATAAACAAAACAAAAAGACAGTCTACAGAATGGGAGAAAATATTTACAAACAATGTGACAACAAGGGCTTAATTTCTAAAATACACAAACTGCTCATACAACTCAATAACAAAAAACCAAACAACCCAATCAGAAAATGGGCAGAAGACCTAAACAGACATTTATCCAAAGAAGACATCCAGATGGCCAATAGACACATGAAAAGCTGCTCAACATCACTAATTATTAGAGCAATGCAAATCAAAACCACAATGAGGTATCACCTCACACGAGTCAGAATGGCCATCATTAAAAAGTCTAAAAGTAACAAATACTGGAGAGGGTGTGGAGAAAAGGGAACCCTTGTATACTGTTGGTGAGAATATAAATTGGTGGCTACTATGGAAAACAGTATGGAGGTTCCTCAGAAAACTAAAAATAGAGTTGCCATATGATCCAGCAATCTCACTCCTGGGCATATGTCTGGAAAAAAACTCCAATTCGAAAAGATACATGTACCCCAATACTCATAGCAGCACTATTTACAATAGCCAAGACCTGAAAACATCCCAAGTGCCCATCAACAGACAATTGGCTTAAGAAGATGTGGTACATATGTACAAAGGAATATTACTCAGCCACAAGAAAGAATGAAATAATATCATTTGCAACAATATGGATGGACCTAGACATTATCATACTATGGGAAGTAAGTGAGACACAGACAAATACCATGTGATATCACTTATATGTGGAATCTAAAATATAATACAAATGAACTTATTTACAAAACAGAAACAGACTCACAGACATAGAAATCAGACTTATGGTTACCAAAGGGGAAAGAGGGTGGGGGAGGGATAAATTAGGAGTTTGGAATTAGCAGGTACAAATCACTATATATAAAGTAGATAAACAATAAGGTCCTACTATATAGCACAGGGAACTATATTCAATATCTTCTAATAAACCATAAAGAAAAAGAATCTGCAAAAGAGTATATATGTGCATGTGTGTGTGTATATATATAGATATACACACATATATATAACTGAATCACTTTGCTGTACACCAGGAATGAACACAATGTAAATCAACTATACTTCAATAAAAAAAATTAAAAATAAACAACTCAGGGGCTTCCCTGGTGGTCCAGTGACTAAGACTCTGCACTGCCAATGCAGGGGACCCAGGATCATCCCTGGTCAGGGAACTAGATCCCGCATGCCACAACTAAAGATCCCTTGTGCTGCAACTAAGACCCCATGCAGCCAAATAAATAAATAAATGATTATTTTTTAAAAACTCAATTTAAAAATGGGGAGAGGGGCTTCCCTGGTGGCGCAGTGGTTGAGAGTCCGCCTGCCGATGCAGGGGACGTGGGTTCGTGCCCCGGTCCGAGAGGATCCCTCATGCTGCGGAGCGGCTGGGCCCGTGAGCCATGGCCGCTGGGCCTGCGCGTCTGGAGCCTGTGCTCCGCAATGGGAGAGGCCACAGCAGTGAGAGGCCCGCATACTGCAAAAAAAAAAAAAGTGGGGGGGGGAGAAAAAGAGAAAGATTCATTGCAAAAGGCCAATAAAAATTTAAGGATACTGGAGGTGCCTAAAACAAAAGATAATAGGACTAGCATGACCCCTCCTGCCCCCCTGTATCTTTCTTTACCTGGGTACTCACATTTTACTAATTGTCTGAACTGCCGTTTTATTCTAAGAGACTAGTAAACAGTTATTTTTTTTTTAAATTTATTTTTGTTTGCGTTGGGTCTTTGTTGCTGCGTGTGGGCTTTCTCTTGTTGCGGCAAGCAGGGGCCACTCTTAACTGCGGTGCGTGAGCTTCTCATTGCGGTGGCTTCTCTTGTTGCGGACCACAGACTGTAGGTGCACAGGCTTCAGTAGCTGTGGCACGTGGGCTTGGTAGCTGTGGCTTGCGGGCTCTAGACCTTAGGCTCAGTAGTTGTGGCACATGGCCTTCATTGCTCTGCAGCATGTGGGATCTTCCCGGACCAGGGCTGGAACCCATGTCCCCTGCACTGGCAGGCGGATTCTTAACCACTGTGCCACCAGGGAAGCCCAACAGTTATTTTTAAAAATAAAAACTGCCCAAGATCGCAGGCCCTCCTCCTCAGGCATCTTCTACTCCTTAGTCAAAGACTGAACTAAGGGTCATAGCTAAAGGGTTTCCTAAACCCAGGGAGGATCCCAAGAGTTTTTTGAAGAGTTTAGAATCCTTACTGGGGCCTATGACCAGGGGCTGCCAGATCTTTATCAGCTTGTGCCTGGGATGGTGGGACCTGGGGAAACCCAAAAATGGATACAGAAAGCAGAATGGCAAAACACCGAGGATGATGCTTGAGATCCTCAACCAAAAAAAAGCTCGCAAAAGAGCCACCAAGCTTTTACAAGCCATTCCTAGAGTCTTCCCTGCACTAATTGTTCTCCTCTTCAAATATTCAAACAAAAGAAAGAATGCTTGTCCTACGGCATTCCCGATTTCATATAATAAATGATGTCACCTAAGCTGCTCCAGCTGCCCTATTTGTAAACAGAGTATCTCTTGAGATTAGTAGATTTATAAAGGCAGAAAATTAAATGGGAGGCCACTGACCTGACTGAACTCGTGACCATAGCTGAGCACTTTGAAACAAGATGGTGAACAAAGATCTGATTCATTCTTGGCTTTATAACTACAACAGCGCCAAGACCAGACCTGAGATAATACTTGGGCCTCCCACATCACATCCTGCGAGGCCCATCATTGGAATGCCCACCAAAGAAGCAACGTCTCATGGATAATCAGTTGGGACACTGGAAAAGAAAAATTGTCCTCAGAGTCCTATACAAATTCCTCAATATCCACGCAAATATCCCTAAGAGAGAACACTCATGTGGGCCTCTTCCAAAATTGATGGGGGGCTCTGAGGGACCCGCTGGTAACTGCTACCAGCAATACCCTTAAACAGCCCAGGGGAAACAAAAATTAAAATTGATGGAAACCTTGCCAAATTCTGGTAGATCCTGGGCTTCACTCTCCACTTTAAACCCCACTCTCATAGAACAACAAATCCTGTGAAAAAAAAGGTTTCCATCTAATAAAGTTCAGGGAGAATTTCTATCTCAAGCAATGCAAAATGATTATGGGTAAAGCATTCTTTTTTGCTGTGTGACACAGCCCCAGTTGATGTATTAGGTAGAGATCTCTTTTCTAAATGAAAAGGACTGATATGTTTTGCTTCCCATGGAGACTCCACCTTAGAATTTCCTGACCAACTTGAACCTGATCTTATATGTTCTTTACAGTTTGTCCTTGGTTTGAAAGAAGAATTCCAACAAAAGTCTCCTAATTTTTTTTTTTTTTTTTTTGCTGTACGCGGGCCTCTCACTGTCATGGCCTCTCCCGTGGCGGAGCACAGGCTCAGCGGCCATGGCCCACGGGCCCAGCCGCTCCGCGGCATGTGGGGTCCTCCCAGACCGGGGCACGAACCCGTGTCCCCTGCATCGGCAGGCGGACTCTCAACCACTGTGCCACCAGGGAAGCCCAAAAGTCCCCTAATTTAATCGAGGTGCTCAAAAATCTGTGGGCTACTTCTAATACTGATGTTGGTAGAATAAAAAGTATAAAGCCTGTACCTATTCAGATAGATATGGCTAAACTTCTTCCTAAATTGCCTCACTGTCCATTAAAGCCTGAGGCTGTACAAGGCCTCACACCTTGTCACATAGCAAAAGACTTAATCACGCTGAGGCTGGTCATTTCTGTACCAGCCCCTGCAACACGCAGATCCTCCCAGTATAGCTAATGGGCGGGATGATGATTTGTCCAGGACTTGAGAACTATTAACAAGATAGTTGTTCCCTGTTTCCCAGTGGTTCCAATCCTGAACATCCTTTTATCACAAGTTCCGCCAGACTCAAAAGGGTTCACTGCTGTGGACCTTTGCTCAGCCTTTGTCAGCATCCCTGTGGACCCCAACAGCCAATATCTATTCATCTTGACTTGGAACCATCAACAATATACCCGGACAGTCACACTTCAAGGGTTCACTGAGGCCCCCTCCTGTTCCTCCCAAGTGCTCCACCAAGATGTAAGACCCTCCAGTGTCAGGAAATCAACCTTCTACAGCATGTAGATGACCTCTTGCTGTGCTCAGTTACCAAAGAGGCATCCATAAAGCATTCCACTTATTTGCTGTAAGTAAAAGTTACAATTATCTCTAGACACTTTATTACCGAGTCGTAATGTAAGCTCTTGGGGAATCCAGCTGTCTCCAAAAGTGATTAAACTAAACCAAGGACTTCCTAGGCCCACAACTAAGTGACAACTTTGTGGCTTTCTAGGCCTAGCTGGCTATTTATTGCCTTACAGTTTCCTAATTTTTCCCTATTAGCTTCCCCTTTCTATGAACTTACTAAAATTTCTGTCCCTGGACCTCTTCCATGGGAAGATAAAGATGAACAGGCCTTTCTAAGACTAAAACAAGAACTTCCTGTCCTAGGGCTACCCCACTATTCAAAACCTTTCACCTTATCTGCGCAGGAGAGAGAGAACCAGGCCCTGGGAGCATCGAGAGCCTGGTAATAAACACAGGCCTGTCACAGCATCAGCTTGATTCCATTTTTCCTGCCACTCCAGCTGTCTTAAGGCTATAGCCACAGCTGCAAAGTTAGTAAAGCCTCAGAGGATCTAACCCTAGGCAATGATGTTTATTTACAAATTCTTTACACAGTCCAAAGTCTTCTTAATTCTGAGCTGACCCAACATTTCTCTGCAAGCAGACTGACCTTCTGTGAGATCCTTCTGTTCTCACCGCCTAATTTGTACCTTAAACATTACAACATCCTTAATCCTGCTATGTTACCACTTCTACCTGATGAAGGTGAGCCCCATGACTGCACGGTAATAACATCCCATTTTGTGACACAACGTTCTGATTTACAGACATCCTGTCAAGTAATCCTGATCTAATTTTGTCTGTGAATGGTTCAGATTGTAAAAAAATGAGAAAGGCGATTTCCACGCTGGTGATGCTCTTACTACCCAAAATGAACTACTTAAGAGGGAAAGTCTCCCACAAGCTAAATCAGCTCAACAAGCCAAGCTCTGTGCCAGTTATCAGGACAAACTGTTAATATTTATACTGACAGCTGGTATGCCTTTGGTATTGTCCGTGATTTGGGAATGTTATGGAAACTAAGGGGCTTTCTTACATCCTCTGGGACCCCAATCAAACATGGATAACAAATAAAAAACCTTCTTACTGCCATTCTCTTAGCTTCTGAAATTGCTATCATTAAAATTGAGGCTCACACTAAAAGGACTGAATCTGAATATCAGGGAGACACCCTGACTGGCTTTCATGAGAAGGCCATAAAAGTCTATAAAAGTTGTGGCACGGGACTTCCCTGGTGGCACAATGGTTAAGAATCCTCCTGTCAATGCAGCGGACACGGGTTCGAGCCCTGGTCCTGGAAGATCCCACATGCCGTGGAGCAACTAAGCCCGCGAGCCACAACTACTGAGCCCGCGTGCCACAACTACTGAAGCCCGTGCGCCTAGAGCCTGTGCTCTGCAACAAGAGAAGCCACTGCAATGAGAAGCCTGCTCACCGCAATGAAGAGTAGCCCCTGCTTGCCGCAACTAGAGAAAGCCCACGCGCAGAAACAAAGACCCAAGGTAGCCAAAAAAAAAAAAAAAAAAAAAAAAAAGCTGTGGCACATGTGGATGAAGTCCATTCTGCTTCTATATTGTGACCTTTTGTTGCCAGACTTCCACCATGCTGATGTCCTTGCAACAGAGCAACGGTCTGCTCCTGAGTCAGAGAAATTAAGATTGACTGTGAAGTTCCTAGGATCCTAGAGAAGCTGCCGCCGCCACCAGTACCATCCTGTCCGCACCGCGCCTCAGCAGCCGGGACGGGGCCGCCGTCGGGGAGCCTCAGAGCACCGTCCCTAGCTCAGCATGATGGACTTGGAGCTGCCGCCGCCGGGACTGCTGTCCCAGCAGGGTAGCCCACCATCTCCTCCAATGGCAGCCTGTTCATACCTCTTATTCTAAACCAGAAGGGGGTAGTGGGAGAGAGAACACAGATCGTGATGAAAACTCTAGAAACCAGAGGGACCAAGTACACTTCATTTACTCAGGACATGGATTTGATTGACATACTTTGGAGGCAAGATATAGATCTCGGGGTAAGTCGAGAAGTATTTGACTTCAGTCAACGACGGAAGGAGCATGAGCTGGAAAAACAGAAAAAACTTGAAAAGGAAAGACGAGAACAACTGCAAAAGGAGCAAGAGAAAGCCTTTTTTGCTCAGTTACAACTAGATGAAGAGACAGGTGAATTCCTCCCGGTTCAGCCAGCACAACACATCCCGTCGGAAACCAGTGGACCTGCCAACTACTCCCAGGTAGCCCACATTCCCAAACCAGATGATTTGTACTTCGATGACTGCATGCAGCTTTTGACAGAGACATTCCCATTTGTAGATGACAATGAGGTTTCTTCAGCTACGTTTCAGTCACTTGTTCCTGATATTCCCAGCCACATCGACAGCCCAGTCTTTATTGCTCCTAATCAGGCTCAGTCACCTGAAACTGCTGTCCTTCAGTTAGCCACTGCTGATTTAGACGATATGCAGCAGGATATTGAGCAAGTTTAGGAGGAGCTATTATCCATTCCAGAACTACAGTGTCTTAATATTCAAAGTGACAAACTGGCTGAGACTAGCATGGTTCCAAGTCCAGAAACCAAACTGGCGGAAATTAACAATTATCATTTCTATTCATCAAGCCCCTCACTGGAAAAAGAAGTAGGTAACTGCAGTCCACATTTTCTCAGTGCTTTTGAGGATTCCTTCAGCAGCATCCTCTCCACAGAAGAATCCAGCCAGTTGACAGTGAACTCATTAAATTCAAATACCACAGTAAATACAGATTTTGGTGATGAATTTTATTCTGCTTTCATAGCAGAGCCCAGTACCAGCAACAGCATGCCCTCCTCTGCTACTTTAAGCCAGTCACTCTCTGAACTTCTAAACGGGCCCATTGATATCTCTGATCTATCACTTTGTAAAGCCTTCAACCAAAACCACCCTGAAAGTGCAACAGCAGAATTCAATGATTCTGACTCTGGCATATCACTGAACACAAGTTCCAGCATGGCATCACCTGAACACTCAGTGGAATCTACCATCTATGGAGACACACTGCTTGGCTTCAGTGATTCTGAAATGGAAGAGATAGATAGTTCTCCTGGAAGTGTCAAACAGATGGGTCCTAAAACACAGCCAGTAAGGCCTTCTGGGGATACAGTCCAACCCTTGTCATCGTCTCGGAGGAACAGTGCTCCACTGTGTGATGCCCAGTGTGAAAACACACCAAAGAAAGGGGTGCCTGTAAGTCCTGGTCATCGAAAAACCCCATTCACAAAAGACAAACATTCAAGCCGCTTGGAAGCTCATCTCACAAGAGATGAGCTACGGGCAAAAGCTCTCCATATCCCATTCCCTGTAGAAAAAATCATTAACCTCCCAGTTGATGACTTCAATGAAATGATGTCCAAGGAGCAATTCAACGAGGCTCAACTTGCATTAATTAGAGATATACGTAGGAGGGGTAAGAATAAAGTGGCTGCTCAGAATTGCAGAAAAAGAAAACTGGAAAATATAGTGGAACTGGAGCAAAATTTAGATCATTTAAAAGATGAAAAAGAAAAATTGCTCAAAGAAAAAGGGGAAAATGACAAAAGCCTCCATCTACTGAAAAAACAACTCAGCACCTTGTATCTTGAAGTCTTCAGCATGCTACGTGATGAAGATGGAAAGCCTTACTCCCCAAGTGAATACTCCTTGCAGCAAACGAGAGATGGCAATGTAGTCCTTGTTCCCAAAAGTAAGAAGCCAGATATTAAGAAAAACTAGATTTGAGCAGATCTGACCTTTTCTGAGCTAGTGGGTTTTTTGGTTGTTGTACTGTTATACTGAAAGCTCCTACTGTGATGTGAAATGCAGAAATATACTTTATAAGTAATTCTATGCAAAATTATAGTCAAAACTAGTGTAGAAAATACAAAACTTTAAGAAGCATTAAAATAAGTTATCAGTATGCTGAATCAGTAGTTTCACTTTAACTGCAAACTTAATTTCTTAAAACACCATTGGGGCTAGTTTCTATATACATGTAAATACTACAAAAACTCCTTATTTATACTGTTCTTATCTCATTTTTTACTTTCATAGATTTATATGATACATCTGGCTAAAAGCAAATTGTTGCAAAACTAACCACTATGTACTTTTTAAAATAAATACTGTATGAACAACATTAACAACAAAAGGATTGACTGTGGTTGTAAATTCAATAAACAGTTGGAGTTATGGGGAAATCAAGATGGCCACTTGTTTCTTCACAGCTTCTTGGCCAGTCCCGTTTTTCACGTTTTGCATTCTTTCACTCACATGGTGCATTTAAGATGACTCAAATTTTAAATAAACTTTGGTGGGAAGATGCCAATAAAATTGCAAAAACTGTTTACCAGAAATGTCTGACCTGTCAGGTCCCTAATCCTGGAAAAATTATCTTTGTTCCCAGAGGCCTCCGACCTCCTCCCTCTGGACACTTTTACATCTGCAACTGGACTTCATTCAGTTGCCACCTAGAATGGGTTATCACTATGTTCTTGTCATCGTATGTATGTTTTCTGGATGGGTTGAAGCTTTTCCCTGCCACAAGGCTGATGCCCTCATAATGGAAAAAAAACTTTTAGAAAATGTATTTTCCACTTTGAGTAAACCTTCTACAATCTCCAGTGATCAAGGCATCCACTTCTCTGGCGGTGGGGGAGGGAATCATACGAGCCTTAGCAAAAACCCTGCAAAGTTTTTGGAGTCATCACAGTCCCTATCACCCTCAATCATCAGGCAAGATAGAACTAATGGGATCCTCAAACTTAAAATCTCTAAACTTGCTGAAACTACTGGACTCCCTTGGTCTAAGATATTGCCTCTGGCCTTGCTGACTGTTTGTAATACACCCTTTGGGAAACATAAACTCACTCCACATGAGATAGTCCCTGGTAGACAAATGTTGTCCCTTGGTATACAACTGTCTGATGATCCCTTGTTTCAAGCTAATGTGAGCAGCTACTGTAAGGCTATAATGTCTTATGCTAAAGCCTATCAACAGGTTAAAGAAGATTTCCTGTATTCCAATTCAAAAGATTGTGTTGGTCACGGTCTGGAGCCTGGTGACTGGATATTCTGGAAACGTCATCAGAGGAAAACAGCCATCGGACTCCGTTCGAAAGGACCTCACTAAGTGTTCCTGACCACTAACACGGCTGTGAAACTAGAGGACATTGAGCCTTGGGTAAGCACATCACAGCTAAGGAAGCCTCCACCTGACATCTGGTCCTATACAGATGCTGGAGACCCCTGAACCAAACTATAAGAGAGAAACAGCTGACTTCAAAGTAGACTGTTTCCACCCAAGACGCCGGATCAAGACTTCATACTTTAACTGAACATGAATTTTTTTTTCTTCTCTTTCTTTCTTTTACTCTGGCATTGGCTTGGAAAGATAACACTCTCATCTGTGTCTCCCAGGCCATTGCTAAGGGGAGTAACCTTTCAGAATGCTCAATTTGTCTTCAAAGTTTCTAATCTATCCATGATGCTAGAGACCCTCTGTGACCAATTTCTCTTCTATTTCCAATGTCACTGCAAACTACGATTAACCCCCATTTAGAACTCTCTTACTAAGTTCAACTCTTATCACCAGAATACCCTGTGCCTTGTTTTTTCCCTTTGTCAAATCATAACTGTATGTACTCAGTTAGACACAAATACCTACAAAAACCTACATTTGCAACCCCACGTTCCCATGATTATCTAAATCAGATTGGCCCCCAATCACTAAGAGATCAAACCAGCAGTGCACATCTTTACAAAGCATTTAGGATGACTCTTTATTTCAGACTAAGAGATTCTCTTCCCATATGTGCTGAAGACCTGACTGACCCCTGGCGTGGATGGGTAAAGGCAGCAAACCCTGTGAATGAGTCCATTAACAGTGCCCAGAATGGTCTGTGCCTCAACATGCTTTGTCTCTCTCTGTGGTTGTTTTCATTCTCCCTGGGCCTATGGATGCCTAGATGCCTAGGGCACAGCCAGGCAATGCCTCTTAGGTTATCTAACTGTGCCTCTAACTTTCCACAAATGAGTTAAGTCATCTCATTGATTGACTTCCCTGGATTTACACCATTGAGTTGGAAAGGAATTATCAGAAGTTGTTCATGGCTCAAGATTAGCTTCCTTTGGCAGGGCCATACTTCCCTGGTTATGAGTAAATACAAATGACAATATGATCAGGAACCCCTCCTTAACTCCTGAAGACATTGCAGATTCCATTGCTAAAACAATAGCTACCCAATAAAGATCCTTAAACTCTCTGGTCAAGCTTCCTCTTAATAATAGGATAGCCCTTGATTATCTTCTAGCTGGACAAAGAGAGGTCTGTGCTGTGGTCAACACCACTTGCTGCACCTGGATAACTCTTCTGGGGAAGCTGAGACTCAGTAACGTAAGACCACTGAGTAAGCCACTTGGCTTAAGAAGGTGACTCCTTCAATGGTTCTTTCTTTGACTTATTTGATTTTGATTGGTGTGGGTCTTAGAGACCATGGCTCGAAGTGCACTCCAAACATTAGGGATTATCTGGCTTATAATAATCATAGTAATCTCCCTGGTGTGTTGTATTCTCTCTAAGACTGGAATGTCCGAAGATGAACAAAGAGAATAGCCAACTTAAAACTCGTGAACCTGAAACCATGACCTATGGTCATCACAGAGATGAAGGAAAAAATGGTCCTGACCTGTGAATACCACACAGAGGATGGACAAAAGCTGTGAGAATTACAGAGCAGTAGCTAAGAGTGGTGCTAATGCCTTAAATTTTGATCTCATGTCTCAGTTATTCGGATCAAAAGTGGGGGGGGGATAGTTTTAAAAAGGAGACAGAAAAATAAAAAATAAAAAAGAATAAATAAAACACAATAAAAAGCAGACAGCACGCCCCAAATAGAGTCACTTGTGCTAAACCCCACATCAGCAAACCGAGACGTATCACCTGAACTAACTTCAGTTCAACCCCCCAGGATTGTGACCTCTAACCAGTCAACCTGGAAATATCCGATCAGCACTAGTGAGCTGACCCAACTGCCAGGCCCTTCCGTTCTCCTTAGGAAGGTGACCTTGCCTGAAACAATGCATTCTTTGCGAATCATTTCCTTTTTCCATCCCCTTTCTGCCTTTAAAAACCATTCCTTTCTACGGCTTGGGGAAGCTCCTTTTTATTGCTAGATGGGCTGCTGCCTGATTCCTGAATTGTTGAATAAAACCAATTTGACCTTTAAACTTATTCAGTAGAATTTTTGTCGTTTAACAACCTCATGCCTATACATTGCCAGAGTGTACCGGCTCTTCCCCCTTACCCCTCCCACTCCAGCCCATTGGGGTGTTTACTGAAGAAGCCCCACTGATCGTGGCACTCCCCTTCCCCACTAGATCAAAACTTTCAATGTCTATTAGCACTAGGGTGACCAGATGCTCTGATTTGCCAGGGTCGGTGTTAATTTTTATCTGTTGTCCCAGCATAATTATTAATGGTTCCTCCTTTTATTCTCAAATGTGCCCCAATTTGGGTGATAAAAATGACATGCTCATCTTACTTATGACTATCTGAATGGAGCATAAACACCCCACCTTCACAGACTGGCCTCAACCTTCCTTCTCAAATTTCCCCACCACTTCACACAGACCCCAATCTAACATCTTCCCAGTGGGCCTCCACCCAACTTGATAAACACATTATAATCCCCCCCACTTCTAGGCATTCGCTCAAACGATACCTGTCTCCTTTCTGCCTGGCCTGAAAGAGCTTTCAAAGAGCCCCTGCACTTGTCCATCCATGAAGACCTGGTTTAAGTTCCAGGATGAAGCCTCCTTAAGTGCTGATAAAGTCTTAGTCTGAATAAACCTCTTGTCAAGGGTTATCTAGGCTTCCTCTGACTTCCCAATGTCTCTTTTCTGTTTATCCTGGGTTGGAGGATGATCAGAGGAGTCATGTCAGGCACAGGGAGAATATCACAGGCTGTTGCAACGGGTCATGGGAGAGATCTGGGGCAAGCACGGGGCTGGCCAGGCAAGGAATGGTGGTGAGAGTCCTGCTGAAAAAGAGACTGAAGTACCTGTGGTCTGGGAAACCTCTCTTGGGGACTGGAATTAGAGGGATGGAAAGGTTTTGTCTGGTCTTGTCAGTTTTACCCTGAATCTCATTGAAGACCAGCAGAACCAAAAGGCCATTTCTCAGGAACACAGTTCCCGCCCCCATAACCACACCTCTCATCCCTACTTCCGTCTAATCATACCTCTCACCCCTACTTCCGTCTTTCTCCCTCCCAGCTCAATGTGGATTCCCCACAAAATATACGACTGCTGATTGTAATAAGATATATTTTTTCTGAATTCCTAAAATAACATGTATTTCCATTTAACATTATGAGCCACACCTTTGGTTCACAAGAGCAATATCTTCTTAAAAATATAAAACATTTTTGTATCAATGATGCTTGCCAGGACCC
This sequence comes from Mesoplodon mirus, assembly GCF_964341445.2. Taxonomy (NCBI): domain Eukaryota; kingdom Metazoa; phylum Chordata; class Mammalia; order Artiodactyla; family Ziphiidae; genus Mesoplodon; species Mesoplodon mirus. The sequence goes on along the minus strand of NC_138994.1, from coordinate 57,524,952 downwards.
TTACAAGATTCCAGGGAGTTAAAGAGGAGAGAGACAGCATTAGTCATCCGTTGCAGGGTATTGAATTGGGGCTCACAGAGGGGGAGGGACCCAACCAAAGCTTTACATTTTAAAAGTAACAAAAATTCATGGCAGAGAATTTTTTAAAAAGTCAATAACTTATATGCAATATTTTTAAAAAATTATTAAATAAAAGCCATTCCTTTTGGAATGAGGTTATCTCAGAATACATCTTAGGAAGACCGGGAGAATGAATCAAACATTTTGAGGCATTGGTTTGGTTTTAAAAGGTGAATATTTATGGCTTTAAAGTTTGGGATTTTTGGTCCAGGTACTTCATGGCATCCTGGACCCATTTCTCCTGGGGATCAGCACAGATCTTCTTGTCCTGCTTGGTGCTGAAGCTGTGGGAGAGAGGGAAAGAACTTATTAAGGATCCTCTTTGCAACTTGTGCCAATTTAATCCTAAACCTTCCAGAGCCATCTGCCATGGGATGAAGGGGTTGCCATGGGAGCAGAGGAAGGAGATAGAGGAAGGGTGGGATGCTGAGGGTCAGTGGCTGCTCTTGATGGCTCAGTAAAGAGCCATTCTTGCTCTTGACTCGAAGGAACTGGTAAGACCTGAACAAACTTCCAGGCAGGGAGCTAGAGGGAAAATTTCCTGTTGTGAAAACTCATGGATTGGATTATAGAGATGGAACTCTCTAAGTGTAAGGCTCCAGTTAACTCTAATGCAGTTTCAAGAGCTCTATCCCTCAGAAATGAAATTTTGGGCTGGGAGAGGGTAGGTTTTGTCTACTTACATCGCAGCTTGCTGGGGACATTTGTTGTTGGTGATTCTTCTGTAGCTCTGCAGTCGCTGAATGGAGATCTTCCTTCTGGCCACATTAAAGCAGCAGACGGTTGGGACAGAAGCTGAATTGGGGAGAAATGAATAGAAAGACTAAGCACTAATGATATGTAGATAATTTTTAAGCATGATTTTGTAAGGAAAGAAATTTCAGGAAGGCAAGGAAATGTAAGAGATGGAGGCAGAATCCATCTGCTCTGAGGTCCTGTACCTCTGCCTTTGATTTGGTGTCCCCAGCTGTACAGTAGGGACCCATCGCTACAGGCAAGGATATGGAAAAAGCTTGGTCAATGCAACAAGCTCCAACTTTGTCATTATGAAGAGCTATGCCACTAAGTGATGGTCATAATACTGTTCATCAAATACTCTCCATTCTCTGCTTTCTGGATGCATGGTAGACTTGCAAGCCTTGGTCACTTTTGGTTGATTGGAACCATTAACTGGTTTTGAGCAATAAGTGAGAAGACAAAGTGACAAGTATCATTTCTAAGGTAGCTTTTGTAATTGTCAGTGCAAGACCCTTGAGAGCTTTCTTTTCCTTCATTACAGTAAGCAGCAATGTTCCCAATCCATCAATGGCCCCATCAATCCAGAATCCTGAGTATATGAAGTCAAAGCTCTAGCCAATACATTATAGATATTTAGTATGAGTAAGAAATTAACCTTTGTTGTTTTAAGCCCTTGATAATTTAGAATTGTTTGTTACCACAGCATGCATTGTCTTATTCAGACTGATACATGCAGTAAATCTAAGTCATCAGAGGATGAAAACATGAGTTATGATACAAACATATAGATACAATCACAACACGTCACCTTGAGAGATTCCCCTGGGACCTCATTCCCTTCCTCTAACCACTGTTTCTGAAAACTGTCTTGGGGTCCAGTAAAAGTTTGGGGTGTACAGTCAAAGCATTTTTTTTCTCTCCACCACTGACAAAAATGCCCCCTGTGCCTGCAATAAGAGAGGGTCTTTCTTTTGTGTGTCCCCATCCCCAAACATACGAAGGCAGCCGGATTATGGATGGACACAACATCACTCTCAATACTCATGTCAGGAAAGAATGTGGGGACTGACCTCAGTAGCCTGGGTTTCTAGTTCTGGCTATTTCTCTGATTGTGATGTCGGGGCTCTTCTTGTCTACTCGTGGGACCCGTTTTCCCGTCTTTAAAATGAGGGGGTCTGCAGCAAGTCTCTGCAGATTCTTGCTGATCTGACAGTTCTGGTGGTGATCAGCTTTGGCATAGAGAAGGGACTTACCTGGCTGAGCCAGCACCTGGGTGCTGAAGAAGGCTGCTGTGAGCAGCAGACACAGAAGTGCTGCAGAGACCTTCATGTTGAACGGGGAGGTTACCAGCTTCAGCCTGAGAGCTGTTGGTTTCTGGGTTTGTCTCAGCCCCTCTGCAGCTTTGGTTGCTCTGAATGTCTTTTAAAGACAGCACAGGGTGTGGGAACTTCCAAGGAAACCTTTGCTTAACCAGGGTCATGAACAAATCATGACAAAGGCGAGTCCTGACTTGCTGTTCGAGATCCCAGCAAGTTAATAGGACATAAGAGGCAAACGCATTTTTCATTCATGCATGTTTTTGGAATGACTGAGCACAAATGGTAACCTAGAGGTTACCAAGCTCTGCTTGCAACCTAGAGGTTGCAAGCTCTGCTTTCTCTGAAATGAACCATCTGCAGTGGGGGAAGAGTCAGGGAGACCAAGGGCGTGAAGAGATGAGGAGATTCAAGTACCTTCCCTGGTCCCTGTGTTCACATGGTGGTCTTTAGGATTTTAGAGGCCAGAAAGGGGCCCTAAAACTTTTACTAGGCTCCCATCCAAATACAGAGAGAGCTCAGCAGCTCTGAACACTGCTTGGTCTCTGGGAACCCAGGAATTGTAGCACATGAGAAACTCACCCCATAATTCAATCTAGTGGTCACAGAATCTTAGTGCCCTGGAATTTTAGTGTTATAGTACATCAGAACTGAATATTTCTTATTTATCTTGACTTCCTGTGCATTCTTTACTCAGTTTTATTAAGGAAATTTGACAAATAAAGATTGCATATATTGAAGGTGTACAGTATGATGGTTTGATATTCACATGCATTATGAAATGATTATTGCAATTAATTTAACTCACACATCCATCACCTCCATCACCACACATAGTTAACTTTTTGGGGGGTGTGCATGGTGAGAACACTTTAGATCTACTCTCTTAGCAAATTTCAAGTATATAATATAGTATTATTAACTAGAGTCACCTTGTCGTACATTAGACCCCCAGAACTCATTCATCTTATAACTGAATGTTTGTACACTTTGACAAACATCTCCCCAGAAATACAAATCAAAACCATAATGAGGTAAAACTCCACACCTCTTAGGATGGCTTTTATAAAAAAGACAAGGCACAGTAAGTGTTGGCGAGGATGTGGAGAAAAGGGAACCCCTGTACGCTATTGGTGGGAGTGGAAATTGATGCATCCCCTATGGAAAACAGTATGGAGGTTCCTGGGCATTTCTAAACTATTTGCTCAGCTGCTAAAGCCTTTTCCAAATGGAATCAAATAGCCAAAGCTTGTTCATCAAATACACTGTAGTGGATTGGGTCTGTTTGAAGCATAATAGTTGGCCCACATGCCCTCACACCCCAAGGATTCAAGGAACACATTTGGAAAACCAGCAATCTAGTTCAATCTCACTCCCTGAACACACATTGCAGACAAGGTGCCCAATGGCTAAAAATATCAAAGAGAAAGAGGCAAAAACCCACATGTATCCTCTTTGTGCACAACACTAGGCCCCCTAGTAGGAGATGGTGCAAGGGGAGGTCATTATTAATGGGGTCTTTTAATGAGGTCCTTAAATAAAGTCTTTAATGGGGTCACTGCGGTGAATACAGAATTGAATACTGGTATGGAGGCACTGCAAGGCCCTTTCTGGGCTTTTCCTTTACACTCCCATATCAAATTGGTACAGGTGGCACAGAGAGATGTGTTGAGAAGGACTCTGAGGCCTTGCCTTGCATTAGTAGATGACAGTGATGTGGCTGACTGGTCATGCCCATCATGGACACAAGATTAAGAGAGTCCACTTACTGGCCTACATGCTCTCTCAGCTCCCATCTAGAGTAACTGGTCTACAAGTACCTAAAAAGGAACCAAGTAGAGACCAGGAAATCTGGATTTTCCTTGCTCTTTCCTGCTCCGCTCCAGATGAAGTGGTCTAGTGTGGTCTCTGGAATCAGGATCCTGAGTTTCAGTGATGGCTCTGCCACTAATTAGCTTGGATACCATGGACAACTTACCAGCCACTCTCTGCTAGGTTAAGATGGGACTAATAATCATGCCTACCTTAGAGAATTGTTGGGTGAAATAAATGAGTTAATATATATATAAAGTGCTCAGTGGAGTGATCACTCTTACTCTGTAATTGGAAATTCCTATATATTAGTGTTTAGAAATGGGGCAGATTTTGTGGGCCAGGGGATGCTAGAAAAGGACCTTGGGTCTGGCCAGATGGTTTCGTCAACATCTGCTCCCCAATTTTCCCAACTGCTCCCAAATAAAGGCATGTTATGCAAGGGACATTCTCCAAGAATGCCTGAGTTACACTAGTGGAGGAGCCAAGCTCTTCAAAGCTGTGTCAATATAACAAGTTTGGAACATTCAAACATGTTTGGCTGACAAGGTTGAGTGATTATGTCCTCTTAGGAGGAATAATTTCATAACTCTCCTGGGATTTTAGAGGGCCCTGTTAGCAAGGAACTTTACATTCTTGTGTTTCCCTTCAAAGCTCTATATTTCATCTAGATCAGAGAAACCTCAGTAGGTAGAAATAAACTAAATCTTTAAACATTTAAGTTCAGTAGCTGTTTTGTCCAGTTGCCTGGCTGTCTCTTACAAGTGGGGACAGCTTCACTGGCTGTTGTGTCTCTCTTCCTTAGAAGTTCGTCACTCAGTGGTGACGTGAGTTGGACCCATTACTTGCCTCTGGCCTGGAGCCTGATAAATGTGGGGCTTTGGTCAGGAATGACTCTGAGTGATGGGCAGAATGTGTGTCTCCCCACTGTGAAATCTGACCTTCCTGAGTGTTTTCCAAAGAATGACTGATGATCAGTGGACAAGGATCCCAGAAAACTGGACTCCTTGTTTGTTTTGCTCCAGATTTCCTCTAATAATGCAAAGTTATACACAGAATTGAAAGAGACATTAATATTCATTTATTCCAATCCTTTCTTAAAAAAAAAAAAAGAATAGAGACCTTAAGCTTGGGGACCACTAACAAAATCCCTAAGGCAACGTAGTGTGTTTTATTTTTTTATTTTTATTATTTTTTTAACATCTTTATTGGAGTATAATTGCTTTACAATGGAGTGTTAGTTTCTGCTTTATAACAAAGTGAATCAGTTATACATATACAAATATCCCCATATCTCCTCCCTCTTGCTTCTCCCTCCCATCCTCCCTATCCCACCCCTCTAGGTGGTCACAAAGCACTGAGCTGATCTCCCTGTGCTGTGTGGCTGCTTCCCACTAGCTATCTATTATACATTTGGTAGTATATATAAATTCATGCCTCTCACTACATTCCAGCTTACCCTTCCCCCTCCCCGTGTCCTCAAGTCCATTCTCTACATCTGCATCTTTATTCCTTTCCTGCCCCTAGGTTCCTCAGAAACATTTCTATTTTTTTTTTTTTTTTTTTAGAATCCATATACATGTGTTAGCATACGGTATTTGTTTTTCTCTTTCTGACTTACTTCACTCTGTATGACAGACTCTAGGTCCATTCCCCTCACTACAAAGAACTCAATTTCCTTTCAGTTTCTGGACACGCAGGCTCAGCGGCCATGGCTCACGGGCTTAGCCACTCCACGGCATGTGGGATCCTCCCGGCCCGGGGCACAAACCCGTGTCCCCTGCATCGGCAGGTGGACTCTCAACCACTGCGCCACCAGGGAAGCCCGCGGTCCTCAATTCTTTTCATGCTTTTTTCTTTATTCTGTTCTGCAGTAGTTACTATTTTATCTTCCAGGTCACTTATCCGTTCTTCTGCCTCAGTTACTCTGCCATTGATTCCTTTTAGAGAAGTTTTAATTTCATTTATTGTGTTGTTTATCATTGTTTGTTTGCTCTTTAGTTCTTCTAGGTCCTTGTTAAATGTTTCTTGTATTTTCTCCATTCTATTTCCAAGATTTTGGATCATGTTTACTATCATTCCTCTGAATTCTTTTTCAGGTAGACTGCTTATTTCCTATTCATTTATTTGGTCTGGTGGGTTTTTACCTTGCTCCTTCATCTGCTTTGTGTTTCTCTGTCTTCTCATTTTGTTTAACTTACTGTGTTTGTGGTCTCCTTTTTGCAGGGTGCAGGTTCATAGTTCCCCTTGTTTTTGGTGTCTGCTCCCAGTGGGTAATGGTGGTTCAGTGGGTTGTGTAGGCTTCCTGGTGGAAGGGACTGGTGCCTGTGTTCTGGTGGATGAGGCTGGAACTTGTCTTTCTGGTGGGCAGGACCACATCCAGTATTGTGTTTTAGGGTGTTGTGACCTTATTATGATTTTAGGAAGCCTCTCTGATAATGGGTGGGGTTGTGTTCCTGTCTTGCTAGTTGTTTACCATGGGGTGTCTAGCACTGTGGCTTGCTGGTTGTTGAGTGGAGCTGAGTCTTAGCATTGAGATGGAGATCTCTGGGAGAGCTTTTGGCATTTGATATTACATGGAGCTGGGAGGTCTCTGGTGGACCAATGTCCTGAACTTGGCTCTCCCACTTCAGAGGCACAGGTGTGACACCTGGCTGGAGCACCAAGACCCTGTCAGCCACACGGCTCAGAATAAAAGGGAGAAAATGGAAAGAAAGAAAGAAAGAAAATAGAATAAAATAAAGTTATTAAAATAAAAAATAAAAAATAATTATTAAAAATAAAAGAATTAAAAAATAATAAAAAAAGAAAGAGAGAGTAACCAAACCAAAAAGATGAATCCACCAATGATAACAAGCGCTAAAAACTATACTAAACAAACAAACAAACAAAAAAACGGACAGGGAGAACCCTAGAACAAATGGTAAAAGCAAAGTTATACAGACAAAAATCACACAAAGAATCATACTCGTACACAATCACAAAAAGAGAAAAAGGAAAAAATATATATATATATAGTTGCTCCCAAAGTCCACTGCCTCAATTTTGGGGTGATTCGTTGTCTATTCGGGTATTCCACAGATGCAGGGTACGTCAAGTTGATTGTGGAGATTTAATCCACTGCTCCTGAGGCTGCTGGGAGATATTTCCCTTTCTCTTCTTTGTTCGCACAGCTCCCGGGTTTCAGCTTTGGATTTGGCCCCGCCTCTGCATGTAGGTCGCCTGAGGACATCTGTTCCCCACCCAGACAGGACGGGGTTAAAGGAGCAGCTGATTAGGGGGCTCTGGCTCACTCAGGCCGGGGAGAGGGAGGGGCACGGAGTGCGGGGCGAGCCTGTGGCGGCAGAGGTCGGCGTGATGTTGCACCAGCCTGAGGCGCACTGTGCGTTCTCCCGGGGAAGTCGTCCCTGGATCACGGGACCCTGGCAGTGGCGGGCTGCACAGGCTCCCGGGAGGGGAGGTGTGGATAGTGACCTGTGCTCGCACACAGGCTTCTTGGTGGCTGCAGTAGCAGCCTTAGCGTCCCATGCCCTTCTCTGGGGTCCGCGCTGATAGCCACGGCTCGTGCCCATCTCTGGAGCTCATTTAGGCGGTGCTCTGAATCCCCTCTCTTCGCGCACCCCGAAACAATGATCTGTTGCCTCTTTGGCAGGTGGAGACTTTTCCCCGGACTCCCTCCCGGCTAGCTGTGGTGCACTAATCCCTTCAGGCTGTGTTCACGCCGCCAGCCCCAGTCCTCTCCCTGGGATCAAACCGAAGCCCAAGCCTCAGCTCCCAGCCCCCGCCTGCCCCGGGGGTGAGCAGACAAGCCTCTCGGGCTGGTGAGTGCTGGTCGGCACCGATCCTCTGTGCGAGAATCTCTCCGCTTTGCCCTCCACACCCCTGTTGCTGCGCTTTCCTCCGTTTCTCTGAAGCTCTCCCTCCTCCCATCCCCCCGTCTCCACCAGTGAAGGGGCTTCCTAGTGTGTGGAAACTTTTCCTCCTTCACAGCTCCCTCTTAGAGTGCAGGTCCTGTCCCTATTCTTTTGTCTCTGTTCTTCTTCTTCTTCTTCTTTTTTTTTTTTTTTTTTGCCTTATCCAGTTATGTGGGGAGTTTCTTGTCTTTTGGGAAGTCTGAGGTCTTCTGCCAGCGTTCAGTAGGTGTTCTGTAGGAGGTGTTCCACATGTAGATGTATTTCTGATGTATTTGTTGGGAGGAAGGTGATCGTCACATCTTACTCTTCTGGCATCTTGAAGGTCTATTCTCACGTGGTGTGTTTTAGGGTAAGCTGATTCGAGAACATCCGTCTTGTGAAAATTTTAGCACAATGAAGTCCTTGGACCTGGTTTTCCCTCATGCAAAATAGGGTCTGTTACCTCTCTTTCTCAAGGGTCACTGAGACCAAGTCTGCAGTTTCTTGTTACTTTTGGAGGAAAATTACCTTCCAATATATGTTAGTATAAAAGTTCTAACATGTCTATGGGCTTCCTGGGTGGCGCAGTGGTTAAGAATCCACCTGCCAATGCAGGGGACACGGGTTTGAGCCCTGGTCTGGGAAGATCCCACATGCCGTGGAGCAACTGGGCCCGTGCCACAACTACTGAAGCCCTTGCACCTAGAGCCCATGCTCTGCAACAAGAGAAGCCACTGCTATGAGAAACCCGCGCACCGCAGCAAAGAGTATCCCCTGCTCAACGCAACTAAAGAAAGCCCACATGCAGCAACAAAGACCCAACACAGTCAAAGATAAATTAATTAATTAATTAAAAAAATTCTAACATGTCTAGCAAATAGCAAGTTCTCAATAACAATGCTAACTTCAGTAATCTACGCAAGCTACCATATTATTTCACTTCACATGGGTTGACTCATTGAATCCTCCCACGAAACCTACGAAGTAGGTAGTCTAATTAAGTCCATTTTAAAGATGAGAAAACAGAGGCTTAGGGAATTTAAGTGACTTCCTCTCCTGTGAAATCATTTATAGGAGTGAAGCCTGCTTCTCAAAGTTGCTCTGAAAAAAACCCTTATATTTAAAAGACCTTATTTTTTATTTGCATTTCTCTAACAATTAGTGATGTTGAGCATATTTTCATGTGCTTTTTAACCATCTGTATATCTTCTTTGGAGAAATGTCTATTTAGATTTTCCACACATTTTTTGATTGGGTTTTTTGTTTTTTTGATATTGAACTGCATGAGCTGTTTGTATATTTTGGAGATTAATCCTTTGTCGGTTGCTTCATTTGCAAATATTTTCTTGCATTCTGAGGGCTGTCTTTTCATGTTGTTTATGGTTTCCTTTGCTGTGAAAAAGCTTTTACGTTTCATTAGGTTCCATTTGTTTATTTTCATTACTCTAGGAGGTGGATTGAAAAAGATCTTGCTGTGATCTATGTCAACGAGTGTTCTGCCTATATTTTCATCTAAGAGTTTTATGGTATCTAGCCTTACACTTAGGTCTTTTTAATCCATTTGGAGTTTATTTTTTGTGTATGGTGTTAAGGTGTGTTCTAATTTCATTCTTTTACATGTAGCTGTCCAGTTTTCCCCAAACCATTTATTGAAGAGACTCTCTTTTCTCCATTGTATATTCTTGCCTCTTTGTCATAGATTAGGTAACCATAAGTGTGTGAGTTTATCTCTGGGCTTTCTATTCTGTTTCACTGATCTATATTTCTGTTTTTGTGCCAGTACCATACTGTTTTGATGACTGTGGCTTTGTAGTATAGTCTGAAGCCCAGGAGCCTAATTCCTCCAGCTCTGTTTTTCTTTCTCAAGATTGTTTGACTATTCATGATCTTTTGTGTTTCCATACAAACTGTAAAATTTTTTGTCCTAATTCTGTGAAAAATGTTATTGGTAATTTGATAAGGATTGCATTGAATCTGTAGATTGCTGCGAGTAGTATAGTCATTTTCACAATGTTGATTCTTCCAATCCAAGAACATGGTGTATCTCTCCATCTGTTTGTGTCATCTTTTATTTCTTTCATCAATATCTTATAGTTTTCTGGGTATAGGTGTTTTTCCTCCTTAGATAGGTTTATTCCTAGGTATTTTATTCTTTTTGATGTGATAGTAAATGGGACTGTTTCCTTAATGAGGTATCACCTCACACTGGTCAGAATGACCATCATCAAAAAAATCTACAAACAGGGCTTCCCTGGTGGCGCAGTGGTTGAGAGTCCGCCTGCTGATTCAGGGGACACGGGTTCGTGCCCCGGTCCAGGAAGATCCCACATGCCGCAGAGCAGCTGGGCCCGTGAGCCATGGCCGCTGAGCCTGCGCGTCCGGAGCCTGTGCTCCCCACAACAGGAGAGACCACAACAGTGAGAGGCCCACATACCGCAAAAAAAAAAAACAAAAAACAAAAAACAAAAAACAAATGCTGGAAAGGGGGTGGAGAAAAGGGAACACTCCTACACTGTTGGTGGGAATATAAACTGGTACAGTCACTATGGAGAACAGTCTGGAGATTCCTTAAAAACTAAAAATAGAGCCACCATATGATCTAGCAATCCCACTTCTGGGCATATATCCAGAGAAAACTGTAATTTGAAAGGATACATGCACCCCAATGTTCACTGCAGCACTATTTACAATAGCCAGGACATGGAAGCAACCTAAATGCCCATCAACAGAGGAATGGATAAAGAAATTGTGGTGCATATATACAATGGAATATTACTCAGCCATAAAAAGGACAAAATAATGCCATTTGCAGCAACATGGATGGACCTAGAGATTGTCATACTGAGTGAAGTAAGTCAGACAGAGAAAGGCAAATATCATATGATATCACTTATATGTGGAATCTTAAAAAAAGTCTGTAAATGAACTTATCTACAAAACAGAAATAGAGTTACAGATGTAGAAAATAAACTTATGGCTACCAGGGGTGTAAGAGAGGGAGGGATAAATTGGAAGATTGGGATTGACACATACACACTACTATATATAAAATAGATAACTGATAAGGACCTACTGTATAGCACAGGGAGGCAAGTCTACTCAATACTCTGTAATGGCCTGTATGGGGAAAGAAACTAAAAAAGAGTGGATATATGTATATGTATAACAGATTCGTTTTGATGTACACCTGAAACTAACACAGCATTGTAAATCAACTATACCCCACTAAAAATTATAAAAATAAATAAATAAATAGATAAATAAAAGACCTTATATTTAAAAGACTCTTATTGTTTGTTATATTATCTCATGTAGTCCTTTTGGAGCAATCAACTTCAATCTTTCATACAAAGGGTAAAACTGAGGCACAGAATGCTGGAAGTATTTTCCTGAGCCATTGGTCACAGTAAAGCTAGCCTATGCTTCAACAGTAACAATCATGAAAATCTCAGCAGCTTATTGCAACATTTATTTTCTGTTTATGTCACAGCCTGATATTGGTCAGGTTGCCTTGTCAAGAGTGCTCTCTTCTGAGGAGTGGCCAAGATCCAGTTTGTTTGTAAATTACAGCCACCATCTGGAACATGTGGCCTCCAAGTTCACTGAGGCAGGGAGAGAGAGAGTGGATAGATTGTGAAGGATGTTTTAAAGAACCAGGCATGGAAGCAGTTTATATCACATCTGTCTACATCCTGTTGACCTTCATGCATCACATGACTCTAGTCTAAGTACAAAGGAGGCTGAGAAATGAAGAGGAACACATGAATTTTGATTAGGGCTAATAGTTTCTATCATAGTCTGTCCTTTGCTCACTTCCTTCTCAACATAGGTTAACACAATTAACCTATCCCCGAGAGAGACAACCCAAGGTCCTATGTAGTCATTGCATCAACCTATATGTCCAGGATCTCTGGATGGCAGGTGGTCCTCTCTGTCAGGTGAAGATATGGATATATTTTGTCCACTGACTTGTGAACTAAAAAGACAAACTGTTTGCCCCTAATGTAATATATCAAGTTTGCAGAGGACAGGCTACTTGCCATCAACACCCTCACTCATGGAGGGGAAGATGGTAGACCCCAGTGGACAGTACTCTGTAGCAATCCTGCAGTCCTTCAGGAAGAGGTTGGAAAAGTCCCTCACCCTTGATGAGGCTTGATTCTGCAATCTGGGGAGTCTCTTTTGTCTTTCTGACCCTGGCTCCTGATTGCCTTTGTGAGGACCTCCTTTCACATTATTCCCCTTGGCCACCTTTGAAGTGGGTGTGGAAGAGAGACATGACCTTCTATGGGGGCTCTGCAGCCTTTGAAGACTGCTTGCTGCACTGTAGTATTTGGAGTTTGTTTTCATCTTGAACTGTCAATGGTTTCTCTCTTTGTTTTTTTTTCCAGTCCAAGCTCATTCATTCACTGTTTTAATGGCAATATAGTATAATTCTCTTGATAACTTAGTAGGCTGATACCTTTCCACTCAGTCAATTTCATATGCCAACAACCACAGCCCGGGTTTATTTCTGGATAAACTTCTCAAATGGTTTCTGCTTTTTCTTCTCCCTCTCTTTCTCTTTCTCTCCCTCTTCTTAATGGGGCTTGAAATGGCAAGGCAACAACTTCAATCTGATTTTGCCCTAAGTCACTTCATCCAACTAAGAGCTCCTTTTCTGAATTTTATTACTAAAATCCTTTTACTTTTTCCCCTTAAATTCCTTCTTTTAAGGTTTGGAACCCAGAAACAGATGGCTTTCCCAACAATCTCAGGTCCTGGATCTGGAGACTTTATTCTATTTCATTTCTACTTTAAAACCTGCCCATTCTAGGGCTTCCCTGGTGGCGCAGTGGTTGAGAGTCCGCCTGCTGATGCAGGGGACACGAGTTCGTGCCCCGGTCCGGGAAGATCCCACATGCCGCGGAACGGCTGGATCCGTAAGCAATGGCCGCTGAGCCTGCGCGTCTGGAGCCTGTGCTCCGCAACGGGAGAGGCCACAGCAGTGAGAGGCCCGCGTACCACAAAAAACAAAACAAAACAAACCTGTTCATTCTTTTCTGAGCTCATCTCTTTCTTGCAATACTTTAACAAATGAAGACAAAAACAACCAATATATAACTCATGTATATTTTTCATACTCTCTCCTTGGAGCTACAGTTTCAGCAGACAGGACCTCACAGCTTTGACCCTTTGTAACATGAACCTCCATCTCTTCAACCTGAGACATTAGCTTCCTTGCTGCTGCTGAATGTCTAATCAATACCACACATTTTAGGTTTTTAATGGCAAATCAGTGAGATAGAGGGGAGAGGAGCATCCTGTCATTTTTAGGGTACAGATGTGATGTGATGTGTCCAAGGGTCTGCATTTAAATCCCACATTTATTAAATTAATTAACTGAATTAATTCCATGTCACATTAAATTAGAATATTACTTTTAAAAATATAAAATACTATGGAAGAAAAACTATGATTCAAATTATTATGCGAAGCTCACATTCTTTAGAATTATAATAAAATTATCTCAGAATGCATCTTGGGAAGGATAGGGAATATAAATTAATTGTTTCTCAGGTGCCAGCTTGGCTTCAGTGCACCCATGAGTGTCAAAGCTTTGGTGTTTGAGTTTTCTTGTCCTGACATCCTGGACCCATTTCTGCTTGGGGTTAGCACAGACCTCCTTGGCCAGTTTGGGCTTGAAGCTGTGGAGGAGAGACGGCACAGTTAGACGGGGAGCCTTGAGTATTCAGGCATGGGAGTGTAACCTACTGTATAGGAAACATGCCTGGCCCGATAGTCTGGATGATGGAGCTTCCCCAGGGATGGAGGAGGAAGAAGGGGACTTAGGAGAAGCAGCTGCCTTTGCTGGTCCAGGGGAAGCCATCCTGGCTCCTGGATGAAGGAACTGTAGAGCTGAATCAATGACTGGACAGGACCTGGGAGGGAGAAGTCCCTTTATTTTCTTGAATTCAGTTTTCCCAATGGAAAATTTCTAGAATTGGATTAGAGATGGTTTAAAGCATCTCCAACTCAGTCTGATAATAACCCTATTCACTGCCCCGGGGGAAGAACTCAGGACCGAGGGTTGAACGTGGGTGGTCGTGGTCCACTCACATCACAGCTTCCTGGAGACACTGGCTGCTGATAATTCTTCTGTAGCTCTCCAGCTTCTGGATGGCGATCTACTTATTGGTGAGTCTATAGTAGCAGGTGGTTGAATGATTAATTCTTTCTGAGGGAAACAACAAAAGAAAGGCTACTTAGACTGTGTTCCAGGGCTTTCTGTTTATAAAGTAGAGAACCATAGAAGGAGGAGTCAGAGCAAAGGGAAACTGCCCATCCTAAACCCAGTGATCTGCCCTTTGAAGTGTTCCTTAAACTCTCCGTCTCACTTGCATGTGCTGTGAAGTGGGAGGGCACCATCACCAAATGAGAGGAGAAGAACTGACGGCAACTCTGGGCTGACATACTTGGAGGGGCGAATAGAATATTACAATTCCTTGGGGCAAGAGGACCTCAGGTATGGGTCCTCTATTAGGCTCCAGCCAATCTATGCCCAGTCATGAGTTTTCCTGATACCCACTGCCTCTGCAGAGTTACGTCACTGGAGTCCAGATTCTGGGTCTCCTTTGTCCTCCACCGTATCTGGACATCTTTGCTGTCCTGATCCCCAAACACTGCTGAAAGGAGCCAGGGTAGTAACTGCACTGGGATCATGTTTCCAGAGCTGGAGTTCTGGAAGGAGCTGAATTTGGGGTCCACAGCTGGAATTCCCATCCCGGCTTTGCCCAGGAGCAGCCATGCAGTCAAGCTTATTCCTTATCCTTCTTAGACTTTTCCGATCTTGTAAAAACAGTTGTTAAAGTGAGAGTGTGGGTACCCTTCTGCTCTGAAGGCCCATCATGACCTAGAGATGGGGTGATGTGCTTCAAAGGGAAGAAGAGGGGGGCTTACATGGCTGAGTGAGCACCTGGGTGCTGAAGGCGGCTGTTGTGAGCAGTAGACACAGAAGGACTACAGAGACCTCTATGTTGGAGGGTGAGGACGTGAGCTTCACCATGGCAGTTGCTGGTTTCTGAGCTGATCTCAGCTTCTCTTCCCCTCTGGTGGCTCTGCCTACTTTTTATAGAGAGCACACAGGAATAGGGAGAAAGTCAGTGGGTGAGAGGCCCTTATTATTCTAGATGAATCACAGCATGGAGTAATAAATCAGCCGAGCCATCACCCTGCCCTGAGGAAGCTGTTAGGAGATGAAAGAGAAAAGTGTGAGTTGATGCTGGCCTGTTTTCCCTCTAAGATAAGGAGTGGTAGGGGAGGTAGGGGCTATACCCAGTCAGACCACAGGATGTGACCTCTGGCTGTTATGAAGGGTCCTGCTTTTTGAAATAAAACACTTTCTGTAGAACAAGGAAGGAGGTAGGGATACCAAGGCCAAGGAGATGAAAGGAATTTCCCCATTTTCCTTTTAGGCTCCCAGGTGCAAGGCTAGGGAACATAGACCATGTATCTTAATGTAAGGAGTGTAAAAGAATTTGCAGACACGTTTTAAAACCACCGTTTTAGCTTTCAACCTTACACTGTTGGGTGTGATGTTAGCTGTGGGCTTGTCAGCTATGGCTTCTATTATGTTGAGGTATGTTCCTTTTATACCCCTATTGTTGAAAGTTTTTATCATGAAAGGATGTTGTATTTCATCAAATGCTTTTTCTGCATCTGTTGAGAAAATTGTGGTTTTTATCTTTCATTCTATTAATGTGGTGTATCACATTTATTGATTTGTGTATGTTGAACCATAGTTATGTCTCAGGGATAAATCCTCTTGGTCATGGTATAGGATCCTCTTAATGTGCTCTTGAATTCAGCTTGGGATATTTTGAGGATTTTTGCATTTATATTCATCAGGAACATGGGCTGTAGGTTTCTTTTCTTGTAGTGTCTAGCTTTGATATCAGGTAATGCTGGCCTCGTAAAATTAGTTTGAGAGTGTTTCCCCTTCAAATTTTTGGAAGACTTTGTGGAAAATTGGCATTAATTCTTCTTTAAATGTTTGGTAGAATTCATCAGGGAAACCTTTTAGTCCTGGGCTTTTCTCTGTTAGAAGATTTTCGATTGCCTATTCAATCGCCTTACTTATTATTGGTCTGTTCAGATTTTCTATTTCTTCATAATTTGGTTTTGTTAGATTGTAAGTTTCTAGGAATTTATCCATTACTTCTAGGTTATCTAATTTGTTGGTGTAAATTGTTCATGTAGTCCCTTATGATTCTTTGTATTTCTGTGGTATTGGTTGTAATGTCTTCTTTTTAATTTCTGATTTTATATGTATTTGAGTCTTCTATTTATTTGAACCTTCTTTCTTCTTTTTCTTAGTTTTCTCAGTGTAACTAACTGTCAACTTTTGTTTATCTTTTCAAAAAAAATACAGCTCTTAGTTTTGTTGATCTTTTCTGTTGTTTTTCTGGACTCAGTTTAATTTATTTCTGTTCTGATCTTTGTTATTTCCTTTCTTCTGCTAGCTTTATTTATTTAATTTTTAAATTTATTTATTTATTTTTGGCTGTGTTGGGTCTTCGTTGCTGTGCAAGGGCTTTCTCTAGTCGTGGCAAGCAGGGGCCACTCTTCATCGTGGCGCGCCGGCCTCTCACTGTCGCGGCCTCTCATTGCGGAGCACAGGCTCCAGACGCACAGGCTCAGTAGTTGTGGCTCACGGGCCCAGTTGCTCCGCGGCATGTGGGATCCTCCCAGACCAGGGCTCGAACCCGTGTCCCCTGCATTAGCAGGCGGATTCTCAACCACTGCGCCACCAGGGAAGCCCCTTCTGCTAGCTTTGAGCTGAGTTTGTTCCTCTGTTTTCTAGTCTCTTAAGATGTACAGTTAGGTTGTTTATTTGAGATCTTTTTTTTTCTTGATGAAGGCATTTATCACTATAAACTTCCCTCTTAGAATGTTTTTGCTGCATCCTATAAGTTCTGGTATGTTGCTTTTCCATTTCCACTTGTTTCAAGATTTTTTTTTTTTGATCTCCCTTTTGATTCTTCATTGACCCATTGTTCAGGAGTGTGTTGTTTCATTTTCATATTTGTGAATTTTCCAGTTTTTCTCCTGTTATTGATTTTTGGTTTCATACCATTGTGTTCAGAAAAAATACTTGGCATAATTTCAATCTTTTTAAATTTGCTAAGACTTATTATCTATAATATGATCTATCCTGGAGAATGTTTTTTGTGTGATTGAGAAGAATGTGTATTCTGCTGCTGTTAGATGAAATGTTTTGTATATGTCCGTCAGGTGCATTTGGTCTAAAGTATAGTTCAAGTCTAATATTTTTTTATTGATTTTCTGTCTGGATGATCTAGCCATTATTGAAAATGAGGTATTTAAGTCCCCTTCTGATATTGTTGTCTATTTCTCCCTTTAGATCTGTTAGTATTTGCTTAATATATTTAGTTGCTTCAATATTGGGTGCATATGTACTTATGATTGTTATATTCTCTTGATGAACTGACACCTTTATCCTTGTATAATGACCTTCTTTGTTTCTTCTTACAGTTTTTGGCTTAAAGTCTATTCTGTCTGATATAAGTATAGCTACTTCTGCTCCCTTTTGGTTTCTACTTGCATCGAATATCTTTTTTCACCCCTTCACTTTGAGCCTGTGTGCGTCCTTAAAACTGAAGTGAGTCCCTTGTAGGAAGCATATAGTTGGGTCTTGTCTTTTTAATCCATTCAGCCACACTATGCCTTTTTTGGAGAAGTTAATCCATTCACATTTAGAGTAATAATTGGTAGGTAAGGACTTAGGACTGCCTTCTTATTGTTTTCTTAATATTTTGTAGTTCCCTTGAACCTTTCTTCCTCTCTCATTGCCTTCCTTTGTGAACTGATGCTTTTTCATAGTGGTATGCTTTGATTCCCTTCTCTTTATCTTTCATGTATCTGCTGTAGTTTTTTGCTTTGTGTTTACCATGAGGCTTACATAATACATCTTATAGATACAACAGTCTATTTTACACTGTTAACAACTTTACTTTGATTGCATACAAAAACTCTACTCATTTATCCCCCTTTTATGTTTGTTATGTTACAATTAACCTTTTTGTGTATCATGTAACCATTAACAAATTATTGTAGCTATATTTATTTTTAATACTTTTGTCCTTTAACCTTTGTACTAGAGTTAAGTGTAAAATCGTATTACAGTATTAGAGTATTCTGAATTTGACTATATGTGTATCTTTACCAGTGTATTGTATATTTTCATATAACTAATTAATGTCCTTTCATTTCAGCTTGGAGAACTCCTTTCAGCATTTCTTGTAAAGCAGGTCTAGAGGTAATAAACTCCCTCAGTTTTTGTTTATCTGGGAAAATCTTTATCTTTTCTTCACTTCTGAAGGACAGCTTTTCCAGGTAGAGTGTTCTTGGTTGGCAGCTTTTTTTTTTTTTTTCTTTCAGCACTTTCACTATAACATCCAGCTCTCTTCTGACTGCAAGGTTTTTGCTGAGAAATCCACTGACAACCTTATGGGAGTTGCTTTTCTAAGTTACAAGCTTCTTTTCTCTTGCACTTTTAAGATTCTCTCTGTCTTTGATTTTTGACTGTTTTATTACAACATGTCTTGGAGAAGATCTCTTTGAGTTTGTTTGGGAACCTATGAACTTCATGAACTTGAATATCCAAATCTCTCTCCAGATTTGTGAAGTTCTTAGCCATTATTTCTTTAAATAAGCTTTCTGCCCCCTTCTCCCTCTCTTCTCCTTCTGGGACTCTAATAATTCACAGATTGTTTCTTTTGACGGTATTCAATAGATCACAAAGTCTTTCTTCACTCTTTTTACTTCTTTTTTCTTTGTTCTCCTCTGACTAATAATTTCAAAGGTCTTGTCTTCTATTTCACAAATTCTTCTTGGTCCATTCTGCTGTTGATGGCATCTATTGTATTTTTAATTTCATTCATTGTATCTCCAGCCAAGGAATTTTTTAAAATGATTTTCTATTTTCTATCTCCATGTTAAACTTCTTATTTTGTTTGTGTATATATTTTTTGACTAATTTTGTTGAATTGTCTTTCTCCACGTTCTTGTAGCTCATTGAGATTCCTTTCAAAAGATATTTAAAATTCTTTTTCAGGTAAATAATAGATCTCAAGGGGACCCTGGGAAGATGGCGGAAGAGTAAGACGCGGAGATCACCTTCCTCCCCACAGATACATCAGAAATTCATCTACACGTGGAACAACTCCTACAGAACACCTACTGAACGCTGACAGAAGACCTCAGACCCCCCAAAAGGCAAGAAACCCCCCACATACCTGGATAGGGCAAAAGAAAAAAGAATAAACAGAGACAAAAGGATAGGGACGGGACCTACACCAGTGGGAGGGAGCCGTGAAGGAGGAAAGGTTTCTACACACTACAAGCCCCTTCGCGGGCAGAGACTGCGGGTGGCGGAGGGGGAAAGCTTCGCAGTAGCGGAGGAGAGCGCAGCAACAGGGGTGCGGAGGGCAAAGCGGAGAGATTCTGGCACAGAGGATCGGTGCCCTCAGGCACACACCAGCCCGAGAGGCTTGTCTGCTTGGCCGCCGGGGCGGGCGGGGCTGGGAGCTGAGGCTCGGGTATCGGCTTTCAGTCGGAGCGCAGGGAGAGGACTGGGGCTGGCGGCGGGAAGAGAGCCTGAAGGGGTTAGTGCACCACGGCTAGCCCGGAGGGAGTCCGGGGAAAGGGTCTGGAGCTGCCGAAGAGGCAAGAGGCTTTTTCCTCCCTTTTGTTTCCTGGTGCGCGAGGAGAGGGCATTAAGAGGGCTGCTTGGGGAAGCGCCGGAGACAGGCGCGAGCCGCGGCTAAAGGCGCGGACCCCGGAGACGGGCGTGGGACGCTGGGGCTGCTGCTGCCGCCGCCGCCGCGGGGCCTGTGTGCGAGCGCGGGTCACTGTCCGCCCCGCCTTCTGGGGGGCCTGTGCACCCCGCTACTGCCGGGGTCCCGGAACCCGGGGACGGCTTTCCTGGGAAAGCGCACGGAGCGCCTCGGGCTGCTGCAACGTCACGCCGACCTCTGCCGCCGCAGGCCCGCCCCACACTGCGCGCCCCTCCCTCCCCTCTGCCTGAGTGAGCCAGAGCCCCCGAATCAGCGGCTCCTTTAAACCCGTCCTGTCTGAGCGAAGAACGGACGCCCTCCGGCGACCTACGCACAGAGGCGGGGCCAGGTCCAAGGCTGAGACCCGGGAGCTGTGAGAGCAGAGACAGGGAAATCTCTCTGTGCAGCCTCGGAGGCAGCGGATTAAAGCTACACGGTCCATTTGATGTGCCCTGCGTCTATGGAGTGCATGAATGGACAGCGAATCATCCCAAATTGAGGAAGTGGACTTTGAGGACAAGATTTAAGACTTTCCCCCCGTTTCCTCTTTTTACAACGAATTATCCCAAATTAAGGAGGTGGACTTAGCAAGATTTCAGACTTCTCGCCCTTTTCCTCTTTTTACAACGAAGTATCCCAAATTGAGGAGGTGGACTTGGAGAGCAAGATTTTTGATTTTTCCCCCTGCTCTCTTTTTGTGAATGTGTATGTGTATTCTTCTGTGTAAGATTCTCTCTGTATAGCTTTGCTTCCACCATATGTCCCAGGGTTCTATCTGTCCGTTTTTTTTTCAATAATTACTTTTTAATTTTAATAACGCTACTATATTTCATACTTTATTCTATTTTACTTTACCTGCTCTTTCTTTTTTTCCTACCTTCCCTTCCTCCCTCCCTCCCTCCGCCCCTCCTTTCCTTCTTTCTCTCTTTCTTTCCTTATCCCTCCCTTCTTCCTTTCACTCTTATTCTTTCCTTCCTCCCTCCCTCCCTCCCTCCTGTCTTTCTTTCCTTCCTCCCTCCCTCCCACCCCTCTTCCTTTCACTTTCTTTTTCTTTCCATCCTCCCTCCCTCCCTCCTGTCTTTCTTTCTTTCTTTCCTTCCTCCCTCCCTTTGTCCATTCACTCTTCCTTTTTCTTTCATTCCTCCCTCTCTCCCTCCTTTCTTTCTTTCTTTCCATCCTTCCTTCCTCCCTCCCTCCTTTCTTTCTTCCTTCCTTCCTTCCTTTCTTTCCTTCTTCCTTTCTTTCTCTCTCTCTCTCTTTCTTCTACTAATTCTTTCTTTCTACTTTTTCTCCCTTTTATTCTGAGCTGGGTAGATGAAAGGCTCTTGGTGCTGCAGCCAGGAGTCAGTGCTGTGCCTCTGAAGTGGGAGAGCCAACTTCAGGACACAGGTCCACAAGAGACCTCCCAGCTCCACATAATATCAAGCAGCAAAAATCTCCCAGAGATCTCCATCTCAACACCAGCACCCAGCTTCAGTCAACGACCAGCAAACTACAGTGCTGGTCACCCTATGCCAAGCAACTAGCAAGGCAGGAACACAACCCCACCCATTAACAGAGAGGCTGCCTAAAAACATAATAAGGCCACAGGCATCCCAAAACACACCACCAGACGTGGACCTGTCCACCAGAAAGACAAGATCGAGCCTCAACCACCAGAACACAGGCTCTAGTCCCCTCCACCAGGAAGCCTACACAACCTACTGAAACAACCTTAGCCACTGGGGACAGACACCAAAAACAACAGGAACTACGAATCTGCAGCCTGCAAAAAGGAGACCCCAAACACAGTAACATAAGCAAAATGAGAAGACAGAAAAACACACAGCAGGTGAAGGAGCAAGGTAAAAACCTACCAGACCTAACAAATGAAGAGGTAATAGGCAGTCTACCTGAAAAAGAATTCAGAATAATGATAGTAAAGATGATCCAAGATTCTATTTCCAAGATCCAAAATCTTGGAAATAGAATAGACAAAATGCAAGAAACAGTTAACAAGGACCTAGAAGAACTAAAGATGAATCAAGCATCGATTAAAAACACAATAAATGAAATGAAAAATACTCTAGATGGGATCAATAGCAGAATAACTGAGGCAGAAGAACGGATAAGTGAGGTGGAAGATAAAATAGTGGAAATAACTGCTGCAGAGCAAAATAAAGAAAAAAGAATGAAAAGAACAGAGGACAGTCTCAGAGACCTCTGGGACAACATTAAACGCACCAACATTCGAATTATAGGGGTTCCAGAAGAAGAAGAGAAAAAGAAAGGGACTGAGAAAATATTTGAAGAGATTATAGTTGAAAACTTCCCTAATATGGGAAAGGAAATAGTTAATCAAGTCCAGGAGGCACAGAGAGTCCCATACAGAATAAATCCAAGGAGAAATACGCCAAGACACATATTAATCAAACTGTCAAAAATTAAACACAAAGAAATCATATTAAAAGCAGCAAGGGAAAAAAAACAAATAACACACAAGGGAATCCCCATCAGGTTAACAGCTGATCTCTCAGCAGAAACTCTACAAGCCAGAAGGGAGTGGCAGGACATAATTAAAGTGATGAAGGAGAGAAACCTGCAACCAAGATTACTCTACCCAGCAAGGATCTCATTCAGATTTTTTTTTTTTTTTTTTTTTTTTTTGCGGTATGCGGGCCTCTCACTGTTGTGGCCTCTCCCGTTGCGGAGCACAGGCTCCGGATGCGCAGGCCCAGCGGCCATGGCCCACGGGCCCAGCCGCTCCGCGGCATATGGGATCCTCCCAGACCGGGGCACGAACCCGTATCCCCTGCATCGGCAGGCGGACTCTCAACCACTGCGCCACCAGGGAGGCCCCTCTCATTCAGATTTGATGGAGAAATTAAAACCTTTACAGACAAGCAAAAGCTGAGAGTTCAGCACCACCAAACCAGCTTTACGACAAATGCTAAAGGAACTTCTCTAGGCAAGAAACACAGCAGAAGGAATATACCTACAATAACGAACCCAAAGCAATTAAGGAAATGGGAATAGGAACATACATATCAATAATTACCTTAAATGTAAATGGACTAAATGCTCCCACCAAAAGACACAGATTGGCTGAATGGATACAAAAACAAGACCCATATATATGCTGTCTACAAGAGACCCACTTCAGACCTAGAGACACATACAGATTGAAAGTAAGGGGATGGAAAAAGATATTCCATGCAAATGGAAATCAAAAGAAAGCTGGAGTAGCAATTCTTATATCAGACAAAATAGACTTTAAAATAAAGACTATTAGAAGAGACAAAGAAGGACACTACATAATGATCAAGGGATCGATCCAAGAAGAAGATATAACAATTGTAAATATTTATGCACCCAACATAGGAGCACCTCAATACATAAGGCAAATACTAACAGCCATAAAAGGGGAAATCGACAGTAACACAATCATAGTAGGGGACTTTAACACCCCACTTTCACCAATGGACAGATCATCCAAAATGAAAATAAATAAGGAAACACAAGCTTTAAATGATACATTAAACAAGATGGACTTAATTGACATTTATAGGACATTCCATCCAAAAACAACAGAATACACATTTTTCTCAAGTGCTCAAGGAACATTCTCCAGGATAGATCATATCTTGGGTCACAAATCAAGCCTTGGTAAATTTAAGAAAATTGAAATTGTATCAAGTATCTTTTCTGACCACAATGCTATGAGACTAGACATCAATTACAGGTAAAGATCTGTAAAAAATACAAACACATGGAGGCTAAACAATACACTACTCAATAACGAAGTGATCACTGAAGAAATCAAAGAGGAAATTAAAAAATACCTAGAAACAAATGACAATGGAGACACGACGACCCCAAACCTATGGGACGCAGCAAAAGCAGTTCTAAGGGGGAAGTTTATAGCAATACAATCCCACCTTAAGAAACAGGAAACATCTCGAGCAAACAACCTGACCCTGCACCTAAAGCAATTAGAGAAAGAAGAACAAAAAACCCCCAAAGCTAGCAGAAGGAAAGAAATCATAAAGATCAGATCAGAAATAAATGAAAAAGAAATGAAGGAAACGATAGCAAAGATCAATAAAACTAAAAGCTGGTTCTTTGAGAAGATAAACAAAATAGACAAACCATTAGTCAGACTCATCAAGAAAAAAAGGGAGGGGCCTCCCTGGTGGCGCAGTGGTTGAGAGTCCGCCTGCCGATGCAGGGGATACGGGTTCGTGCCCCGGTCTGGGAGGATCCCATATGCCGCGGAGCGGCTGGGCCCGTGAGCCATGGCCGCTGGGCCTGCGCATCCGGAGCCTGTGCTCCGCAACGGGAGAGGCCACAACAGTGAGAGGCCCGCATACCGCAAAAAAAAAAAAAAAAAAAAAGAAAAAAAGGGAGAAGACTCAAATCAATAGAATTAGAAATGAAAAAGGAGAAGTAACAACTGACACTGCAGAAATACAAACGATCATGAGAGATTACTACAAGCAACTAGATGCCAATAAAATGGACAACCTGGAAGAAATGGACAAATTCTTAGAAATGCACAACCTGCCAAGACTGAATCAGGAAGAAATAGAAAATATGAATAGACCAATCACAAGCACTGAAATTGAAACTGTGATAAAAAAAATCTTCCAACAAACAAAAACCCAGGACCAGATGGCTTCACAGGCGAATTCTATCAAACATTTAGAGAAGAGCTAACACCCATGCTTCTCAAACTCTTCCAAACAATTTCAGAGGAAACTCCCAAACTCATTCTATGAGGCCACCATCACCTTGATATCAAAACCAGGCAAGGATGTCACAAAGAAAGAAAACTACAGGCCAATATCACTGATGAACATAGATGCAAAAATCCTCAACAAAATACTAGCAAACAGAATCCAACAGCACATGAAAAGGATCATACACCATGATCAAGTGGGGTTTATTCCAGGAATGCAAGGATTCTTCAATATACGCAAATCAATCAACGTGATACACCATATTAACAAGTTGAAGGAGAAAAACCATATGATCATCTCAATAGATGCAGAGAAAGCTTTCGACAAAATTCAACACCCATTTATGATAAAAACCCTGCAGAAAGTAGGCATAGAGGGAACTTTCCTCAACATAATAAAGGCCATATATGACAAACCCACAGCCAACATTGTCCTCAATGGTGAAAAACTGAAACCATTTCCACTAAGATCAGGAACAAGACAAGTCTGCCCACTCTCACCACTCTTATTCAACTTAGTTTTGGAAGTTTTAGCCACAGCAATCAGAGAAGAAAAGGAAATAAAAGGAATCCAAATTGGAAAAGAAGAAGTAAAGCTGTCACTGTTTGCAGATGACATGATACTATACATAGAGAATCCTAAAGATGCTACCAGAAAACTACTAGAGCTAATCAACGAATTTGGTAAAGTAGCAGGATACAAAATTAATGCACAGAAATCTCTGGCATTCCTGTACACTAATGATGAAAAATCTGAAAATGAAATCAAGAAAACACTCCCATTTACCATTGCAACAAAAAGAATAAAATATCTAGGAATAAACCTACCTAAGGAGACAAAAGACCTGTATGCAGAAAATTATAAGACACTGATGAAAGAAATTAAAGATGATACAAACAGATGGAGAGATATACCATGCTCCTGGATTGGAAGAATCAATATTGTGAAAATGACTCTACTACCCAAAGCAATCTACAGATTCAATGCAATCCCTATCAAACTACCACTGGCATTTTTCACAGAACTAGAACAAAAAATTTCACAATTTGTTTGGAAAAACAAAAGACCCCGAATAGCCAAAGCAATCTTGAGAACGAAAAACGGAGCTGGAGGAATCAGGCTCCCTGACTTCAGACTATACTACAAAGCTACAGTAATCAAGACAGTGTGGTACTGGCACAAAAACAGAAAGATAGATCAATGGAACAGGATAGAAAGCCCAGAGATAAACCCACACACATATGGTCAACTTATCTTTGATAAAGGAGGCAGGAATGTACAGTGGAGAGAGGACAGCCTCTTCAATAAGTGGTGCTGGGAAAACTGGACAGGGACATGTAAAAGTATGAGATTAGATCATTCCCTAACACCATACACAAAAATAAGCTCAAAATGGATTAAAGACCTAAATGTAAGGCCAGAAACTATCAAACTCTTAGAGGAAAACATAGGCAGAACACTCTATGACATAAATCACAGCAAGATCCTTTTGGACCCACCTCCTGGAGAAATGGAAATAAAAACAAAGATAAACAAATGGGACCTAATGAAACTTAAAAGCTTTTGCACAGCAAAGGAAACCATAAACAAGACCAAAAGACAACCCTCAGAATGGGAGAAAATATTTGCAAATGAAGCAACTGACAAAGGATTAATCTCCAAAATTTATAAACAGCTCATGCAGCTCAATAGCAAAAAAACAAACAACCCAATCCAAAAATGGGCAGAAGACTTAAATAGGCATTTCTCCAAAGAAGATATACAGACTGCCAACAAACACATGAAAGAATGCTCAACATCATTAATCATTAGACACATGCAAATCAAAACTACAATGAGATATCATCTCACACCAGTCAGAATGGCCATCATCAAGAAATCTAGAAACAATAAATGCTGGAGAGGGTGTGGAGAAAAGGGAACACTCTTGCACTGCTGGTGGGAATGTGAATTGGTACAGCCACTATGGAGAACAGTATGGAGGTTCCTTAAAAAACTACAAATACAACTACCATATGACCCAGCAATCCCACTACTAGGCATATACCCTGAGAAAACCATAATTCAAAAAGAGACATGTACCAAAATGTTCATTGCAGCTCTATTCACAATAGCCCGGAGCTGGAAACACCCTAAGTGTCCATCATCGGATGAATGGATAAAGAAGATGTGGCACATATATACAATGGAATATTACTCAGCCATAAAAAGAAACGAAACTGAGCTATTTGTAATGAGGTGGATAGACCTAGAGTCTGTCATACAGAGTGAAGTAAGTCAGAAAGAGAAAGACAAATACCGTATGCTAACACATATATATGGAATTAAAAAAAAATGTCATGAAGAACCTAGGGGTAAAACGGGAATAAAGACACAGACCTACTTGAGAATGGACTTGAGGATATGGGGAGGGGGAAGGGTAAGCTGTGACAAAGCGAAAGAGAGGCATGGACATATATACACTACCAAACGTAAGGTAGATAGATAGTGGGAAGCAGCCGCAGAGCACAGGGAGATCAGCTTGGTGCTTTGTGACCACCTAGAGGGGTGGGATAGGGAGGGTGGGAGGGAGGGAGATGCATGAGGGAAGGGATGTGGGAACAGATGTATATGTATGACTGATTCACTTTGTTATAAAGCAGAAACTAAAAAAAAAAAGAGATACACATTAAAATTGTTAGCATTAACTTCAAGTTTATTGCTGGTGCAATGCTCTTGGTTATAACTGAACTCTGATCAAGCAGCCATTTTTCTCTCTTAGAAGTTCAGCATGTTTTCAACCACTGTCTCCAATTGTACCTTCCAGTCATTGGTTTGCTGATGCTCCTTGATATTCATAAATATGCTCTTTTAATAAATATAAAAAAATAATAGATCTCAGTGTCTTTGGGTCAGTTACTGGAAGATTATTGTGATCCTTTGATGGCATCACGGTTCCTTGACTTTTCATGTTCCTTGAAGTCTTGTGTTGCTTTCTTTGAATCTGAAGTAGCCGTCACTCCCTCCGGTCTTTACTGAGTGACTTCAGGAGTGAAATACCTCCTGTCAACCCTGCTAGGGATTTTGAGGTTCTCTCAGAACTTCTAAAAATATGCTTGCTCCATGCTTTAAGCTCCCCTCTGTGGCAGAATTCTTTAACTTGCATGCCTTCTCTCAAGCCTGCCAAGAGCTCGACAGCCTCCTTTGTTTTCTCAAGGGCGGGGCTAAAGCCCAAGTAGATCTCTCCGTGAGGCACAGATTCAGGCCGGCTTTCTGCATGTGCTCTCTAGCTGTCTGCCAAAGCTCACTCTTGCCATTGTCGGGAACACTCAGAGGGAGCCAGCCACAGGTTGGGTGTGTGTGTGTGTGTGTGAGGCTCATAGACTGCTGGGGTGCCCGTGGGCCACTTAGGGGGATGTGTAGCTGAGATCTTGCAGGCTTCTTGGAGTCTGCAATGCAATTACTAGGATCTGCATCCTTCTAATGCCTCCCCAAACTTCTATCTGCTGCTCTCCCAGCCTCTTCCTGCCCCCTAGTCATGTATGTAGTTTGGAATCAAGACTCTGTAAGGAGCAGGAAGAAAATGGGTCTCTGGGGCAGTGTCCACATAGCTGGGGTGCTGGGGAAGTTCACACACACAATCTCACTCCCCGTCCCCCAACGTCCCAGGAGAAAGCACAGCAGCCCAGAATGTCCTTCTTGGCACTGAGCTGTACCACTTTGGGGGAGGGGTAATGCAGGTAACGTGAAACTGGTCCTGTTACGCTCTCCAATGCATCCAAACTTGATTTTCTTGCTCCAACTGTGTGATGTGCTGGAACTTCTCCATTGGAAACCTGGACTTCCACAAAGGCTCTCTCATCTGTGGGTAATTGGCTAAGACACTGTTCTCCAGGGGCTTCCAAACCACAGACAGGAGGGGCTGGTGCCAATTCATGGACTACTGCAGATTTCACAGCTAGGACTTCGATCTATATGCTTTTGACCTGATGAATGGGTGGGTAAGTCTCCTCCCAGGTCCCGTGGCATACAGTGCTCCATCCCACAGCTCCAAAAAGGCACTTTTGTTCATGAATAGCTGAAAAATTGTCGTTGTTGATGGGGAGATATGAACAAGGGACATGTTATTTGGTCATCTTACTGACTTCACTCTGCTTTCCATTACTTTTTAAATTTTTTTGTGCTCTGTAGTTTCTAGTGTACCATTTTATTTCCTCTTCTCTCTTATCGTATATTTTTGAGTTATTTTCTCAGTGGGCACTATGAGGATTACTGTTATTATTGTAATTTGTAACAATCTAGTTCAGGTTAATACCATCTTAATTTCAATAGTATATGTGAACTTTGATCCTATATAGCTCTCCCGCTATATGCAGGGAAGATGAATGAAGAATCACAGAATCTGGCTGATGCCTATCACCTGCTCCTTCTCTCTCTCTCTCTCTCTCTCTGGCTTATTTCTTTTGCCCAAGTCTCTTATTCACCATTATCAGGTGTGTGGGGAGAAGGAGGAAAGGGTGGGGGGGGCAGAGAAAAAAAAAGCTGCTATGAATGGAGGAGGGGACCAGGAACTAAGAGCTGCGGAAAGCCTCTAGAAATTGGAAAAGGTAAGAAAACCGATTCTCCCTTAGAGTCTCCAGAAGGAATGCAGCCCTACAGACCCATTTTAAACATCTCCAGAACTGTAAGATAATATATTTGTATTGTTTTAAGGCGTTAAGTTTATGATAATTTGTTACAGTGACAATAAGGAATGAATACAGATTTTGGTACCGGGAAGTGGGGTGCTGCTATTACAAATACTAAAACATGTAGAAGTGACTTAGAATGGAGCAATGAGAAGAGGCCAGAAGAATTTTGAGCATGATAGAAAAAGCCTAGGTTTCCCGGAACAGACTGTTGGCAGTGACAGGATATGAATACACTTGGCATTCCCTCCTATAACAGGGCCTCTTGCCAGTGCTTTGTGCTCAGAGATTCGTCATGCAAGGAGCAAGGAATCCCATGCTTAGCTGGAACAACAGCAACAACAAAAATGGATTCAAGGTTTCCTGAAAGTGAGTAGATATGGGTTGCCAAGGGAATGTGAGTAGATTATTTTGGGGACTTGAGCACATGCATTGCCCCGTCCCTAAGCCTCCCTTCTTTCCAGACCCTCCACTTCAAATCAGCCTGGCATGAGAGGGTCTGATGCTCAGTAAGCTGTATGGTGATGCCCCGTTTGCTTGCACTTCCTTCTGTTTTTGCCTCCTGGCATCCACTGCAATTTGAGCGGTCAAGGCTGAGGATTGGAGGAGTGAAGGACAGGCAGGGGGTACTGTTGGACCTGGCACGAGGGTCAGTGAGTTCCATTAATAGCTGCCAGTGAATTGTCTGCTGACTGATGGACAAGGGCACTTTGGGAGTGTTCCTTGGAGTTCTGATGGAATCCCTCAGCCAGAATCAGGGACTCCGAATGGGCTCAGGAATCTGGAAGCAGAATACCTTCTCTTCCTCTTCAGCTCTAGGTGGTAGAAATGAAAGTTTTCCAAAAGACATACCCCCAGATCCCAAAACCTAGGGTCTGCTGTGTTCCTACTTGTAATACAACATCTTCCCCATTTTATTGATGGAGACTCAGAATACTCAACCTGCCCTAGGTAACAGAGTGAGTCAGTGCCAGTTCCGGGATTAGAACCTAAGTGTCCTTCTGCCAACCAGGGTTCTCTCCTACTGCCAAAGGCACTGCCTGATCTAGCTTGATACAACAGCCCTCTCCCCACCAGAGTGGCCTTGGTATCTGCAAATTCACCATGCAGAGTTTATTCATAGGGCAAGATATTTGCTTTCCTTAGTGGAGGAGCTGTCTGTGTCTAGGTGGGTCAAATGCCTCACAGGTAGGTCAAAAGCCATGCAAAGGAATAGACAACTTAGGTGGACATTCTGGATAAAGAGGCCTATCCATCTAAAATATGATCTCAAGCTCCTGGGGTTGGGATTGGGAGATAGTGATGGAGAAAAGTGCATTCTGGTTTCAGGGAAAGCTGTCCCCTTAAAATGTAGTTTGTAGAAGGAGCTTCCTCTGTATCTTAAGTCACAGGTCTTCTCCTCCATCTACGATACCCAGCATTTCACTCTGCCCAGCTCATTTTTCTCCGATGTTACCTCTTATAGTCCATATTCAGACACTCATCATCTCTTGCCTGGAGAGGCAGTAGCCTCTTCCTTGTCCCTACTTGTCCAGGTCTGCATGAAGCCAGTAAGTTACATATACTGAAACTCATCTCTGAACCTCTGAACATGGACATGTCCTTCCTCACTGGCCCAAACATTTCCAACATCTCCTGTTAACCTATGAGGCTGAGTATTAACTTTCCACCTTGACATTTATAACCCTTTACTTGGGACTTTCCTGGTGGCGCAGTGGTTAAGAATTCATCTGCCAATGCAGGGAACAAGGGTTCAAGCCCTGGTGCAGGAAGATCCCACATGCCACGGAGCAACTAAGCCGTGTGGAGCAACTAAGCCCGTGCGCCACAACTACTGAGCCTGTGCTCTAGAGCCCACAAACCACAACTACTGAGCCCTCATGCCACAACTACTGAAGCCTGCGGGCCTAGAGCCCATGCTCCGCGACAAGAGAAGCCAGCGCAATGAGAAGCCCACACACTGCAACGAAGGGTAGCCCCTGCTCGCTGCAACTAGAGAAGGCACGTGCGCAGCAACGGAGACCCAATGTAGCCAAAATATAAATAAATAAATAAAACCCTCTGCTCAACCTTCCTTCCTAATCTTCCCCGTCACTTGACACAGACATGGAGCCCAATTCTCATCTAATTGGTTTTCTCCCTCTTTGATGGACATGTCATCATCATTTTTACCTCTAGATATTTGGTCTCACTCTTCTCCTTTTGTTTTCCTTTTTCTTTTTTCTTTTTTGGCCATGCCACATGGCTTGTGGGATTTTAGTTTCCCGACCAGGGATTGAAACTTGGCCCTCGGCAGTGAGATCACAGAGTCCTAACCACTGGGCCACCAGGGAATTCCCTCTCCTTTTCTTAATGATCTTGTAATTTGTCTAGAAAAACCTCATACATTCATCAAAGATAAGTTCAAGTCATATATATATATATATATATATATATATATATATATATTTTTTTTTTTTTTTTTTTTTTTTTTTTTGTGGTATGCGGGCCTCTCACTGTTGTGGCCTCTCCCGTTGCGGAGCACAGGCTCCGGACGTGCAGGCTCAGCGGCCATGGCTCACGGGCCTAGCCGCGCCGCAGCGTGTGGGATCCTCCCGGACCGGGGCATGAACCCGTGTCCCCTGCATTGGCAGGCGGACTCTCAACCACTGCGCCACCAGGGAAGCCCCGAGTCATATATTCGTAATGAATCTTATTGATGGTCATTAAGTCTCTCCCTGATTTCCCAGTGTCTACAGTGTCTGTATTACTCCAAGTCGGAGGATTAACTGGAGGGGGAGAAATTGGAGGAAAGTAACACAGTTAGGGGACAGTTGCAATAGATTATAGGATATATTGAGGGCAGGGGTCAAGGGCTGTGAGCAAAAGGATGGGGGCGGTGGGTTGTTGCTAAACAGGTGACAAGGGTCGTTGGGAACCCGGCAGATGGTGTCGGGGATTGGAGTGGTAGTGATGAAATGCCTGATTGGATCCTGCCATAAAAATTCTTCTGTAGGTACTCAGATGAGCTCACCCAGTGGAAAAGAACAGAGCCAGTTCACATTCTTATTCTTCCAAAACATGAGCCCCGTGCTCTGAAACCCTGCTCCTCCCCCTTCACCAAGATTATACTCAGCTTTTTAATTTCCTTCAAGAAAATGTCAAAAGACAGGTTTTGTACAAAAATATATATATATTGTTCAATAGTTACATAATATACATTTTCACAATAGCACTTTCAGCAATGACTTAGAATGTAAACCAAAAAGTTTTTTCATTAATCATCCTTGCAAGGACCCTCCCGCCATCCCAGGGGTAAAATTGGGATTCACAGAGGAAAGCAATTTGCCCAAGTCTCCATTTAAAAAAAAGAAACAAAACACTAGTAGTCATGGAAGATAAACTTAAAACATCAATAACTTAAATAAGATTAATATTACTTAAGGCATCATGTTTCATATCAATAAAGTTCATACTCTTTAAAATTATAATAAGATAACATCAGAGGGCAGTTAGGGAAAGCTAGAAGAAAACAAACTGTCTTCAGATTCTCGAGTTGTGGAGGGAGTGCTCAAGGCTTTGGAGTTTGCCTTTTCTTGTCCAGATCTCTCATGGAGTTCTGGACCCACTTCTGCTTGGGGTCTGCACAGATCTCCTTGCCCAGTATGGTCTTGAAGCTGTGGAGGAGAGAGGGGACGGTTAGATGGAGTTCCGTTGAGATTTCAGCCTATGAATGCAGCCTATTTGCCCCAAGACGCTGCCATGGGAACTTGAGGAGGAAGGCAGGTGGAAGGAGGGAGCCCAGGGCAAGTCAGTCCTGTAGATGGCGCAGCAAAGCCATCCTGATTTCAGGCTAAAGAAACTGGGATGGTCTGAATAAGCACCCAGATGGAGAGTGATGTTAGGAGTAACTTTTTCCTTTGTGGCTGCAGTTTTTCCACTGGGCACCTTTGGATATTGGATTAGGTCATGTAACTCTCTGACTTTACATTTGTGAGCCATGCCCCTAGCGCCCCGAGGAAGAACTGGACCACGGAGGCCTGAAGTGTTAAACTCACATCACAGCTTCTTTGGGACACTTGCTGCTGGTGACTCTTCTATAGCTCACCAGCCTCTGCATTGAGATCTTCTTATTGTTGAATGTATAGCAGCAGGTGACTGGGGAGTTAATTGCATCTGGAAATAGAACCACAAAGAAAAAGCACTTTAGGATGGACTAGGTTCTTTCTGATCTCAATCAGAGCAGAAAAGAGGAGTAAGGAGAAGACAAAAGGGAGTCAGGAGTGGAGGTAGAAGCGCTTAAATCCCAATACTTCTGCCTATGCTAGAATAGCATACAAACTCAGTTTCCTATGCTCTAAAATGGGTATACAGCATTGATAATGAACTGAGGAAAGGGAGCTCTGTTAAAACGAAATAACTTTTGGAAGTGCTGTTAGGAGGGGCTAATAATCCAAGTTATCAGGGTCAGGGACACAGCTGTGAGTCCCCTTTAGGTTCCAAGTAATCGATGCTTGGTTGTAAGTTTCCCTGGTACCCTCTGCCTCTGCAAAACTGAGTCTCTGGAGTCCAGATTCCAGGTCTCCTCCTCTGCCCTCCACAGTATCTGGAAATACCCTGCCAGAGAACCCCCTCTCTTTATATCCCAGTCCCCAAATTTTGCTGAAAGGAGACAGGGCAGTAACTGCTCTGGGTTCATGCTTCCAGAGCTGGAGTCCTGGAAGGAGCTGGATTTGGGGTCTGCAGCTGGAATTCTCATCCAGGCTCTGCCCAAGGGAAGCTCTGTGATCAAGCTCACTCCTATGCCTCTCTGACTTTCCTGATCTTGTAGTTAAAGTGAGAGTGTGGGTACTCTTCTGCTCTGATGGCCCATCATGACCCAGGGATGGGGTGATGTGCTCCAAAGGGAAAGAGACAGGGGGCTTACCTGGCTGAGCGAGGACCTGGGTGCTGAAGGAGGCTGTTGTGAGCAGCAGAAACAGGAGGGCTGCGGACACCTTCATGCTGGAGGGAGAGGATTCAAGATTCAGCGTGGGAGCTGTTGGTTTCTGGATTGGTCTCAGCCTCTCTGCTCCTGCAGTGGCTTTGTCTGCCTTTTATTGAAAACCAAGAGGGTGGAGCAATGAGAGAGAGGTTGGCCCAGGGCATCCTCCTCCTCAATGAATGACGAAGTGGAATCTTGAAAGTGCTGAGCAAGTGAAGCACCCGAGGACATTTCCAGGAAGTAGGAGAGAGAAGCGGTAGGTCAGGACTGGACACTTTTTCCATTCACAGCTGAGATGACAAGAAATGGAAGGAGCAGGGTATACAGTTATATCCCGAGAGACCACAGACGTAAACCAAATGGTTTATTCATTAGGATTCCGCTTTCTCCGAAGTGAAAACTCTGCAGAAAAGAAAGGAAGCAGGGGAAAGAGAGGTCACACGGACGATGAAAGCATCTCTGAGCTTAACCCTGGTTTAACCCTGGTCCACCTTCAAGCAACATCCCAGGGGACCTTCAAGCCAAGAAAGGGTCTTGAAGTCTTGGCAGCCTCCCCCAACAGCTTATTAAATCCCTTTGCTCTTTAAAATGTAGGATGGTGGCACAATTGAAGCTTAGCCGAACTATAGGGTTGTGGTTTTTTTTGTTTTGTTTTGTTTTGTTTTGTTTTGTTTTTTGCGGTACAGGGGCCTCTCACTGCTGTAGCCTCTCCCGTTGCGGAGCGACGCGCAAGCTCAGCGGCCATGGCTCACGGGCCCAGCCACTCCGCGGCATGTGGGATCTTCCTGGACCGGGGCACGAACCCGTGTCCCCTGCATTAGCATGCGGACTCTCAACCACTGCGCCACCAGGGAAGCCCGGGTTTTTTAAAACTATAAAAGTGAATTCTAGAATCATCGGATTTAAGACTTGGAAGAAGCCATCTAGATCATGTAGTGCTGCAGAAAAAATTTTCATGTAATACTAATGCACTACTTACTCTGTGCCAGGAATATTCTAAGCCCTTTACAAATGCCAAGTCTTTCAATTCTCCAACCCCATCTAGTAGGTATTGTTCATTCCAATTTTATAGCCAGGCAACGAAGATACAGAGAAGTTAAGTAACCTGCTTGAGTTCCCCCAAGAAGAACCCAGTGTCTTGTGCTGTCATGACTAGGACATGTGAAAGGGGCACATTCTCCAGCTGGCTGTCTGGTCATTTATCTGGGTGCCCTCTGCCCTCAGCCTCTGCCAAACTAGCCGACATCTAAAGGGGAGTCGGGAATGTTCCTTGTGGTTAAGTCATTATGGGATTTGGAGCCTGTGGTTAGCACAGCAGACAGACAAGACAAGAAGCGTGTCCTTTGCTACGGCGGTTATCCCAGCTTCTTTCTGGATTCCCAGGGAGCAGGAGTGAGCAAAGGAACAGTATTACTGGAATCAGAACACTTGCCTTCATGCTGCAACTCTGTCTTAGATTTCCTCAGAAACGCCAGAAGCAGTCATAATACCTAAGACCTTAGCATTCATTTCAGTGAACTCTTTTCTTTTACAAATATGATAGGATTCCTTGAGGCATGTTGGTGGCTAAGCCGAGCCTCGAATTCAGGTCTCTACTCCCCCATTCCGCTGCCTCGTGCTTTTGAGCTTGCCTGGTCTTTGCCCAGTGGGCATGGAAGGAGCTGGTGACCTTTCTTTCTTAAAGAGTCTTTGAGACAAGGTCTATGAAATACATGGAACTTTTTGGAAGAACCATCTGCCATTTGTAACCATTACTACATTTGTAATAAGAAATGGGTTCTATTGAACAAACGACTGTATCTGGTCCATATTAGTGGTCAGTAATGACGAAGAAGAGGACTAGCTGGTGTCAAAGAGTGTTTCCCAGGAGCCAGGCCCTGTGCTTGGGTGGTTTCCAGCATTATCTCATTGGTCCTCCAAACAACCCAACTTACCTTACATTGCAACTGAAGTTAACTCACTTGTCAAAGCTCTCACAGGTAATAGCAGGTGGGGCTGAGATTCCCACCCAGGACACTGATTCCAGAATCCCTACTTCCAGGCACTATGCTTAATGTCTCAGGATGGATATTGGTTTCCTAGAGAATCTAAGAGCAGAGAATCTGTGGAGAGGCCATGCCAGGCTCTTGGGTGTAATTCCAAAAGAGCAGGACAAAGAGAACAAATTAACTTGTGCACTGCTCTGCTTGCACCCCTCTAGGAGCCTTAACTGCATTCTGCCTGACTCCTGTTAACCCCCCACCACCTCCTCACCCCCGACTTGGGCTGTTTGGCTCAGCGCTCTGCCAGTGGTTCTATCCATTCTTACTGAAGGAGTCAAGTATTTCCAGGAATGGAGACTGTGTCACTTCATGTATGTCTTCCCAGACCATCTCACCTTAACTTCCAAGACATTTTTCCTCATATTAATGGAAACTCCTCTCTCATCTATTAGTGTCCTTTTCTGTGGACTTGGTGGATTGCATCCCATTTCCTTCTAGAATCCGGTCATTCCTTGGATTTTTGTCTAGGTTAACAAATTTAAAGATGTTGAGATCTTAAAAAATGTACATCTATAAGGAAAAAACCCCACAAAACCCCCATAATATTGAAAAGTAATAGAACATCTGGGTCTGAAGGTTTTATTTGGAAAGTTTTTAACTGGATAGGTATCAGGCTTTCGTATATGATTATTCAGGTTATCTATTTCTTTGTAGGAAAGTTTTGGTAATTTGTTTCTTGTGATGTATTGGTTGATTTTATGTATCATGTTGAATTTATGGACATATATTTGTCCACAATATTCTTTTATTACCTCTTTATTGTCTAAAGGTTAAGTGCTGATGTATCATCTTTCATTCAGGACATTGATAACTTGTCTTTATAAATAAAAATATAATTCCCCTAAAAAAAT
The DNA here is from genome assembly GCF_964341445.2 of Mesoplodon mirus. Lineage (NCBI taxonomy): Eukaryota > Metazoa > Chordata > Mammalia > Artiodactyla > Ziphiidae > Mesoplodon > Mesoplodon mirus. Next base: position 57,487,995 of record NC_138994.1, on the reverse strand, counting down.
AAAGATGTTGAGATCTTGAAAGTACTCTCCCTTGATTCTGCCAGGTAGTTATCATTCCTCATCTCCTAGAGCCAATGCACCTGTAGAGATCTTACAGTAAATCTCCTCTTCTTATGTAAGGAAACCATATTCTTGCTCTGGGCAGGGAGAGCAGCTGGCCCCTGGTCACCCATAGTCACACAGAGAAGTTTTCTAGTTTTTTTTTCTGAGTTTTCAGGCAGACTTCTGAGTACTTGAAGCCATGTCTCTGCTTCAGGAAAGGGTCACCATTTTTGGAAAGTGACTGAGTCACTGCAAGTGTCTGGCAACAAACAGATCAAAGGTGAAAGATGAATCAGAAGAGAAAGTCTTCAGGAAGATGGTAGCCGTCTCCCTGTCACCTCTGCTCAGTCAAGAAGAGGGGCTCTCCCCAGCTGGAGGGTCAATCACAGGATGGGAGAAACAAGTGGAAATTCCCACTCTGAGGCAGCTCTGGAAGTTCCCAGATTCCTTGGAGGAGAATGCACTTGGCTGGAGCCTGCATTCCATGAGGCTGGGTTTGGAGCCAGAGACGTCTCACGTGGGGCTGTGCTGCGAACATCCCAGGGCTGTGCTGCGAACATCCCAGTGCAAGGTTCGGGTTGGTGCCCTGCTTGAGGGCATGCGAGGGAAAGGCCCTGGGGAGAGTTGTGGCGAGAAGGCAGGGTTAAGGTTTTGCTGTTCCCCAGAATCCCCAGTCCCCCCGGGACCCCTCCTCAACCACACATAGATGAGGCATGGAAAAGTTCCTCTTGGTGAATAATCTCCTTCCTTCCTCCCTGTGGGCTGACCTCACACCCCCGCCCCAACCCGGATATTCCGTGTGGACCTTGATCATCGGCCCAGACTCCCACTCAGTGTCAGGGGCAAAGGAAAGAGGAGCTGAGAGTGAGCTTTCTAGACATATCTAGACATATCCGAAGCCAGCACCTCGGCCCTGCCTTGCTTCCCCCTCTACATCTAGCACAGGGCACACTTGCCTTTGCTTGCTGATGCTCCTCCGGTTCAGGCCTTTGAGTGAGATACACAGTAGGCCTTGCACCCATTAGGTCCTTTCTAGACATTTCCCCAGGCCTCTCCTCCAGCTGCTACCTTCCGTTCTCCTCCACGTTAGCTCTGAATTCTAGGGAGAACAAAGCTTATTTCTCTGGGGCCCCAACTCTGAGATCCCTTGCCTTTCAAGGATGAGAAATCCATTCTCTATTCTTGCACAGAATGTCAGATAAAAACAGAACCCTGGAGATTGTCTTCCTGTTTCACAGATGGGGAGATTGAGGCCAAGAAAGAGGCTGTGACAGGCCTGAGGTGACGTAGTAGACGAACGGCAGAGTTTGTGGGGATTTGTCTGTTTCTGGGTTCTCAGCGTAGCACCCTTCCTCAGATGCTGCGCTAGCTCCTTGTTATAACACACGAACAATTACCATCTTTTCGGTGCACAGCACCAGGTAGGGGACTGGGGGTGGAGGACGGGAAAAGCGAGCCAGACAGGCAGCCTGCTTTCCAGATGAGATGATTATCCACGGGAAGTCGGGCTGAGTTTATAAATAAACCTAAGCGGTGCTCACCCCAAGCTTCAGCATCCAGGCATTTCCTGTGTTCCAGGTGGATCTGCCCCAAGTTTATATGTGTGAAAGAGCCGAGGACGTCTGGGGGGAGGGAGCGGGGGGAGGATAGCTTATGGGAAAAGAAATGAAAGAGTCACCTGCAGCAGCCAGTTCTTGTTGGTTGTGGGGGAGAGAATGGGTCTCAGCCAAGTGGGGGGTCTGTCACTTAGACTGCCTTCTGGGCCAGTCCTCAGGGACCAGCACCTGAGCCCTACAGTGAGGGGGCTGATCTGGGCAAGGGGGTCACGTCTAAGAAAATCGTTAGGATAATGACAGTGTAAGACTCGATACTGCTTCCCAGATAGACTGTAACCAGGGGTAGCACAGTGTGGGAGAAGCCACTTTCTTGGGATTGCACTGCCCAAGGTGCCCTGGGCAGTGTCAAGGGGGCTGGTGAGCACATCTGAGGTACCCCTGTGACAGCCCTGAACTTGGGGGCATCGTAGGGAAACAGAGCTCATGAAGAGCAGGTGGAGTGGAGACAGAGAAACACTGCTTTGACAGCCTTCTATGGCATCCGTGTTTTTTTTGTTTTTTGTTTTTTTTTTGCTTTTTTTTGTGGTACACGGGCCTCTCACTGTTGTGGCCTCTCCCGCTGTGGGGCACAGGCTCCGGACGTGTAGGCTCAGCGGCCATGGCTCAAGTGCCCAGCTGCTCTGTGGCATGTGGGATCTTCCCAGACCGGGGCACGAACCTGTGTCCCCTGCATCAGCAGGCGGACTCCCAACCACTGCGCCACCAGGGAAGCCCAGCATCCGTGTTTTAACACCTGTGTTGGGGTGCTCTGAAGGAAACACAAGTGACACATAGAATCACTGCAATAACCAGAGAGATGCAGAGCTGTGAGAGCCCCAGCTACGGGGCTCAGGAAAGCCCCATGGTGGTTCTTTTAAGATGGGCTCAGGGGTTGGCAGGTTTTGAACCTTGGGTGATTTCTGGATGGAGGAGGAGTGCATTCTGGAGCGAACTTAGAGAGATCAGAGGTTTAAAGTGCTCACATAGCTTCTTGGGATCTTGTTAAAGTACAGATTCTGATTCCGTAGGTCTTGGGTTGGCCTGAGATCCTGCAGTTCTAACCAGCTCCCAGGTGAGGCTTATGATACTGGTCTATCATCCCATTGGAAGAACCTTAAAAGGGCTCAGCAGGGGACATTGTGGTCAGGGGTGGGAAACATGAGCAGTTCATCTTGTCTAGAGAAGGGTTCTTACCTGTGGCTCTTGGCTAGTCTTCAAGAATCATCTGTAATTGTCTCCCACATTTATGTGATTGTGTATTTTTCTGGAGAGCAGGTCCGTAGCTGCCATCAGATTAGCAAAGGCATCCATGACCTCCAGATACTTAAGGACCACTGAACCTAACAAAAATAAAGTTCTGATCTTCACCTTTGACCTGCTGAATCGCAGTCTGTAATTTTATTATTTAAAGATTATTTTTCTTTTTTTCCCCCTTTTTTAAATTGAAGTATAGTTGATTTACAATGTTGTGTTAGTTTCTGCTATACAGCAAAGTGATTCAGTTATACATATATATTGATATTCTTTTTTATATTCTTTTCTATTGTGGTTTATCACAGGATATTGACTATAGTCCCCTGTGCTCTACAGTAGGGCCTTGTTGTTTATCTCTTCTCTATATAATAGTTTGCATCTGTTAACCCTAAACTCCCAATCCATCCCTCCCCCACCCCCCAAAGCTGTATTTTTTCTAAGCTCTCCTCCTACCCTCAGATGATTGCTGGTCTCTATTTGGGCACCCCTGGGCTGAAGCGTAGGATGCATGGGGTAGAGGCTGTGCTGGCGGGCTGGGTGGCACAAACAGGAGAAAGGCACAGGCAGAAAAAAGAGAACAGGGAGATTGAAAGTGTAAGAGAAGAGAGGGGGTAAAGAAGAGGGAAACTTGAATCGTGGAAAGAGCCCCAGGCAATGTCAGACCACTAGGGCCAGAGGCCCGGCTCTGCTTCTGTCTAGCTGGATGGCTTTGCACAAGTCACTTGACTTCTCTGGGCCTCTTCTGTAACGTATGATTAATAAGACAGCGCTCCTAACGTTGTCATGAGACTCGTATGAAATAATAAGCCAAAGGTGTTTTGTAAGCAACGTGTAAAAAGCTGTGTCACTCTGAGGGCCTGAGCAAATACAATCTCAGACAGTCTCCGGGTACAAGGCCAAGCCCAGGAAGCCCCTGATGCTTTTTTTTTGGCTGCACCACATGGCGTGTGGGATCTTAGTTCGCCGGGCAAGGATCCAACCTGTGCCTCCTGTAGTTGGAAGCGTGGATTCTTAACCACTGGACCACTGGGGAAGTCCTCAAGCCTCCACTCTTATTTCTTGCTCTGAAAGTGGATTGGGCATCTATATCATGCAGTCAGGTCTCGATTTCCCAGGCTCTTTTTTATCGCTGTTTTCTTGTCTGTGTGTGGACAGAGAGAGAGCCTTTAGGGGTTGACAAAAACTGAGGGTCAGAGAGGAGGAGCCCCCAAATCGAGTTAGGGTATTACCTCCTCACCCAGCAGCCAGCTCTCACCAGAAGTTCACATTCTGACAGGTCCTTGTCTGCCTTTAACCTCCTGTGGCCCCCAGAATCATTCTTGGCTTCTAGAACCCTCCGTGCTCCATCCCACCTCAAAGCCCTTGCCCAGGCCAGATCCCAGAACCTGGTACAGTGTCTTTCCTATAATGGGTTCTCAACAAATATTGTCTGAACTAATGAACAGCCCAAGAATCTCACAGCATTTCTCCCAGATATCTGAATTATGGGATGATTTAGTATCAAGCCAGGGAAATGAGTAGGGAAGCAAGACTTTTGGTTTACCGAGTTCCCCACTTCTTCTATTTGGGGACAAGATCGGACTGGGGAAACAGTGCCTGGACCACTACCAAATGGTGGCTTTCGGGGGGCCCCATAAATCCCTCTTGGGGGTGGGCTGTTTCTCCCTTTTGGTTGCAAAACGTGCATGCCGAGAAAGGGAAAGTTCAGCCCAAGAAAAGCTCCTTCTTTGTTAATAGTTTCAGGTGGCTCTTGCAAAGCACTGGCTACACTCCAAAGTTCTTCCTGCATTTACATAAATTGGAGTCTGAGAGAGGGTCTGAATGAGGATGCTGAAGGTATTTGTTGGGGGGGAGAGAGTGAAGTTGGGGGAAATTGTTCTGCAAAACACATGCAACTTTTCTGGCTTAGATGCAGGGACTTGAGAACAAAGCATTATTAAATAATCCAACTCTGCAACTTATTTATTGTTCAAAAATATAGCCAGGGTAGTGAGAGCACTTTACATTGTTCTCCTCCGAGCTGTTTTTAATGGGGTAGGAATGGCAGACGTACAGGTGGGCAGGGATTTTGTCCTGTATCCCCAGCACCAGCACCTAGCATTAGGGTTGGACATATATGTGATAATGAATGAATTAGGGTAAGATAACTAGAGCTGGAAGGTGCCAGAGAGGTCCTAGACTTGACAATCCCTGCCCTGATTACATTAAAATGGGGAAAAGAATGTTTGCCAGGATTTTAGAGCACTCGTAAGTCAGTGCAGACAAGCCGTGTGTGTGTGTGTGTGTGTGTGTGTGTGTGTGTGTGTGTGTTTTGGGAAGTGCCTGGTCAGGGATCTTAACATTTTCCAGTGAGACTGCCAGCTATTTTTTCTCTAGGAGAAACACTTCTTTGTTTCTAGAGAAATTTTACTGAGGCCATAGAATTAGGCACTCATTGTAAATAGGCACTCATTGCCCTGGAGGGAGGGAGGAAAGAATCTTTGGTGGCCAAAGAGAAAGGCTGCCCCTTCGAGCACCCCTTGCGATGCAGAGCTGGCCACAGGGGGAGCAAATGGACCACATAGACATTTGCTTAAGGACCAGGTGACCTCCTAAAAGGAGAGGAATCGAGACCCTGTCTTTCATGTCCAAAATTATTAGACACTTTCTGAGAGTCTGAAGAGGTTCCAAGTGGATTGGTTGACTCGAGTTCTGAGTCCAGGCTGAGAATTCAGGGAGTGAGGGCGGAGTTGGGAAGACCTTCTGGCCCGCCCCCCACCATGTGGATGCAGTAGTCATGCTTTGGAGGCAAGCTGATGGTGCTGATGATACTGTTATCTTGGAAGCCCAAGGGTGGCACCGTGGTCAAGACAAGAGGAGGCATAGTTAGAGCAAGGAGCAGGGAACAGCTTTGGGTGGTTGGGGGTCAGCTGTCCACAGTTCCCCCCAGGGGCTGTGATGGAATCAGTGGCAGCCAAGAGCCCTGGCTACTGATTGGTGGGTCAGATCACCCAGCTCTCAGTTTGCTTGAACTTTAGCAGCAGGACTGATCAGCTGGACCGAGTACGTCTCCATAGTCCTCGGGCAACATGAGGAGGTTGGGAGGGGGCACTTAAGCATGAACTATTACATTTCCTTCTAATCTGGACAACTTGGGGCTCTAGGGATGAACTGAACATAGTAAAAGAGACATGAACCATTTGTGCCTTGAGATGACAAAAAAGACTATGTCAGTTACACACACACACACACAGTTCTTTACTGTGGACAATTCACTGCTCCAGTCCATCATGTGCCCACTTGCTTTTCCCCACTCCACTCCCAGTGCAATTAGGAGGTACTTATATTTCAAAATCATGAAAAACTTTTCCCTTATACAATTTTGATTTCATGATGATGATAAACATTAATTGTAGTATTTAGTGAATGCCTTCTAGAACTTGTGTGCAGTTCATGATGTGTGCTTTATGACTCATTAAACCATGTGAGTCTAAGAAGAGCACTGTAATGTGACTGAGACCGGGATCATCATCCCCATTTCACAGGTGGGGCAACTGAAGCTTAGAAGTTGACTTGCTCAAGGACAAGGGGTCTAGGGAATAGAAACTCTGGGATTGAAGTCCACGTGTTCCCCGTCCAAGGTCACTCTTCTTTATGTTCCAACAGTCATTTCCTTCTCCTGGTTATTTTCCTTTCTCTTCATCCTAAAGCTCACCTTTGGAGATCACCTCCATCTACTGTGTAAATGGAAGGCTTGGTGAGTTGGTGGAAGGAAGGAGAAAGTTAGGTGATGTAAACCCACTAACAGGGACATTCTCCAGCGTACTCTGGGTCCCTCTTCAAATGACTCCATCACCACTTCACTTCAGCCCCTACCCCACATGGCCACCCTCTGGAATCTGCCATCTCCATGAACTTCTGCATTTCATGGTATTGGACTGAGTAATACATTTCTTTGACCATAACCTTCCACTTCCTTCCCCTTCAGCAACTCTGTATCACTGTGTCAGATCCTCCTCGTACCTCGGCCCCTGTCTGGCTTCCCTTCCTCCCCAGCCCTGCCTGGGGTCACTCACACTCTCACCAGCATATCGATTCTCTCAGTTCTACCATCCTGTCCCCCCGCTCGCCAGTGCCCAAACCCAGGTCATCTGATTATGTCCCCAATTCCCGAGCACGCCCAGGCTGTCAGGCTTGCTGGAAATCTCGCTCTCCTCGATGGCTACACCAGCAATGCTTTCACATATCCCTACTTATTTCTTTCTGCCCCGCTCCATGGCAGGGCTCCAAACCTTTACCATTCTCTTACATCTCTTGCTCCAGCCTCAGAGCTCTCAGGAAACAATATACTCCCCAGTATAAGCAGAGACTATGAGATGAGAATTCCCTCAATGCTTGCCTCCATGCCCCTATCAAAACTTAATTCCATCTTCATGTTATGACATCTCTTCTCTCCTGCCTTAGAAGAAGAGACGGTCCCTCTTTTTGAGGGTCACGGGTCAATCCATATCCTTAATCTCCTGCAGCCTTTTCCAGAACCTGGCATTCTCCATTAGCTCCATGCCTCTTTGATCTCCCTCGTTCCAATCCCCTTCCTTTCTTCCAACCAACATGCTCAAGTCTTCTTCATTATTAAAAAAAAAAGAGTACTTCCCTTAACTCCATCTTCCCTCAAGCCACTCCCTTGCTTTTCTTTCTTTCCATGGCAAAAACTCTTGAGTGATTGATCTCTACTTGTGGCCTCTACATTCTCAATGAATTCTACAATGAATTCCTTAACTGTGGCCATTTACTTTCTATATCTGTTGCTCAACTGCAATTCTTACGGTCTCATCAGCAACCTCCTCATTACTTAATTAAAGGAATTATTCACAGCTCTGATCCATTGTGAAACCACTGTCTACCACTCCCTCTTTCAGGAAATCCTGTCCTCCTTTTGTGTCTGGGGCTTTGATCTTTTCTTGTGTTACTCTCTGCTTCTTCTTTTTTGACATTGCATTCACTGGCTTTTTCTCTCTGTTCATCCTTAAATACTGTTCTTCACTAAGGAGTCATACCTGTATTCTCACTCTTTTTTTGTTTTTGCTTTTTAAATAAATTTATTTATTTAGGCTGCATTGGGTCTTTGTGGCTGCACGCGGGCTTTCTCTAGTTGCAGCGAGTGGGAGCTATTCTTCATTGCGGTGTGCGGGCTTCTCATTGTGGTGGCTTTTCTTTGCTGCGGAGCATGGGCTCTAGGTGCATGGACTTCAGTAGTTGTGGCTCACGGGCTCCAGAGTGCAGGCTCAGTAGTTGTGGCGCATGAGTTTAGTTGCTCCACGGCATGTGGGATCTTCCCGGACCAGGGTTGGAGCCTGTGTCCCCTGCATTGGCAGGCGGATTCTTAACCACTGTGCCACCACGGGGGAAGTCCCTGTATTCTCACTCTTCACGAACATTTGCAGACTGGTGGCCCATCGCCTGGTTCTGGCCTGGAGATTTTTTTCTGTTTGTCTTGTACAGTGATTCAAAAGAATAAAAGTAATCGCTAATGTTTAAAATGGGAGCGATTTCTCATTTAAAAATTTGGGTATCTGGTCTGTCTTGGTAGAATCAGAATTGGCAGCGCTGAGCCTGCATCCTCGCACGGCAGTGATCCATGGGAGCAGAGTGTCAGTGGTCCCTTTGGATAAAGCATAGGTTCCCAGGCTCACCAGAGAATCCCTTTCTCTCTTCCCCACCATTTCTCTGTGAATTATTGCTCCCTCCCTTCACTCACTTATCCTATCTGCCTGGCTCCTGTTACAGTTGAATCTGTTACCTTGGGTCTGGACTCTTTTCCCCATGGACTCCCACATTTAAGTTTCATAATCCAGCTAATTAGTCTTTAGATAAGCTCTAGACTTGTGTTTCTATCCACCCACTGGACATTCACCTGGATGCCCCTCAACTTCAACAAGTTCATCTTCCCTTCTCTGCCTCTCTCCTTTCCCTCTCTCTCTTCCTTCTTTCTTTTCTTCTTTCAACCAAAATGTAATAAGCCCCGGTGGCAGATGCAGAACTTCTACCTCCAAGGGCCTTGGGGAATCAGTTTGGTTGGAAGACAGGGTAAAGGACTGGTATTGAGGCTGTATTTGCATAAGAGGGACATTATTTTCCCTTACTTTATTCATTTGAGGAGGCTTCAGGAAGGGAGTCTACGGAGAATTTTTGAGGAGGGGTTTTAAACTTCCCCAAACCATCCCTTGATGCCATTTCTGTATGTGCCTACTCTGTTGGCTGCCATGCTGAGTGCAAGGCCTGCAGATCAATCCTGATCCACAGTCCCCAGAACCACCATGCTATTCTCAGATCTGCTTCCCCTGCCAAGAATTCCCATGCCCACTCACCCAGGAGGCCAAAGCAGAGCGCAGAGACCATCCTTAGATTTTCCTCTTCACCTCCTTTACATCCAATTGGTCCACTAAGATCCATCTGTTGCACTTCTTTTTTAAAAAAATAAAAAAAATTTTATTGAAATATAGTTGATTTACAACGTTGTGTTAATTTCTACTGTACAGCAAAGTGATTCAGTTATACATATACATTCTTTTTTATATTCTTTTCCATTATGGTTTATCTCAGGATATTGAATATAGTTCCCTGTGCTATACAGTAAGACCATGTCTCCATGTCTGTGAGTCTGTTTCTGTTTCATAGATAGGTTTATTTTGTCATATTTTAGATTCCACATGTAAGTGATATCATATGGTACTTGTCTTTCTCTTTCTGACTTACTTCAGTTAGTATGATAATCTCTGCTTCTATCTATGTTGCTGCGAATGACAAACTTTCATTCCTTTTTATGGCTGAGTTGTGTTCCATTGTATGTATGTCATCTGCTGCACTTCTGAAGCATCTCTTGCATTCACCTCCTCTTCTTTGTCCCAGATGACCCTGCCTCAGTCTGAGTTCTATTAAAACAGTTTAATGTGATTTCCTGCCAAGAGAAATCTAACATCCAGTCCATCCTTTTTACTGAAGGCAAAGGTATCTATCCCAAACTACCAATCTGATTTGCTAAAACTATTTCAGCAACTCTCCATATCTACTTGATGGCCTTAGAATGGCCATCAGGAGGGCTGACCTGGGCCCAGCATACCTTTAAGGGCACATGTCATGAGTCAATACTTTCAAATACCCTAGGCTGGGTATTTGAATACCAATACCAATTAGATCATCTTTCCCAGAACATGGCCCTCACATGCATTATTTCCTTTGCTTGGAAAAGTAGCTGGACCTTCTCTAAGAAGTCTTTCCAGACTCCGTAAGACACATGATACTTTGTGTTCTTTTAAAACATTGCACTTTCCTTTTTACAACACTTGATTGCACCCTGTATTTTAAAGGTTTTTTATATGTATGTCTTCTGGACCACACTCTGAGCAAAGATAGGCAGGGTCTACCTATTCTTTTTTGACTTTTTCTTAGCACTTAGAACAGAGTCTGGCATTCATTCATTCACTCATTCATTTAACAAGCAGTCATTAAGGGCCTCCTAGTCTCTGCTGGACAGGGACTCTATATTAGGCATATATTTGCTGAATGAATGGAGAGCCTGGGGACAGGAAGACCTCAACTCAATAAAAGGGTCAAAATCTGAAAAAAACCTAATCTGTGTTTTGATTGTATTTTGACTGGGTCTTAGCTACACTGGACGTCCACTCATCAGATTCACCCCTCCCACTGACTCACTTTATTACCTTGGCTGAGTGTTTGGCTATCATGGGTCCTCATGGGCAGAAGGGAAATTATAAATCTTTGAATTTCCTTATAATTCTGAGTTTCATTTTTCCCATTACTTCTTCATTTCTGAGGCAGCTGCAGAGAAAGGAAATATCTCAGTTCTGGAAATTCCCTATTTGATGGGATGCCTGGCTTCCTGCCCGCAGGCCCAGCATTAGTATCACTTCACTTGATATTTGTAACAGTGAGCAGGTCGGGGGTAATCATGCCATTATATAAGGAGGTCACATGACCTGCCAAGGTCAAGTGTGAGAAGGCGGTGGAACAAGTATTGGAGAGCAGGTCTTCTGCATCTACAACCAGCCCAGTTTGGGACTCTCCAATACTGCTTTGCTGGGCATCTTGGCAAGAAAGTGGGTCTGGATACCCAAATTTGAAACCAGTGTGGTCTGCAGTGGGGTCTGCTCTCACATCTTGGCCAAAACCACATCCTCTTTATTCCTGTTTCTTGGATGTGTTTTGCAATGTAATTCTTATCTTCACTGTTCTGGGCCAAATATCAAGCCTCTAGTTCCCTTTCTGGTCATCACCTTCTGCAGCTCAATTTTTCTTACAGTTGTTTTTTTAGTTCTCCACTTTTCTTTCTCTCATTTCATTTTCATCTTCTTGGGACTTGTCATCATCCCAACTGGCTGTCTCGGTGACATCAGACATCCCATTTTGAAGGATGGTACTGATTTTTCCAGGGGTGATATTAGTTTCTAGACCTTCTAGGAAAAGTCAAGTCAGAAAGCCCCTGTCTCCTCCATTATTTGCATCTTGCTAAACAAGCAACAACCTTGCTGGGGGCTGCTGGGTTCTTAGTCGGGCCCTTGCGGAAATCAAAACGCACCTCTGACTCTAGACCCTCAACATTTGCTGTGGCCTTTTCTCCAGGTTGACCAGAGATCAAGGTGACTAACACCATATCAGCTCTAGAGACCATCCTTCCATCAGTGGGTACAGCCACAGGTAAGAGGGTTGATTGACATGAACATTGCATGTCTAGGTTGAGAATGGGAAGGCACCAAAGAGATCATGGCGCCCATGCCACATTTTGCATATTGAGGTTCCTAGAGCACAGAGCAAGCAGTGGCTTGCCCAAGGTCACACAGCAAATTAGTGACCCGGGTTTGGGCTGAGACTTCGGTCTCTGATAACTTTTCTGGGAAGAAGTCATTCCTCTACCACAAGGTCCTTGGAGCATCAGAGGCCTCTGGTAAGTGACTTGCAAAATCTCCAAGCATGGATTCTGGATAAATTTCTTGCAGTCATTCCTACCTGATACCTTTAAACCTGAAGAAGTTGCCTGGAGGGGGTCAAATCGCTCGGTCACATGCTGACCACAGAGCTCTTTGCTGACATGGCTCTCCAAAGCCTTGATGAAGGAAATTGAGGCAGGGACTGTTGGTCATTCCCATGCCTGAAGAACTCTCCAAGGCCATCAAATGATCTGTTCCCAGAAAAGAGCCATCTTCCAGTCGCCTTTCCCATTATGATTATAGTAATGACAATTACGATCCCTTAGAGGTAGGTTGCATCTTACAGTTGATTAAGCTCACCTGCATAATGTGTCTCACTTCTGGTCTCTACACCAGTCTGTTCTAGAGACACTCTATTTTCTGAACCTAAGGTTCAGAGAAGTTAAACACCTTGGCCAGGGCCGCGTAAATAGAAAACAACAGAACTGAAGCTCTAAGTCTGGGGTTTTTTGCTATATTGCTCTCACACAGAAACTCATAATAAGTTCAGTTGTAATTAGCACCTACAACAGTTTTGACTCTTTATTTCCTTACAGCAATCTTCTGAAGTCACCTGTATTGAAATTCAGTGATTAAGTGACTGCATCACAAATTCAGGGCTCCTCCCACTGCCCGGCCTTGTCTTCCATGCCCGGGCCCCAACCCCATGGCGAAATCCCCAACTGGGCCCCTGCGAGCCTCACAGGCAGATGGCCAAGGTCAGGCCAGTGGCCAGGACCTGGCTTCCTGCCCAGAACTCTCTCTCCACTGACTCCAGTCGGGCCTTTCTGAGAGAAGGTGGGGGGGTTTCTCATCTGAGCTGACTGAAGTTTCCTGTCACCCTCATCTCTTCGGGGCATCTACTGTCCCTAAAGAGAAGATAAGACAAAAAGTGATAACCAGTGTTGATTAGATTAGCAGTGACCTTGAGAGAGGTGTTAGTGGAAGATTTTATTCATTCTTTCATTCACTCACTCATTCATTCTCCCTCTTTTAACAATGTTTTATCAAAGATCTATTCTGGGGACTTCCCTGGTGGCGCAGTGGTTAAGAGTCCACCTGCCAATGCAGGGGACACGGGTTCAATCCCTGGTCCGGGAAAATCCCACATGCCGCGGAGCAACTAAGCCCGTGCACCACAACTACTGAGCCTGTGCTCTAGAGCCCGTGAGCCACAACTACTGAGCCCGTGTGCCACAACTACTGAAGCCCACGTGCCTAGAGCCTGTGCTCCGCAACAAGAGAAGCCACCGCAATGAGAAGCCTGTGCACTGCAATGAAGAATAGCCCCCGCTCGTCGCAACTAGAGAAAGCCCGTGCACAGCAATGAAGACCCAAAGCAGCCAAAAATTAAAAATTAAAAAAAAAAGATCTATTCTGTGCAAGGCATCATGCTAGCTGCTTAGGAGGCTGGAAGTTGACATAACATTGTACATGACTTCAAGGAGTTAAATTTTGGTTCAGCAGATTGAATAGAAAACTAGAAGTCACCCTGGGCTCTTCAATCTACTTTACACTCCAAGTCCAGCTTTCTCCTCGTCATCTTCATTGGCATTGCACTTCTTCGGGTTCTTAAAATAGTTTTTTTCCTGGATACTGCAAGGTTCCCAGCTGAGCTCTTAGCCCACAATCTCACACCTCTAATCCATCCTCCACCCTGATGCCAAAAGCATGAAATGCCAATCCCACTGTGTCTCTTCCCTGCTGAAAATCCTTTATGGCTCCCTCCTGTCCTCAGGATAAACTCTAAGTCCCTCAGTGTGTCTGCCTGGACTTTGGTGATGGTTTGGTCCTTTCCTCTTGCTCCAGTTTCATTTCTCCTGTCTTGCCTCTGGCACCCTGATTATTATAGGACCAGAAAGACCAAGCAGTTTGCAGGGACTCCACCTCTCCTTCCCATCCACCAAAGGCACACTTCTGGGTTTCTGTATAAGCTGTTTCCTTTTCCTGGAGGATCTTACCCTTCTTCATTAACAAACCAACTTCTACCCTGTGGGGCTCCTGGGGAAGACTTTCCCTGTCCCCCATTTCTTGTAGGGAATAGACTCCAGCCTCCATGACCTTCCTTGAGTTCCAAAGGACAGATTCAAGCAGTTGCTAATCAGGGAAGGGAGGGAAAGCAGAGACAAGGGAGGGGCAGCCAAGAAACAATAGTGCAGCCTTGGGGCAGGGTCCTAGCTCCACCTCAAGGGATACACATAGCAATATCTTTGAGCTCTTTACAGAAATAAACCCCCAACAAATGGAAGATGTTAGCATTCTTCATTCCAGATTAAATGAACCAGAGAAGCTCTTCAAGAGACCATTTGAGGCCAGATTAAAGGAGTGCAGGCCCTGCATACTCCCTAATCCTTATCAGCAACCCTGCCCTTGAACCATTGCTATAAAACTCACAAAATCCCTCCAGGTTGGCACACAGAGTTACACAGTTTTGAGGGGCAAGAGCCTGCTGTGTTCCCCTTTGCCTGAAAGCAATACATCTATTCTTTCCTACCTCACCCAAAACTCTGTCTCTGAGATTCGATTTGGCACTGATGCCCAGAGGCCAAGTTTTCGGCATCACTCATCCTGCAAAACCCAGCTCAGAGGCTCTTTCCTCCTGGAAGCCAAGGCTGGAAAAGATGCTTTTCTTCTACATTTCTACAGCATCAATGTTCACCCCAAACAAGGATTCATGTATTCTATTGCATTATTGGTCTTGCCTGTCTCCCGTTTATCTGTGGGATCCTGGATCCCTGTTACATAGAGAATGCCTAGACCAAGAAGGTGCTTAGTCACGTTCTATTGAATGAACACAGGAAACATTTCAAAGAAGGAAGCTATTTATCCTCTCTGCTCCAAAGCAGCTTGCAAAATGTAGTCAACTTTGTCCTCCCTCGTGGGTGGTTGGAGCTCAGAAGGCAGGAATGTGTCTGTGTCTGTTTTTCTGGAGAACAAATGGATCGCTTTCAAGCCCCATTTCAAGATGCTTCAAAAAGCAGGAGCAGCTTAGTCATTGTAACTGGGAAAGTCCACATGCTTCCCTGTGGCTTTTGCTTGTAGCATAGGTCCTTGGGCGGTTTTCAAGAGGAGAATAAAAAGCCATTTGATTTTTCCCTCTTGCTAGCGGGAGTTTCTTTCTCTCTGCTCCATGGTCAGGGTTTCTGCCCAGCTGTCTTTCTGCTCTTCTCACTCAGGGCCAAACTGCCAAAGCTGGAGCTTGGAGAAGGAGCTCAGTACACAGGTGCCTTGCTGCACCTGGGAACTGGGACCCAGGCATCTGCTCATGTTTAAGTCTCCTGAAATCCATGGGGAACCACTGAACTCAACTGGCTTCCCTCATTGTTGTCCTGCTGTGGATTCATCCTCGTTGCGAAAAATGCTGGTGCTCGGAGTAGAGGGAACGACTGTACCATCAGATCTACCATTTTCAAGACCCTGCAATAGGTAGAACATTTCTGCTCGACAGTTTACATATTAGTTCATGAAGATAATTAGAACTTAACATGGGACAGATACTGGGTCTACATTAACTCATTAAACAGGCATGGTTCCTGCCTTGGTGAAGCTCACATTTAATCTTTTTTTTTTTTTTTAAATTGAAGTATGGTTGATTTACAATATTGTGTTAGTTTCAGGTATACAGAAAAATAATTTTGTGATATATATTCTTTTTCTGATTCTTTTCCATCGTAGGTTATTACAAGATATTGAAAATTGTTCCCTGTGTTATCCAGTAAATCCTTGTTGTTTATCTAAAGCTCACGTTTAAGTCTCCCAATAGCTCTATGAGCTAAGAGATAGTACCCATCCCTGTCCTTTTGCAAGCGAGAAAACTGAGGTCTGGGGAGGTAAAGGGACTCGCTCAAGGTCATACAATCAGCAGAAATCAGAATTGAAGTCAGAGTTCAGGGCTTCTGACTCCTATTATGACACAATTTAAATAAATGACACCTGTGACCTCCCCAGCTAGCCTCCAACACTGGTACAGACCTGCCTGGGTTCATCACCTGACTCACATATGTCCCGTGTACAGCAGAAGCAGCTGGCCACCGTCACCCAGAGCTCACCTCCACTCAGGCCTGGTCTCACCTGACTGAAGAACCCAGACCTCGCCAGCCCACCTGTAATGCCGATTTTGCCTGCCAGCCCCATCTCCCCTCTCTCCAGCTTCATCTCCCAGAGCTCATACTTGGTGCTGGATGGGGCTCTCTGCTCAGCAAATTTTGGTCTTTTAGTCTTTTTTTTTTTTTTTTTTTTTTTAACCTACCTACTGGCTGAATGAATGAATGGACAGGGGGGAAAAAGTGGAGTTCATCCTAAGGGTGCATGAAACTCACCCTCAAAGCTGAGACTCAAGGGCACATTAAGAAAGTCTGAGATCCAGACACCTTCCCCACCAGCTGGTCCAAAGGGTCTGGAATTGTCACTGTTACAGTGTGTGTCTTTCAGCTAAAGCATGTCCCCAGTTCTGGCGTTCTACTTTTGTGAGTTTTCACAAGTCTTTGTAACACCGTTCTCTCATATACTTGGTGATTTTCTTTAAGATGATTCATTTTTTTTATCTTAAATAAATTCATTTTGGAAGGAAACAATTTATAACTGCTATACATTTAAAACTGCTATACATTTAAAACCAATATTAATGCTCTACATATAATCAAAACAAACATTGTTTTTCAGTTTGTACTCGATGCAGCTGCCTGCCTGCTCTTCTGAGTCCTGAGCTAACTCTCTCGTTGAAGAAAAGTAGCAGAGGGCTTCCCTGGTGGCGCAGTGGTTGAGAGTCTGCCTGCCGATGCAGGGGACACGGGTTCGAGCCCTGGTCTAGGGGGATCCCACATGCTGCGGAGCAACTAGGCCCGTGAGTCACAATTACTGAGCCTGCGCGTCTGGAGCCTGTGCTCCGTAACAGGAGAGGCCGCGATAGTGAGAGGCCCGCGCACCGCGATGAAGAGTGGCCCCCACTTGCCGCAACTAGAGAAAGCCCTCGCACAGAAACGAAGACCCGACACAGCCATAAATAAATAAAAAATTAAAATAAAAAAAAGAAAAATAGCAGAGAGAGAAGGAAGGGGGTTGGCAAGTACTGAGACTTCCTTATTAATTGAATCAGAAAAATTAAAAGAATAGACTTAGTGAAGCAAGACACACAGAGAAAGACAAGTACTATGTGATATCACCTGTATGTAGAATCTAAAAAGTAATACAAATGAATCTATACACAAAGCAGAAACAGACACACAGACATAGAAGACAAACTTATGGTTACCAAAGGGGAGAGGGAAGGAGACAGGGACAAATAAGGAGTATGGGATTAGCAGATACAAACTACTTACATAAAATAGATAAGCAACAAGAATTTACTGTATAATGCAAGGAATTACACCCTTATAATACACTTATAATAACCTATAAAGAAATATAGTCTGCAAAAAAACTGAATCACTTTGTTGTACACCTGAAACTAACATATATTGTAAATCAATTATACTTCAGTAAAAAAAGAGAACAGAACAGGGAATGCTTTTCTGTACTAGAGCATCATTGCTGTTTAGTGTCCTGGTCTCGGATAACCAGGGACTAGGGTATCACGTCTTACACATTTGTCACCAGTGGGCAGTTAACAGAGTGATTCTCACTTATTAACACACCATGGGGCTCCGTGGAGCTGAAGCCCGACAAAAAGAACAGACACATTTTGCTGAGGGCGGCTGGGGTAGAGTCAGATGGCATGGGCCATGCCAGGGCAAGTGGGCCAGGCAGAGTTCTGGGGAAAGTGGGCTGAGGGCGGGTATTCTTGGAGTGCCAAGGTCGTAATAATGGGTGATGGGGAAGCCCCAAGGAAGAGTTGGCTCACCCCCATTCTGCCCAGCTGTGGCTTTGGGCAGACCCTGGGGCACTGGGGAAGAGGGAGGTGACTGCTGTCCCTGCGAAGAACTTGAGAAAAGAGAATCCGTGTTAGAGGCCCTCTGGGTAGCTGAGCATAGGTCCTCACATAAAGCTGGGGAAAGGCTCTGGGGCTGGAGGACTTCCTCTTATAAGGGCAGGGGAGTCCCTATTTGCTGCATTTCACAAAAGAGAAGGGAAACTTCTCAGAAAACCACATGAGATGTGCTGATGGTGGGCAGAGGAGGTGATGAAAGTGTGTCGAGAGTGGTGAGTGGACTAAGGGGTCAGTGTCCAGGGTAGGGGCCCCAACTGTCAGGCACAGAGGCGGGCACCTGACAGACATTAGCTCCTTTAAACGTGACAGTTTAATCATCACTGGTTAACACAGGAGGAGATGGAGGCCCAGAGAGGCTAACCATCGAAGAAGATTGTACAGACGGGGAGAGGTGGAGCCAGGAGGCAGCCCCGCCCTTCTGACGCCGGGTTGGGGGTGTAGACCTGGTCTGCTTGCCCACGTGGCCTGGCCCTCCCTCTGCAGGTGAGACAGCTTGCTGCCTCCAGCAAGTTTGAGTTCACAGTCAACCCCATTCCCCAGACCTCCTGCTCTGCACTGTTTTATTCATCGTCACCATAATTCTGGGGGGTCACCCCTGTCCCCCTTTCAGGGATGTGGAAACAAAGGCTACTCATGACCTGAAGTCACTTTGGCCTCCCTCTGATTCTAACAAGTGTCCAGACCACCAGAGCACCTGCGATGGCTTCCTGCATCCCTGAGGGTGGGGAGAAGTCCCAACGTACCGGCGCGATGGATGCAGGCTGGGCTCACCACACTCACCGCTGGAAAGAGGCCCCTCGCAGTGACCTGCCTTCTGGGCTGGGAGGACAGGCCTGTCAATGGGGTTTCACCTGCCTTTTGGAGACGATCAACATAGCTGGGACTTTCCCAATTTCAGAGTCTGGGAGGAAACTCCAGGCTTTCTTTTCTTTCTTTTTTTCTGTTTTAATTCTTTTTCTGCTGCCTGTTGGGCTCCTGGGGGCCAGGCGGGGAAGTGGAGTGTTCCCGAGGCCTCCAGGGCCAGGCTAGAGCATCTGTCTGTAGCACATGGAGCAGGTGGGGCCTGCAGGGCCGGTCGGGGCAGTTGTGTCCATCTCCAAGTCCTTTTGGAAACAGAACCCCAGGGGAAGCTGGGCGAGGCTTTGGCAGAGGAATCAGGCTTTAGCGGTGGAAGATGGGCTCCAGCTTTTTTGGTGACTCGTGAGGACAGCGCCGCGAGGCAGGGACCTTCAGGGAGGTTGTTACCCCTTAGTCACGGGCTTTGGGCGGGGGTGGGGGGGTGATGAGTGTGTGGATATGTCTGGCCCTGATGTTGCCTCATTTTGTCTCCTTGGATCTCCCCCTGCAGGGAATCCAGCCATGGATGTTTGTAATACATGACTTGAGAAGATAAAGTGCTGCAGCACTGGTCCCATGACCTTCCCAGGGGGCACACCCTCGCTGTATTTTGCATCCCTCTGATGGCAGCCCTGACCCAGTCAGCAGTGTGCAGTGTGCCCAGGGGGTTCTGATTGTAGAAAAAGAGTGTGGTCCTTTATAAGATGGGGCTGTAAGAATGTTAGCACCAACTCCTTTACTTACAGAGGAGGAAGCAGAGTGTGTGTGTGTGTGTGTGTGTGTGTGTGTGTGTGTGTGAGAGAGAGAGAGAGAGAAAGAAAGGAAGGAAGGAGAAAGAGAGAGAGAAAAAGGGAGAGGAGAGAGAGAAAGAAAGAGAAAGAAATAAAAAAGAAAGAAGGAAAAAGAAAGAAAGAAAGAAACGAAGGAACGAAGGAAGGAAGGAAGGAAGAACCGAAGTCTCACAGTTGGTGGGTGGTGGATGTGGACCCCTAGGGCATCCTAGCAGTGCTTCCAGTACGTGGGGAGACACTGCTAAAAGTCTGAACAAGACGTCTCTGAGTCAAGTGGGAAGCTGAGGGAGGGAGCAGAAAGCCAGGGAGCCTGGGAAACAGGAACAGAATCACAGCCCCTGGAAGCTAACAGTCCGGAGACCAGTCTAAAGAGGAGGGCATCGTACAGCCAGGGCAGCCCCTGTGTTGGGTGACTGAATGGATTCTGGCTCAGAGGAGGGGACAAGGCGCCCTTCTGGGATAGTGTGAGCAAGTCAGCGCCAATCCCACATGGAGGTCTTTTCAAGACAGGGCTTCCCATGCCACAGGCTGAGGAGTACGCACTAGACTCGGTTCCCAGTGCTGGGTACGTGGCTAGGAGATGCAATGGTGCATAAGAAAGGAAAGAAATGCGCACAATTTTTTTTTTTTGCTCCTCCCAATACCTGCAAGAAATCCAATTTGCATACTATGAAATTGAAGCTGATTCAGAAAGGGTGTTTGCTATTGTTATTGTTCAAGTTTGCACAGTTAGGGAAGGCAGATAGATCCAGGGTCAGATACCTGAAGTATCTGTCTTAGGGCAGCTGTCACCTTCGGGTGTGTGTGTGTGTGTGTGTGTGTGTGTGTCTGTGTGTGTGTGTGTGTGTGTGTAGGGGAAAATGAGAGAAAAAATAAGACAAATTCACTAATACCTATCATCTGAGCAGGATGTGAATAGGGGCACAAAGGAAGGGCTGGGTTCCATGTGTTCTTCAGGGAAACCTCCCGTCCGTGTGCAGTGGTCAACACGGAGAGCTGGATGGAGCGTGCTACGGAATTATACCCATTGAAGGAGGAAGGAAGTTTACAGCACAGAAAACACTGAGAAGATCTGCTTGGGCATCTCTCTCCTTCCCTAAACCTTCTCCAGGTTGTCAGCAACCGGGTGGGACCAGCCACTCTCCATGCTTCCTGAGTCCCTGGGCCAGGGCTTGTAAACATTGAACTGAACTGAAAGGAAGAAGATCGGAGACAAGGTTTCAAGAGGAAGAACCAGAAAAGGTGCTTCATTTGCTTGTATTCAACTGGATGCACTTCAATTGAGAGTTCCTTTCATGAGTGTCCACAAGATACCCAGCACTGTGCTGGCCTCTGGAAGGCAGGTGAAACATTCGATAAGGGATGAAGAGAAGAAAGAACAAGGGAGATGTGGAGGCTTTGGGATGAAAAGAAGAGAAGAGAGTGGGGCTCAAGTTTATTGACCTATGTCACAGGTGTGAGGCATTTTACGTAGGCTATATCATTTAATCCGTGTGATACCCATATTAAATATACTGCTATTGTTAAAAATACTATTGTGATTACTGACATATTTGAGGTGTGATGCCGAGGCTGCTTGAATGCAAGTTCCATAGCTCTCTCCCCTCTGCCACACTTTCTCCCAAGACATTGTACAGATTGATCCCTTAACTGACCCCTATATAGCCCAATGCCAATTCTATTTCAGTGATAGGAACCTCGAAACTGTAGAAGCATTGATAATAATTCTTTTAATGTATTCAATATTGGGAGATGGGGGCATGAACAACAAAAGGAATTAGACTCTGCCATTGGGAACAGAAGCTGGAGGAATGTGTTGAGAGCCCTATCTCATGCTTTGTTTATTACACCCAACCTCAGAAATGTGGCTGCAACTGGAATCCTAGATTTTTTTTTTCTTTTTGACTTTGTAATGCAAGTTCCAAGGCCGCGGCAACCTTTCATCTAATGCACACATCTATTTATTCACTTTTCCATTTCTTCCCAGATGCTGGATGTGGCTTGGTTTACTTAGTTCCAGGTGCCTGAGACTACTTAAAATAATCAGGTCACAGGAATAAATTTAACCTCAAATCAGATCATGGGTCTGTAGGACATAACCCCTTTTACACTGATGATTCATGCATTTAGCTAAAACTGGGGCCTTCAGCATCCATGTGATTTAATTCCTATATCTTCTCACATCTTGGAGATAGTTCTTTATGATGGAGTCGGGTCTTGCAAAAAAAGCCTGTGGAATATTGAGCCCTGAATGTTGAGTCTTTCATTCATTCACCCACTTATTTGGCAAGTATTTCACTGAGTGTCTATTATGTGCTTGGCATTACGGTGATGAATAAGGTCCCTGCCCTCCAGATGCTCAGGGTCTGTGGACCCACAACAACCTGTTATATTCCAACATTACAGCAGCTGCAAGTGAAAGTTTGTATAGCACAGAACATCCAGATTTTCCAAGGAGGGAAACTTCAGTTTTGAATTATCAGAACCTGGAGATTGGTTCTGCTTTGTTATGTAAGAGGGGTTTACCTTGGGATCTGTTTCTTTCTTTTTGAGCCAGGAAGACCTCCGGGTACCACCGTATCCCTAGCTCACTGGAAACAGGCAGGGGGTTAAGACAGGTGTGTGTGTGAGTTAGGAGGCGGGATCGTCCTTCTTGTGACTTTGAAGATAGATTCCTTTGGCCTCAGAATAGGAAGGGGGCCAATTACTTTCAGTCCGGAGCACCAGGTACAGCAGGCTTCCTGCCTCACCTTTGAAGGTAACCTAGAGGCTGTCTGGTTCACAGTCTGCTCCAGCTGTTTGATGCTGTGATTTGTTTTTACCAAACAGAGGCCATCCCTTCTCCACTCCCTGTCCTCTCCGTGCCAGAGTCTGATAGTCTCAGGCAGTTCTGGGAAAAGGGTAACTCACTCTAGTGGCCATTCACCCATAACTAAGAGAAACAGTGAGTGATTAACAGAGAAGGAGCCCTTTACAGGCTCTGTGGAGATGACAAGGGAGACTAATTTCTCCTTAACAGGAACTGCTCTCCATTCACAGCCTTCAACACAGCTGGTAGCCACGCCAGCCAAATGCAGAGGGAAGCAGACGCTCTCCCTCAGGGGGCACTAAGCATGTGTATGTGTGTTGAGGGTGGAGAGAACTGCCACACGATTGTGTCCCTAGAGCCTTACGAGAGGCAGAGACACAAGAGTCACTTGAGAGCCAGCCCTTTGGGTTGGCCGTTGAAATAAACTTCCTGACCCCCACACACTTTCCCAACCCCTGCACTGCCCCAGGGCTTGACCCCTAGCTCTGAAGTGACAGACAAGATGGTAGATAGGAAAGTAAAGATGAATCACCTTCACAGGTTGTTGGTTTTTTTTTTTTAACATCTTTATTGGAGTATAATTGCTTTACAATGGTGTGTTAGTTTCTTCTGTATAACAAAGTGAATCAGCTATATGTATACATATATCCCCATATCCCCTACCTCTTGCATCTCCCTCCCTCCCTCCCTATGCCACCCCTCTAGGTGGTCACAAAGCACCGAGATGATCTCCCTGTGCCATGCGGCTGCTTCCCACTAGCTATCTATTTTACATTTGGTAGTGTGTATATGTCCATGCCACTCTCTCACTTCGTCCCAGTTTACCCTTCCCCCTCCCCATGTCCTCAAGTCCATTCTCTAGTAGGTCTGTTTCTTTATTCCTGTCCTGCCCCTAGTTTCTTCAGAACCTTTTTTTTTTTTTTAGATTCCATATATATGTGTTAGCATAAGATATTTGTTTTTCTCTTTCTGACTTACTTCACTCTGTAGGACAGGCTCTAGGTCCATCTACCTCACTACAAATAATTCAATTTCGTTTCGTTTTATGGCTGAGTAATATTCCATTGTATATATGTACCACTTTATCCATTCATCTGTCGATGGACACTTAGGTTGCTTCCATGTCCTGGCTATTGTAAATAGAAATGCAATGAACATTGTGGTACATGACTCTTTTTGAATTATGGTTTTCTCAGGGTATATGCCCGGTAGTTTTGATAGATAAAATACCTGATATGCATCCAGGCTCTGTGACTTCTGTTTTTGATCATCTTATTAGAGTGCTGTGGGATTGAACTCACTTTCCAGAAATTAACTTTTCCATCAGCAAGGAAAGACATGCTACCAGGGCAATCTCTAAATGGTGGGCTGAGGGAATTCCCTGGTGGTCCAGTGGTTAGGACTGCTGAGGGCCCGGGTTTGAGCCCTGGTCAGGGACCTAAAATCCCACAAGCCAAGTGGTGCAGCCTAAAATAAAAAAGTGGGCTGAGACTTCAATCTTCCAGGCCATGAGAGGGAATGGTGTTGGGGGAGACATCAGGATCATGCATGATGCGAAAACATTATTGCTGTTTGTTGCCTTTTATACAACTCTTTGGGCCACGCAAATATACTTCCACCCTGTGTCCCAGGCCTGGCGCTTTTCATGAAATTCCAGTTTTTCAGGACTAGCTGCAGGCTTTCTAAACATGCAGATTTCTGGGCTTCCCTGGTGGCGCAGTGGTTGGAAGTCCGCCTGCCAATGCAGGGGACACGGGTTCGTGCCCCGGTCCAGGAAGATCCCACATGCCGCGGAGCGGCTGGGCCCGTGAGCCATGGCCACTGAGCCTGCGCGTCCGGAGCCTGTGCTCCACAATGGGCGAGGCCACAACAGTGAGAGGCCCATAAAAAGCAAAAAAAAAAAAGTAAATAAATAAAGTAAAAAAAATGCAGATTTCTGGGATCCTTCTATCAAGATCCATTAGATCTTTGTACTCATCAGGGAAGACAAACTTTGCACCAAATCACCCCACAGTTTCAATGGCTGAACACAATAAAGATGTGTTTTTCATGCCACAGTCCAGTATGGGTCAGTGGGGGAGAGTTTTCTATTTCATTTGGTCATTCTGGGACTCTATCTAGTGGTTTTACCATTCCCTATGACCTCAGTCCTTTACCGGCTCTTCTGTGTCCATACCACAAAGAAGGGAATGAAGCGGTAGGTGTGGGGAAGACACAACTGCTCTCAACTGCTGCAGCAAAGAGGTGATTGTCTCACTTCAACTCACATCCAATCAGCAAGAACTAGTCTCGTGGCCCCATGCAGGGGTCTGGGAAATATAGTCCAGCTGTGTGCCCAGCAGGGAAAGTGAACTTGGTGAAGTCTCAGTCATGACCTTAGATGGGGACATAAATCTGTGTTTATTATAAACACCATCCTTGGTAACTCTAACAAAGATGGCTTGGAGCCCACTTTCTTGAGAAACACTTATCTACAGGCACCTGTGTGGGTTATAGTAAGTGGGTGCTAATCCACTTTCAGATCCTGGAGACTGGTTTTTAACAGCAGAAATGTAAATGCACAAAGCAAACACCCACTTGTGCCCTAGCATTGTCAGGAGGGTGTGTCTTGTCTGCAGCCATAGTGTCCCCAGCTGAAGCTCAAGCTCATAATTCCACACCTCAGGGACCGAAAGACACTGTACATCTCTCTGGGATTCAAGTTCTTCATCTATAAAGTGGGGATGTGAACACATTACAGCAAATAAGTTAGTTGAAGTGCCTAATACACAGCCTGACATACAGTAGCTATACAACAACTGTTAAAAAGTCTTTAGCAGAGGGTGGTCAAAAGGTGCAAAATTACAGCTATAAGACTGATAAGATTGATAATATGTAGGCATGTAATGATGGCTATCATCAACAATACTGTATGGTTTACTTGAAAGATGCTAAAAGAAGCGATCTTAAAAGTTCTCATCACAAATAAAAAAATTATTTGTAGTTATGTGAGGTGATGGATGTTAACTAGACTTTTGTGGTAATTGTTTTGCAATTATATGCATATATAAATATATGCATAAATCGTTTTGCAATTATATTTATATATAAGTATATGCAAATATAAAATCATTATTTTGTACACCTTAAACTAATACAAGGTTATATGTCAATTCTATCTCAATAAAACGGGGGAAAAACTGGAGTGAATGTTAAAATTTTGGAAAACTTGCATCTACCACCAAGAGCGTGAGTTTCCCAATACTTAAGGACTTTGCTAATGGGATTAACGGTGCTATTAGTGAATATAATTGTTGACATAGAATGATATATGTCGACATTTAGAAGATCTGCATAACTTGGTGAAGCAATACTTTCCAAATATCTAATGTTTTTAAAAAGTTTTTATTTGGTGACTGTATTGATCACAATTCAACATATCTGTGAAAGAAGGTTTAGTCTATTTTAAACTGTTGAGAAGATTATGCTTATTTTACTATAAAGTGTCAGAACTAGAAAAAGCAGTCAAACAAAGTTATAGACCCAGATAAGCAAATGCCAAAAGGATTGATTTGGCCCCTAGAAGGCAGATAGACATTCCTGGTGCTTCTGTCTTGTTATTAAATTAGTTCAGCTCAGGACAGGTACAACTTTTGGAAGCTCAGTCCTACAATAATTGCATACTACTTTTCTAAAGTGTGGAAAAAATGTTTCATGGATATAGTTCTGGCCATCTGTCCACAAAGAAAATAAGATTTTTTTAAAGTTAATTTTAAATTTTATATTAATATTTCTTAAAAAGGTCTGTGGTAATTGGGCAGATGTCCAAAGAGTGTTTGGATTTCTTGTACTTTTTGAATTTTTTAAAATTAAAACCTGTTCTTGTGTTTCTTGAATTTCTTTTATTTTTTGAATTTTTAAAAAATTTACCAGCCCTGGGGAATAGGAGAAAGTTTATGTAACTTTTCTTGGCCTCGATTTTCTTATTTTTACAGTGGAAATTGATAATAGTTTTTACCTGATGTTATTTTGAGGACTCAATGAGATAAATTCTTATAAAGTACTTAGCGCTGTGCCTGACTCCTAATAAATACTCAATAAATGTTTTGTTGTTGTTTTATTATACTATCATCAACTTTATTGACAGGTAGCCAAATAATCATTCATCCTATTTGCTATCTGAAGGAAGATCCCTTAGATTATGAATGCAATATTAGTAGTAAAACAGCATTAAAAGAGAAGGGTGATTTAAGAATAACAAACAGGGGCTTCCCTGGTGGCGCAGTGGTTGAGAGTCCGTCTGCCGATGCAGGGGACACGGGTTCGTGCCCCAGTCCGGGGAAATCCCACATGCCGCGGAGCGACTGGGCCCGTGAGCCATGGCCACTGAGCCTGCACGTCCGGAGCTTGTGCTCCGCAACGGGAGAGGCCACAACAGTGAGAGGCCCGTGTACCGCAAAAAAAAAAAAAAAAAAAAAAAAAGAATAACAAACAAAATACTGTATAAGTTTTGTTTTACATAGAAAAATCTATATTTCTATGAAAAGGACTAAGAAATCCCAAAAACTAAGGTAGTAAATATTCAATGTACACTGTAATTAGAACTCATCTTTTATTCCACATGCAAAATGCTCAATATCTATTACTTTGTGGTATCAATTATTAATTTGAATTATGTAATCTATAGAAGAAACTTTCCGTACTTCAAATGTATTTTTCCCTATGTATAATTGGTCTTTTCTAGCTCTATATAGGTATAACTGACAAATAAAATAAGAAAAAATTTTAAAGTATTTAGTTGAGGACTGGACCTCTAAGGTACCAGGAGAATGATGGGATCCATAGTCCAGGGACAGAGTAGAAGCCTTGCTACACAAAGTGTGGTCCACAGACAAAGAAAATTTCATTACCTGGAGTTTATTAGGAATGCAGAATCCCAGGCCCAACCATAAATCTACTGACTCAAAAATCCACCATTTAACAAGGACTAAAGGCAATTCTGTTATTTAATAAGATGTGGGATAGAGGTCATCTCCAGCCTCTTTAGCCTGAGTCCCTGTATTTGAGAGAGACACAGTGAGGGCTGAGTGTGAGGCGTGGGAGCCAGCTCAGATGGCCTGAAAACCAGATGATGATAATCATGCTGGGGAAGTACAGGCTCCATGACCTAATAAGCCTTTTCTGTTGCCCTGGACCTCCTAATTAGGAGCCACATTTTGGAGCTAGCCGTCTCCTATATTCTACATCCAGGTGTTTGGACCATATCCTGCCAGGACCTCTCTTATATTGTTTCTTAGAAAAGATACCTCTTCTGGGCATTTTTTTACATTGAAGTATAGTTAATTTATGATATTGTGTTAGTTTCAGGTGTACAGAAAGATGATTCAGTGCCATATATATATATATTTTTTTCTTTTTCGGATTCTTTTCCCTTATTGGTTATTATAAAATATTGAGTATGGTTCCCTTTGCTATACAGTAGGTCCTTGTTGGTTATCTATTTTATATATAGTAATGTGTATATGTTAATCCCAAACTCCTCATTTATCCCTCCCCCGCCTTTCCCCTTTGGTAACCGTAAATTTGTTTTCTATGTCTTGTGGGCATTTTTGAGATTGGAGGATAATCAAAGACAGACATGGGCTCCTAGAAGTTAGACATGGACTGAGTATTGGAGCTTTTACAGCCTAACTGGTGATGCCAGGGGCTCTAGAGAAAACTGTGGCTCAAATTGTTATTATGTATGGGGGTGCAGGTTGTTATGGTGATAGTAGATGGTAAACAGATTGGACAAATGTTGAAATAACGGGAGAAAAAACCCAGAGTATACATTCTTTGAACTGTGTATGAGGAAGTCATAGCTGGCTCCCATGTAAGACAGCATAAGTCAGCAATCACAATAATAACAAATTTATGATCTCAGTTTCTCTCTCAAGGCATCTAAAACCTGATCATTAAAATAAAACCAAACAGAATAGCAAGCTTTTATTTGTACGGAGCTTTACAATTTACATAACACTTTTTAGGCGTTTATTTACTTAACAAATATTTATTGAGTATATGCTGTGTATCAGAAACTGGGCCAGATACTGGGATGATAATGGGGAACAACAGAGACATAGGTGCTTCTCTCTATGGAATTTATACCGAAGTGGGTTTACACTGTAGTGGGTTTGGCTAAGTTTTATTGAGCATTTACTATGTGCCAGTCACTGTGCTAAACAAATAGCCTGAAAGAATCCTCATAACAATTCTCTGAAGTTGGGACCTTTATCATCTCATTTACCCAGATAGGGTTGGTGGGAGTACCCAAGTCTCGTTGGCAGGGATGGTGAGCAGTACAAAAGAGATGAAAAGTTTGCTTAGACAACTGTTGCTGTACATATCCCCAGCCTCCCCATCCTGTTGGATAGTGAGTTCATCACTACTTCTCAAAGTTTAATATAATTTGAATCTTCAGGAAACATGTTAAGATACGCATTCTGATTGAATAGGTCTGGGGTGACGTATAAGATCCTGCATTTCTAACAAGATCTCAGGTGATGTAAATGCTGCTTCTCTGGGGACCACACTGTGCAGCAAGATGTGAATGATGACAACGTACAAGGGTACACAGAGCCCCTACTACGCACCAGCAACTTTGCTGAGCCCTTTGAACTACATGTTCATTCCGTTCCCTTAACCAAGAGGCAGGACTGTTATCCCTATTTTACTGATAAAGGAACTGGATCTCAGAGGGGTTAGGTAACTTGTTCAAGTTCACACAGGCATTTTAACCTGGTCTCTCTGAATCTTTTCTGCTGTAGAGAACACACAGAATGCAGTCAGAGAGTCCAGGAACTTCTCATTAAATTTAGATACTTTCTGCAGAAACTGTCACCACATAGAGACCACGAGAAAGAGTCAATCATTACTCATATCCAGAAAGGAAGGAAGAAGCAGTTTTCTCTTTTAATCTTGTGACCAAGAGGGGTGCCTTTAAGGAACAGGCCTGCGTGATAGCAGGTGAAGATAGGGAAGTCCACGAGATGCCATCCCATGAAGCAAGCCTCTTGAAATGCTAACATTTGATGCAGTGTCTTGGTGCCGTGGGCATGGGGGTAGGAAGGAAACAGCCAGATGGGCCATGGCGGGCAAAGAGCCATTTGTTTCTCGCATAAATGCTTGTGTGGACAAGGCCTGGCGGGCAGCCCAAGAATGTCTCATTTTCTAGTGTGGGGATCTCAGGATGCAGGGAGTGCTCCAGTCATGTAAAACAATCTACTATTGCAACATCCATGCCTGGGTTTTCCCGCTTCCTCTGGCCAGATCTGGAAAGTGAATCAAAGAAACGCAGAAAGAGGCAATATTTAGGGTCCAGGCCGAAAAATCCCATGGAAGCAACAAGAGGCAGTGGCTGAGGAGGGTTCTTACAGTCTCCCCTCTCCCCTCCAGGAGAGGCTGGCTGTCATTATTTGTGCTGGCCTGGGCAGGAAGCAGCCGAAGCTGCCACAGGGCAATGCTTGAAAACTGACTTTGAGAACTAGTAGCTGGGGGAGCTGGGCAGGCTGTTGTATGTGAACCACTAGCCTCAGAATTACCTAGCGCTTCTTCTCCTTCTTTTTTTTTTTAAATGTTTATTGGAGTATAGTTGGTTTACCATGTTGTGTTAGTTTCTGCTGTACAGCAAAGTGAATCAGTTATACATATACATCTATCCACTCTTTTTTGGATTCTTTTCCCATATAGGACATTACAGAGTATTGAGTAGAGTTCCCTGTGCTCTACAGTAGGTCCTTATTAGTTATCTATTTTATAGGTAGTAGTGTGTATATGTCAATCTGGTGTCCAAGCCTCGCTCTGGACTTAGTGAATCAGAATTCGGGGAGTGAGGGTGGATCTGATTCTTAACAATTCTTCCAGCTGATTGCTACCCACTTTGAAGTTTAGGAAGTACTCATAAACACCATTAGCAAAGTGGGGAACATGGACAATATCAGGAAGAGAGTATAGGTTCCAGAGTCAGATAAACCCAGATTTCTGCCCAATCCCTGTAGCTATTAGCTGTGTGAATTTCTGTGCAAAAACTTGACCTAATCAACGCCCATCTGTCAATGGGTTTATGATGTCCTCTGCTGAGGACTGTTGAGGGTCACATAGCATTGAGTCTGCAAGTGCCTGCTGTATGCCAGGTGACCAATGAACACCCATGGACTTTTAAATTTAGCATCTCTTAGGCCCCCCAGTCTTGTTTCTTGTTGAAATAGCCTCAGTTGCTCATCTACCCAAGACATCCACAGTTGGTGAGTAGAAGGCTATGGAGAGATTTGCGGTAGGAGGGATTCAGATAATTTATTCAGATTTATTCCCATCAACTTTGCCAATTAGTAGGCTTTGAGATGGTTGTGAAAATCAGGCCCCCAGCAGCCTGGGACATGTGCTGACTCTAATAAGATGCATTTTAACAGAGATGGGAAAGATATTGACCTTGTACTCCACAAATCTAAATGCAAACTAGAGGACCTGGATAGTCTCACAATGTGGCATAACTAGTAGAAAAGTGAAGGTACCTCAGACTGCATTACTAGAAGTAGAAGCTTTGGAATGAGGGAGTAAGAGACTCACTTTTCTCCTTCTGCTGGTCAGAAGAGCCTTTAGACCTTCCAACACTCTGGGCATGGGGGAGAGTAAGTCTTATCTTTCGAGAAGAGGAAAGAAGGTGGTGAAAGGAGTCAAGACCACATGTCTGGGGAGTTGTTTCGGTAGTAGAGTGACTTAGCCTAAATAAAAGGAAGCAAAGCAATTGCTGTATATCATGGTCTGAAAGTACGAATTGGGGAAGTGGGTTGAAGGGACAGAATTAGGAAGAATGGATGGAAACTGCCAAGACACAGATTTCAGCCCCTTATACAGAAGAATTTCAGTAATAACTGCTATTACGGAGCTTTTCCACCAAGTACGTTGAATTGCTTTATGCCATCTATTCTCCAACAGCCTTGCCAAGCAAGCATTCTTTTCTCCATTTTTCAGATGAGCAAACAGGTTCAGATAAAGGAAGTGACTTGGCAAAGTCACACAGAATAGAAGGGTGGAGTCAAGAGCTAAACCTCTAGGCTCTGAAGACTCTGCTCTGCCGTGCTGGACTGTCTATCTGACAAGTAGAGGAGTCTGAAGATGGAATGTGTTGCCCTGGAAGGTAGTGAGCTCCCCATCATTGAAGGTGACCATCTGTTAAGGGTCCTATGGAAGAGATTCAAAAAAAACCAGTTCAGTTGATCCCAGGAGTGAAGATCTTAGACTTTGGAATCCTGTGCCACCTTAGGAACTCATCTACCGTTCCTAAGCAAATATCTGTCATGGGGCCAGCTATCCGTAAGTGAAGGCCCAACAAATGACAGGGCTGGAGTCACATGTGATGTCCTTGAAGGTTCCCTCAGTCCTGAGAATGCATAGGTAGTTTTCCCCTGCTTATCACACATGGGTCAAGCCTTCCTTCTTCCATCCTTGAGATTCCTTAGAATAAACTTTGATTTTAAGTATCTACTCCCAGGTACTTGCCACCTCCCAAGAGCTCACCTTTCATTCTCAAGCTTGGTGTAGAGGGTTTCCATGCTGGCTTAAAGCCAGGATTCCCAGTGAGCACAGAAGAGGAACATCCATGGAAGTTGCAGGAAAGAGTGTAGCTTTGGGTTTGAATCTAGTGACTCTAGTGCTTGATGAAGATCTTATGTAAATCACTTAACATTTGGGGGCCTCGGTTTTCAGATCATTGAGTGGGATTATCAACACCTCATGAAACTATGCAGAATCTAGAAGGTCAAACATATGCCTAGAACGGTGCACATGCTCAGGAAAGACCGGAAAAGACCCTAAGCTCTCACCTCTGGCTAATCTTCAGGCACCGAGCAAACAGGAAGTAAAAACTAAGGTGGAGTTGTAAACACCTCAGCTGATATTGAAGGTGAGCCCCAACACACACACAGAGCTCTTAGCAAAGACTGGGAGACTTACTGTTTCTAGACATCTGGAAGATTTCTGTTCAATCACTATATAACACCTAAGCTGACTGAGAAGAGATTTCAGTGGGCACACATGACAAAAATGCAGACTTTATAAAATTAGTTCAGAGAAGTCACTAAACAAACAAAAAAACAACAACAAAACTTTGGGAGGGGGGAGAATCTGATTTTCAGAGTTACCACATTATATTATTTTAAATGTCCATTTCCAACAAAAAATACGAGCTGTGAAAAGAAACAGGAATGTAGGACACATACACAGGAAAAAAAAGTCAATATAAACTGTCCTTGAGGAAGACCAGATGTTGGAATTAGTAGACAAATACTTTAAAGTATTTTAAATATGTTTAAAAACTAAGCAAAATCATATCTAAAGAACTGAAGGAAAGTAGGAGAATTGCATCTCACCAAATAGAGAATATCAATGAAGATGTAGAAATTAATAAAAATAACTGAATAGAATTTCTGAAGTTGAAAATTTCAATAACTGAAATGAAAAATTCACTAGAGGAGTTCAACAGCAGATTTGAGTAAGCAGGGAAAAGAATCAGGAAACACAAGATACGTATATTTGAAAATAGCCAGTCTGAGGAACAGAACGCAAAAGAGAAAAAAAAAATAAACAAAACTTGGAGACTTGTGGGACAACAAAAAATGTACCAACATATGCATAATGAGACTCTCAAAGAGAGGAGAGAGAAAGAGAGAGGAAAAGAGGGAGAAGGAATATTTGAATAAATAATGGCCTAAAAATCCCCAAATTTGATGAAAACCATTAATCTACACATCTAATATAATCTCAACACTGCAAGCAGGATAAACTCAAAGAGGCACATCATAGTCAATCTATCAAAATCCAAAGACAATGAGATAATCTGAAAACAAGAGAGATGTAATTCATCACATATAAAAGATCGTCAATAAGATTAACAGCTTATTTGCCATCAAAAACTACATGGGCCAGAAGGTAGTGGTGTGATTTATTCAAAGTGTTGAAATGAAAAAACTATCAACCAGTTCTACACTGGACAGAACTATTCTTCAAAGGTGGAGGAGAAATTAAGACATTCTCAGATAAATAAAAGCTGAGAGATTTTGCTGCTAGTAAACCTGTTTTATAAGAAATACTAAAGAGAGTCAGTCCTTCAGGCTGAAATAAGACACTAGGCAGAAACTAACATTCACATGGTGAAATAAAAAGCATCAGTAAAAGTAACTACATAGGTCAATGTAAAAGACGGTATGCGTGTATTTTTTAATTTTTTTATTTTTGTGTTTTGTTTGTATTTTTCATTTCTATTTTTCTCCTATCTGATTTAAGAGACAAACTGTGTAAAGCAATTAACAATAAATATGTATTGATAGACATATAACGTATGTAGATGTGATTTTTATGACAATATTAGGAAAAAAGGGGGGGTTAAAGAATGAAGTTATATAGGAACAATATTTTTGTATACTATTGAAATTAACTTAATATTAATCCAAACTAGATTGTTATAAATTAAGATGTTAATTGCAATCCCCAATGCATGCATTAAGAAAATAAATTTTAAAAAGAACTGTGAAAGAAAAAAGAAAATTTGAAAAGTGCACTAGAAAATGTCCATTTAAGAGAAAAGAAAGTATAGAGGAATAGAATAAAAAAAGACATAAGACATATAGAAAACAAATAACAAAATGGCAGATTTAAATCCTATCTCATCAGTAATTACATTAAATGTAGATGGGTTAAACACTCTAAAGGCTGAGTTTGGCAGGATGGATTAGAAGAGCATGACCTTCAAAAAGATATAGAAAGAAACATATAACTGTTCAATGAGCATGTGAAAAGATGCTCAACAACATTAGTCATTAATCAGAAAAATGCAAATCAAAGCCAAAATGATGAATCACTTCAGACACTCAGGGATGACTACAATCAAAAAGATGTGTGATTTCAAGTGCTGGTGACAATATGGAGAAACTCATATATTGAACCCTATGGAGAACCCTCATATATTGCTGGTAAAATGGTGCAACCACTGTAGAAAACAGTTTGTCATTTTCTCAGAAAGTCAGACATAAAGTTACCATATAAACCTGCAATTCTATTCTGGGGAGCTACCCAAGAGAGTTGAAAACGTTTCAAAACAGAAACTTGTACACAAATGTTGATAGCTTCATTTTTCACATTCTCCAGAAAGTAGAAACAAACCAAATGTCCATCAACTGATGAATGGCTAAACAAAACATAGTATATCCATTCAATGGTTATTATTCAACCATAAAAAGGAATAAAGTACTGATGGATAAATCTTATTTTTTTTTTTGGCGGTACATGGGCCTCTCACTGTTGTGGCCTCTCCCGTTGCAGAGCACAGGCTCCGGACGCACAGGCTCAGCGGCCATGCCGCACAGGCCCAGCCGCTCCGTGGCACGTGGGATCTTCCCGGACCGGGGCACGAACCCGTGTCCCCTGCATCGGCAGGTGGACTCTCAACCACTGCGCCACCAGGGAAGCCCCTGTTGGATAAATCTTGAAAACATTATGCTAAGTGAAAGACACCCATTACAAAATGTCCCAGAGGGCTTCCCTGGTGGTGCAGTGGTTGAGAGTCCGCCTGCCGATGCAGGGGACGTGGGTTCGTGCCCCGGTCCGGGAGGATCCCACGTGCCGCGGAGTGGCTGGGCCCGTGGGCCGTGGCCGCTGGGCCTGTGCGTCTGGGGCCTGTGCTCCGCAGCGGGAGAGGCCACGGCAGTGAGAGGCCCGTGTACCACACACACACACACACAAAAAAAATGTCCCAGATTGCATGTAAAATGTCCAGAAGAGAAAAATCAGTAGAGACAAAAAGTAGATTAGTGGTTGCCCAGGGCTGGGAATAGAGAGGATGAGTACTGTTGGATATGGGATGACTTTTTGGAACGATGAAAATATTCTGGAATTAAATAATGGTGATTGTTGCACAACTTTGTAAATATACTAAAACCACTGAATTGTACAGTTTAAAGGGGTGAATAGTATTGTGTATATAATATCTCAATTTTTAAAAAAGCGATGAGATAATGCATGTAGATTCCTGAATATCACTTGGCATATAAATGGTATTCAGTGAATGTTTATTTTCTTTCCTTCTTTCTTTTCATTTCCCAGCATGTTCTTGAAGAAGTCAGACTGCTCCGCTTGCTGCTGAGAGCCTCTGCCTGAAAGTGTCAGCTTATTGGACCGGGAAGTTGAGTTTATAATCTCAGTTTCCTGAAAGCCTGATGTCTCTTGGGCCTCGGCTCACTTTCATGATTTACAGGCAAATCTCAGAACATCAGAGTTGGAAATCATGCAAAGATTCTGTAGACATTCTCCACCCTTTGACTAGCATGTCTGAGGGTTTTGCACCCAGACAAGATGAGAAGTACCTAGGACAGACCCAGAACCAGGCTCCCCCTGGCCTCTGAGGGTCTGCATTCAACTTCCTTTGCTGTCTTTCCTCTTCTGCCTTCCTGCCTCTGCAGAGGCAATATAGGTGTTGTGACCAGAGACCCAGCAATGCTGGAGGAGTCATTGAGGTTTGTGTCTTCGAAAATGTGTGTGTGTTGGTCCAAAAGGGGAAAAAAAGAAAAGAAGTGCTACCCAAAACAAACAGAAACCATTCTCCAGCTTACTGGGTGAGGAAGGAAGCTTGCTATTCCATGTGGGAAGATACTTTCAAGGCCCTGATGTTAGCAATCTCAGATCTCCAGGCCTCCGCAGGAAGGAAGGGTTGGAAATAAAGAGCTCATTTCTTGAGGTTAGAACGTGGAAAGGGAACTTCCTAGGTCAGCGATGACTTTTACTAGAGAAGCATTTTCAGTTTCCATTAGAGGGTGTAACAATGGGGTAGGAGGCACCCAGCAGAAGGAGGAAGGGGCTCAGCTCAGAGGATGAACCCCATGATGTGGGGGCAGATGGAATCAAGAATGGAGCCTGATACATGTTAAAAGAATGGAATTAGAACACTCCCTAACACCATACACAAAAATAAACTCCAAATGGATTCGAGACCTAAACGTAAGGCCAGACAATATAAAACTCTTAGAGGAAAACATAGGCAGAACACTCTTGACATAAATCACAGCACGATCTTTTTTGACTCGCCTTCTAGAGTAATCGAAATAAAATCAAAAATAAACAAATGGGACCTAATGAAACTTAAAACCTTTTGCACAGCAAAGGAAACCTTAAACAAGA
Source organism: Mesoplodon mirus (assembly GCF_964341445.2). Lineage (NCBI taxonomy): Eukaryota > Metazoa > Chordata > Mammalia > Artiodactyla > Ziphiidae > Mesoplodon > Mesoplodon mirus. The sequence continues at coordinate 57,451,594 of NC_138994.1, read as the reverse complement.
TGAAAAGACAACCCTCAGAAGGGGAGAAAATATTTGCAAATGAAGCAACTGACAAAGGATTAATCTCTAAACTATACAAGCAGCTCATGCAGCTCAATATCAAAAGAACAAACAACCCAATCCAAAAATGGGCAGAAGACCTAAATAGACATTTCTCCAAAGAAGACATATAGATTGCCAAAAAACACATGAAAAGATACTCAACATCACTAATCATTAGAGAAATGCAAATCAAAACTACAATGAGGTATCACCTCACACTGGTCAGAATGGCCATCATCAAAAAATCTACAAACAGTAAATGCGGGAGAGGGTGTGGAGAAAAGGGAACACTCTTGCACTGCTGGTGGGAATGTAAATTGATACAGCCACTATGGAGAACAGTATGGAGGTTCCTTAAAAAACTACAAATAGAACTACCATATGACCCAGCAATCCCACTACTGGGCATATACCCTGAGAAAACCATAATTCAAAAAGAGTCATGTACCAAAATGTCCATTGCAGCTCTATTTACAATAGCCAGGACATGGAAGCAACCTAAGTGTCCATCATTGGATGAATGGATAAAGAAGATGTGGCACATATATACAATGGAATATTCCTCAGCCATAAAAAGAAACGAAACTGAGTTATTTGTAGTGAGGTGGATGGGCCTAGAGTCTGTCATACAGAGTGAAGTAAGTCAGAAAGAGCAAAACAAAAACCGTATGCTAACACATATATATGGAATCTAAGGGGAAAAAAAGGTCATGAAGAACCTAGGGGTAAGACGGGAATAAAGACACAGACCTACTAGAGAATGGACTTGAGGATATGGGGAGGGGGAAGGGTAAGCTGTGACAAAGTGAGAGAGTGGCATGGACATATATACACTACCAAACATGAAATAGATAGCTAGTGGGAAGCAGCCGCATAGCACAGGGAGATCAGCTCAGTGCTTTGTGACCACCTAGAGAGGTGGGATAGGGAGGGTGGGAGGGAGGGAGACGCAAGAGGGAGGAGATATGGGAGCATATGTATCTGTATAACTGATTCACTTTGTTATAAAGCAGAAACTAACACACCATTGTAAAGCAATTATACTCCAATAAAGATGTTAAAAAAATAAATTAATTAAAATAAAATGGAGCTTGAGATTTAATGTTCAGTTGTTTGCTTTCCAACATGGTGATTCCTGAACCCTTCGCAGAGTGAAAGTAGCATCACCCAGCCTTGAGTTAGGAAGTTAGGGAAGGAGGCTGAGAGCACATTTGGGGTGCAGAAGAGGTGAGGAGAAGTGGTCAAAGGTGATGGAGGGAGAGCTCAGATCAGGTTTTCAGACTGAGGAGTGAGATGTGGAGAGTGTAGCACCTTAGGCTAGGCATCGTAATCCTGGGAGGGGCTAAGCTTCTATCATCTGTGGAGGCTGGAGTTTATGGCACATAGTCAAGGAAAGGTAAGCCCAGGAGGCTGGGGCACATGGCCTTGATGGGTGCTGGGATCTTCGGAAACTTTGGAGGCTCCGGGGGGGAGAGTCAAGCTGAGGGCCGTGGGGGAAGGAGGAGCATTGGGTAGAGGGGAAAGGGTACACACAGTGACTCAGGAGTGTGGGATGTGTGGTTGAATGACCTCATCCCAGGAATGTCACTGCCACAAAGTAGAATTCCAGGAACTTCTGGGTGAATCTGAACAGAGGAGTCAAGACTGCAGAGCGGTGAGATGATAGGACAGGGAAGGAGGGCTCAGAGTCAAGGGCAGGCTAAGTGTGAGGGAGGCAGAGTAAGGGTGGGGGACAGGGGTGCTCAGTGTCAGGGAGATGCTAACTGTCAGACTCACGAGGTGTTAAGTGTCAGGGGCAGTGGAGGTGGCTCGGTGTCAGGGACCAGCACAAAGAGGATGGTGCCCAGTGCCAGGCATGGGAGGGACTTAGTACCGAGGACGGATTTGTGTTCGGGACTGAGAAGATGCAGGCAGCGATGGGGAGGACTCTGTGACCAGAGAGGTGACATGAGCGTTGGAGAGGGGAGCTGAATCCCAGCCTGAAGATTGGAGGTCCAATTTCTGGGGGGGGGCTCAGTGACAAGGACAATGGAGGCCAGGGATGGCCCGAGAGTGACCCTCTGTGCAGGACTCAGAACTCTTGAGACCCGGCCGCAAGTTCCCCCCTACCCTGCCTCTGCTCACCCCTGGGCTCCACCCTCCCCCTCCACCCTTGCTGTTTCCCCCCCCTCACTTGTCAGGCTGCTTCTCAGGACAGGGGCCTGGCCTACGGTGGGGCTGGAACAGGTTCAGGGACATGCAGGTGTGGACACGAAGCCCCACAGGGGCAGGGGGAGCCGGGGGAGCCTGCAGGCTGCAGTTCCTGACTGCTGACCTCTCATGTCCCCACCCCAGGGCTGAGGCTGGTGGCTTCTGGGGGCCAGCCAGGCTGGAACAGAGGACAGCGACAAGGGGTCCGCCTGGCACCACTGGCCTCTAACGCAGCATCCCCTTCCATTCCCAGCAGTCCAAGACATCCCCGCCTGTGAAGGAGCTTGTCAAGAAGACTTGGAAGGCGAGAAAAAAGACCATGTTCTAATACCAGGTTTCCAGGGGCCCTGAGATAGGAAATGTGCCCAAGGCCACTTAAGAAGGCCATGGCAGGGTCAGTACCAGGACCCAGCCCCCTGGCTCCAGCTCACCATCTTTCCCATGTATCTCATGCCTCCCAAGCAGTGCGTGGCTTTCGAATCATGCCAGGGGATCAACAGGCTCTGCCATTCTTTAATTGGTGACCATGAAAAGTCTGTTAACTTCCCAAATCTCAGTTTCCCCGTTTGTCATATGGGCACAAGGTGATCGGAGTGTCACTAGCCTTATTGACTCAACAAGAGGTCACATTCTCCAGCTCTTGTCCTGCACACACATTACAAAGAATCTTAGCCTCCTGAAATAGTCCCCCAGTCGCAATTTAGTAGAGTGGACTCTCATGTGTGTCACCTATATGGGCAGACACGTCCACTGGTGCCAGGCTCTGTCTCTGCCCTGAGAAGCTTGGCAGCATTCTGCTGGGGACCGTGGGTGCCTGTGCTCCTGAGGTCCTGGATTCCACGTGGCTCTGGGGGTGGGTGTGCTATCCCCACCCCACCCCCACATGTGTGAATGTCGGCTAGAGGAGCAGTGTCCAGGCAGTATGGCTAACCCTCCATGTGTCGCATTATTTTCAGGAGAATAACTCCTTTTATTTAGTGTTCTCCAAGGGTCAAGAGATTTCTCTGAATGGCAGATGCCAGGCTCTGCTAAGTGCAGTAGGGACGGTGGTAGTCACCAGACCTTCCATCTGCTCCTCAGCATCTCCTGGCTCCTCTTTTGTTTGATGAGGCCATGTGACTAGCTCTGACCAATGAATGGCAGCGATTCCACTTCCCCCTGGAGGCTCAGGAGACTTACACTTTCTTGCCCTCATTTAGGAACTGGTGATGTTCCCGATGCCAGGCCCATGTGTGAACATGTGGGACAGAGTCCTCCCTCTGCAATGGACTCTGCATGAGTGAGAAGTAAACTATCAGGTGTAAAGTCACAGAGATTTTGGGCCTGCTTGTTACACAGCACAACCCAGCCTCTGCTGACTAATGCATCAAAATAAACTTTGCCTCTCCTAACCAAGGTATCCTTATCTGATTAACCTCATCGGGCCAGATGTCTTCTTCCTGTCACACGTGATCTCTTCAAAAGATGGCTCAGTTCCACAGCTTCTAAGGATTCTTCATGAGTTTGTCACAGGTGCCTAAAATTGTCAGAGCCTCACTTAGAGCCACCATCACCATCACCACATCACCAGTCTCCCTCACTGTTGTCCCCATTTCAAAGGCCTCTTTTCTCAACAACACATTTCACCCTGGAGTCTAACCTTCTAGACTCTGAAAGCTACAGAGTACAGAACTGTGTACTTGGCAGTTTTCCCTGAATTCTCATGAGCTATAAATGCTGCTTTGCCACTGGCCTCATTTCCAGCCTCCTCCTCCACGGGGGCCTGAAACCTCCTATTCCGCTCCCCCACATACACTCGCATCTCTTCCTGCAGTGGTTTCACATGCACCACAGCCTTTGGTCAACTTCACAGGATGCTTGCTGCCTGCCAGCTGTTATGCTACGGTTGTTGCAGCTTCAGACAGGATTCTGCCTGCTTCTGGGGAGACCCCTTTGGAGCTTGGCCTGACCAGACTAATCAACTAAATCTGTAGTTTATATCTCCAGGCACACCTGAAGAGCTGGAGGGAAAAGTTTCCATGTCCTTTTAGGAGTGCTTCCTCCCCACCCTACCCCTGGGCCTTCAGGTGTACCTGGACCTCAGGTGTGGCAGGAAGTGGTTCATCTCCCTTTCAGGGGACAGGTGATGGAGATGCTTAGCCTTGGCAAGGCTGGTGCACTTCTCTGATGGATTCTGTCTCCTGGGGGCCACCCTGGCTTTCATCAGACTCAAAAAATAGTCACTACCAAGTACCCCTTACTAAAGACTCTATTCACAAGCCAGACATGGTCCTCAACTCTCCATATTTCTATAAGTCTAGGTCTGTATCTCTGTTCTGTGTCAGTCTCAGCCTGTTGATGCTAGGAGCTAGCAGTGGCTGCAGGACCTCACCTGAGAGCCCCACAGACATTTCCCTGACCAGAGCCAATGTTGAGACTGGACCAGCCACTGTGGTTCTTATTATGACTGCAAGACACACCTCAGCAACAGCCATCAGGGGACTTTGAAAAGACAAGGTTTGTTACTCACAGGTCCTGGAAGGTACACGGCACTGCTGGGGCCACACAGCGAGGTTGCCAGTAGAGAAAAAGAGAGCTCGGACCTGGGGTTCTGCCTTTATTGGGGTGAGGGTGGGGTGCCCAGGGTTTCATGGGTTCACTCTTTATTGGTGAATTTAAAACATAAGAGAAAGAATGAAAGCTTGGGAGGGAAAATTGAGGTCAGTTAGCTAGGTTCCCCAGAACTTTCTAAAAGGGGAACTTTGTGGATGGGGTGACCCGACCCTTTATCAAGTTGTGTAGCAAGCAATGTGTTTATCCAGGATGGATGTCTCTGAAGTGGATCCCTCAGCAATCAAAAGTATGAGGTCAGCCCCTTCCATTATAATCAAAAGCTAACAGTCAGGTGCTCACACGACAATCTCCAACTCTTTGTTTAGAGACATTGAATAACTTGAGTGCTGGGGCATCTTTCTGGGTAAAGTCCTAAATACCTTCCTCCACCCTCCACCCTCAGCCTTAACGGATATCCCAGATGAGGTGACTATCTCAGACTTAGCCAGCCGGGATTTTTCTAGGTCAGCGGCCTAACGGTGACGTAGCGTAGTGGTTAAGAAAGTGAGCTTTGGTGTTTGGGCTGTGTGGGTTCAAATCTGAGCTCTGTTGGTTTTAAGCCAGGTAGCTTTGGGGGGCTTCCTTAACCTTTCTTTAGTCATCTGTGAAACAGAGAGGCTAATGGCACAGATCTTCCAGGGCTCTTGGGAGGATTAGATGTCATAATATATGCTAAGTGCTTAATGCCTGCCACGGAGGCGATATTTTACATGTCTCCTCAGTTCCCTTCTGCCTCGCCTCTGCAGGCCCTTCAATTTCACTCTTTCTGCACAGGCTGCCTCATGTTAATCTTTTTAAGAACTGCCTTTATCTAGCCACAGCCTTCCAACACAGTGGCTTTGAGCCATCATAAGACATCAGTGTATACAATACACTCAGAGGCCCTCTTTTAGGCCCTCAGAACCCTCCACAATGTGTCTCCAACCCACTCCTCCAGGCTTATTTTCATTCATTCCCCCTAGGACCCTTCAACCAGGCTAGCTGACCTCCCTATTCCCATCAAAGCTCCCCACTTAGGCCAAGACTGTATGCTGACCTCTTCTTCCCTTCAAGCCTTACTCACCCTTGAAGGCTCAAGTGGAAGTCCCTCCTCCTCCAGGGAGTCCTCCCTGACTAGACAAAAATTTGGTGCCATCCACATGCTGATGAGTCACCCACAGAATTATCTCTCTGTGGTTTTGTTTTTGCCTGCATTTGCATCTGATCTTCCCCCCAACATGAGAGCTCTTTGCAGGCAGGCAATGTTTCCATGGTTTATGTTGGTATTCGGTAGCGTGAAAGGAAAATCAAAATGGAGTCGGTATTGCTCAGAGAGCTCTCCAAAATGGAGCCTCAGGAGACCATTAAGAAAGTGTAACTTATGCGTATCTCAGCCTGGATGGAATCTAACCTTTTGACATGATGAAGTCATCCAGAGCACCTGCCAGAGACTCAAGATGCTTCTTGGACCCTTACCCTAAAATAACTGGTGACAGTCTCTGTACTTATTGCACCCCTACCCTAAAGCAACTTGTGATTCTTTAAGGTCAAATATTTTCGGACTCACATTGGAGCCCATCACTTTTCTCACCAGGCAACTTTTAACAACCTCATGGCTTTTTGTCTTTATGAGCCCCTGGCTCTTTCTTCCAGAATACTCTTTTGGGGTTACCTGAATCTGTGTCTCCTGAATTGCAATTCTTAAGACTCCAAATAAACTCTTTTTTTTATTTGCAGTCTCCTTCATTATTTTTTTGGTTGACATTAAGTACTTATTAAAAGTTGGCTGGCTAGACAGTTGGATGGTCATAGGTCTTAGCAGACTCCTAAGAACCGGGGACATGGGGCAGAGATAACAGTGAAGCCCTGAATGCCACTGCCCTCCCCCCACCCCCTGCAGAGGACACGGTGGAGGGGTAAACCATTCATTCTTCACCACCCCTGGGAGAGTTGGACCGGGACTTCCTCTACAGCCAGTAGCCTCCTCCACTCCCCACAAGGCTTGTTAAAATGGTCGTTCAGTAAATAGTTCAGTAGTTATGGGTCTGGGGTCCAGATCCAAACCCAGGTTTCCAGTGCCAGCTCCAGCTTTTACCAAGGGTGTAACCTTCTAAAGTTTGTTAATTTCTCAGGGCTTCAGTTTCACCACCTAGCTTTAAAATGGGAATAAAAACAGACCCTATCTCATCTAGCTGTGAATATGGGATGCGTTAATGCATGTAAAGTAGTTACAATGCGGCGCCAGTGAGCACTCAGTAAACATGAACTTTATTAGATCCTGCATTGAGCATCTTGGCCTACAAGATTTGGAGACTGTTATGTGGAAAGAAATATCAGACTCAAGCCCCATCTCCAGAACTTCTAGCTCAGTGCTTAGGAAACTACTCTCCCTCTCTGAGCTTCCCTTTGATTATCTTTCAAAGAAAGAAAATCATGCCCATGATATAGGGTTGAGGTAGGTGGGAAATATTGCTTATTATTAAGAGTTCATGGGTGTGTTTCCATCCTCTTCCATTTAAGTTTCCCCATTCTGTATGGCAGGTTGACTGGGCAGAGATAGTGGCAACTGGAGGAAAGAAATACGGAGGGGACACGCAGGACACAAAGGAGCCTGAAAATTCAACTTGGTGTCTTTAGAGGTTGGTGTGAGCCTGCCACCATCTGCTGGACTGAGCAGGAATGGCGTCTCTCAGTGTTACCTGATGCCACCTTGTGGTGGAAGTGGTTTGTGACAGAAAAACAGATCGTGCCTACTTCTGGACTCTATCCTATTTCATTGATATATTTGACTATGCCAATGTCACGCCATCTTGCTTGCTCTAGTTTTATACTAAATCTTGAAATCAGGTACTGAAAGTATCTAACTTTATAATTATTTTGACTATTATAGGTGCTTTGCATTTTCAAATAAATTACAAACAGTTCATCAATTTTTATAAAAAGGCCAGCTGTAATTTTGACTGTCATGCATTGAATTTGCAGATACCCTTGGACAGAATTGGTGTTTTAAGCTTCTATTCCACAAACATGGTATAGCTCTCCATTTATTTAGGTTTTCTTTAATTTCTCTTTTCAGTTTCTTGTAGTTTTCAGTGTCGATGTCTTGCACCTATTTTCTAAAATTTATCTCTAGGTATTTTATGCCTTTAGATGCTATTATAAATGATATTCTTTTTATTTCTTCTTGCATTTGGTTGTCACTAGTATACAGAATTATAACTTTTATATATTCATCTTGTATCCTGAATCCTTGCTAAATTCAGTTATTAATTCTTGGTGATTGATTGGGTGCATGTAGGTGGGAGGAGGCCCATCCTGGACATCTGGAGGCAGGCCGTGGGTTGTCACCGTGCTGAACTCCAAACTGTCTGCTTGGATCATGGGGTTGAACCGAGCAGCTATTCTGAAAATACGCCAGGGTGTACCTCTGATTGGCAGCTGAGAGAAAAGGCTCAGAAAACTGCCTGTGGGACTGTTTTATTCTCTTCCTCAGAATAACCACGTTTTGCCATGTGATTTCATTTTACAGGATTTGTAGGTTCTTCTGTGCCCTGTCCATCTGTATATTTATTGCTGCTCTCCTGGGAAGAGAGAAGACAGGTTATTTCAAAAATAAAAACTCCCACCAAACATATTCCCTCCTCCAGATGCTCTGAAATTAGATTAGTTGGTCAGATCAGATTGGCAAGGAACCGTAAGTCATGCAGCACAAACTGCTCATTTGGTAGATGATGAAGCCAAGTCCAAGAGAGGAAAGGTGATGTGTTAGCCAGTAAGTGGGACCACTGGGTCTACCTGGACGTGGTGGGAAACAGTAGATCAGATAGATCTGGGCTCTGCCACCTACCAGATGTGTGATCTGGGGAATGTTATTTAGCTTTTTCTGAGCCCCAGTTTACTAGGCTACAACATGGAGCTGTTGTGATAACTAAATGAAGAAATGTACATATTCCGGGTGTGAGGACACATTTAAATGTTCAATGCGTGTCACTGATGATGAAGATAAACATAACGGTACTGCTGATTTTGCTGATGGTAGCTATGGCAACCATGCTGGTGATGGTGACGTCATCAGAGGGGCGTGGGCTTTGACATCAGCACACCTGAGTGAAAGTATCTATGATAGTTGTTTGGCCTTGTTAAAATGGCCGAACCTCTCCAGCTATCAATTTAATTATATGTAAAATAGAGAAAATCATCTCTACCTGGCACTATTTCGAGAATGAAATAAAACAATACATATATTTAAATTACCAAGCACAGTGCCTTGTACAAAGAAGGTGCTTCAGTAATGTTTGTTCTCTATTCCTGAACCCAAACTTCTTTCTTCATTTCCTTCTCCTTCCCTTTCCCTCTCCCCTTTCTCTTCAGCCTTCTGTAATAGCAACCTTATTTTTTAGTAACACTATATTGTAAGCTATCCATTAGCTGCAAATCTGGAAATAGGTATGGCCATCATTGCTCTTAAGGCCCCTCCATCCTCTCATATCCATGGATGGGAATTCATTCTCTCCAGTGTCTGTTCATCTCTCCTGTAGCTTGTGGACAACCCTGATCTCAGACACTGACCCTCCACTCAGAGCTTCCTTGGGTATTAACTTCAGGACAAGGATACTTACTCTGGGGAGATATAAGGCAGTATGGGTTGTCTCCCACCAGGTTCCCTCATGTCCATCTAGACAGTATTTTGTGGATGGAGTTAATAATTTGTTGTTCGGAGGCTTTGGCTTGTTTTCTTGCTTCAGCCATTAGAACAATATTGTATCTTTCTTGTTGTTTTTTTGGTGGGGCTCCGGGAATAAGAGTGGAACAAAAATCTTCTGAAACTCTTCTATGGAACCAGGTTTGTTGCCTTTATGTGATGGGGAAAAAGCGAATGAGCTACATATTCAGACATCTTTTGTGAAAGCAGCAAGTCGTCCGGCTCTAATGTGGACAGACCAGCTTGACAGTTCACAGAGGCTGAACATGACTGAAAATCAGCTCCAGGACTGTCATATGAGGAGCATGGAAAGGTCAGTGACCAATGACAGAATACCCTCATGGCTGATAGAAATGCATCATGGAACCGGCAAGTTACCAGCCCAGGGGGCTCCATCTTTTCTGGAACTGCGACATCCCATCTGTTTGCTTTTATGCCTTGATATCCCCAAAGTCACTTCCTCTAAATGATAGAGAACACATATGTATTGTTTCAATTAAAGTAAATAGGTTTGAGGATTTCAGAAGAGAAAATTTAATACATCTAAGGGGGTTACAAAATCAGAGCTGGGAAAGCTTACGCCAGAGAGAATTAGGGTCACATAGCTCATTCCAGCTTCCTAAATTTATGCATGAAAACCACAATGGGGTCAGGAAGGGAGGAAGGGAGAATGGATCCAGGAGGGGAATGAACTTGAGTATCAATTTTTTACTTACAGAACAAAAAAAGAAGAAAAGAATAAAGCAAGGAAAGAAGAAACAGTAAAACTCACTTCTTTATTTTGTTTCCAAATGGATTCCATTAGACACAGTAGGTCATTCTAAGTGCACCTGAATATAGCTGTGGCTTTAGATAACTCTCTCGTCCCCTTCCGACCTTTATTACGACTGCAAAAATTCTGTGTGTGAGGGATAAATAATGCATGCCCTCAGCCAAGAAAAGAAAGAACACCTGAGGAAACATTGCAGAATAAACAACCTTCCTTTCTCTAGTATATTTTTACTCCTGACACACTTGCATCTCTCCATCCCCACTCCCTGCCCTCTCCTACGCACCCGTCAGGACCCCAAAACCTGGAAGTGGATTACTTAAGAGTATAGGTGGTAGGGGGGTGGGTCAAACTTGCTTTTAAAATACTTATAGCTCTGGGAACTCCCTGGCAGTCCAGTGGTTAGAACTCGTGCTGTCACGGCCGAGGGCTTCAGTCCCTGGTTGGGGAACTAAGATCCCACAAACTGCATGGTGCAGCCAAATTAAAAAAGAATAATATAATAAAAATAATAATAAAATAAAATACTTACAGCTCTGATATGTCAATTGTGTAATCCTGAGTGATTCCCCTCTCCCCTGTCCTCCTTGGTCTTCTCTATAAAATGATAATACCCATCTCGGTATGCTCTGTATCAAAAGCTTTGGAAAGATAATAGATGATGATGTAGACAAATGAACCTTTTCAACTGCACCCTGGGGAACAAACAGATGAAAGCAGGTTTATTCCCATCAGCTGTGGGCCTCAGACATCAGAGGAAGAGCTGTGGAGGAGGGGCTGCCTTCTTAGTGAGCCTAGAATGACCTTGAAGGGGTCGTTGAGAGCCCAGAAACCCGTTGTTGGCTTTGGATCTTCCCGGCTGGTTTCTGTGGTGAAAAAGCAAACAAAAGGTCTCTACCACAGCCTTAGAGTGAAAAGCTTGGGTTTCTTACCACGTTTGGAAGCCAGATTCCTCTGTTTCTTGCTGTCATAACAGAAACAGATGAAGAGACAGAATGGAACTCTCAGCTTGAGCTAGATTCAATGTGGAATCTTACGCAAGAATAATGTGTGTGTCTACCCGCGTGTTTGTTTCTTTCTCAAGCCTCGACTTTGCTGAGGTTATTAGGGACAATGGATCTCTTTCAGCTGGTGTTTAAAATAAGACCCCAAGTGTTTGACCCTCAAGCCTTTGGATTAGAAAACAAGATGGGAAAGGAAATGATTGTAGAGAAAGAATATAGTCTGGGTACTCATCGTTTGGGCGAGGGAGTTGGAATTCATACCAAACAGGAAGTTTGGGGATTATTTGCTTTTTTACACATCACCCCTGTTCTCCAATTACACACCTCATTAAGAGTTGGACAGTTAGGCAAACTGTTTAGATGTATGATGAGGGAGTTTGGGATTAGCACACAGTGTGGGAAGAGAACCGTCTAGTCTTTAAAAAAACTTGGAAAGAAGTGTCCTTGAAATATGGCTTTTAGGGCCTAAGGCTTGGAAATGAGAACCTAGTGCTCTCTGGGCATTTCTCATGCCCTCTGGACAGGAGCAAAGAGGGGGAATTGCTCCCATTTCAATGTCGTCATTTTCAACGTTTCTGCTCTCTCTCTGTGCCCATCTTCTTTGCTGTCATCCCCCATTTTTCTCCTAGATTTTCCTGTATTCCCCCATAAAAGTAGTTCTCAGAGCCTTGATTCCCTCTAATGTTGATAAGTCTGGGTAGAAAGGGGATGAAGTCTGCCCGGTAACTAAGACCATCTCTCCACGAGTGGGGTTATTTTGATTTACCTGGGTGCTGGCTAGATCTATGGAAAAATGAGTGGGTAAGCACCCCATGTGGGCTCTCTCTCTCCCTGACCTGTGCACTGAAGCTCCGATGTCAGTTCGCTACAGATGGTTTTGTATAATCACGGGGGAACTTCCTTTCTTGTTCCTGGTCCGGTTTCACCACTTATTTCAGAATGACTATCTCACAAAAAGTATCAAACCGAAAAAGGGGAACGGGCTCCCTCTGTGCAGTGGACTTGGAACGGAGCTGGGGTGAAAGTGCAGCAACGGGGGTGCCAGTTTGAGGCTGTTGAAGATCTCAGGGCTTTTGCTATTACCCAGAGACATCTTTGACTCTGGATGCAAAGGGTCATTGCTCGGGGGGTTGCCTGAGGAAGCTGTTACAACAGTTTCTTCCATGCCTACTTCCTATTAGATACATCCTTGTCATTTCCATGGCCATTGGGAAGCTTCTTGGGTTTCACTGAACCACTGCTTGGGGAGATATGGGAGGACAATTGGACGGGGCAGGTAGATGCTGAGATGTGTGAATCTTCCTGTTTTATCCCTACCTCCAGCGCTCACAGGGCTATCCCCCAAAGCAGGTGCAGGAGCGTACGGACCATTATTCACCTTGAAGCCTCTAGGCCCCAGATGCCGATCCTGAGTGTCACAAAACATGCACGAAGTGACTGGAGGTCTGCGCTAGACACACTGTGTGGCTCGACTTCCTGTTGTGACTTTGTCTACCCTTATGCCCCTCTCCTCCCTGCCCATCTTTCTTCTTTCTCCTTCTCTACCTCTAGCTTCTTCCCCAAGCCTCTGGCAGAGACCAAGCTTAATGCCAGAGTCAGGGAACAGGCATCGCTGGGTGCTGTGGAGGGAATGGGAACTAGAGCATGGAGATTAAGAACAAAGTCTACTTTCTAGCCATGTGACCTTGAACTTCAGCTTCTTCATCAGTAAAATGGAGATGATAATTGTTCCTCTTTCTTAGGGCTGTTGTGAGAATTAAATGGATTAATATATCCGTGGCACTTAGAACAGTGCCTGACAGGTAGACGGGTCTATGCAAGCAGGGTGACTTGACATCCAGATGCTTCTTGGACAGTCTCATTTTAAGCCTATTGTCCCTGTGTTGTTATGAACAGTGCCCTCTTTCCATTTCAAAAGTATCCAGGGTTTGGATGCTCAGTGTGGTTACCCTGCATATAGTCTTAGCTATTTTACTAAGGGGCAGTGATCCATTATTTTCAGGATGTATAGAATTGGATGCCACAGGCTAGGCAGTAAGGCAGGTAAGAACATCTACAGTGAACCAATTCAGGGTAAACTACTCTTATCTTTGGAGACAAAGAAAACCCTGGAACACTGAAGTTTTGCTCTCCCACCTCTGTGGTGAAAGGTACACAGAAACAATAGGCATGCAGCCCACAGGGTCCCACCAGTAGTTTCTTCTCAGAAAGCAAGTGTTGAGAGCCCAGCGCCGGGAGTTGCTTTCTGCTCTACCTCTGGCCAGGTAACTGAGATCAGGGTTCGAGATCACTAAGGGCGGCCAGCAGGGCAAAGTGCTCCTGAATGAAAGAAGAATAATTTGAGATGACCAACCTTCCTCCCTGGTGGAAGGGAAGGACCGGGGTCAGTCTTGACCATGCAGCCTTTTTTTTTTTTTTTTTTTTTTTTTGCGGTCCACGGGCCTTTCACTGTTGTGGCCTCTCCCATTGCGGAGCACAGGCTCCGGATGTGCAGGCTCAGTGGCCATGGCTCACGGGCCCAGCCGCTCCGCGGCATGTGGGATCTTCCCAGACTGGGGCACGAACCCGTGTCCCCTGCATTGGCAGGTGGATTCTCAACCACTGCGCCACCAGGGAAGCTCCAACCATACAGCCTTTATGTTGCCAGAGTGGCAGGCTGAGGGCTCTGCTGGATGCCTGGCCCGTGGGCTCCTCTTCCTCACCAAGTCCCTGAGGTCGTTGTGTACCCCAGATCATACCTGTCTGCCTATCTATCTATCTATCTATCTATCATCTATCTATCTATCTATCTATCTATATGTCTATCTATCTATCTGCATATCTATCTATTTATCCATCCATCTACCTGTCCATCCAGCCACCCATCTATTTTTCTATCATCTATCTATCTATCTATCTATCAACAGGCATTCCTTGTTTTATTTCCCTTTGCTTTATTGTGCTTCACAGATAATTGTGTTTTTTTACAAACTGAAGGTTTGTGGCAACCCTGTGTCGAGTAAGTCTCTTGGCTCCATTTTTCCAATACCATTTGCTCACTTCATGTCTCTGTGTCACATTTTGGTAATTCTCACAATATTTCAAACCCTCCACCAGCAAAAAGATTATGACTCACTGAAGGGTCAGATGGTGGTTAGCATTTTTAGCAATAAAATACTTTAAATTATGGTATGTACATTTTTTTTTTTTTTTTTTTTTTTTTTTTGGTACGTGGGCCTCTCACTGTTGTGGCCTCTCCCGTTGCGGAGCACAGGCTCTGGACGCGCAGGCTCAGCGGCCGTGGCTCACGGGTCCACCCACTCCGCGGCACGTGGGATCCTCCCGGACCGGGGCATGAACCCATGTCCCCTGCATCGGCAGGCGGACCCCCAACCACTGCGCCACCAGGGAAGCCCTGTACATTGTTTTTTGACATCATACTATTGCATATTTAATAGACTGCAGTAAAGTGTAAACATAATTTTTATATACACTGGGAAACCAAAAAAATTGTGTGACTCAACTTTAGTGCGATATTCGCTTTATTGCGGTGGTCTGGAATGGAACCCGAAATATCTCTGAGGAATGTCTGTATCTATTTATTTACCTATCCATCCATCCATCCATCCATCCATCTATCTCTCTGTCTCCCTATTTCCCTATCTTAACCGTCATCATTAGAAATACTGCCTGCCATTCTAACATATTGGAACCTAGAATCAAATTCCGGTTTTTCCACTCGCTAACTGTGCAACTTTGGGCAAGTTCCTTAACTTTGCTGTGCCTTGGTTTCCTCATCTGTAATATAAGGATGATACTATATCTACTCTGTAGGTCTGCACTAGAATAACTGGTGCCATTGTTTGCATATTGTTTCCTTGCTATTTTTTGTGTGTGTCTGGGGAGGGTTCTGACGTTTTCATCCCATCCTTTTGGTTGTCTTAATATAATTTTAAATTAAAAGACACCTCTTCACATGTTATTTGGAAGAATACCCTGACCAGCTTAGGTCCACACAACATCGCATTCACCATTTTGTTATGCAGATTGGCAGACCAGGAAAACAGAGTTCAGTACAGAAGGGGTTGCGATGGCCTCTATGCCTGTTTAGCTCTTGGAAAAAGTGGTCATCACACAGATTTTGAAATTCGACAATGGTTTGAATCCTGGATCATCTAATTTTAACCATGTGACTTTGGGTAAAATATCTAATTTCTCTGAGCTTCAGTTTACTGATATATATAATAGAGACAATTGCATGGTTGGTGTGAGGCTGAATGGGGGCAAAAGTTCCTGGCAGGATTTCTGGTATGCTGCCGGTGTTAAGTGCTGATTTCTTGTCCCCTCCTGAAATTAGACTGTAAGCTCCTTGGAGGGAGGGAGGCTGTTTTTGCTCATCGTTGTTATCTCCCAGCGCTCAGCCGTGCCTGTAACTGAGCAAGCAGTACATGGTCAGGAAGCGATTTTTCATGTGTTTCATGCCTCCTTTGACACAAATGTATTAACTTCTTGCTTACTGCATCATGCCTAATCGCTGCTAGAGATGAAAGCTTTGGGGACTTAATGATTTTTGAAACCTATACTCAAGGTTAAATTACGAGTCAAGCCACGACTCGAAAGTGCTGGAAGCAATTTCCTCCTGTTTCCACAGTTGCTCAGCCTTAACCGCTTTGTTTATTCCAAGCCTGCTAACCCCTCCCTCTCACATTCTCTCAGATCTGCAGTGCGGACCTCCTGGCAGCACCTTGCTGGAGTTCCCTGGAAAGGAAGCAAAGACAGAGAACATAGTTTAAGGCTGAAGTGCCTCAGGCCTTGTGTCTCAGAGGGAATTAACTAGAAGGTGTGTGGGGGGGAGTGTCCTTGGCACCGATCCTTTCACTCCCTAAATTCTACACTTACTCACCAGCAGTGTGTGAAGGATGGGCAGGGTAGACTGATTTAGAAACTGGCCCTTCCTTCAGGTCTCTCCACAGCCTGTCTGGCTCATGAGCCTCACACCCTGGAGACTCTATGAATTCAGGGCCGTCTCTCGGTGGAGTGGTGGGAGTGGGGATGACAGTAGAAGTAGCTAAAATCATCTTGAGCTTCTCAAGGTGGCCTTTCCCTGCATACGCCTCAGTGGCCATCTCTGTCTTATGTTTCTTGGGCACCTAGGATGTCTCTGTGTCCCTTAAGACATTCCTGATGGGGTGGGACTTGGTTAAATGAATAGAGCAATCCCATATGCCTGGAGTGGTCTGGGGGTTAACTGATGTCTTCCCTGGATTGTAAGCTCCTCAAGGGCAGTGCTTTGTTTTATGCTGTTTTGAATTTTTAAAAACCAAAACTGGGCTCCTGGTCATATACAACTGGAAGTGTGTAGGGGAAAAACGTGTAGCCCTCCTCTGTGAAGAGAATCCAGCAGCAAGCATGGAGCAGGCGTTCTGTGATGTGAAGCACTCATGTTCCTTTGGGAAGCTGGTAAGAGGACTTTGAGTGTGTGTATGGGGGGTGGGACTGTTGGAGAACTTCTGGGGCCTTGGCAGAAGCTGCCTCTCTCCTTGTCATGCAGGGACTTGGAAGGTATGGACTTGTCTGCAAAGGGATCCCACAGACCCACAGGGTGGAATGGGGAGGAGATGGTTGTCCGGATTCAAGGCATGTGATGCGGGAAAACAGCAGAGTGGAGAGCGGTGTCCCTCACCAAGTGCCCAGGCTGGAAGAAAGGGCCATGTGGACTGGTCAGGGAGACCTGGCTGGAGCTGGTTGAGTCTGGAAGCTTCTTAGCACCTGACTCCCCTGACAAGGTGTACCTACCTAGGAACAACAGCTGAGCATGTGTGCTTGTGAACTAATAGAACTATAGCCTTGGCCTAAGTGTAGGTCCCCATTTCAGCCTGGGCAATGATCTAGGCCAACATGGGAGGCATCATCTCAGCCATGGTGGGCGAGAGTATCTGGACCTACGTGAGACCATTCTTTAGCAGTGACCTCTTGTGGTGATGAGGAGCAATTGCACCTGTAGTCTGAAAACTGCACATTCAGCAGACAGATAAAGCTCTGGAGTTCCTCACTAGGTGGTGGGAATGGGGAGTGAGGGCGAGGAAAATAAACTAACATCAAGAGGGAGGAAGATTCTGGACTTCAAGCTGATTAGGGGAAAGGGCTTGAGTGATTCACTTCACAACAACAAAAACATGTGACTGTAATTGTACCCCAAATTGGCAAAATAGATCATACCAGTTCCAAAACTTATACAGTGCATGGAACTTTGCATATAGCTGGACTTCAGTACATGTTTGTTGAATGGAGAGAATGGATGGATGGATGGAAGGAAGAGGGAATGGAATTAACACATTGGAATCCACACTGAGAGAAACTTCATATACTTCTCCAATTTATTCCTCGCAGTCTGGTAAATATTGTTGCCCTCGTTTCATAGATGGGTCCATATACAGTAGCAAATGGTGGAAACAGTCTTTGAACCCAGAGATGACTCTCAAAACTGTGCTGGTCCTTGGCCAGATGGGATGCTACAGGGATGCTGAGGGGTAAAGGGATTATCTGCATGTGAGCATAGTTCATGGAGGCCTGGGAAAGTGACTTATTGAAAAAAGTCAAGAAAAGCCTTGACAAGTGAGAAATTCTGGTTTTCTCCAGAGAGTGATGACCTCATGTGAGGATAATGGTGTTGAAAACCCCAGCAAAACTATCACCAACGGAATCTGGGGGAGGTTGGGAGGGGAGGAGGGAATCAAGGAGAGAGAACAAATCAAAAAGTATATGGATTGAGGGCTAGAAAAAAAATAGGCAGGGATGTGGGAAAAGAAGAACCTGAAGAAAAAAAATGGATACATTTAGATTATTCAACTGGAAGAAACATTAAGTGCATATGGGTGATTTTGCAATGAGTCCTACCAAAATCACATGAGGTTAATTATTTTGACCCCCATTTCCTGCTATCACACTTGACGGAGGGCATCCTGGGCTGGAAAGGACACCACTGCCCTCAATAATGTGTCTCCAGCAAGTAATGACCTCTCTGGAGTATAACTCAAGTTCCTGGAGTACAAACTCCTGAAGCAAATTGGCTTTGCAGTAATGGCTTCGACATAATTGGTAGCAGTTTCTGGTCCAAGTTGGCAAGAGGTACAAGGAGTGAAATTGTTAAGCCTTTTTTCCCCCTTTTCTTTCTTTCTTTCTTTTTTTTTTTTCAGGGCCTGGGGTCCATCTTGCAACATCGGAGAATATGTGACTGTTGGAAACTCATTTGTGCAGAAGCACTAGGTAGACTGAGCCCGGGGAGGGTGGGAGCCATAATGCTGTGTGTACACTGTACCCAAAAGCCTAGCACAAGGCAGTAAATCAGTGTATATTTGAAGAAAAGGGTGAATATGTCCTGAAGCTCTGTTTCTTTGAGGCCATGCTTTTTTTTTTCGAAATAGTTTTGAGCCTCTTTGATGTATCAAGCTCTCTGCTAGCCCTTGAGGATCTAATGCACAATAGGACATGTCCTGTATCCCCAAAGAGATTATAGTTGGTGAGGCAATTCTCCTGTTTGACAGAGAGGGGGAAACTGATCATAACGAGGGAGTCAGACACTATGGGCCTGACTTTGTTACTTTTTAAAGAAATTCTTCCACTTCCGGTTGGATACCTCTGTATACATGGAAGACTACAGGGCCCAGGGACACTTTGAGAAAAATCAAGAAGCACAGTCGTTTGTTTTAAGGTTCACTCATTCACTCAACAAATATCGATTGAGTCTGCATCAGGTGTTAGTAGCTGGATTTGATGTTAGGAAACGGGCGTGAATTAGGCAGCCCCCAAATTGTTATCTTCCAGGAGTTCATATTCTAGCTGGGGAGGCAGACAATACAAGAGAGAAATAAGTACTAGAAGAAATATCGTGATTTTACACTGTGATCAGTGCAGGACATTGAAAGGACTTTAGCTTTTATTCGGAGATGGGGAAGTCAATAAATCGCCATGTTTCTTTCATTTCCTGTTCAGACACACAAATCTCTCCAACCTTCTCTGTTTCTCCAACCACATTTCACACCCTTTAGGAGAAATTCTGACATAGGCACACCCACCCACCATTTCCTGATGCTCAGAATTCTATCAAAACCGTGAACAAATGAATTAACTTCCATGCTTCTCAGGTGCCTCCCCTATCAGGTAAGCATCATAATACCTGCAGGTCTGCTGTATGTCAAGATAAAAATGGATGTAAAAACAGCTGAAGCCCAGTGAGGGCTTGATCCCTGTTTCCTCTGAAAGCAAAAGAAGATTCTTTATGAGGCTCTTCCGGGGCTTAAGTAGACAAAAACTTAAAGTGCAGATCCTTGTGTTATGATATTCCCACAAAGGACGGGGAGCTCAGCATCACAGTATTTTTAGGGTAGGGAGACCTGCAAGCAATACATAATAGGGTATAGATGACCCTATCAGAGCGTCCCCACCCTTCTCAGGGGAGATGGCCCTGAACCTGGCTCTGAGAGTTTTCTCCTTGTCAGCAGGACCTACCTGGACCCTCACTCATAAATACTGATGTCACTCTGCTTGTCTGCTCTCATGTTTAAACACTGATTCCTCACTGCACACTTCCCATCTTGTGTGGGGACAGGGTCCACAGGGTGTGGTTGCATGTCACCTGGGTCTCCTTTTGACAATATTAGTGATAATAGTAATGGCGTTAATAATGGCAACTATAGTTACTGAGCTTTTCTTAGATACTTATTAGTGCTTACACATTTCAACTCATTAGATCCTCCCATCAGCCCTAGGAGGTGGGTCCTGGGACTATCCCCATTTTACAGATGAGCAAATGAAGGCTTAGACAAGTTAAAGAGCATACTTTAAGTCACAGAGCTAGTGAGTGGTGGATCCAGGACTTATCCCACAGCTGTTCCGATACCAGCACCTGAATCCTGGACCACAGCACTCCATGGCCTCTCGAGGCACGTGGGCAGCAGGATTCAGTGACCCTGGACTCTCACTGGAAGCTCATTCCCACACCAACAGAGGGACCACAGCAATTTACTTAACCTCTTGAAGTGTTAGTCTTCTTGTCTGTAAAATGGGCAGAATAACCTCATAGGATGAAATGAGATGTTGGCTCCTGATACATGTTGATTCCCTTCCCCCCATGGAAATCGCATCCGTACAGAGAACTAAGTAGGACATTTCAGTGTCCACGGGTGTGCAGCCCACAGAACCCACTAGATGCACACATGTACGTGGTTACTTTAGAACTGGGATTGCCTTTCAAACTGCTCAAGCACTGGCATTTTTTTTTTTTTAATAAATTCATTTTATTTATTTATTTATTTATTTATTTGGCTGCATTGGGTCTTCGTTTCTGTGCGAGGGCTTTCTCTGGTTGCGGCGAGCAGGGGCCACTCTTCATTGCGGTGCGCGGGCCTCTCACTGTCGCAGCCTCTCCTGTTGCGGAGCACAGGCTCCAGATGCGCAGGCTCAGTAGTTGTGGCTCGTGGGCCCAGTTGCTCCGTGGCATGTGGGATCTTCCCAGACCAGGGCTCAAACCCGTGTCCCCTACGTTGGCAGGCAGATTCTCAACCACTGCGCCACCAGGGAAGCCCTGGCATTGTTTTAATCAACAACTCCAAGCTCGAGTGGATCATAACTCCCCTCCTAGGACCGCATGTATCGTTACTTTAAGTGAAGATGGTGTTTTGGTTTCAAGCGGCAGCCTCAGACTGTTTTCCCAGCAAAGTTAATTAAACATAGCCAATGCTGTCTGTACACCTTCCCCGTCTTTCATGCAGTCAGGCTTGTCATTTCATGTGCTCTCCTTTGATCTAGTTTTATACCATCCCATAATAAAGGTATATCCGTTATCGTGGATGGATAAATACCTCCATCATCCTGGATTTGCATTTAATTTTTATGAAGTCTTTCACCTGCCTCCCATCGTTTCATCAGTGTTTACTCCCCTCTGAGTCATGAAGGGCACACCAGACGTGGGACCAAGTCTGGACCCTGGTGGCTATCTGCTCTGTGACTTGGGGCAATTCCCTCCCGTCGATCCAGCTCTCCATGGGCTCATTTATAAAGGGGAGTGAGATCTACAATGAAGTGTTGTCGTGTGGCTCACGGAAAGAAAGGTAGTAAAGTGGAGGATGAACGGAAGGGACCGACTTGAGTAACGGTCCATCTCTGCGTGGGGTTATTGCATGTTACCGAGCCCTCAGCACCAGGCATGCAGTGATAAGCAACACGGTGAATGGAACACCTGTAGGCTGTGGAAGCAGACTGGCAGCTCCCCGTGATTCCTAGCTGTGTGACCTTGGACACACGTTTAACCTTGCTATGCCTCAGTTTAGGAAGGGAACAGCTACGAAGTGCACATGGTAATAGCACCCACCTACCTGGTCTACATTAGGAGTCGCTCAGTGCTTCTTGAGTGTTTTTGCCCCCAGGAGTCAACATTTTTGGTTGTCACAATTAGGGGCAGTGATGCTGCAGGCATCTGGTGGGTAGAGGTCAGGGATGAGGCTAAATATTCTACGATGCACAGGATAGCCTCCCACACAACATAGAATTATCCAGCCCCAAAGGGTGACGGTGCTAAAGTTGAGAAACTCCTATGAACTGATTCAATTCAGATATATTCTTGACATAGTTACTGGCACACCATAAGTGTGTATCTTTTTTTTAAAATAAATTTTAAAATTTTATTTATTTTTGGCTGCATTGGGTCTTCATTGCTGTGCACGGGCTTTCTCTAGTTGCCGCGAGCGGGGGCTGCTCTTGGTTGTGGTGCGCGGGCTTCTCATTGCAGTGGCTTCTCCTGCTGTGGAGCACGGGCTCTAGGCACGTGGGCTTCAGTAGTTGTGGTATGTGGGCTCAGTAGTTGTGGCTCACAGGCTCTAGAGCGCAGGCTCGGTAGTTGTGGTGCACGGGCTTAGTTCCTCCGCGGCATGTGGGATCTTCCCGGACCAGGGCTCGAACCCGTGTTCCCTGCATTGGCAGGCGGATTCTTAACCACTACCCCACCAGGGAAGCCCCATAAGTGTCCACCTTGAGGAATAAAGTTGGATATGTCTGGAGAGAGTTCTGGAATGCCTCCATGTCAGCCTCAGGGCTGGGACTGGAACTTTGATGCTAATTTCACTCTCAGCCCACCTTAGTCCCCTGCACACCGCCAGCCCCATCACAGACCTGTGGCCAGTGTGCTCACAGCAGGCCTCTCACCCACCTGCCAGCTCTGTGGATGAAGGGCACCATCCAGAATCCTTTTTGAGTCTCTCCTGACTTTTAGGACTCTGACCTGACACACAGAACCTGCTCCGTTATGGTCAGTAAAATCCACAGTTCCTTAGAGGTGCTTGGTAATTTGGTTTCAGAGTTTGGTTGGCAGGTACTGGAGAGAGACAGAGAAGTAGGAGTCACGTGTTCCGGAAAGAGGGTGGGGCTCCTGTAGGAAGCACTGCTGGGTGAATGGGGTAAGGAGTTCATCCTCCAAGACCACTGGCCTTGTCTGGAGATGGTCCTCACGCCCTCACAGAAAAATACACTTAACATGAACCAGGAGCAGAAATGTCTGGGTCTCCAGCTTTGGGAAGACTGCTGGGTCTTCTCTGGGACGGAACCCGGAGGAGTGATTGTTCACAGAACCACAGAACAACTGAGGGATAGGTCTGCAAGGGACCATGGGAGTCACCTGGCCTCTGTGTTTCTCCAAGGAGGAAACAGGTCCAGCCAGATACGGGTACAAGCTGCACCACAGCTCCTGGGAGCATGTCTTATGGAGCAGTACATCTCCATAGGCTGGTAGAGAACTTGATACGTAAGTGACCTTATCAGAGTGTCCCCACCCATCTCAGGGGAAAGGCCCTAAACCCAGTTGTGAGAGTTTTCTCCTTGTCTGCGGTACCTACCTTGACCCTGGCTTATGAATACTGCTTGTCTGCTCTCATGTTTAAACACTGATTCCTCACTGCACACTTCCCATTTGGCATGGGGACCAAAAAAAGATCACAAGTCCACAGGGTGTGGTGCCATGTCACCTGGGTCTCCTTTTGACTATAGTAGTAATAATAACGGTGTTGATATTGACAGCTATGGTTACTGAGCTTTTCTTAGATACTTATTAGTGCTTTACACATTTCAATTCATCAGATCCTCCCATCAGCCCCAGGAGGTGAGTACTGGGACTATCCCCATTTTACAGATCATTAAACCAAGGTTTAGACAAGCTAAAGAGCATGCTTTAAGTCACAGAGCTAGCGAGTGGTGGATCCAGGACACAGCCGTTCCTCACCAGCACCTGAACCCTGGACCACAGCCTTCCACAGCCTCTCGAGGCACATGGGCAGCAGCAGGATTCAGTGACCCTGGACTCTCACTGGAAGCTCATTCCCACCCCAACAGTGGGACCATGGCAATTTACTTAACCTCTTGAAGCCTTAGTCTTCTTGTCTGTAAAATGGGCTGAATAACCTCATAGGATGAAATGAGATGTTGGCTCCCAACGCACGCTGATCCCTTCCCTCCATGGAAATCCAGTTTGTACAGAGAACTTAATAGGACATTTCAATGCCACGCCCCTGATATCCCACAATCTCGAGCTTTCTTTGCATTATGCACAGACCCCTGCCCTGCCCACTCCCTGGGGACAACCATTAATTTACAAACTGGCCCCTGAACATGGAGGGCAAGGAGAAACCAAGGAAAGAGGTAGCCACTCTGGATTGGTTGGTGGCGGGTTTAACAAGCAAGGGAACTTATTGAGGAGGCTTGTCTTGGGTGCAGCAAGATGAGTAGATCTCTGCACCTGCCCACCAGAATCTTAGAAGTTTATATAGAGGCCTTAGGGAAGTGTCAGGAGGGAGCTTGGTTAGAATAATAGCAGAGTAGGAAGGACATGAAATCGTCAGGAAACTGGGATTTGAGCCCAGATACTCCTACTATGTTATCAGGGTCCTTCAACTCTCTGAGCCTCAGTTTTCTCTTCTGCTTACAGAAATCAGATAGGAAAATGCCTGTATAAGAGCTTCACATCAAGCGTGATACAGATATAAGACATTATTAGTGCTTCGCCTGTGAGATGAAAAGTTCCATGGGAGCAGGGCTATGCTTTCTACCTCTTTCTACCTCTTTATTCCCTTCAAGTGCTGACCGCGGGCTTGGACACACTAAAACCTGTGTAATGAATCTGTAGTGGGATGCATATAGATGCAGAGAAAAAGATGAACGTGACGATAAACATAAATGTGTTGCTCCCTTTTTCCTCAATCCTGTCTACCTCTTTCTTATTCCTAGTTCATTGCTTTGATTTCATGTTGTTTTATGAAAGAGCTAGGGAGTAAATAAATGGAATGGAACTGAATGCAGGAGATACAGAAAAGTCATCAAATGCAAATAGGTACCCAAGTGAAGTGCACCCTGATCCACACAGTGAAACCCTTTTGAAAAGAGCAGATGGATGAATAGAGAGGGGAACAGGGTACAGGAGGGGTGGGCACTGATATAAGAAGGTAGGTGGTTAGGGGAGAGGGTTGATGAGTCAAGGAGGCTGTGAAATTAGAAAGAGATCAAGTTTTGATAAAATACCACCACCGTGAATGACTTGTTCCGGAAGATCAGGAGCAGTTGTAACCACAAGGGGGAGAGGAAGTTCCACTCAGCAGCAAGGCAGGACCAGCTTCTTTGGCCCTCTGTTTCTTTGGCTGGTCTTCTAAGACTCACCTAAGGTCAGAGCGGTGCTAATAAAGTTTTTTTTGAAAGCCTGTCTGTGGCTTGCTGATTTCAGGGCATTTCCATTTCTTTGTCCTTATGTGGGAAGCAGTTGGCTCTGGGGATGGAGAGACAGATCAAAAACAAACAGCAGTGGTTTCTTTCTCCGACTTCCTTCCCAGGGGAAAGAGGAGCGGAGGCAGACTAAAAGAGGAGGGTGAACAAAGGAAAAAACACGAAATAAAGAAGACCTAGAGAAGAAAAACATAAAGCGGAGGGTGGACAGGAGAGAGGTGGGGTGGAGCAGACTTCCACACCCTGAGGATAAGGGAAATGACATGAAATCAAAGCAGAAATCAGGGTCTTGGTGCCCTGGGTACCGGCTTCTACCCATGGGGTAGATTTGAGCCAGGCCTGCTTCATTTATACGAGAGAGGAATTTTGTGTCTTTAAACAGGATAAAAATGAGCATGGTCTGGGTGTTTTCCTTGGCCTACCTGGAGGGGCAGGCTGTAGGTGACTAAGGAACTACAGGTCGGTGTGTCTCATTGAAAGCAAACTAAATAAGAGAAAGCAGCCACTGATTCTGTACGAAGGGGCAAGGACTCATTAAAAACTAACTTTTGGTTATCCAAAAATTGATTGAGGGTAAGGAAGAGATTGGAGGCCCTCTTGTGATTGTCTTCCTTATTTCACGCTGGCAAACTGTTATTAAACACATTGTTTAGTTATTTCTTTATGATATCATTATCCTATCTGATTAGGAAAGTGGAGAGAAGCTTGTATGGGAAGTGTCAAGGTCAGCTGTCCATGCAAAGTCAGGGGGAGTCAGATGCAACAACCTCTTAGTTGGGTAGGTAACTAGCATGTAGTTCATACCTGACCTCAACTTTCACCAGGACCCATAAATCTGTAGACCATGAAATTAAGGAGAACTTAGTCAATACCCTTGAAGTCAGGATTTTCTGGTCAATTAACCCCAGCTGAGATTCTCTGGGTGCATAGACTCCTGCTGAATGCATGGGCTGTGGCTCCACTGAGGTCTTCCCTGGGTGCTGGGGACACAGCGAACAGGTTTGGGAGGCAGGAGCTGCCTTTCACCTTCCTCAGGAACAAGGCTCAGGGCAGGTCCCAGTTTCCCTATAGTCAGAAGAGGGTCCCCATTCCTGCATCTCAGAGAAGCAGCATCAGCATCAGAGATAAGGGAGTTCATCCGGTGTTGATTTATTCACGATTTCCCATATTAACAAGCCCCTCCCTCGTCCCTCATGCTGGGGCACAGCCTCCAACAAGCCAGGCAGGGTCTCTGCGCTGGGGATGGGGGTCGAGTGAAGGGCCTATGCTCCAGTAGAAGCAACAGATGATTCACAAGGAGATGAGATGAATTTCAAGAAAATGATGAGGGCTGAGAAGAAAAGGGAGCATGTGATGGCATAGTGAGTGGGGTGGAGAGTGGAGACAGGAGGCCAACCACAGCCTCTCCAATCAGGTGATTTATGAGCAGAAGCCAGCCACAGGGGAAACCTGCCCAGGCAGAGGGAAATGCAAAGGCCAAACCAGCTTGGCATGCCTGATAGAGAGGAAGAGCCCCTGGGACATGGCTGGGTCTGGGTGGGGTTCCCAGTGTGCCCTCCATAACCCCATAAGGGAAGAGAGTCTTCTAGGCCCCACCCCTAGAGAGTCTGATTCAGCGAGGCGAAGGGGATGGGAGGGGGAACGGAGCAGGAATCTGCAGAATCTGCATGTTTAACAAGCATTGGGTGATTCGAATTCACCTGGCCCTGTCATCCCACTGCTCCAGCAGATGGTGACATGGGGTTAATGACCAGAATCCCAGATTCAAACTCATTTTTATCCCATTAACTAGGCATTTATGATGTGGTCAGGGCTTGTGTCAAATTGCAGCGGCAGAGGAAGATGCGCAGGAGGAGGCCTCCGCGGTGATTTAGCACAAATGAAGAAACAGCACAGAGATGTCACCTGGTTTTCCGACAGCCACACAGCAGGTTGTATCCATTCCAGGACTCAGATCAACTGGCCGCTGAGCCCCCAAAGTCCACTCTGTGTGCCTTGGCTTCTGTAGTTTTCACCCGGAAGAAAAAAAAAAAAAGCAACTATAAATAAAATCTCAATAAGCTACACTTATGCCCAGCTTTGCTTAATGCCCCTGCCTGGTATACCCTTCATGACAAATTATTTGCTAAGTGTACACTGAAGTAACTAAATGGGAATAGTTGTTGTATGAGGTGTTTATTTATAAACCAACCAACAGCAGAAAAATGCTTTGGTTTATAATAATTGATCTTTACCCTTTCTTTAGGGGAATGGCTTGCCAGGAGAAAAAGGTGTATACTGAGGCCCCTCTGAGTTTGAAATAATAATTAATAATGCCATCTGCATATTAGAAAGGAATGCATCTCTTTTTTTTCAATTAGGGAGTGATGGTGGCAGTAACTTGTATCTAGCAAACGTTAAGTAGCAAATTAGCATTCAAGCTGATTGTAGATCTCAGCTTCCTAACCCTCCTCCTGTCACTACTTGCAGGAGACTGGAAGCATGGGGGGGTGGCACTTTGTCCCCTCCCCTTCCTCGGGTGCCAGGCTCTGGGCTCTGGCCAGGGCCCAGGTTCCCCAGGGTTAGGAAAGGGTCCCTCTCCTTGCATCTCGGTAAAGCAGCCTCAATGCCAAAGAAAGTGAATTCATCCATGCATTCATTTATTCACGTATAAGTGAATACATCCATGCGTTCATTTATTCACTTATAAGTGAATACACTTATCACAGCAAAAATCTGGGCACATTGTCTATTAGGGAGTTAAATTATTTTATTTGCAAATAAATTTATCTGGAACATTTTTTTAGTGTTTAGTCATAGTTATTTTGCCTGCATCAAAAAGACCATCATTACACAAAATTAAGGGAGAGCATGAAAGTCTGGGCCACACAGACCCAGTCTAAACCCCATCCCCTTGTACCTCTATGCACCCCAGAGTGCTAAGTGAATAGGCATTGTAAATCAGAAGTCAGAAATCCTTAACCAACTGAACACCACAAAAGCATTTTTAAGGATCCTGGACTATCTGATGTTTGTATATAAACCAGACTGCTAATTGCAAAGGAGTCTTATCTATTAAAGAGGGTCTTTAACAAGAGCCATGTAGCAACATTTTATTAGCCATCAAGTTGAATTCCTATATATGCCAGGAAACTGTGCAGCAGTACTTCTTGAAGGATATTCTATAACTTAGATGTTTCATATTCAAAGCTGGCACCATGATGGTCTGCATTATTGAGACCTTGTGGAAGCATTTTTTATTAGGGTCGTGGAACATATCTTTTAGATTCAGACATTCCTGCGTTTGATAATCAGATCTGCCATGTTTTAGCTGTGAGACTCCGGGCAAGGTAGCTCTCCTCTGCGTAACTAGGCTTTCTTATCTGTAAAATGGGCTTTGGGAGTACCGCTCTCTCACTGCTATTGATAATATCCACACAGTGTCAAGTACAGAGCCAAATGCTTGGTAATGAAATCCACCATCATGGCCATTCTCCCCTGATCCTCCCACCTTACCCCCAAATGCCTAGGCCATTTGGGAAAACTTTGGTCCAGAGCCATTTCAGAAGACGTTGAGAGGAACCTGAGGGCATGAAGAAGAAGCAGAACAGAATGAGGAGTATGTTTGACCCTGACCAGGAAGGACCTCTATCACTTTGACTTACTGGTAGGGATGGTGATACCCTCAGGTATGTAGTGTTCTGGGAAAATGACACTTTCAAGGGCACTAAATGGTCCCCCAATCACCTGGAAGGGACCACCCACATGGAAAGAACCTTCCTTGAATAATCATCAAGAGCCAGTCGCTAAGTGTCTAAATTGTATCAGAGACTTTATAAGCTGTATTTCATTTCATTTGCACAAGAGATGCTATGAGGGAACCATTATAATTCTCACCATTTTGGAGGTGGGGAAACTGAAGTTCAGAAAGTTTTCGTAACTTCCCCAAAGTTACAGAACAATAAGAGGCACAGTGGATTGGAGATTCAAATTCAGGGTGACCGCGTGACTCTGCCATGTTGTGCAGCCGTGTTATGTTTGTAGTGGTCAAAACACACCAGTGGGGACTTTAACAAGTGAACAAGTTTTAATGGGGGAGAGGTTAACTAGAACAGCTTGGAGATCCATTTCTGCACACAAGAGAAAGCATGTGTGGGGTGTGAACTGAGAGAAAATATAATTGTGTGAAAAGAAGAGGTTTCAAGGGGAGAAGCAGACCTGAGCTGTGGGGACAGAGGGTGGAAGGCAGCACAGGTAAGGTTCGGGGTGGAAGGAACATGGTGGGGATGGAGGAACTTGGTTTCCAGCTTGGCATTGCTAGACAAGGAACCCATTTCTCTTGCTCTCCTTGCTGTAGAGAAGGGACCGTGTGTATTATACTGGGACTTGTGTCTGTCTACCTGTTGTAAGAGGTCACTGAGAAGACGTGACTGCTGGTAGACTCAATCAGCTAGACCCAGGCAATTAGAGATTCCCTGTCCTTGGCAGGTACATTTCACCCACCATTCCCAAACTAGGTGCTATTTCAAGGGTGCAACCTTGAGAGAGTGAGGTGGTGTGACTCAACCCAGTTAAGGCTTCTATATAAACTATTAAGATTTGGCAGGTGGGAGTGGAGATCTACTCATCTTGCAGCCCCCCAATAAGCCTTCCCTTGCTTATTACACCTGCCACCAACCAATTGGGAGTGGCTGACTCTTGCCTTGGTCTCTCCTTGCCTTCCATGTATGGGGGCCGTTTGAGAACCAACAATTGGTGAGCCAGACAGGAAAGCAGAGAAATGGGTCTTGGAAAAGAGGTATCCACAGGGGAAATCTGGACACCCAGGAAATGCCAGCTGCTTTAATGTGCTTGTCTGATGAACTGCACATAGTACCCTGTGACAAAGAAGAGAAATGGATCGTTGGCCCCTACTGTGGACAGTTTGGTCGGACTCTGATGCCCACCCAACTACTGGCTAAAGCTCAAGTTAGAAAGTTGGAGGGGGAGCTGAGGTCAGAGAAGGACATGCAGGCATCTAGTGCTCTGCTGGCTTTAGGGCTGCAGGCAAGGTGGGAGAGCAGAATAATAAGATGGAGACTTAGTGTGCTGTTTTGCAAAGCTAGGAGGGCACGAGCTGCTGCGGCAGATCAAACTCTGAGCACTTGCGACAAAGCCTGATTAGGTAAGAGGTAGAATCCCTGGGAAAGTAAATAGATAAAAGGGGAGGATGTTACCATGATTGACAATGAACCGAGTCCTCAGACCCCTAATGCAAAGGAAAAATTTAAATAGTAATTACCCTAGACTTCTGACAATAGAGAAATGGACCCCAAAACTCCTAGGAGAAAACTTGCATTCTTTCTCTGTCCCGAAGTTGTAAATCTCATCATGTATTTGAAATGTAAACACTGCTCACAGTTGTCTGGGACCGAAAGAAAAAGATGGGGGGAAGAGGCTTTTAAGAATACAGGCTGCTATAGAAAGTCCCTTTCCCTAAATCTAGTCCACATCCTCGATAAGACTGTTTGTCAAGGGCAAATACAAATTTTAAAAGTCTTCTCCACATATATCAGTAAAAAGCTTCAGTCATTTGAGAGGGTAACCCGAACGTGTTCTGTCGGTCAGATACAGCATACGGATTCAACTGTTATTTATAAACTGGTGAGTTTTATATTGTTGTGCCATGGCTAAAGTTTTGGAATGAAAACTATGGGGTCTCTGTTTGTGTCTGTCTGCATGTTTATGTATGTCTATGGATAAATGTTACATATATATGTGATTTTTTTTGCACCTCTGGAGTGTATTGCCAAAATTAGTTTGTAAAAGAGCTCTATTTAATTGGCTTAAAGAAAAATAAGCTTTAATATCAATAGCATATTTATGTAAAACTAAAACTTAACTTTCTTTCATCTGCTAGAAGAACAAAGTTTTCTTGGACTAATGTGAAGAGAAGATTAATATTTAGAATTGTGAAAGGTTTTTCTTTCCCTTTTATTTTATTTTTTATTTTTTTTCTTTTTGCGGTATGCGGGCCTCTCACTGTTGTGGCCTCTCCCGTTGCGGAGCACAGGCTCCGGATGCGCAGGCCCAGCGGCCATGGCTCACGGGCCCAGCCGCTCCGCGGCATATGGGATCCTCCCAGACCGGGGCACGAACCCGTATCCCCTGCATCGGCAGGCGGACTCTCAACCACTGCACCACCAGGGAGGCCCTTTCTTTCCCTTTTAAATAATCTGCCTAGAAAACAAAGATTCTGTGTTTTATCAAAATAATTTCCTGTGCTTCATGTTATCTTTATTATATCTTTGATTACTTAAGAAACTGAGTTTTCTCTATTAAAACAGCTAAGTTTTTTTTTTTTTAAACTATGCAACTTTCTGCATTTGCCTTTGAAGTCTTCAGTTGTCACTTTGGTTAAATGGATAACTAAGTACTGTTTCACAGGGAACTAAGATCCTATTTAACCCAGCATTTTAAAACCTTTTGATATTTTTGACAAACTTCCTAAAAAAATCAAATTCTAAATGAATTCTTATTGACCTTGAACTAACTCTGGAATTTTCCAGATGGCCCCTGGAATATCTCAAAAGATGTGTTCTTTCTCCTTATAAAAGAAGGATATTAAACTAATTAGGCTTTAAAAATATGTTAAATTACATGGGAAGCACTGTCAAATAAGTAAATGCTAAACTTTCTTTACGGCATATTTGTATGAAATTCCTAAAAACCTGATATGTCCTGGTATAACATTATCAGCCATAATTTTAAAATGTACGTCACAGAGATAAATGAACGTCCTTGTCAACTGCATTATAACAAACTCTCCTCAAACTTTTAACCATGGCCATTTTAAAGTCTTTTGTCATTTACAGACAATTACTGTATTACTCTGATGCTTTTGCAAAAGTGTTCCTGCAAACCTGTTTCATCTTGAAGATTCATGAAACACTCTGATAAGTACAGGTTTCTGATAACTAAGATCAATTTGCCCTCACGTGGGAGGGGCAACAGTGGACCTTTCAAGGGCTTCCCCAAGGCTACTGTACTGCCCACCACATGTCATGGATGGTAGCCCGAGACCTGTCCCTGTTTTCCTTCCCCACATCAGTAAAATGGATCCACTGTGTTGATGATAGAATGTTAACATGTGAAGACTTGCCTCTGAAGCAGGACCCCTCTGCAGACTTTGCTGGAACATCTGTGAGGAGAGGATGGGCAGTGAATCCACAAAAAAATTCAAGGCCAGGCACTACCATGAGGTTTTAGAGAGTCGTTTGGTTGGGTAAGATGTGTTGTCCCAGAAGCTATGATTAACAAGGTGCAAGCCTATCCGACCTCTAAGAACATGAAAGAGACACCAGCCTTTGCAGGGATTTGGGGGTTTGGGAGGACTTTTTTTTCCCCACCTGTCCCTTATACCGCCTGGTAAAGTGTGGGACTGGGGATCAGATGAGTGAGCCGTCTCTGAGAAGGCAAAAATACTAGTGAAGCAGATGAAAGTTCCGGGCGTCTCTGGAGCAGGGCTATCATCTGAGTTAGATGTGTCTGGGACTCCTAGAGGTATGACTGGGTACTGCAGCAAAGACAGCAGAAGGAGGGCTTCCCTGGTGGCGCAGTGGTTGAGAGTCCGCCTGCCGATACAGGGGACACGGGTTCGTGCCCCGGTCCGGGAGGATCCCACATGCCGCGGAGCAGCTGGGCCCGTGAGCCATGGCCGCTGAGCCTACGCGTCCGGACCCTGTGCTCCGCAACGGGAGAGGCCACAACAGTGAGAGGCCCATGAACCGCAAAAAAAAAAAAAAAAAAAAAAAAGACAGCAGAAGGAGAGAGAACCTCTAGGATTTTGGTCCCAGCTCTGGGAGGGGGGAGAAACCGAATATACTCCTATAAAACAACAGGTCCTGGCAGGGTACACAGTGCTCCTCTGGGCTGAGTCTCACAAAGGAACAGCACATCCTGCTAAGAACTTCCCTTCCTATCAAGGGGTAGAGAATATGTTCTATGTACACACTTGTCTTGGCTCAAACCCCAACTTTGACTAAGTGACACATATATTTGTAGCAGGGGAGCACCCTGTCCACCAGCCCACTGTCTCTAGAAAGGTAGGTGCTCCCAGGCCCTGTAGAGAAGGTACATTCTCCAAATGTACCTCCCGTTATTCCCGTGGCCTGCAGGGAGGGAGTGGGAGAAATTCCCTCTGATGCCTTGTACATAGACGCCTGGAAACAGGAACGAACCACAGCAGCCAGAGGGCTGAACTCCAAGTGAGTTGGCTGGTGACCACTCATGAGCCCTGGCTGTTAACCCTTTGCACTGAGGGTTGGGCTGTTCTAAAGGGCTGTTCTAAGGCTTGGACAAAGGGAAGCCTAGGGGTGGATGATCACGAATAAGCCCCTGTGGGGTCAGGATAGATGGAAAGACATTTAGGTTCACCTGCAAGAGCCTGAGGCAGTCTTCACTGTTTCCACGTCCCGACTCAGGAGGCACTGACACCTCCTGGCGATCAGGAAGCTGATGCCCTAGCCTGGGTACAAGCTGTAGCAACTGACCCTTCAGTAGATACAGCTGATTGGGTGCATAGGAAGAGAGGACACGTGGTGCTCTGGTGGGATGGTGTGCTGCCAGGGACACCGGGTTGCCCTCGAAATACAGTGATTTGGTAAATGTAGTAACAGCATGTCCTATGTGTTCTAAACAATGCTCAAGGCAACTGAACTGCCAAAGGAGAGTGGGGCCGTCCACTGGAGTACCCACTGGTGAGAGATTGGCAAATTGATTATATTTGCCCCCTCCTGTTGAGTGAGGGTTCTAAATTTGCCCTGGTTTGTGTGGACCCTGTGTCTCGCTTAACCCTAGCTTTCCCCTGTGACTGTGCAAACCAGGCTGCCACCACCGGTGGGGCTTAGAGAGGATGAGTACCATGGATGGATACCATCATTGAATAGACAGTGACGGGGGTCACTGAAAAGGTCATGGTGTACAACATGGGGCAAAAGAAATAACAGTGAATGAGGGGTCCTTCTCCCCTATAACCTGCAAGCAGCAGGGTCGGTAGAAAGGAAAAATGGGATATTAAAGCAGTAGGTAAAATTACTAACAGGTAGCGCCACCTTGGTCAGGTAAGGGCCTGTTGCCCCATATACCACACTGGGGACCCCTGCCGAGGCACCCGATCCCATAAAGATATGGAAATGGTGGGAAACAACCCATTGCCCGGACTCTCACCATGGATTAGCTTGCTGTGCTGCTGAGAACACCAAACCCCGTCACGCCTGGGAGAGGCTTCATCTACTGGAATTTGCAATGGGACATCCCATCAGGATGGGTGGATTGCTTTGCACCCCTGGGTAAGGAAGAGCTACTCAGTCTCCACTGGGATCCCGTTGTCCTGCTGCAGGCCGAGCCTGTGGAAGCACACCAGACCTGGAATGAAACACACAGCTTTGAGGGAAAAAGGCGGGGTCCTGGTCTGGCCTGTCCCACCCCCAGTCCATCTCCTCACACCTGACAGTGCTGCCTCCCCTGGCCAAGATGAATGGGGCGCACAACCAGGTCAAGTTCCTAAAGCTGCCACCTCCCTCTCCTCGAGGCCGGGGGCACACGTTCTGTTTCCCACCAGTACCATCATTTGGCCACCTCCATCAGCCTGGAGGGCATTGTAGCACAGAGGCCCTTATTAAATCCCCCCAGCAAGCCTTGAATGAAGACCAGCAAAGCCTGTCTTTACTGAACACTGACATGTCTCTAATGAGAAAAGCTGTCTTCCAACATAGGATGGCCTTGGACATCATCACTGCCTCGTCAGGAGGCACCTGTGTCATTAGCCAAGCAGAAGGTTGTGTGTTCATACCTGGTGAGTCTTCTGCCTGCTACTGTGTTGGCTTTACTAAATCACATGAGGACACAGTAATGCCCTGAGTGATCCCGCCCCCAGCCTAGGGGACTTATAAATCAATGGTTCTGAACAGTGGGCTCTTGGTGGGAGAAGCTGCCACTGATTTGGGGAATTATTGTCTTAACCTGCGCTTCTCTTGCATGTGCCTGTATTGTTGCTGAGGCACCTGCCTCCAATGTAGCCAGATAACCATCTAACGAGCTCCTTGCTAGTGAAACCCGGGCTGACCTATCAGGGAACGCTTCAGAGGAGGGCGGGGCGCATGCAAACTAGAGCGGGTTACGAGGAGGGGTGGAGTCTTGGGGGAGGTCATCAAGAGGACGCGACCAGGGTAATCAGAGTTTCCTCACGCTTCCTTGTCTTTGGAATGTGCGTTCCCCAAGCTAGAAGCTGCCTAAGGACACAGCCTCGAGAGAGTAAGGTGGTGTTGAGACCATCTGGATGGTAGATGTGCCTGAGCCCAGTTAAGGCCTCTGTATCAACTTCTACAATTGGGTGGTGGGTGCAGAGATCTCCTCCGTTCGCAGCGCCCGAGACTAACCTCGTGTGTAAGTTCTCTTGCTCCGACCACCGACCAACCTGGAGCGGCTGCCTCTTTCTTCGGTCTCTCCCTGCCTTCTGTGTGTACAGGGCAAGTTTGCAAACGTACACTGGCTTCAGTCCCGTTGAACCCAGAGTTATCGAGGGTGGGAAATGTGTCCCATTCCTCTTTGTTTCCCCAAAACCAACAGAGTGTCTGGTATGGAGTTAGAGATCCACAGACTTGTTGAAAAGGCTGATGAGCCAAAGACTGCAAAGGAGCGTCAGGGAAGTCTTCCTGTAGGAGTGCCTGGCACTGTGAGAAACATGGACACCAGGGATGTGGCTTGGTGGAGAGGAAGAGGAGGGCTGCTTCACATCTGCGGAAGGAGGAGCTGGTCTGTGTGTAGTATAAGGTGAGTTTGTGAGTATGTGTGTGTGTGTTGGGGGACGTGGGGTAGAAATGTTTGTCCTCTTCCTAAATTTGGGAAGGAGTGTCTTGGCTTTGCTTTTCAGCCTCTGTTTTGGAGGCAAACGTGCCTGAGTTCAAGTCCCAGCTCCTTCACTTATGAGCTGTGTGACTTTACTCTCGTGAACCTCCATTTCCTCGTGTGTATACCTGGCGTAATAACACACACCTGTCAA
The DNA here is from genome assembly GCF_964341445.2 of Mesoplodon mirus. NCBI lineage: Eukaryota > Metazoa > Chordata > Mammalia > Artiodactyla > Ziphiidae > Mesoplodon > Mesoplodon mirus. The sequence continues at coordinate 57,415,559 of NC_138994.1, read as the reverse complement.
GGTGGTTGAAAGCATTAAGTGAAATCAGACATCCTCACCCGTTCCTGACACGATAGAGTCTTAGTTAATTTTGGCACCCCTGTTTTGAAAACCCCATCCCCATCTAGGCAGCCCTAAGGTAGGGATCTGGCACCTCTGGGATGACACACACATGAGGTTCACTGGCCTCCGTCATTTTGCTAATTCAGGACGCTTCTGCTCTTGGAGCTCCCAGGATCAGTAAACCACTCATTTAATGCCACGTGTTGCCCCAGTGTGCATCCAGACACTGCTCCTGGTTTGGCTCTGGTTTAGCGAGAGGGCAGATGGGATAGAGAAACATTTCAGAGTAGATACAAATCAAGAGGGACATTCCCTAAACTGCCTTCTTGTCAAGGAGTGTTATTTAAGCTGGGCATGCCCTGAGGACACGAGGTTGGCTCAGCAAGGCGCCTCCATGTGGCTCTGCCCCAGACTGGGAGTGTGCACTGGGTTGGCCACTGGAACTTTCTGTTCCTTTTCTCCTGAAGGGGATTTAGCATCATTGATTCTATAGGTTCCAGCCATTTGATCCCTGGCACAGGGCAAGCCACACCCACCTGCTAGCAGGAGCTGGCTTCCAGTGGATTTTCAGGAACAAGGAGGTAGGTGGCTGAAAGCCCAATCCCTCTCTCCCACCTATAGCTCCAGCTGTGTTTCCATCTGGCAAATCCTGGGGCAGAACACACACACGCACAGCCCAAAGGGAAGGCATCCAGCCTTACCTGGAACCCCAGCTGTCTTTCTCTTTCAGATGCAGAGCCTCCTAACAGCTCTGTCGGGGGGTGGGGCTACACGTTGCTCTTCGTCTGGTCTCCTAGGGGCGTCTGGCTCTTCGGCCTCTGTCAGGGGGCACCTCATTCCCTGGAATGTCCCCTTCCCGCCGGCAGCAGAGGCACTGGATTTTTACAGCTCCCTTCCTTCCCCGCTTCCAGCGTCTCCCGTCTGGAGACCCCAGGCTGAGTCTGACCCGGGAGCAAATATTGGTGCGAAGGAATGCCTTCGCCCCCATACCCGGCTCCTGGGAGTTTACCAAGTGCCTTCCTGGCATCTGCGGGGGCGGGGGTCAAGTCCTCACTCCCGGGGCTGGTTCCCCAGCTTGGGCGGGAAGCCCCCACTAGCTTCCTCCAAAAACGACCAAAAAGAAACTTTCGCCGGTCCCCCGCCCCCAGCAGCGCCCCGGCGCCCCCCACCCCCCCCCGCGCCTGCCCTCTCCCAGCCCCCAGCAGCCTGGTGGAGGAGCGGGTGAGGGAGGCCGGCTCGCTCGGTGCCCTCTGGGTCCTCGTTTTTCCTCGGGGAGGCGGGGTGGGTGGGCGGGGAGAGAAGAGTCCGTTTCCGCACCTCCAGCATCCTTCCCAGCCTCCGGGTCCTCGCCTCTCCGCGGCCGCGCGCTACCGCCTCTCCGAGGCGCTAGCCGCGGCCCGCCTGCCTTTGGAATTCTGCCCAAAAAAAGGGGGCCTTGAGGAGGAGGAGGAGAGGAGGGACGGAGGCCGGCGGCGAGAAACGGAATCCGGAGTCCAAAACAGTACGGGGAGAGGAGAGGACTAGAGCCGCGGCGGCGGAGGCGGCGGCTCTGAAGCTCGGCCGCTGCGCCCGGCCGCAGTGCATCAGCGTGGCCGCCCTGACATCCCCAGGATGGTTAACGCGGGGCATTACGCACTGGTTAACAGGCTCCGAGCTGCTGAGCGACTTGTTTTAAGCATTTTCTCCCTCGCTCTCGCTTTTAATCTTGTCTCTAGTGGCGTGTGTAGGGGGGAGGACTTTATTTCCATTGGCTAAGCTCTCCCTTCCCACCCACATCTCTTCCACATCACCTTGGTGTCTCCCTAAATAAAACCAGCCTTCCTTATCGCCTGGACAAAATCAGGAGCTAGAGTTTGAATGGGTTTGATATAAACACTCACCCCTGGCAGCGTGCGGCTGGGCTCTCAGGATAAACTCACGGCACCTGGCCTGATGCTTGCTTGCCTTTCTTTCCCTCCCTTGAACGTCAAGGTTTAAGCAGAGCCCGAGGACTGGGAGCTCTTCCCTGAAATCTGATCAACCTGAAGCCAGTTGCGGAACTGCACAGGGTCCCCATGGACCTCAAGGAGAGCCCCAGCGAGGGTAGCCTGCAGCCCTCTAGCATCCAGATCTTCGCCAACACCTCCACCCTCCACGGCATCCGCCACATCTTCGTGTACGGGCCGCTGACCATCCGGCGTGTGCTCTGGGCCGTGGCCTTCGTGGGCTCTCTGGGCCTGCTGCTGGTGGAGAGCTCTGAGAGGGTGTCCTACTACTTCTCTTACCAGCACGTCACCAAGGTGGATGAGGTGGTGGCCCAAAGCCTGGTCTTCCCAGCCGTGACCCTCTGTAACCTCAACGGCTTCCGCTTCTCCAGGCTCACCACCAATGATCTGTACCACGCCGGGGAGCTGCTCGCCCTGTTGGACGTCAACCTGCAGATCCCGGACCCGCACCTGGCTGACCCCACGGTGCTGGAGGCCCTGCGGAAGAAGGCCAACTTCAAGCACTACAAACCCAAGCAGTTCAGCATGCTGGAGTTCCTGCACCGCGTGGGCCATGACCTCAAGGACATGATGCTCTACTGCAAGTTCAAAGGGCAGGAGTGTGGCCACCAGGACTTCACCACAGTGAGTACTTGGCTTTCAGCTCATTTTTGCGCTCAGTGCTTTTGAGAAGTGGTACGCTGGCGGTCTGCGGCTTGGTTCGAGGTCTCTCTGTGCTTTGGAGCAGGAGAGAGAGCAGTGTCTCAGTTGAAGGCCAAGAGGGTAGTTGGCCAGAGTTGTTGGAACTGGTCGGAGAGGTCTGCCTGCTGGGTTGGAGCACTCTTGTCTGGTCAGATGTGCGGGGCGAGCAGGGGGCCTGGCCGTGGTGGCGGATGGTTACCCCAGAGGTGCTGAGTTGCCTTCCACCCACCCAGAGGGAGGAGGCCTGAGCTGTCCGTGGTCCAGGGCACTTGGTGGTGTCTGAGCTGTGCGATTGGAACAGCTTGTCATTGACGAGGTAGCATTTTCTCTCTCTCTCTCTCTCTCTCTCTCTGCTCGGAAGTGGCATCAGGCACTGCATCCTGTGGGCTGGGCTGGAGCTTAAAGCTGCCAGGAAAGGGGGTGGGGGGCCCCAGGCAGCCTGGATGGTTCCAGTGGCTTTGGGAGCTTGCTGGAGCAGGTGATGCTGCAAAGGTGTGGAAGTCTTTTTCCTTCCTTTTCCTGTGTGGATTTTGAGCTCCGTGCGGGGAGAGGAGAGGCCAGGGGAACCCCGGGTCTCTGTCTGGTCTACTGGCAGGTCAAAAACAAAGAGATGTTCAGGGTCCCTGGGCCAAAGAGGAGGGTCTAGGTGGAGACCCATGCACAGGATGGGCAGTGAGATGCCTGGGAGGGTGAAACGTTGCAGGCTGGCTGGTCTGCGAGTTTCAGCTTGAAACTCAAAGGCTCGTTTGCTGTCTGTATGATGATCCCTTAACAACGTGGATACGTGGATACGAGGGGAGTGGTGTGGGGAGGGGGCGAGCAGCTGTGAGATCCGCAAGCCTGGAGGAGGAGAGTGGAGCTGAGTAAAGAGGAAAAGCGGAGGGGGAGGTGGATCCCGTTTGGGACGGGGCTTCCTGGAGGGCCAGGGGAAGAATGGGAGGAGAGCTGTGGCTGCCAGGGTTCTGTGTCTGCCTAATTAGTGGGCTGCTGGGCAGAACTTGGCATAACAGGTCTGGTTGCAGCTGCCCACACCTCCTTGCTCCCAGGTGGGCCTGGGACATCAGGTGCTGTGGGACCCTCCGGAAGCCTAGTGTGGCCGCTTCTCCCAAAGCCGCCTTAAGGGAGAACCGAGAGCTTTTGAGTCTCAGAGACTTGAGCCAAATTGCAGTTGTAATTTCGGGGTGGCAGGTACTGCAATTGCAAAGAGACTGGACTCTGTTGTCAGCTCTTGTCTGAGGTCCTCTGCCTAATTAAGACATGCCCTACCTTTCTCTGTGGTGCATCCACTCCCCGCCGGCTCTCGGAGCCACTGCCTACCAGTCTCTTGCTCTGAGTTTCTTTTAATGCTACAACCAGTCTCTGCACACGGCCTCTATGCTTGCTGTGCACTGTCTCTGATTCTGGAAAAGCCAAGAGTGCCTGGGGGTGGGCGGGGGTGGGGCGTGGGTCTGGGGGAGGGCTCATTGCCTCTGGCATCCCCTGGAGCTCTCTTTCCTGGGGGAGTTGTTTTGTATTATCCATTTGAAACACTGTGCAAAAGAGCCCAGCAAGATCAGGCTGTGGTGTATGTATGCGAAAGAGGAAGCAGGTCTGAGCTGGGGGGAAGGGACCAGCAGTCCTGGAAGCCTTTCTAAATGGAGCAAACAGGATCCGAAAACGTGTCACGCACAATGTCTTGGGTGGCTTGGGGAGAGTTGGGGAAAAAGCCTCATTCCTGGAGGCTGAAACTATCCCTGTATCCGCCCCGTGCTTTCTAGCGCCGTGGCAACGCTCCGCTTCGCCACTGCACCACGCAGCTCAGAAACACACATGGAACATGCAGACAGCAGAGAGAGAGAGAAGGTGGCACGGAGAGCAACTGCAGTTGGTAGCAGCCCCTGGGCCAAGTTCTCAAGCATCGTCATAACCACATGTCCACCTAGTGGCTTCCTCTCAATTCATGACCAAGTTCCACTTAGAAGGAAAGGTTCTTTGATCCCAGGCTGCAGTTTTGTACTTAGCCTGTCATTTCGGTCCCTGGGGTCCCAAGAGGCCAAAGATCAGGCTGTAAAACCTGACCCAACCCTTTGACCTTTCCAGGTTGTCTCTCAAATAATGAAGCTGGCTGTGGACACAGTTTATTACTTAGTAAGTGTCATGTCATTATCTGCCATCCTCACCAGGTTCAAGACCGATTTGGTTGAGTGTCCCTCCTTAGACTGACTCTCAATAGATGACCTCCTCTAGCATTGAAAAGGGGATGGGTCTCAGGGCTGGATTGCCAAGCTGTTCAGGAGAGTGTCCAAAAGGGCACCCACTCTAGGAAACCTGGAGCATACGCCAGGCAGGAGGCTGATCTTTTTCACCCATTGACTGCAATGAGCAGCCATGCTACAAGGCGCGGACATGATGCCAAGTTCATTCCAAGACCTTGCAGTGAGGGCTAATCCTTCCCACTCGCCCTTGTCTCCCTGGCTCCTTGGCCTGGGGTGCAGGTGTGCTTGTCCTTGGCCTGGGGTGCGCCAGAGGAGAGGGAGACTTCACAGGTGGTTATGGGAGAAGTTGGCTCACCAGCTTTCTCTCTCATTCATTCTCTCTATTGCGTATCTCTCTCCCTTTGGTTAATTTACTGGGCTCTCCCTGGGTTTGTCCTATGCTGGGTGGCTTCCTTCCCTATGAGCTGTGCCTAGCTTATTAGAGAGTAAGTGTGGGGAGGGGCTGCCCCAGGTGGATCATTTTTCCTGGTTTTCTTTTTCTGCAAAGCGTACCTAGTGCCATCTCCAGGTCTAATGCTTTCGCATACGCTTCCTTATTCCAAGTTCTTAGCTGGTGTGCATAGTACCCTTTAATTAGCGAATGAGCCATGATTCTAGCAGAGTGAAAGTTTGTCTGTGGAGGTTAAAAGTCCCAGAAGCCAGGTGTGGGACTCTGACTGCCATGTAAACAGGTGTGCTCCATGCTTGGGCAGGTACACTCTTAGCCCTCACCTAAGACCATCTGACTTCAGATAGGCGCATACTTTTCTCTCCTGGGAAGAGGGCTTTGATTCAACAGTGTCTATGCCGCGGAGATCACCCTGATGACCCAGAGTGGAAGGAAAGGAGTTGGGGTGAGAGGGCTGGCCAGGGGGTGTGTCTCTGGCCATGACTGGATGAGCTGAAGTGAAGATTAGGAGTAGGAAGACATAGGTTTGAATCCCAGCTCCATCATTTCCCAGCTTATTCCCTGGGTCGTATTTTGTACCCTCTCTCAGCATCGACTTGCTCGTGGAGTATGTGGCAGTAACATGTGATGTAACTCACAGGGAAAACGAATCATGTGAGACAATATATGTGAAAAATCGATCTCTTGTGCCTTGTGACAACTAGATGTCACAAGATGTAAGGCGGGGTTATTTTCAAGATTCGTAGGAGGGTTTTTTTTAATATAAATTTATTTCTTTCTTTGCTTTTATATTTGGCTGTGTTGGGTCTTCATTGCTGTTCACAGGCTTTCTCTAGTTGCGCGAGCAGGGGCTACTCTTCATTGTGGTGCGCGGGCTTCTCATTGCGGCGGCTTCTCTTGTTGCGGAGCACAGGCTCTAGGCGCGTGGGCTTCAGTAGCTGTGGCACGCAGGCTCAGTAGCTGTGGCACACAGGCTTCAGTAGTTGTGGCTCGCGGGCTCTAGAGCGCAGGCTCAGTAGTTCTGGCACGTGGGCTTCCTTGCTCCGCGGCATGTGCGATCTTCCCGGGCCAGGGATCGAACCCGTGTCCCCTGCATTGCAATGCAGGTGGATTCTTAACCACTGAGCCACCAGTGAAGCCTGTCGTAGGAGGGTTTTTATTGTCCAGCCTACCCGCCCTGTTTGCAGCCCTCCAGAAGAGTCCGTTGATGAGTTAATGCTGTCAGGATAGACCAGGGATAGAGAGGAGGCTGCTGCTTTCTCTGCATGGAACCCTGGGTTAAAGCCCAGCATCACAGAGCTGGGGTTTTGTAGAGTGGAGGTCACAGCTGGGTTCAATAACTAACTATTGCGGACAGGTGGCAACCCCACTGTTTGTGACTAGCACGTGACTGTTTCACATTGTTTCTCTGCTTATCACATTGGGGTTCATCTGCCTCCAAGTTCAGGATTGCAAATGACCCCTCAGTCTGCATTTTTAAACTGATTACCATAGTGTGTGTGTGTGTGTGTGTGTGTGTGTGTGTGCTTTAAACTAGAGATTGCTTAGGAAAGGCATTTCCTTCTTTTCTTACTGAAAGAAAGGTCTCTCCACAATGGGATCTTGTTAGAGGCGTCTACATCACATAGCCTTATAGAGATGTGGAGGGGAGGGCTTAGGCAGCTCACACATTTGGAAATCTTGCCACAGGCTGGTGGGTCCCTAGCTAAGCTTATTACTTCTTATCACATGAGGAGCGGGTGTGTGAAGAAGGTGGGCTTTGGGGAGAGATCTGAGCTGGAATTCCAACCGTACCCCCTCTTTGATGTGTAATCTTGGGCGAATTTCTTAATCTTACTCTCTCCGTCTCTAATTAGGAACAATAATAACTGCCACTCAGAGTTGCTGTACTGTTCCAGGGAGGCCAAAGGATGCCAAGAGGTAGTGCCTGGCAGGTTCCTCGTACAGGGTGGGCCCCACGCTTTGCTTAGTGTCCCACGGCAGTGCTGACTGAGCCTTAGTTGGATTCTGGCTGTCTTGACTTCAGGACAGCGACCTTCTCGCTATTCCACACTGTGACTCACTAACAGCTTTGGAGCATGGGCAACTGCTGTGTTTGCGGGATCCTTAATTCTCGTAATATGACAAACGTTCCCTTTTCTCAGTACTTCCGTATCAGTTCTGCTGCCTAAACATCGTCTCCTTACCTGCCATCTTGGCTTCCGGTCCAGGTCACGCCACTAACCTCAGCCCAGGAAGCTTGTGCTGCCCTAACCCCTGATAAGAGTCGAGTGGCCTGGGTAGCAGGCCTGCATCTTTTATCACGAGTGTGTGTGCTGTATGTCTGCACATCCGTTCCTTTGTTAATCAAACGGAGCACCTCCCATGTAACAGGGAGAGAGCTAGACCAGATCCTTGCCATCTGAAAGCTCATGGCCCATTTCCCATCCCCTCTGGATGGGGGTGGGGTGTTGAGAGCAGGAGTCTTGTCTCATCAAACACATTCTCTGCATCCTTCATGCTGAGTGCAGGGTCTGCCCCCAGTAAATACCCAGCAAAGATTTTTTTTTTTGATTCAATGGTTACTTGCTGTTTCCTGAACTGACCCAGCATCCTTTGCTCATGGGCCTTTCTTACTTCTTTTCATCTCTCACCTCTCTCTCTCTCTGTCTACTTATTGAAATCCTTCTCATCCTTTAAAATCCGGCTCTAGGCGTGGTCGCCAGCGGGGATGAGAGGCTGGGTGAACTCGGGCCTGGGACCGCATGGACACCCTGGCACTGGGCCGGTGGCGATGGAGGAGGCCAGAGGAGCTGCAGGTGCCGGGGAACGTGAAACGGGCCCGGGCGCAGGAGCGGGGCTGCCTCCACGTGAAGGCGCACGTGCCAGTGTCCTGGGGCAGCGAGGAGCCCGAGCCACCGGATGCCCAGCCCAGAGGCCACCTCCCCGCACCACGGCCAGACGGCGACCAGGGGCGACCAAGTGTAGGGGTTCCTCAGGATGGCGGAAAGAGCTGGGCCCAGCCTTGCCCAAGGTGCATTGCGGGGGAGCCTGGAAGTTTCTGCAGGTTACATTGTGTTTTGTGGTGTAATCCTGCACAACGGTGACATCAAAGATCCAGCAACTTGAACTAACTGTATTTCGGTTGATTCACTGTAACTGCCAAACATGCCCTGGATTTCGAATAAATAATACGACCCCCCCCACCCCCCCAAAAAAATCTGGCTCTAATATCTCTGTGGCCTTCTCCAGGAAACCACTGCCAACCCCTCTCCCCATGTCATAATCTAATTTAATCTCTTCCTCTCCTGTTCTCTAAACAGCCTTTGGATTATCCTCTCCTAGAGCAGTCATTATACTTTTCCTTGCATTAGAATCATGAAGTGTTTAGGCTAAAAGGAGCCTTAGAGATGATTTAATTTAAAACTGAATTCTTTAACCACTGATAATTTTTATTCATTGCCCATTTCAGTTTCTCCTCCCCGTAAGACATGATGTCTTTTCTAACTTGATATTCTCAGGACTTAGAACTGCTTAGCACAGGGAAAGCTCTTACAATGTATCCTGAGTGTGTGAAGTGGGTTTGAAGTTTTTCAAATGTCAGGTGACTCTGATGTCAACTGAAATAGCCATTTTTTGGCTTCCCTTTTCAGTATAGGGACCCAGGATTCCACCTGCATTGGGAAGACTTGTCTCATTATTGTTATTATTTTAACAGTACACTTTCTGATTATAGAAACAATAGAAACAATACACAGTCACTGGAGAAGACTTGGGAAGCGTGGGAAAGAATAAAGAAGAAAAAATGTCCCAGAATAGCATCTTAGGTATAATTACATGTATTATTTTAGTATTTGGGGAGTAGCTCCATTTGGTCACGCCTGGGATCACACATGTGATCACACATGTGTACATGTGATATCTCGTCTGGCATGCAGTGCATACTTAGTCAGTGTCACCTTGCTTTCTTCATCCTGGGTCCCCTGGGTAGTCTCCAGGGTGTTAGAAATTCCCTCAAAGGTCCACTTAGAGTAAAAATAAAATCCAAAGATATGTCTCCATGGGTCTGAGCGATACTCCTTTGGTGGGATATATTTTGTCTTATCTGCCAGAAGCATCCAGGGATAATTTGTGAGAGGGAGGGGTAATTGCCCCTCTTAACTCAGCGTCCTTGGATTATGGGTTCACAGCTGAACACCAGTTACTCTTTTTTGATGGCAATTTATTGACAGTCCTGGTGTGCATTTACCTGAAGCCATCTTGGTCCTGTTTGTTGTATGTTTGTTGGGTTGAACCAGAGATGTGTTTGTTGACACCAAATTAGATCTTCTGACTGAGGCTTGACCTCGTTCCTGGATGAAGCCCAACCCCTCATGACCATGAGGACCCTGGACCATGAAGACCAGGAGGTTCTCCTTGCACGGCCATCCCTGCACGCCTCAGCACACAGTGTAGGCCCTGACTCTCCCTCACCTGGGAAGTTTCTAGGCTCTATGTTAAAATGGTCTAGATTGCATTGAATGCAAAGTAGCTGGTCTTTCCTATTCCTTAAGTTGCTTGGAAGTTTTGTGAGCATTTGCCATGCCCTTGGAGGGGCAACCTCTGCCCAGCTGTGTGAGTGGTTTTCTGTGGTGCCAGCCTCCAGCTGGGATCTTCTAGTTTGCAGAATGTTAGGTCATGGCTCTCTGGAAGTAAAGCTTTCAGGGGTGTATTGACTTCTGTCTGATGTGATGAAGGGACTAGGACACTGACTAAGAGCTGACTATTACAATGACCTGCACCATCTGCTTGCAAGAAAAGCTGAAGCGGCAGCGGGCCACTAAGCTGGTGCCTAGTTGCTGTATGTCTGCATCTCTGTCCCTGGGAGTTCTTGGACCTCCAGGATGCTGATGGAAGAAGGCTACCTGCAAGCTTACCAAATTGGGAACTGATTCTTCCCCCCTCTCTACAGTGGTTCTCTTTTCCTCTCTGCAGAAACTCCTTCCCTTAACGAAGAGATGAATTCTAGACAATTTTCTGTAAAGTTTCTGAATCCTGGTTTGCTACCGATTTCTAGAGGAAAGAGCTGAAATGGGATCCTATGAAAAAAATCCCCAACGACTGAATGGGTAGCTCTTATTTTATTTTTATTTTTTAATTTTTTTGAATTGGTAGCTTTTAGCACCAAGTTTGTTGTCCGAGGCGTTGTTCCCATAGATCAGTTCGTATTTCAAAGTATCAAGTGTCGCATTCTCTCCAGCAGAACAAAAATATGCCACCTGGCTCTAGAGATATCTGAAAGTGTGCTTTGCACGGTCTCTTTTTCATCTGAGTGTTTATGTTTGATGGAGCTGGGTTGCCATATCAAACTTGACCAGCGGGGCTATTTGACCCATGATCTATTGTAATCTGAAACTAATGGGCTACAACACCCCTGCAGATTTGAAATTCCATGTATCATATTTCTCCCCTGCAACAGACTTAAAACCAGTCCATACAGGTGGGACTTAGTGGTTACTGGAAGCCTGTGATAGAAGCCTATTTATCAGGATGGGCTTCATTTGGGAAGAACATTCTGAAAAGGGTCATCCTTTGGATGCTAAACCATCTCTCCATCTCCCAGCACTTATTTTCTCATCAATCAGGTCCATTCCCTATTGATTGCCTCACTGGCCACAGAAATTTATACTCAGGAGAAATAAAGTACAAAGCACAGAAAGAACATATTTGCTTGGGTTTATTGACTTCTGTTGATGGAGTGGCCCAGCCTTGGGCAAGGTAATTAGCTTCTGTGGGCCTCCGTTTCCTCACTTGTAAGATGAGGGGGTTCAACTAGGTGACTCCCAAGGACTTGCCCACTTGGAGAACTGTAATACAGTAGAACACAATCGAAATTTATTTTCTGATCTCGCATTTGTTCGCTGAAATAACTTTAACTTTTGTGTGGGAGCAGAGAGTTGGTGTTATTTTGTAACCAGATATATTTATCTATTTATTAGTTTGTGTAATGTAGATAGAGCTGTACACTGGAAGGAAAAACACCCTGATAACGCTGAGTGGCTGTAGTGGGAATACGGAGGCACAGGACCCTACCGTCAAAACTCTGTCCATGAGCCGTGTGTGTCTGGCTGCCATTCATCAGTCTGACTGAAAGTTTCCATCACACTGGTCCTACAGTTGTGAGCAGGGGTCTGTGTACACATTAGCAAGGGCATCTGTGAAAGATGCTGTTGGTCTTCCATCCAGATCCCCTTGCCTGCTGCTGGGGCTGCAAGCTTCTGCACTGAGAACGGGAGGATGCCCTTGGTCCTTAATCTACTGGCCCTGCCTTTCCTGGAGATATCTGAGAAGTTATGCACCTCCCCACCACCTGGGGGCAGCCAGGAGCCAGCGACTCCTGACTGACAGGAGTGCAAAATGCCAGGCACCTTGCCTCAAGACCCACAAATTACGGTGCAGTTTACACTCCAGAGCTTTCCATGGGACCAGGCTGAGCTAGACTTCTCCTGAAACCACGTCTTTGCTTACCTTTTCTCCCTGCCCTATCCTGCATACCTCACTCCCTTCTAGGCTTTTCCTGAGCTCATTCCCTCAATAAATCACGTGGACAAGAAACCCCATCTCAGGCTCTGCTAGGCAACCCAAGCTATGTATTGATTAGTTTTACCTTCCCCATCTGTTTGACAACATGGAGACTCACTTAGGCACATGGACCTGTGTCTGGCTTAGAAAGAAGGAAATACCTGTTTCAAAAGTCTTATAAGCCTCATTCTTTCTTGATGTGCCCTCCACTGGGGCCTGTAACAATGTCCAAGGGAGACGTTTCATAATTCAAGTGAGCATCTCTCTGATTAGGATCCACTATTCTAGGCTCAGCTGGTTTGCTCCCCTTTGGAACTTTTTGTCCGAGGAAAGCCCTTCCCAAAGTTGCCCATGTCCTAAGGGCTGAGCTATCCTTATTCTCTCAGCTCCTGCATTCCCCCCCCCGCCCCCCCTCCAACCCTGTCCCCTGCCCAGGCTGCTCACATTCTAGCTCACACCTTTACCAACACCTGCCTTCTCATCATTTCCCAGTTCTGCTGTCTCTGAAAGCCGCCCTTTCTCACCCCCCTCCCAGCCTTCACTGCCGTTTCCTCCTGGATGGACCTCAGTCTGGCTTTAAGCCATGGGGGGGGGGGAGGTGACTGCCTTTGATGCTGGCAGTGGCTCGGCCTCATCTATAAAGCAGGAGGCAGTGAGAAATGTACGGCTGACCGGGGGTGATGCTCCTCATATGTCACAGAAACCGTGAGTGATGAGGAGGGCAGGGAGGAATCGAGACTGTTTAGCCTGAAAAGGGAAGCAGGTGACTCAAGGCCAGGGGGTTGCTGTCTTCACACACTTCGAAGGTCCTTGTAGAGAAGAGGAATGAGGTTTTCTCTTTCTGAGGCCAGAAGGCAGTGCTGGTACCCAGGGGTGGGCAGACCTTCACAGAGGTGGGCATCAGCTGCTTAGATAGGAGCCATCCTGGGACCACCTGTGCCCTATCCTCAACTCTAGCTGAGGCCATACAATTGCTTATTGGTGATGCTGTAGGGGTGGATCAATGTCAGGTAAAGAGTTGGATGTAACGACCTCTACAGTTACTTTCAACTCTGAGCATCTTTGATTTATTTCATTTTGGAACAGATATTTGGGGTCAGACGTGAGGGCCACTGACAGATGGCGCTGGGAAGGATTGATAGTAGCTGCAAGCCAGTACATCCACCGTGCGACACCACCTCACTTCCCAATACAGCGCAGCCTTGAGGCTGTTTCAGGAGCGGGGACTAAAAACGTTGCTGCTGGAGAAGCCTTGGAGACAGAAGATGCTCAGTTCATCCAGAGGGAGTGCAGGGCACGTGTGGGTGAGGGTCACCGGAGCTTGGAGTGGCTGGCAAATGACCTGGCCTCCCCAAGGGAGTATGCACGGCTCCTGGAGAAGCAGTTCCCAGGGCAACTTGTCATAAATTCCCAGCACTAGCTTCAGTCCTAGAGAGCACATCTTGGGTGTGCTTGGACCTGACCTGCTTTCTGGTAGGGGCTGGGGAGACAGAGAGGTACTCAAGTTTAAGGTAACTCTGGGGTGGGTGGGGCTAGAGATAGACCCAGTTATAGGGGCTGGGAAGGAAGTTAATGTGGCTGGGAGAATGCCCTGCCTGGGAGCTCCAGGGTGTTATGGCAGGTGTGGGGAGGATGAAGGGGCTCTGGCATCAGAGGTAATCACAGAATGAGATATTTTAGCCAGTCGTGGAGTTCAGTGCCAGACAGGTGTGGGGTCCAGGCTTGCATAACTGTGATTTTTTTTTTTGATTAATAAGAAATGTATACTTGGTCTTCATCCCTGGTTCCTGGTACAAGAGCTTGGAAAACCCTTGCGATTTCTTGAGGGATTGGGTGAGAGGAGCATCTTTTGTTACTGCTAATAAGGCCCTTTCAACCAGATGTGAGTTTATGCTAAGGAAGTGACTCTTGCTGGGCCCCTGGATAGCTTCAGGATGGGAGTTGGTTGCCGTCAGCCATATGATTAGAGGGCTGGAAATTGAGTTAATCACCAGTGGCCCATGATCTAATCAATCCTGCCTATGTAATGGCACCTCTCCATAAGAACCTCTGAATGAAGGGATTTGGAGAACTTCTGGGCTGGTGAACACATGGAGGTGCTGGGAGGCCGTCATACCAAGAGAAGGCATGGAAGCTCGGTGCCCCTTACCCTAGACCTTGCCCTATGCATCTCTTCCATCGGGCTGTTCCTGAGTTGTATCCTCTGTAATAAACCAGCGATAGTAAGAAAACTTTTCCTGACTTCTGTGAGCCATTCTAGCAAATTATCAAACTTGAGGAGGGGGTCATGGGAACCCTGATTTATAGCCAGTTGGTCAGAAGTACAGGTGGCTTGGTGATTGGTGTCTGAAGTGGGGATAGTCTTATGGGACTGAACCTTTAATCCATGGGGTCTGCCCTAACTCTGGGTAGTTAGTGTCAGAATTGCTTGGTATGAGGGGAAAACCCACACGTTTGGTGTCAGAAGTGAACTGTTCTGTGACTTAAAAAAATGGGTCTTGGTAGTGATCTTACGCAAGTTACTTAGCCTCCCCCCCTCCATTTCCTCACCTATTAAATAATAGTCATACTGGTATTTACTGTATAGGATGGTGTGCACCAGTTGAATGAAATAATAGAAGCGAAACTTAAGCATTGGGCCAGATGTAGAGTGGCAGTATTTTGTTACTTTTATTATTACTAAGATGAGCTGGTGATAAGACATAGTGACCGGGGATCTGAGAGCAAAGGATTTTTGGGGGAAATCACAGTGACATCAGCAAATCCCCAGAGTATGGGGATGAGGCTGCAAACAAGCCAGGCACCCAGCTCCTGCTATAAGACACCCAGAGTATGTGAAAAATAGATCAAAACTATGTAGTTTACAAAACCTATTAATAATTGCTGATGTTTTCTGAGTGTGTGCTGTATCTCAAGCCCTGTTCTTTACTTGGAATTCAGTCTCTATCTGTAACTCTGTTTTTTGGTATGGAAAAAATTGAGGCTCGGAAAGGTTAAATGACAAGCCTAAAGTCACTTAGCTAAGAATTGGTGGAAGTGGAATTTGAAACAGATACTCTGGTTCCAGACCCTCCAGGCTTCCTTTCTAAGATGCTGTTGTATCCTCACAATAGCTCTGAAAGTGGAACAAGTGCATCTGTTTCAGAGTTGAACATAGGTACAGCTCAGAGATGTTTAGTGACTGACATAAAAGGTCAGTCAGCAAGAAAGTGGCACCATTGGGCATCAGAGTTCGTGGCTTCTGATTCCCTTTGGGGATCTCTGTGAAGCCATCAAGCTTGTTTTTGCGGGGCTGAGTGAAGTCAGGCTATTCATCTGCAAGTCTTCAGCTCAAAAGATTTGAAGTTTAGGCTGAAATTTCCCTCAGTGTCTCTGTATCCTTCCCCGGGAACCAGGAGCCCAGCAGCTACCAGAGCTGAGAGTGAAGTGCAGGGGAAACCTCAGCTTGAAACCGTAGTGCTCAGCTGTCCACGTAGCCTTCTAGCCCTTACCCGCATCCCTTGCCTTTGTGCAGTAAACTGAGAGAAGAGGCAAAGGCATCCTAGCTCTCTGTGACTGAAGGCCCAATGAGGGTTTTTAAAAAAAATTTTATTGAAGTATAGTTGATTTACAATGTCGTGTTAATTTCTGCTGCACAGCAAAGTGATTCAGTTATATATAAATATATATACACACATTCTTTTTCATATTCTTTTCCATTATGGTTTATCACAGGACATTGAATATAGTTCCCTGTGCTCTACAGTAGGACCTTGTTGTATATCCATCTTGCATATAACAGTTTGCACCAGATGAGGGTTTTGTGCTGCAAGAGAATAGTCCAACTTTGCAGAACAAGAGTTTCCAGCTACAGTTCCAGCCTTAGAGGAGGAGGAGGAACACAGGTGCAGTCAAATGACTGGTTCTGAGAGGTGGCCACCCCAGACCTTTTCCCCTGATGAACGTGCAGGTGTTTTCTGGGCTGATGTCACGCATCTCGGCTCAGCTGGCTTCACTGGCTGCCCAGGAGGGGCACTGCACATCAGCTTTGTGAATTCAATTTTCCCTTTTCAGGGGAAGGTGGGCTTTGGATCCTGCTGCCGTGATTTCTGCCTGTTGCAAGCACCACATCTCTAAGAGCTGGACATACGTCTGTGGTCCCCTTGACCTCCCAGCTCTGCAGATTTGCATCAGATCCTTTATTCTCTCCTGCCTGGTCTCTTGGCTCAGAAATACACAAGTGGAAGGGCCAAGCAATTCCACAGCACCCTCTTCAGGAAAGTCAAGAAGCTTGAGAAGTCTGTTCTTGCCAGGGTGACACTTGCCGTCTCTCCAGATCGCCAGCTGGGGGGCTCCAGGGTCTGACATTAGGAAATGAGCATCTGTTTCAGATGTGCATGGGATTCTGCCTTGCTGGCTTTTTCTGACTCCACTTCCCCATTTTAAATCCGCCTCTGGGTGGCAGAAATGATAACTTTACGAGAAACAAATCTGTTGAAGGAACCGGCTGGCGAGAGCTTGGCATTGAGAGCTTCTGCCTCCGAATCAGTGACTTGAATTTGAACGTCCAGTTCACGTGGGCTCTGAACAAATTTGCAGGTGACAGGATGGCACAGTGGTTGAGAGCTGGGGTTCCGGAGTGAGACAATCTCGGTTGAAATTCTATAATCATATACTCGTTAGATGACCTGGGACAAGATATTTAATTCAATTTGGGGAGAATTAAATGAGTTGTAAACTATGCAGCACGGTAGAGCTCAACCTCTGTGAGTTGGTTCTCACCCTCCTTCCTGTTTGCATCTCCATCTACATACCGACTTTTCGGCTTCTAATTCAGTATGATATTTTTCTGTTTCCTCATTTCTGTTCTCTGACCTGGGTGCTTTCTCCTGGGATTGCCTGGACTGTGTTCTCTTTTGTTTTCTCCTCCCCCACTGGATATGGCAATCGAGGGACCTTTCTCGGAAGCAGGGGTGATGGGGAAAATGTTTTAGCACGTCCACCATGATGATGTAGGGAATTTCAGGTCCCACTTGCTCCCTGGCGGCCCTGAGAGATACCCATCCCTCTAGAGTGTGAGAAGGCAGCCAGTGAGAGAGAAGCCTCTCCAGGAACTGGAAATAACAGTGTCTTCTAAAGTTGGGGCAAGGCTGCTTCTGCCTTCCTAGAATGATTTCTTAGCAGAACACCTTTTATCCTCTGGGCCTGTTAGCTATTTCAGGGACATTCTAAGTGGCTATTAACAAACGTTGAATTATGGCTGCAAACCTCTGGGAGCTCACGTGAATCACAAGTGAACTCTGTGCAGTCAAGGCTGCCACAATGGGCTGGGATTAAACAAACAGGGACCATTGTTCTCCCCGCAGCAGTGAGGCAAGAAGGCTGCTCTTTGGAGCCTGTGGTCTCAGGCAACATGCTCCTGAGAAGCAGGACACTTCCAGGACACATAGCTCATTGCTGTAGGGCAGATAGATGCTCTGGGTTTGTAGAGAGGCATATTTCAGCTTCCTATCTGGAGGAATTTACCAACAGTCAGTCAGTATGTCCAGGGATATACTAGCCAATCTCAGGGGTTGTGAGTTGCCCAGCACATTGGTTCAAAAAACACCTACTGAGTGCTTTCTATGCTCTGGGCTAAGCTGTAAAGAAATGGAAATGAATAAGGCCCAGTCCAGGAGGTCAGGCGCTCACAGCCTGGAGGGCAGGCTGAGCAGTAAACAGATTACGTGCAACAACCGAAGTTTGCACAAGGCAACACAGGGTAGGCTCTAAAAATCTTCCCAAAGGAGATGATATGTATAATTGTTTTTTTCCCTTTTGAAACAATTTTAAACATATAAATGTTGTAAGACTAGTGCAAAGGATTCCTGCATATCCAGTGGTCCCATCGATGTCCTCTTTGGCCAAAGGATCCCATCCCGGATCCTTTATTCTGGAACTGCTTCTCAGTTTCTTCCTGACCTTCATGACCTTGACATTTTTTTAGTAATTCAAGGCCAGTCATTTTCCCAAATGATTTTCCGCCTGATGTTCCCTCTTGATTAGACCCCGATAATGAATTTTTGGCTGAATTTCACAGGATGGGTCCAGGATTCTTCTCATTGTATCCTATCTGGAGGCACACAATATTGATTTGTCCCAATAGTTATAGTGTTTACTTTTATCACTTGATTAACCTGGTGTCTTCCAGGGAAATGCTCTGAGACTGTGTAAAACCCCATTTCTCATCCCGCTTTCACCCTCTGTTTTTTTTTAATCATCCGTTGATTTTTCTTGCTTGAATTACAGTGATGCTCGCCCAATGGTGATTTTCTAATTCCATCTTTCCGTCTACATTTCATAGTGGGCTTTCTAAAATACAGAAGAGCTTTCTCTTTTCCCTTTTTATTCGTTCATTTATTGATATCAGTGTAGACTCCAATTTCTGTTTTATTCAATGGGTTCTCATCTGTTAATATTCTTTCAAAACTCAAAATCTCCCATATTTGGGAACCCTTCGAGCTGATATCTCTGTCCTTTTGACATTTCCCTGAATCCCTTGAGCATTTTACATATTTCTGGTCCAGCTAGAAGGCTCATCTGTTTTTTGCTGCCCAAGTCCTGTAACTGGCTATTTCTCCAGTGAATCCTGGTTCCTTTTAGTGGGAAATGGTATCTAGAAGCAAGATCTGGGTGCCAGGTGTGCTCACTGCTACTAGGTGGTCAGGGCTCAGGGCCCTCCCAGTGGACAGAGCTAGGATATTTACATGTATATTTGCATCTATATTGAAAAGCACCAGTTGACACAGATACTTCCAATTTTAAGCTAACACCACAGGTTCATTCGAAGTCTTTGCCCTTTCCATATTGGTCCTTCCTTTTTTTTCCTGCAGTAGGAAACCTGCCTCCCACGATCTTATTTACTGTTGGCTCCATTCTCTTGAATGAAGACCATCTTCTTACCCCTACAGACTACTACTCTGCCTGGATGCCTCCTCACAAGGGCCCAGTCCCTGCTGGGCTGCCTTCCTGCCTCTCCCCAAGGACCTCTTTCTGTGTGCTCTGGCTGCTACTAGGCTGCCTTCCATCCAGATTTCTTCAATTGTCAGATTTCCTCAATTATCCCCCAAACATTTTTACAGCTTGTTAACTTTAAAAATTCAGGATCCACTGAAGATACAATCAAGATTCATGTGTTGCATTTAATCAAAATGCTCCCCCCAACATAACACACACACACACAGTTTTTACAAATAGCTTTATTGAGATACAGTTCTTATATCATACAAGTCACCCATACAAAGTGTACAATTCAGTGGATTTAGTGCATTCACAGTATTGTGAAGTTTAGAACATTTTCATTAAAAGGAACCCCAGAAGGAGCTGGATCCATTAGCTGTTAGCTCCCCATGGCCTTCAAACGCCATCAATCACTACTGTACTTTCATCACTACTCTACTTTCTGTCTCTATAGATTTGTCCATTCTGGACATTTCATACTAATGCAGTCACATACTATTTAATATATATATTGTGACAGACTTGTTTTGTGTAGCATTATGTTTTCAAGGTCCATCCATGTTGTAGCCTGTATCAGTATTTCATTTCCTTTTATTCCCCCCCAAATACTCCATTATATGGGTATGTCACATTTTATTTATCTTTTCATCCTTTGACCTGTTTCCACTTTCTGGCGATTATGAATAATGGTGCTATTCACACTTCCTTTAGTATTGACTTTTGGAAGAAAACAGACCCATGCAAAGCGGTCCCATACAATAATCCCGCATTATGAATCTGTCTGGTTAGTTCCTTGTGCTTTCACTTAACCTGCTCCTCCCGCCTCTGTATTTCTTACAAACTCGGCGCTGGGTTTAAAGAGTTGATGAAATTCAGGTTAATGTCTTTGGCAAGAGAACTCCGTGGATGAAGCTGTGTACTCTGTATTGCTTCATAGCAGGAGCTGATTCTGTGATGGTGCCCCCCTTCAAGATGCTAGTTTTGATCCCTTGTTTAAGGTAGCAACTGCTGGGTCTTTCCATTGCATCACCTCCCATCATCAAATCATCTGCCATCATCTCTGGGATGATACCCTGGTACCCTGTACCTATGCTATTTACCATCATATTTGAACCTGAGTTAACAGTTTCATTAGAGTTTGCAAAATTGTGATTTCTCAATTCTTTCTACATTTATGGGCTGACATTCTTTTGTAAAGAAGAGCTTTCCCTCATCAACGGGGGATCAACCAGAGTCCCTCCTATAAAGGCAGGATAAATGCTTATTCTTGTCCTTTAATTACCAGTTTCCAGAGGTTAGAGTGGGTGTAATAACTACCATAATAACTGGGTGGGAAGGGAGAGGGCAGGTTGGTAGGAGTCCATGCAGCTGTAGTCAAGGCAACCACAGGCTCCTTCCAGATCCCCTCGTATCCCAAGATGGGGATGTTCACCTTTCAGACGTGGTTCTTACTGGTCCTGAGCCCGGGCAGGCCTGGGACAGGGGTGGCAGGCACTAAGGTGAGTGGAGCAGGGCTGTGACAACACTGACCACATGGCGTAAGGCAGGTCATAAAATTAGGGATCCTAATTATTTGTCCTGACTCTTGGTATCTCCTCACTTCCCTGGAGCCTCCCCAGGTGATGCCCAGTGCTTGTGCTGCCTTGCACCTGTCTCCGGGGAGTTCATGCAGCATCCCTCCTCAGTGAGAGCAGGGGAGGTGGGGTAGGAAGGGGAAGTCTCACATGTGGATTCCATTTAATTAAACTACCTGGGTACATGATGAGAGCCAGTCATTTGCTGAGCACTTGCTATGTGCCTGGTGGTGTTGAAAGCACCTCCCGGTGATGGGATGAGAGAGGTACTCTGACTCCTCATATTGTGTGTCAGGACTGAGGTGCAAGAGATTAAAGAAATTGCCAAGGTCTCTAGATTCATGGTCCCATTTACTCCCCTCTTCTGCCTTCCCAGGCAGTGCATGAAGAGCTTCTGCCAGGGGGGCACAGAGGGGCCATGGGGCCAGTTTCATATTCTCCTTCCTCCTGCCTGTATTTCCCTGGATAACTGGACAACTCCACGGCTATCTGGCTTTGAGACCGGAGGGAGGGGCTTCTGGATGCAAAGAGAGTGGAGCAGGGTGGGGCTCACAGAGGGGAGCGGCATCCAGTGAGTGCAAGCGTGACTGTCCCCAGGAACCCTTGGTACCACGGTTCTGTCTCTTACCCTGCATCACTTGACTGATAGTCCACAAACAGGGGCAGCGTTTCCTCCCCACACCCTGCTCTTCGCCTTGCCTGCTTAGGGGCGCTAATTATCTGGCATGTTAATGAGCCCAGAGGATTAACACGGAACATGGATAATGATGATTTCACTTGATGGATTCAAAGCTACCTTCCTGGGAAAGCATAATTTAGTCTGTTTTCTGGGAGAGCATCTCACAACCAAACAGCACACAGTGGGTGACTAAGGTCTCAGTGGTGGAGGACCGAGCACATATCCACAACGTGTAGTTCATTCACTCATTCATTCATTCATTCATTCATTCATTTTGCATTCCCCAAGGGTCTACTTGGTACCAGGATGGATAGGGCACCTCCCCTACTCTCAGTGGAATCTCATATTTTTAGAGGGATGCAGATACATAAACACATACTTTTAATTAAAGCTGTCATGAGAGAATTATCTATATTGTGCATGGGGGGGGAGTGTGGAGGAGGGAGTGATGTATTCCAACTGGGGGGGGTTGAAATGGCTTCATGAAGAAGGTAGCCTTTTAGCTAAGCCCTCAAGAGAAGCAGAATTTTGACAAGTGAAAGGGGCAGGTGAGTACATCCTAGGGCTGGGGAACTGTGCCAGTAAAATTACCTGTAAAGTGTATGCTTGGGTAGGGTCAGGAACAGGAGATAATGCTGCAAAGTTGGTCCTTCCCTGGCTCTGAGGGACCCCAAGTGTTGTAGACACTGGGGAGCTCTTGAGGGCTCTGAGTGACATGATCCCATTTTACTTTTTTTTTTTTGCGGTACATGGGCCTCTCACTGCTGTGGCCTCTCCCGTTGCGGAGCACAGGCCCCGGACACGCAGGCTCAGTGGCCATGGCTCACAGGCCCAGCCGCTCCGCGGCATGCGGGATCCTCCCGGACCGGGGCACGAACCCGCATCCCCTGCATCGGCAGGTGGACTCTCAACCACTGCACCACCAGGGAAACCCCATCTGCCTGTTTTTCACTTTCCCTCATTGTGCACTTACTATGGCTCATGCTTTGACCTATGTTACCTGTCTTTGAGGATGGCACAGCTGTCTGACCTGCCCCTAGGGACCTGGTCCAGGTGTCCAATTCTGGTGGGAGGGCAATGTGGTCCCTTTTTGGACCTTGGGAAGTTCACCCAGGCCATTGGCACTTAAGGACAGACGTACCTGGGAGGAGGGGTGGGAGAGCACAGGAGGAACTGAGCATTTACCAAATTCCAAATGCAAGTAAATCACTGTTTATAACACCCAAACATCTGGTACCACCTACAACTTCATCCTCGGAAGCTTCAGGTCATTTCGGGCTTCGCGTGGGCTTTTCAGTAGAGCCTGGGATGCTCCCAACTCTGTCTGCTTATCGGAATGCAAGCTTGTCCATCCTTCAGTTTCCTTGGCCTTGGCTGGGACGAGTCTCCCCATCACAAAGAAGGAGCATTGGCTTCAGAATCAGAGGATCAGTACCTAGAAGCTGATTCCAGCACTCATCAGCTATGTGAACTTGGTAAATACCTGTAAGAGTCAGTTTCTTGTCTCAGTTTCTCAGCCTTGGCACTGTTGATATTTGGGGCCTGGTCTTCTTTGTGTTGGGGGCTGTCCTCACTGTAGGGTGTTTAGCAGTATTTCTGTCCAGCCTCTCCCTCCTGCCAAGTTTTGACTGCCAGAAATATCTCCAGACATAGCCCAGTGTCTCCTGTGGGACACAATTGTCCCTCGTTGAGAACCACTGGTTTATCTATAAATTGGGATGAGCCCCCCCAGGTTAAAGGATTGTCCTCAGATGTCGGTGAGTGTCTCCTTAGCAGGAGATAGCCCTTGGCACACGGCAGATGGCCCTTGGCAACACAGTGAGGCCCAGGGAGGCTGTGCGTTCCCTTGGCTGCCTCTCGGGATGTGCTTCCCCTGCCGGTGCCAGGCCCTGTGAGGCTCCCCAATCCAGGCGGGCACCAGGCTCGTTGGCACCTCTGGTCCCCTGGCCTGTGGCCATGCATGTGGGTGTTGGCTTTCTGGGCTTCTGTCCCACAGCCCAGAGCCAGAGCTGCTCCCTTGGGCATGAATAGATGTTTTGTTACCAACTCAACAGGGCCAGGCCTCCAGGGCCCACTCTCAGGGCCCTGGGGATTCCCAGGAGGTGGCTCCCCCCCAGCAGCATCTTCTTTAGGAGAAGGGAAGGGAAAGAACTAGCATTTTCTGAGCATTACCATGGCACTACCCCATCTCTTCAGAGAAATTCTCCCCTTCTCCTGCACCGTGAAGAGTAGAAAATCACCAAGAGAAAAGCAAGCTCCTTAGAGACAGAGAGACTTGAATTCATATCGTCTCATTGCCTCTAAAATGAGAAAACATATCTCTGTCAGTATCTATATTTATATCTAGATCTATATATCTCACACATATATATTTATATCACATTAATCATATGATATATATCTCATATATTGTATCTCATATTATATATATGATACATGTGATAGAAATAGTATGAACATGTAATTAAATCAGATAATGGACGCCTAGCCCAGGGTCTGGCATATAATAAATAAATAGTAACAATTTGGTGGTTCTCTTCTTTTTTTATTTTTTTACAGTTTTATTTATTAAACCATAGTTGATTTACGATATTGTGTTAGCTTCAGGTGTAAATACCGCTTCAGATTCTTTTCCATTATAGATAATTACAAGATACTGAATATAATTCCATGTGCTATAGAGTAAATCCTTGTTGTTTATCTATTTTATATATAGTAGTGTGTATCTATTAATCCCATATTCCTAATTTGTCCCTCCGCTTCCCCTTTCCCTTCCCCTTTGGTAACCATAAGTTTGTTTTCTATGTCTGTGAGTCTATTCCTGTTTCGTAAGTAAGTTGATTTGTATTATTCTTTTCTCCCTTTACACAGATATCTCAGTTCATTCTCCCAATGAAGGAGAGAGGCAGGTACTAAGTTGGGGTGACCCCAATCAGGCCCCTGATGGCTTAGATTAGGGGCCCAGGCCTCCCTTTGGAGGAGGCTGTGTTTCTAGGGAGGTCCTGGTTTCCCAAGGGGCCCTTCCCAACCCAGCAGCTAAAGAGGCTAGCTAGGCAGGGCTTCCAGGATGGGTGGGGGAAGCATGGCCACTTTTCCCGGAGCCCTCACAGTTTATAGAGAACATTCATGTGTGTACTCACCATGTGATAACAGTGCACAGTGGCGGAGCAGGCAGGGTTACTCCTGCTTTGCAGATGAGGAAATTCAAGCTTGAGGAAGTTAAGGGGCTGTTTCCAAAGTTATGCCCTGGCAAGTGGCGTGGTCAGGATCCCCACAGAGCTCGGCCAGCCTTGCCATCCCTCATGTGGATTTTGATGCCTTTCCCCCTGCAGATAGTATTAGGATCCTCCTTCCTCAGAAAGCCCCAGCATCAAGCTTCTGGGGTGCAGGATAGTTACCTCAAATTCTAGGACAGCGCCCACCGTTGGTGCTAAAGTTCCCAGAACACTCCCCAGAGAGCCAAGTGCCCTAAATTCCCCAGAGAGGAGTGGAGAAGCTAGACCTAAGGTAACTCACCCAAGGGCTGGCACTCAGACACTCATTTCCAGATTCTCAGACCTTCCAGGGGCCTCTTCTTCACCTGGCATCTTCCTCAGCAGGGACCCCTGCCCATCAGACCCCAAGTGGGATTAAAGGAAAGGCAGGCAGAGCCACAAACTGAAATATTTCTCCTTCACTTTTTTGGTAGAGCGTAACATATCTCTCTTGGGGATCTGGGGACAGGATTCAGACTCAGGAAGATGCCACTGGCTCTCCGTTCCTGCTGACCACTGCCCATGCTGTCAGGAGGCTGGCTGTGCCCCAGGGGACAATGGAGTGACCAGGCAGGGCTGAGCCAGAGCTGGCTGGGCTCAGGTCTTAGTGGCTGAGCTGGGGGGCAGAGGCCTTTACGTGGCTATTTATAGGTTCTGATGGTCAAAGGGGAGGGAGCTATCCCCGTGTGAGAAGGACTCTTCTGGGCAGTGGAGCTGTGGGGCTGGCAATTTATTTAGGGAACTGATGGCTGACTCAGAATGGATGCTTCTAAGTGGTCCCTCCCCAGCTTCTCTCCCTCTCATCCCCATTATTCAGCACTGGCATGTGGTCATTTCCCAAACTCAGCTCTCAGCACATCACTGCATGGCTCTACTCAAGTGGTGGTCCCCATTGCCCCTTCTCCACTGCCTGCGTTTCTAGGCTCAGTTTCCAGTGCTGCAGGATACATACCCTAACCTCTGCTCACACATGAAATTTCAGTCTTTCCTGAATACTTTCTTTCCCCATTGACTTCTCAGCTTTGCTTATCTGTTCATTCTTAGAATTTGTTCAAAGGCTACTCTTCTTCTAGCCTCTAATTCAATGCAACTTTTCCCTGTGGCTTTCCCAGTGTCTCCCCTCTCCCCACATTCTCCCCACTGGATCCACGTTCTCCCTCCGTGGAACATCTTGGCACTTTTTCTTCTCCCAGGGCGTGCCTCAGATTGACCTTATAATATGTTGATTTATAGGCTTCCCTTCCACTGACACCCATTTCTTCATTTCATAAAGCATTTATGAAACATCTTGTGTCTGCTAGGCAATTGCTTAGGGATGCATCTATTATACAAACATCAGTAATACAGGGCCTGGCCCTCGGGGAGCTTACAGCCCTGACGGGGAAACAAGCATCCTAACAAATTCATTATGGGATGACAAGCACCATGGAGAGGACTTCCAAAGTTTAGAGGAGATGATATTTTACTCTTTGAGGAGGGGTGTAGACACTGAAGCATCCCAAAGGCATCTTTTGGACAGGGACTGTGTCTTTCTTGTCTATTCCCTGCAGCATCCGGGGCACAGAGGATGCCCAGGACATGTGTGTTGCATTGGGAAGAGGCAGGTCCAGGCTCTGCTTTCTCCAGCCTCCTTTGAGCCCTTCCGCCCACCTCCCACTATAATTATCCAGTATCAGAAGCATTTGCATGTCTGTCTCCGCACAAGCTGTGAGCCCCTGGAAGGCAGTGGTTGAACCTAATTCATCACTGCATTGTCACCAGAGCCTGCACAGAGGAAGGGTTTAATGGAACTTTGCTGGGTGCAGTCATGGGTAGCAATGACTGTCCCCAGCTGATCCTACCTTGAAAAGAATGTGGAACATTCTTTCAGGTAGAATATTCTGTCTTTCCTCATGTCTCTAATGCGGTCCTTTTACAATGTGTGAATGAATGAATCCCTCGACCCCACAGACAGCCTAAAGGGTGCAGACAGCCTAAAGGGTGCAGAGCCTTAAAATGACAAGGTGCAAGTTCCCACGGTGGCTTTATTGTCACCCAGCTGGGCCCACCTGGCTGTTGGATGACAGAGCTTCCTGCTGTACTGGGCCAGCTGCCTTGTTAATTGCAGCCCTCCCCGCTCATCAGACCCCCTTATAAGGGAGGAAATGGTATATCTGGAGGGTGACAGCTAGCATTAGCCTTTGTTCTGCACTTGGTTCACTCATAACCCATCTTCTAGATTTCAAGGAAGCATTGATCTGGAGGGTCCAGAAAAAGGTGGGTGTAGCTTTGGCAGGAACTTGTATGCCCTGTTTCAAGTATTCAATTTAGGTGTTCAGTGAAAGGGTTCTGTGGCCAAGGAAGCTTGAGAAAAATCTGGGTGAAAAAAAAAACTGCCTACGTTTCTTTACTGCAGGACTTATCAGCACCTTTACTGTGGCTGACATGAACTGTGACTCTCCAGTAGGATGAGTAGTAAGTGATGTTCCTTCTCAGCCAAGAACCTTTTCACACCCCAGAGCAAGCTTTTGGGAATTATCCATCCTGGGACTAGCATGAGATATGGCCTGTGAGAAGAGTGACCTAGCCTATTTTATCAAATGTAGTCACGTCAGACCAGAATTTTTAAAGCTGATTCTGCCCAACAACAATTCCCCAGAACTCTTGGATTTTATAGAAAAAAAAAATCACGTGGAGGATTTCCTGCTTCAAATCATGGAGAGGCCAAAATCTTGTAGTAACCTCTCTTAAGAGCTGGTCACCAGGCTAGTTACCTTGCTTTCAAATACATTTTGAGGTGAAGGAAGTTGAAAAGAGAAGAAAAATAAAGGGGCAGTGGATTTAATCAGGATGGGGGTCAGAGGGTTCTAGGTCCAAGAATGACCGAGCTGGTATCCCAGGGACCTCATTGTGTGGGTGAGGAAACAGGCCCAGAGAGGTCAGGGACTTGCCCAAAGTAAGCACAGGAGTGCAAGACAGGGGGAGGTCCAGGATTCTTTCTCCCAGAACTTGGCCTGGGAGTCAGGCAGAGCTGGGCTGGGCTGCTGGATCCACCATCAGTAGTGTGCAGTAGTAAGCACTGCCGGTCCCCCTCCTCTGTAAACGGGGTGATGCCAGTGCCCACCTGATAAGGCTGGTGTCAGGATTCAGTGGGATAAAGGCTATCACGTGCTTAGCCTGGCGCTTGGTGGTGTAATCTGTGTTTAATAAATGTAAGCTATTAAAAACCAGTTTCATAAATGTTGCATCCTCACAGTTTGCAAGCCCTTGAACTCTCAAGGAGGGGTTACACATCACTTTGCAGACAGATTTTTAGGTGATTCTCCTCCTTTGGTGGATTGATGTTCACTTTGTCGGGAAGCCCAGGAGGTCTTGACATGAGGCACCACCCGTGAACATTAAATAAGGACTAGCCCATCCCCCACCAACCAAGTCAGAATTTCTGGGGTGCGGCCAGGGCATCTGGTCTTGTTTGAAAGCTCCCTGGAAGTTCCAACGTACAGCCAGAAATGAGTGACCCCCAGGCCACCCTCTCTACTGACACAATCCCCCGCCCCCCTAACCCAGCTTTCAGCAAAGCAAGAAAGAAGCCGACTCTCACTCTTTTGCTTTTGCAGGGCATGCTAACACATATATATGGAATCTAAAAAAAACATAAAAAAGGTTCTGAAGAACCTAGGGGCAGGACAGGAATAAAGACGCAGACATAGAGAATGGACTTGAGGACACGGGGAGGGGGAAGGGTAAGCTGGGACGAAGTGAGAGAGTGGCATGGACATATATACACTACCAAATGGAAAATAGATAGCTAGTGGGAAGCAGCCGCATAGCACAGGGAGATCAG
This sequence comes from Mesoplodon mirus, assembly GCF_964341445.2. Taxonomy (NCBI): domain Eukaryota; kingdom Metazoa; phylum Chordata; class Mammalia; order Artiodactyla; family Ziphiidae; genus Mesoplodon; species Mesoplodon mirus. The sequence goes on along the minus strand of NC_138994.1, from coordinate 57,387,360 downwards.
CTCGGGGCTTTGTGTCCCCCTAGAGGGGTGGGATAGGGAGGGTGGGAGGGAGACACAAGAGGGAGGGGATATGGGGATATATGTATATATATAGCTGATTCACTTTGTTATACAGCTGAAACTAACACACCATTGTAAATCAATTATACTGCAATAAAGATGTTAAAAAAAAAAAAAAAGAAATGCTCTGTCCAGAGTGCTGGAAGTGATAGTTATAATAACTTGTTTAACTAGCACCCAGTTCGAGTGCTGGAACAGCCCTACTCATGTGACGTCGCCAGGAAGGGACTGTTACCCCTGCCCCCATTTTACCGATGAGAAAATTGAGGCTCTGAGAGGTGAAGTGACTTGCCTGAGGTCCTGCAATGCATAAACAGGCCCCTCCTCTCCTCTCCTACGGTGTTGAATGGGTGTGCTTTGCAGGGGAAAGCAGTTGGCGTGCAGCAGGTGGGCAGTGGCAGTCACAGTGAGGCCCAGGGAGGCTGTGTGTCCCCTTGGCTCCCTCCCCTTCCCCTGCTGGTGCCAGGCCCCATGAGGCTCCTGATGCTAGGGGTCACTGGGAGCTCGCGAGCAGGGCTTCTCAATAGGGATGGGGGGGTGGGCATAGCAGAATCGCAGGGGATGCTTCGATCAGACTGTGTCACTCTACCTCTCACCCCTGCATAAACCCACACCCGTCAGATGTGTTCATTAATTCCTCACAGCCACGGTCTGAGCCTCTTACCACCCATTTCCTTCTTTCCTTCCTCTCTCTTTCCTTCTCTCTTTCCTTCTAGAACATTTACTAAAAGTGTACAAAGTGTGAGGCACACAGTGTGTTGCTGATCATCCGCATTACAGTATCTGTTCACGGCTGTCAGTGTGCATTGCATGCCCCGAGCCTTCCCTCATTTAATTCTTACAACCACCTATAATTAGATAGGACCTAATTATAATCCCTTTTTACAGATAAAGAAATCCGAGGTTCAGAGAGGTGGGGTGACTTCCCCAGGGTCACACAGCAAGAATGAGAGAGATCTGGAATGTGGATCTGGGGGTGGGGGTGGGGATGGGCCTCCTTCGCCCAAAGCCTGGGATGCTTAGCACAAGACACGCTTTGAGCCCGTAGACCCCAGAGTCTGCACTTGGCACACCCCACCCCGCCCCTGCATCATTCGTCGTGCTTCTTTCTCTGAATGGGAAAGGTCCCCACATTCTTTCTTGAGTCCAGTCGTCCCTATGGAGGAAGCAGGTGACATCTTACTCCCCCTTGCAGCTGTTAGCATCATCTAGGTGGAGAAAGAGCAGGGGAAGTGGAGGTGTCTGACTGACCCCGAGTAAGGGGAAGGAATGTGTCCAGGCTGCGAAGGATCCCTGCATCCCATATCTTCTTTCTTGATTCTACCTACTTATTTGTGGGACAAGATGGATTGTTACGTGACTGGTTTGGGAATGGGGTTAATGGTCTGGAGAGAGAAAGGACCTGCATCCCCAACCAAACTGAGACTCCTGGCTACGGACCCAGGTTGGCTGGAGCCTGGCATTTCAGTTGGCTCAGAACAAATTTGAGACTGTTCTAGTTGGCAGGGGGGGCCCCAGTGACCATCTCATTTTTTTTTTTTTTTGCTTCACAGAGTTTAGAATGAAGCTAAGGAGAGATAAGCAGAGGCGAGAGTCAGAGACAGAATCAGCGGGACAGGCAGACGGGAGATAAGGAGGCCAGGAGACCTAGATCCTGTGATAGTCAGGCCTCATTTCTAGTTGGAGAAGCCCTAATTCTGACACCGCTTTGATGTATTCCTGCTCATAATACACTGACACCAGATGTATGGGTTTTTGCCTCACCCCAACCAATTCTCCAACTCTCGGGACCCCACCTGGGTGTCCTTCAATTTGATTCAATTCTGACACTAACTACCAGACCTAATGCAGGCCCCCCAGCTTAAGGACTCCGTCCCACCAGACTGTCCCCCACGTCAGATGCCAGTTCCGAGTCCTGGCTTCCTGTACGTCTAACCAACTGACTATAAATCAAGGTTCCCACCATTCCTTGTTTGGGTGTGATACTTTGGTATAATGGCTCACAGAACTCAGGAAAGCACTGTCCTTACTATTATTGGTTGATTATAAGGGCTACAACTCAGGAAAAGTCCGATAAAGGACATGCATAGAGCAAGGTATTGGGGGAGGGGCGTGGAGCTTCCATGACCTCCTGGGTACGCCCCCTGTTCACCTCAATGTGTTCACTAACTTGAAAGGCTCCCACCTCTGGGTGCTGGGTTCATTCCCTGTTTGCCCAAAGACATGGGGCGCCCGGGCCCGGCTGCAGCCACCTAGTGTTGGGTGTTGGTCTGTGGGGTGCCTGACAGCTCGAACAGAGGACCCCTGTGTCCCCCTGGCTTAGACTCTGACCGCAAATGAACTTCATTGTTTGTCCCATCAGGGCTTTGGGGGACACTGTCTTCATGATGGTTCAGGGCCAGGGCTGTCCCTGTACAGTGACTCTGCCTGTGCTCAGGGCCTCTGGTCCTCCCCCAGGTCCCTGCATCTCTGCCACACCAGCTCTCCAGTGTGCCCGCTCGGAGCTGACCCACTTCTCTGCCTTCACACTCTGCTGAGCAGAAAACTCCTTCTCCGGGCCCCGCTCCAGCGCAGTGGGGTTTGAGACACGTGGTCCAGCTGTGAGCCCGGGAGGAGGAAATACCCTTGGAGCGCTGATGCCTCTGTCACATCCTCCCTGCCCTCTGCAACCAAGGGTTCGTGCGTCTGAGTCCCCACCTGTATCCGGGCACCTGTGGCACAGCGGGGGCATCAGGCATGAGGACACAGTCCCACAGCCGGCCACGCGTGGGGCCGATCCCATGATCTCATCATGCCTCAGTGTCCTCCTCGGTGAGATGAGCATAACTATCCCTACAGATCACGGTGACTCGTTTATTGACTCATATGGAGGAGGAGCCGAGGTGTTGGTCGGCAGCAGCGGCAGCGACCCCCCTGGAGAAGCCTGGCTCTGTAATTTGAGCATCATTTCAGGCTGGTTCTCTGGTCTCCTGGAGGTTCCATGAATGTACCTAATACATTCCTTTACTGACGAAACTATCTGGAAAGGGTTCTGTTCAGTTGGCATTGCCCCCAGGATTGCATTATGACCTTGTCTCCTGATCAAGGACAAGGTCATGTGGTCTCATCAAACCCACCCCAGTGCAATTCAAAACAAAGAGGATATAAAACACACAATCACACACACACACACGGAGCACCTGCCATGTGCTGCGACTGCTGCTGGGCTCCTGAGACATACTAATGGCAAGGCCTGGCCATGCAGCAGACCTTGGTCTGACTTGGGGGGCAGACAAGGGCCAGACACGTGCAGTGGTGTGTCAGGCGTGCTGTGGTGAGGCCACGTAAGGCTCACTGGGGACTCCGAGGAACACGAGTGCAAATCTGCTCTAGGGTTCAGGGAAGGCTTTGCACAGGAAGTGACTCTTAACTGCAAGGGAAGGTGTTTTCCAGAACAGGGAAGGAAGGTCATTATCAGCAGAGGAGACGACATACACAGACGTCCCCGTGTTGTGAGTGAACAGGACATACTCCTGAAAGATCTGGGGGGTAATTGGAGTGTAAATCGTGATGTGGGGAGGACTGGGAACTGAGGCTGGACAGGCAGCCTGAGGACAGGTCCAGGGGATCTTTTTTTTTTTTTCAACATCTTTATTGAAGCATAATTGCTTTACAATGGTGTGTTAGTTTCTGCTTTCAAGGGGATCTTTGACTGTGAAGTTTGAACTTTATCAAAGAGGCATTGAGAATCCACTGAAGGAATATAAATAGGGAGGTGGTATCACCAGATTGTGTTTTAGAAATATCTCTCTAGCAGCACTAAGGAGTACGGATTGGAGGGGTCAACAGACCACTTGTGAGACCCTTGTAACAATCTGGATTTTAAAAATGCTATTGTACAGATCAATGATGCCTAGGTGCATGAAGTGGCTTTTAAACTGCTTAGAAAGTGTATTAATTATTATAGTAACAGCAGGTGATAACAGCCATTGAGCTTCTACAAGGTTTCCGGCATTGTGTGAAGCCCTTGCCGGATATTACTGCTTTTACCTAACCTCTGTGTCTCAACTTCCTCACCTGTGAAATGGCGAGAAGAATAATACTGACTTCAAGTTGTGATGAGAACATGACTTAGATATAATATAAAGAGCTTCTAGAAAGAGCTTCGGATGATCCCTAGCCCAGGTAGCCTTTAATAAAGGCTGGGGTGACCACAGTCCTAGGAGGTAGGTTGCCATGGTTGTATTTCATAGATAGGAAAGCTGAGGTTTGCAAGACCACTCAGGTTATATGGAGCAGTTCCAAGGTTCAGAGCTAGACTCTCATGGCTGTTGACTGCAGGCTCTCAGCTAATACGTGACCTCTGTGGTCATTGTCACTGTCATGATGACTCAAAGATCTGAGTGAGAGGCAGGTGCATGACCTAGGTGACTCCTAGGGACATCCCCATTGCTGAACAAAGGATGCCTGCAAGGAGCTGGCTGCCACTCCCACAGGTCAGCCCCCTCCTACTCCTGGAGAGTTTGGGGGGTTCCCATTGGGCTTCTGGGTCATGGCACCAGTTGGGCTTGAGCTCAGTAGCTCCATCTAGGTGGTACGGCCACTGATCCAGCCTAGAACCCACCCAAGGAAGGTATGAATCTTCTTCCCAGTTCCAGGGCCAGCAGAGGGTATCTTAACAGGCAGGATTGTCTGCTCAGAGCTTCCCATCTCCTTTGGAGAGGGCCACATTCGGGGGATTCTAGATTCTTCTCATAGGCTGGGTGAGACTCATCTCTGCCAGCTTGGAGCAGTGGAAACCCTGGCGGCCCAGAGAACTGTTGACGGGGGGCAGTGAAGCCAGGCTCCATGAATTTTTGATCAGCTCCCTTCCCGAAGATATCAGCGTGCCCTTGAAGGTGGATAATTGAAATTCAGATTTACATATTCTATTACTTGGCGATATTCTTTATGAGGCTGCTTTGCGTTTCCTGGTGACTTGGTTGCAGCTTTAGTGACTCCATCATGGAGAAATATATTGATTTGTCAGGGTGGTGTCAGGGGCGCTGCTCTGATGAAAATTTATTTATCTCTCTCTGAGCAGCTTGTGTTTTTAATTCGTCTTTGCCTGCAACAAGGCGTGGGATGGGGGTGTGTGCATGTGAGGAGGGCACCTCCGCTCTCTGGACCCTGTTCACCACCAGACACTGTAAATAAAGCTCAGGGTGCAGCCCTGGCTCCGGTTTTATGTTCTGTGCTGAGGAGATAAAATAGCTGCTCTTTTGCCTCTGCTGGTGTTGATAATATTTGTGTTCATTCTTCCCTTCCCCTGACACAGACACCCATAGCTGGGTGTGACGGATGGGGACCATAATTCCCTCAACCATGGGAGAATGGCTCTCTCTCTCTCTCTAGACAAGAAACAAGTCGATATTGAAGTGACAGGTGGAACTAGAGAGGTTTCCATTTGCATTCTGATGAAGTGCAGGGAATAAATTTTTTTAACATCTTTATTGGAGTATAATTGCTTTACAATGGTGTATTAGTCTCTGCTTTATAACAAAATGAATCAGCTATACATATACATATATCCCTATATCTCTTCCCTCTTGCGTCTCCCTCCCACCCTCCCTATCCCACCCCTCTAGGTGGTCACAAAGCACCGAGCTGATCTCCCTGGGCTATGCGGCTGCTTCCCACCAGCCAACTATTCTACATTTGGTAGTGTATATATGTCCATGCCACTCTGTCACTTCATCCCAGCTTACCCTTCCCCCTCCCCACGTCCTCAAGTCCATTCTCTACGTCTACGTCTTTATTCCTGTCCTGCCCCTAGGTTCTTCATAACCAATATTTTTTTCATAGATTCCATATATATGTGTTAGCATACGGTATTTGTTTTTCTCTTTCTGACTTACTTCACTCTGTATAACAGACTCTAGGTCCATCCACCTCATTACAAATAACTGAATTTCGTTTCTTTTTATGGCTGAGTAATATTCCGTTGTATATATGTGCCACATCTTCTTTATTCGCCTGTCGATGGACACTTAGGTTGCTTCCATGTCCTGGCTATTGTAAATAGGGCTGCAATGAACATTGGGGTACATGACTCTTTTTGAATTACGGTTTTCTCAGGGTATATGCCCAGGAGTGGGATTGCTGGGTCGTATGGTAGTTCTACTTTTAGTTTTTTAAGGAACCTCCATACTGTTCTCCATAGTGGCTGTATCAATTTACATTCCCACCAACAGTGCAGGAGAATTCCCCTTTCTCCACACCCTCTCCAGCATTTACTGTTTGTAGATTTTTTGATGATGGCCATTCTGACTGGTATGAGGTGATACCTCATTGTAGTTCTGATTTGCATTTCTCTAATGATTAATGATGTTGAGCATTCTTTCATGTGTTTGTTGGCCATCTGTATATCTTCTTTGGAGAAATGTCTATTTAGGTCTTCTGCCCATTTTTGGATTGGGTTGTTTGTTTTTTTGGTATTGAGCTGCATGAGCTGCTTGTATATTTTGGAGATTAATCCTTTGTCAGTTGCTTCATTTGCAAATATTTTCTCCCATTCTGAGGGTTGTCTTTTGGTCTTGTTTATGGTTTCCTTTGCTGTGCAAAAGCTTCTGAGTTTCATTAGGTCCCATTTGTTTATTTTTGTTTTTATTCCATTTTTCTAGGAGGTGGGTCCAAAATGATCTTGCTGTGATTTATTTCATAGAGTGTTCTGTCTATGTTTTCCTCTAAGAGTTTTATAGTGTCTGGCCTTACATTTAGGTCTTTAATCCATTTTGAGTTTATTTTTGTGTATGGTGTTAGGGAGTATTCTAATTTCATTCTTTTACATGTAGCTGTCCAGCTTTCCCAGCACCACTTATTGAAGAGGCTGTCTTTTCTCCAATGTATATTCTTGCCTCCTTTATCAAAGGGGAATAACCTTTAGTTGTGAGATTTCTCCAGTGTTTACAGGCTCATCCCTTCATTAATCCCAGCCAGTGTGAAGGAGTCTGGATGCTTGACCTAGACCCTCTCCTCTGCTGCTGTCTAGCTGCATCTGCTGGGCAGTGATTTCATCTCTGTGAGAGTCAGCCTCCTTGATCATAATGGGAAGATAATGATGCTAAATGGATAGGATTGGTGGGAGGAGGAAAGGAAACGACGCCTGTGAGTTCTTAGCACATTGCCTGGCCCCACACAATATAAACAAGAGTTGAAAGTCAATAAGTAAAATAAATAAAATAAAATGGGATCATTATGTGTTGGGCCCCTGCTCGGTGATCATGTTGGCTTTGGTGAGAGATGGTGCCTGCGCCCAAAGAGCTCAGCCTAGTGATAGAAATGTGCCGGGTCGAGGCGACCCCCATGAAAGTGCAGAGAGGAGCATCCTATTTAGAGTGGGAGGGGGAAGGTTAGAGAGGACTTCCTGGAGGAGGTGATAACTGAGCTCATTTGGAAGTAGGAGTAAAAGTTGGTTAAGGAAAGAAGAGGGGCAAGGTTGAAGGTGGGGCAATAGGATGGGAAGACCCTTATCGTACGGACAAGTCATTTCATGTTGGAATATTCCAGTAGGCTTGGAACAAAGAGGGCGCATGAGTTTGGGGGCAGGAGATGATTCCAGGATGATGACTGCAGCCCTCATCGTGAAGGGTCTTGAGCTAAGCAGAGATGACAAACACATTTGTCAATGTCCTGAAGACTCAGAGGCGCCATTACAGGGGTTTAATCAGGGAAAAACATGATCAGATCGACACTTTGGAAAGATCTCTCCAACTGCAGGGTGGATGATGGATTGGAGGGACACTTACTTGATGGAACCTGTAACAGGAACACCTGCTTGAAGGCCTTTGTAATACTCCAGGTATGGAGAGAGGAAAGACTAAACTAAGGGTGTGGTGGTTGGAATAAGTCAGAGAAGGCAGATAGGAGACAGGAGGGAGAAGGTGTTGTTGGGATAAAGCTGGCTCTGGGGCTGAAAAGGTAGAGGAGGCCAAGTCACCCTCCAGTGGCTGTGTTAGTTTCCTAGGGGTGCCGTAACAAAGTCCTGTATACTGGGTGGTTTAAAACAGAAATTTATTTTCTGGGTTCTAGAGGCTAGAAGTCCAAAATCAAATGTTGGAAGGGCCATGCTTCCTCTGTAATCTGTAGGGAAGAACCTCTCCTTGCCTCTCCTAGCGAGGAGGTTTACCAGAATTCCTTGGCATCGCTTGGCTCCAAGGTGCATCACTCCAGCCTCTGTCTCCATCGTCACATGGCCATCTTCTCCCTGTGTATTTCTCCTATTCTTTTAGGGACGTCAGTTATATTGGATTAGGGTCCCACCCTATGCCACGATGACTTTGTCTGAACTAATACATCTGTGATGACCCTATTTCCAAATAAAGTCACAGTGGAGGTGTTGGGTTTTAGAACCTCAACGTATTTTGAGGGGAGACACAATTCAACCCACAACAGTCCACCCTCTGGCCCCCAAAATTGTTGTCCTTCCCACATGAAAAATACATTCACCCTAACCCCAACACCCTCAAAAGTCTTAACCATTCCAGCATTAACTCGAAGTCCAAAATCTCATCTAAATGAAACGTGTGTGTGCACACGTACATAGACACACACACACACACACACACACAATACTGTGTCAGATTTCCTCTGAGCTGGAAGGAGCAGGTGGCAGGTGGGAGAGGTAGGAAGACTGAGGAGTTTTTGTTTCAGTTGTCGAGTTAATAGCTCTCATGAGACACCAAGTGGAAGTTGGGTACTGCATATTCTTATAGATAGTTGGATACTGTATATTCTTGCAGGAAGTTGGATACCACATATTCTTGTAGGTAGCTGGATACCACATGTTCTTGTAACTTCGTTATCTATTTCTCCCACAATTACCACCAGAGGAGACCCCAAGAAACCTTATGACAAAAACGGTAATTGCTCTGGGGGCAGGAGTGCACAGGAAGTCATGCGAGGCAGAAGTGAGGTTGCCTCCTGTTCTGAGGTGGATCTGGAGAAGAGAGAAAGATGGATGGAGTGATGATGGGCCATGGCAGTGAAGGCATGGAGCATCAGTTCCCCCATTCACTGGATGTCGTTTCTTAGTGCTCACCTTATGTCAGGTACCCTGGGGGACTTCAAGATGCACTTGCCACAAATCCCATCCTCCAGGAGCTTACAGTCATGATGGGATTTGTGGCCGGACAGGAACCAATAGTCCAGAAACATTTGTAAGGTAAGGTAAAACGTGTTGACTACCAGAAGTGATAAATGGCTGTGGGAATTCATACAGAGCAGAAGTGATCTCTTCTAGGAGTGTGTGTGAGTGTGTGTATACATGCGTAGGAGGAGGACGGGGGGAATTCAAAGAGGTATTTATTCTAGAGCTGGGCTTGGAAGAATGAGTTATATTTGGGCATGTGGTGCTGGGGTCAGGGTGGCTCGTTTTGCAGGCACACCGGAGAAACGAGGAGGTTATCTAAGCATTATCCTGGGAATGTAAAACATTTAAGTTAAGTATCAAAGTTGAACTGCATATATTTTGGCATAAAAAATCAGGCTAACAAAACAGTGTTTTTTATTTACATTACTTGATACTCACAATAATGTTATGTAGAAGAGGATCTTGTTATTCCCATTTTCAGATGAGAAAATAGAGGCTCAGAAGAAGTGAGTAGCATGTTAAGCTCACACAGTTAGTAAAAGGCAGAGCTGGGACTCCAACCCATGTCCTTTGACTCTAAAGCCCGTGGTCCTTCTACTGTGTCTGCTTTATTACTCCTCTCCGATTTGTCAACACCCTGATTCAAACTTCCTTCCGTAGGAAAACTAGCCGGAAGGAATTCTATAGGGGGGGCCAAGGCGAGGGAAGTAGACAGAGGGCAGCTTATAGGGTGAATCTTTTTCTGATTCTAAGCGAAACATCTTTCCTGCCACGGGTCCTCTGGCCCCCAGTGTGAAGGCTGTGGAATGGGCAAGAATAATTTTCTGCCTGATACAGTCCCATAGAAGATCACTGGGCTGTCAGCACTGTGGATACGGCCAGGGTAGCACTGATGCCTGTCCATGCTCAAGGTCACTTTAGGCTGCTCCGTAATTTGGAGCTTGGACGGCACAACCTTAGAGCATCCATTCCCCGGATTGAAGCAAAACAGTCTCGACGTCTCACAGGGGATCTGCAGAGAAGAGTCAGGATCCAGAGGAGTAAGGACACACCTCCCCTGCATTCAGAGGAGGCAGTGGCTCAGCCTCCAGGTCAGACGGTCTTGCTCTATTTCCTGACCCTGACTGGCATCCTTTCCAGGACAGAGGACCTGGCCAGAGACCCATGAGCAATCATCACAAATCCATCCCACATCCAGGAACTTAGCCAAATGCACATCCTGCTGACAGTGGCCAGGAGCCTGGTCTATATGTCTAAAGGGCAGTAGCGCTTTATGACTGCATTACATCAACCTTGATGGGATCTTCTGGAAGAAGCCTAGGCATAGGAAGCTGTAGGAAATCGGTCCTTGTCTGCTGAAGAGGTCTCCATGCATCATCATCATCATCATAATCATAATGATGTTTTTATTTATTTTATTTGTTTTATTTTTTTTTTTTTGCGGTACGTGGGCCTCTCACTGTTGTGGCCTCTCCCGTCGTGGAGCACAGGCTCCGGACGCGCAGGCTCAGCGGCCATGGCTCACGGGCCCAGCTGCTCCGTGGCATGTGGGATCTTCCCGGACCGGGGCACGAACCCGTGTCCCCTGCATCGGCAGGCGGACTCTCAACCACTGAGCCACCAGGGAAGCCCCATAATGATGTTTTTAAAAAAAGGAAAAAAGAAAAAAGTATACTACTAACAATAACAACATTCCTTTGTGAGTTCTTACGATGTACCTGATACTACTCTGAACCTCTTACATTCATTAACTCATTTAATCCCCTGGTACCTTAGGAGGTGGATACTATTAGCGTACACATTTATAAAAAAATAAATATGTTGTTTATTTATTTATGGCTGCATTGGGTCTTGGTTGCTGTGCGGGCTTTTTCTTGTTGTGTTGAGTGGGGCCAACTCTTCGTTGCGGTGCGCGGGCTTCTCATTGTGGTGGCTTCGCTTGTTGTTGAAGCACAGGCTCTAGGCGCATAGGCTTCCGTAGTTGTGGTGCGCAGGCTCAGTAGTTGTGGCTCGCGGGCTCTGTTGCTCCACGGCACCTGGGATCTTCCAGGATCAGGGATTGAACCCATGTCCACTGCATTGGCAGGCGGATTCTTAACTGCTGTGCCACCAGGGAAGTCCCAGTGTACCCATTTTATAGATAATAACTGAGGTTTAAGAGAGATGAAATAAACTGCCTAAGATTACGCAGTCTGTTAGTAGTGGGGGGAAGATTTGAACAGAACTGCCTGATCCTGGAGCATATGCTCTTAACCACTGTTCTGTGCTTCCTCACCATGACATCCAGCATGACTCAGGGGAGTTCCAGCCTGTAGCCAAAGGAAGTGTCCTTAAGCTTACTGGAACTCTCTCAGGTCCTGGCTAAGACGTTGCATTAGCGGGTGTCATTCAAGGGCACTTTGGAACTTTTTTTCATTCCAAGGCCCAGGCAAAGCAATGTCCTTGAAGCTGACGGGAGATGTACCCCTTGCTGTTATTTATCTAACCTCCCCTGGAATCTGCTCCTCCCCCTATGTTCTCAATCTTGGTTAATGATGACATTATCCAGTCGACCTGATCTCCAAAACCAGAAACCTCAGAGTCATCAGCAACTCCTCCCTCCTCTTCAGGGCCCCTCCCCCATACAATCCATCATCAGTCCTGCAAATTCTATCTAACACACATATCTGGAATCCAGCCTTTCTTCTCTCCACCCCCCACAGCTACTCTCTGAGCATCTTCTGTCGAGATGATTGCAGTCACTCCTGTTTAGCTAAAGCTCCTTAACTAAGGTTCTTCCCAAATTGGACCTAAATTCCTTAGGTCTCCCCTTCTGCCACTACACTCTACTGGCCCCAAGTTTCAGGTACGCTTGTTCCCCGAAAATGATGTGCCTGACCACGACTCTCAGTCTTTCACAATCTGTTCTCTCTATTTCAAATATCTTTCTTCTGTTGCAACACTGGGAAAACTCCTATTCATCTGTCAAAGCCCCAGCCATATGCCACTTCCTCTGGGAGCCCTCTGGATTCCTCTACTCCTGGGGAATGCTCCCCACTCCCTCCTCTGTGCTCTGGCTTCCCTTACTTATATGTTTGGCTAACACAGACTGGGCTCTTCTAGAATATGTCTGCTGACATCTCTCTCTTCCACCAGAGATAGGACCTCATTCATCTTTCTCTCCTCTGCCTCTAGTATAGTGCTTAGACCATAATATATGTTAAGTAAAGAGCTGTTGAATAAATGGATAAAAAAAAACCTGACAGATTGATGGTTCACATTGCATCCAATTGATACACACACACACACACACACACACACACACACACGCAAAAGGTATTGGAATCGAATCTCCTGAAATTAGCTTAGTAAATAATGAATCCTGGTTACTGCCCAGAGGTCTGCATCCCTCACCAAATCACTCCATGGAAGATATTGCCCTGTGGGTGAGACACAGTAACAATAATTGTGAGCTTGTAGATGGCATCTTTTAAGTCCCACCTCGAAGGAGGAAGCAGGTGGTGGAGGGAGGGGGGGCAGCAGCTATTTCAGAGCCTTCGTGAAATCTGCTTGGTAAGAAATAAAATAAAATGCCACCACCAGCACCCCAGCCACCCCCTGACTGCAGTGTAAGATTTCTTTAACACCTTAGCAGACAAACTCCCCCACGGGAGGAATCATACTGCCTCACTGGCCCACACTGGGTGTAAATCGCTGATGTAAGAAGCAGGCTTCTCTAAAGAGGATGGCGAATCCTCACGGTGGGGAGTGGAAAACCCATTCTGAGCCCCTGTGTGCTCCCAGCACCGTTGCCAGGGCCTCTCTGTTGCCTTCCTTAATCATCGTAGCTACCTGGACAGGGATACATCCTTGTTCCCATTATGCAGATCGTAAAACAGAGGCTCGGAGAGGGAAAGGCATTTGTCTGACACCACGCATCCTGGGAGAACAAGGATTCAAAGCCAGGTTAATGTGATTCTAAAGTTGGTCTGTTTTCACCTCATCTGCTGGATCAGGAGGGAGGAAGGGGCTCAGGGGCCTCATAGTCAAACAGCTTTCCCTGTGACTTTGCCAAGAGTCATCTGCGCTCTCAACATGCTCTTGCACCAAGTGGTTTGGTGCTGACCTCAGGGTGCTCCACTTCTGTCTCACACGATTTCCGGCCCTCCTTGGGTTTGTGTCTCTAGTGCTGGTCTTCAAAATCCACATGGAATGAATCCCATCAGCCTTCTCCCCGTTATCTCCTGCAAAGTTGTTCTATGTGCATGGAACATGTTTTCATGCATATACCTATATGTGCTGCTTGAGCTATATGAATATAAACATAGATTCCTGAATAGAGAGTGCTGGTCCAAGCAACATCTGAAATGCGGTATTTACAGCTTGTTAAATTCTAGATGTCACAATCTGAAGGGAGCACTGTCCAGATGAGAGAAACCAAGATAGGGTAGGTAGGGCAGTTCTGGGAACAAAGCCATATGAGGAAGATTTGAAGGAAGCAGAAATGTTCAGCCTAGAGAGACTTGAAAATATTAGAGCAGCTCCAAGTGAGATAGCATAAAAGTTAAGGAGAGAAAGATTTCTAACCAATGGATTAATCCATCAGTGAAAAACAATTTGAGCGATCAGTGAGTGGCCTTCACACATTCAATATGTATTAGGAATCTACTGGTCTCTAGACTCAGCACTAGAGCCTCATATGAAATGGCTTTTTTTGGATGGCAGGAAGCTTCCAGTCACAGGAAGAGCCCAAGCAGGAGCTGAATGGTTACCCAACATGGACAATATTAAGGGGATTCCAGCACTAAATGGATGATTGGAAAAGATGAGTCCTAGTGTATTGCAGTTCGATACAGTAAAGAGAGGTGCAGTCATCTCTGTACCATCCAAAATACCCAAGGCAGGGCATCGCATGCTGTAATCGTTAATTGATTGGCCGGTGCAGTGCATGGCTGCTAGCCACTAGCCACATAGCCACAGCGTGTAATGGGGTAACCAAGCTCGTATCCCAAGAGAACTAAAGGAGAAGAGAGCTGAAATGAAAGCAGAATGGATTTGGCTTGGATTAATGTGCTGACCCACAAGGGGACTTGTCACTGAAATGAGTATGTGAGGGGAAGCTGTCTCTCTGTCCTAAGTGATTCTTTGAAATCTCTTAGGTGCCCAGTTCTACAAAGCAATAATCGTAGGGTGTACATTGTGATCATGCGGCATAGCCCTGGGCTATAACATCAGAGCTGGACAGAAGTATTCAATTGTCCTGATAACTGTGGGGCTTTGCTATCCTAACCTGCTCTCCTGCTTCCTAACCTCTGGCCTCCTCCTTTGGCTCACAGCTCTCAGCCGTTCTCAGTGCTTTTCCCAGGGGAGGGGTGTTGGCTGGGCCTGTACCTCCACTCTTTGGATCACAGGCTGAATCTGTCACCCACTTCTCAGGATGCTTGGTCTCCTGGTTTGTTTGTTTGTTTTGACTCCACGAACCCTCACTGTCCTCAACACAGAAACATTGTTCTGGGGAAAAGAACATTGCTTAGGGGCCAGGCACTGGGCTAGTTATAGTCCACAGCAGGCACCCAACTCACTTTTAGCCCCCCTCACAAAGAAAACCTTTTCTGCAGATGAGGGTCTAAGAACTTAGGAAAGTTGCCCAAAACACACAGCAAGTGAGTGGCAATGTCAGGTTCAATCCGTGTGTGTGTGTGTGTGTGTGTGTGTGTGTGTGTGTGTGTCCGTCCGTGTCCTGACTCCAACTCCTATGTTCTTCCTACGCCTTGGGAAGAAGGAATCGCCCCGGGCAGCAGCCCCTCTCCCTGCCCTCCCAGCCTGGGCCAGGGCTTCCTTGCTTGCATTGAGAGAGACAGAACATACTCTCTTCCAAACTGGTGGATGCCCAGTGTGCCTGTTGTTGCTGGGAGCCAAGAGCTGTTCTAAGTGCAGCCCTTTAAAGCACTGTTCCCAGTCCTGGCACCAGGTTTGTTTCGTTCAGCTTGGTTCAGGCAAGAAGGAGCAGAGAGAGCTTAGACAACGGTACTGCCAATTTCTTCTTGATCTGAGAGCATCTGCCCAAGGGAACACTGTGTTCTGAGGAGCCCCAGGAACAAGCGTCACAGCTGAATCAGAAATTCCACCTTCTGACTATCTTTCATGTCTCCTCAGAGGTCCTAGTTGCTTGCCTGTAGGAAGTGCCCAACAAATAGATGATTAAAGCCAGTCTGGAGCCTCAGTTTCCTCATCTTTAAAATGATGGGTAACTATCTTCCTAGCAGGTGGTGAGTATCAAATCGACAAGCTCATGCTACTCTTATGGGATTGATACTTGGTAAATCTTTGATACTATTTTTCTCTGTTCACCCCACCACTCTCGCGTCCCTCACCCCTCTCTCTGGGCCGTGGCTGGAAGCAGGTAGCACATCTCCTGGGCGGGGGGGAGCAGATTATTCACTCCAGCCAAGGAGTCCCCAGCCACTTAGGACCTGTGGCTCAGAGCCCAGGCGAAGATTCAACAGCCAGGATGCTGCGGATCAGGGTCGCCGGAACCCATCCGTGCTTGTTTAGCTCATTGTGAAGTTTGTTTCCTTTCTGATGCCTCCCACTCTCTTCCCTTCCCCAATCCCTTGACCCTGCATCTGATTTTGGAAATAGGGACAGGACGGAGAGCAAGCTTAAGTTTAGAGAACGCAGTTGTACAGCCGCTAACACCGTGTAGAAACATTCATAGGTCTCGTCCTGTCCTGTTCTCTTCGCAACATTGAAGCTGGGGGAATCCTCCCCCAACAGCCCCACAGACAAGAGCTTACAGTGCCTCATAAAGTGAGGACATTCATTATAAGAAGCTTCAGGGAGCCTCGCTGCCTAGCCTGTGACAAGGTCTTATCTTGTAAATGCCCAGAGGACTAGGGCAGGGTTAGTTTCACACGTGGGTGTCACTGCAGAGCCCAGGGATTAATACATAATGCATTCAGCGCCCGTGAATCATCGGATCTGCGGCTGGTTTGAGCTGAGAATGACACTGGCCAAGAGTGAATTCACTTATTTACTCCCCTCCCTTGGCTGCCCTGTGAGCATGCATACGTGTGTGGGCTGAAAGATCACTTCCTGTTCAGGGGTGTCTTGTTTCAGAAAACATACAGGAAAGTTTGGAGGGGGTGGAACCTTAAGGAGGACCATCATTTTAATTTATTTTTATTTTTCGTTAATGAATTTATCATGGATGATATTTTTGTTAATGGATTTATCATGCTAGGCTCTGTTTACATGTGTTTTAATTTATTTAACTTGCACTCTGACCTTGTGAAGTTACAATTGTTATCCCTATTTTACCAGTGAAAAAGACTGAGGCTCACAGACTATACATAAGTTGCTCAGTTTCACAAATTTAGAATAGGGAAGGGCTAGTATTCAAATTCTGGTCTTTTCCATTCTGAATCTATTATTCTTCCCACCCAAACTAGTGCCTGTCTTGAAATACAACTTCCTAACAGTAATGGATATTTTGAGAAATTACATTTAGTTACTAATATCTTTAAAAAGTCTTTTATTTTCCAAGCTCCCAGGAGCAATTTTTCCTTATGGATATACATTTTAATGTAGTTATAATCATTACATAGGAATACTTTTGTGTTCTTTTCTCTTGTCTTAATGTTGTATGATATACTTTTCCTGATACTGCTAAATAATCTTTAAAATTATCATTTATAAAAAGGCAAAATAATCCATTGGGTTAATTTCCCATAGTTTACTAAAACATTCTCCTGTTAGGAGCCACTTTGCCTTTTCTCACATTTTGCTCGGATGAGTAATGCTGCAGTGAAGATGTTCATACATAGACCTCCTCTCAAAGCAGTATTTTATAGAGGAAGAAGCGGGATTGGACTCAGGCAGACTGGGTTTGGAGGCAGTTTCTCCCTCATAATAATGCTCCAGCATCAGATAAGTCATTAGCCCTTGTTCTAAGTTCCTCATCTATAAAATGGGAATAAGGATATGTGTCAGAAGATTGATATGCAGGATTAATAGCACAATGGCTATAAGCATGCCTAGCCCAGGACAGATATGTAATCAATTTTAGCCCCACTCTCCTCCTTGGAAAACCCCATGGGTAGGATGTCAGAGTACATATGCCTTTGTGAGTTTTGGTGCCTTTTGCAAAATTCCTTTTCAGCAGGGTTAGAATGACTTATGCTTCCACCAGCATGTAGGAAAGTACTTTTCACCACAAGCTCACAAGCAATTGGTTTTATTATTTTTGGTGCTTGTGGTTTTGAAAGGGTAACAAGCTAGGACTAAAAATCAGCTCTGAGCCAAGACATGGAAGCAACCTAAATGTCCACTGATGGATGAATGGATAAAGATATGGTACCTATATACAATGGAATACTACTCAGACATAAAAAAGAATGAAATAATGCCATTTGCAGCAACATGAATGGAACTAGAGATGATCATACTAAGTGAAGTAAGTCAGACAGAGAAAGACAAATACCATAGGATGTCACTTATATGTGGAATCTAAAGTATGACACAAATGGACTTATCTACAGAACAGAAACAGACCCACAGACATACAGAACACACTTGTGGTTGCCAGGGGGGAGGTGGAGTCGGGGAGGGATGGACTGGGAGTTTGGGGTTAGCAGATGCAAACTGTTATGTAGAGAATGGATAAACCACAAGGTCCTGCTGTATAGCACAGGGAACTATTCAATGATCCTGTGATAAACTGTAATGGAAAAGAATATAGACAAGAATGTATATATATGTATGTATAACTGAATCACTTTGCTGTACACCAGAAATTAACACAGCATTGTAAATCAACTATACAATTAAAAAATTAAAAAATCAGCAATTAAAAAATCAGCTCTGTGCTCTTTACTTGTGAAGATGCTGGACTTTACAGTCATACACATGAGTCCCAGAGCTTTTGAAGGGCAAAGACTGTTTAGTGGCCAGCAAGGCTTATACGTAAGTCTTCTGTGACTAATCAAGTCCCCTTGAACCAAGTGACTGATGGGATAGAAAGAATGTATTTTTGACAGGAAATATTATCTGACTGAGCATGGGTGCCTGGTAGACAATGCAAAACCTTCTTAACTGATGATTTTTTTTTTTTTAAAGAGGGTTTGTCATCAGATAAGGAAGCTTAAAAAGATCCTCTCCCAAATTGGATTTGACATGTGTCCCCAGACAGTTCTCTGCAGCTACAGCCCAGGGCACAGGGCTCTGCCCTTCCGGCTGCTGACATAGATGCTAATCCCAGGCTAATGAGTGATCCCGAGGCAGAGGGGGCAGTGAGGCTGGGCAAGCAGGTAGGCGGGTAGTGGGCATGCAGAACTGCTGAAGCCACAGGCTAGGAAGAGCTGTGGTTTCCTGGGGCAATCAGAGAATGCAACTTTCCTAGAGTGGTTCCTGGCTATGAATTGGGCCAGTGCTCTGGGTCCTATCCTAATCTGGGTAGTGAGTGTCTTACACGGGATGCCGGAGAGAGACAAAGAAGAGGTTGCTGAGGCTGATTTGATGCCACATCCATTTGTTCAGTCAGGCTGTAAACCCACATCGAAAGATAAGCACTGTTGGGGGACTGTCTCCTTAGGACATCTCTTCAGGGTTGTTCTTGATTTTCATTCATTTTAATTTGATTTTACTCGGAAAAAGATTGGGGGCAAAGGGTACATTGGGGGTGATTTACCTTGGAGGTTATATTTAGCCCAGGATGGCTCTGAAGACCTCAAGCCAAAATGTGAATTAAAAAAAAAATACTGTCTTACCCATTACACACACACACACACACACACACACACACACACCATAAATTGAAACATCCTCTTAGTCATAAATCTACACAGTATCAGGATGGTTAGATAGATAGATAGAAATTTTGTTTTTTTAGTGTTAGGATACCTGGATTCATGTCTAATTCACAAGAGCACTGTGATCTAGGGCATGTCACTTAATGCATCCGAGTTTTCATTTCTCAGCTGAAAAAATGAGAGTCAAGTATGTGAATGTCTAAAGTCCCAAAGAGGAAAGCTTAGTGGTCCATGCACAAATGAAAAGGTGTAGATTTATACAGCAGTGAGTTTCCATTTAAAACCTGTTAAATGACAGATGTGCTGTGTTCATGTGTGTGTGTGTGAGTGTAACATTATCAAGTGTTGGGAAGGATGTTAATCTACATAAACTCTCATCCACTGTTGATGAAAATGTAAATTGGCAAAACTGTTTATTTTGTGATCATATAAGATCACATGATCAAGAAAGGTGATTCTCATATGCTAAGAACCAGAAGTTTTACACTTAGCTCTGTCCTGAAACATAATGTACATAGGAGACATGCACAGGAATTCATATGATGGCATTGTTTATACATATGTAAACATATAAACAGCCTAATGGCAATCAACAGCAGAAATCAAAAATAATTTTGGTATATTTACTACAGTGGTATATGACCCAGCAGAGAAACTGAATGAACTGGAGCCAGCTTTGAGGAGCTCCCATTGATCAAATTTGAGACAATTTGAGCACCAAAATAATTATGTATGGTAATGAGTGATGAGCCATGTAAAAATAGGAATTCATGAATCCACATTCATAATAGATGATAGACAGATTCAATACATAGATTAGACACATATATACACACACACATGAATACAGGAGAAGGGAGGCCCTTGCTTATATTACAATGCTGAGGGCTGAAGCTGGAGCTTGGAAATCATCATTTTGCAATCACCATGGTAAAGATGGATCAGGGAAGAATCATCAGCAGATACTAAATCTAAGGGGAGATTTTGCTGAGAGCAAGATGTTGACATGATTTTTAAGTATTTCTGCCACATACTGATTATTAGTTAAATGGAGAAAAAGCAATAAGTATATACTGAAAAAATTGGCAACACCTTGATCAAAATTAACATCACCAATAAGGAATCGAAGGACATTGTGTTTCTCCAGGTGTGATATCCTAAGAGTGTATGACCTTAATCTAGTCATGAGGAAATACCACACATCCCCAAATGGATAACTTCCTATGCAAAGATAGAAGGGTTATCTTCTTCAAAAATGTCATTGTCCTAAAAGACAAGGAAAGGCTGTGAGACATTCCAGATTATCTAAGGCTAAACAAACTTGACAGGAGGTAAGATCTTGTGCTGCAGGAGAGAGAGATGCTATCAAGGACCTTTTTAGATAAACTGACACAATTGGAAAATGGATGGTATATTAGTTAAAAGTAGAGCGTAAATGTAAATGTGAATTTTATAATTGCAGTGGTTATATAAGAAAGTATTCCTTCTCCTGGAAATACACATTTAAATACTTAGGGGTATAGGTCTAAGATGTATGTAAATTACTCAAATTATACATATACACGCACACGGAGAGAAATATTAACAAAGGTGAATCTTATAAAGAATATTTGGGTGTTCTTTGTACTGTTTCATTTTATAGCTCTTTGTCAGTGTTTATTTATATTATTATTAATTAATATCCAAATAAATATGTGAGAGATGCAGCTAAACCAATGTTCAGAGGACCAAATGGTAGCTTTGAGTGATTATATTATGAAGAAAGGTGTACAATTATTCATCTAAATTTCCACCATAGGAGGCCAGAAAGAAAAACAAGCAAATTAACCTAAGGTAGATGGAAGGAAATAATACAGATAACAGCAGAAATCAAAGAAAATAAAAAACAGAAAAGAAAGAAAATTGGCAAAGTCAAAAAAAATTGAAAGCTTAATATAATAAATTTGCTAAACTCTTAACAAGACTAAAAAAAAGGAAACACAAATTACCAATAATATCACAACAGGAATTGAGTGACTGTCACTATAGGTCCTACCGACTTTAAAAGGATGAAAAGGAAATATTATGACAAGAAATTCTACAATTCAGATGAAATGAGCAAATTCCTTGAAAAACTCAACTGACCAAAAAAAAAACAAAACCCAAAACTGACACAAGAAGATAAGAGAATTCTTAAAAGCTCTATACCTGTGAAAGAAATTGTATTTTTAAATTAAAACCTTCCAACAAATAAACTCTAGATCCCAATGGTTTCACAGGTGAATTCTATCAAACATTTGAGAGAAATAATATTACCTTACACAAACTGTTCCAGAAAATAGAGGAAGAAGAAACATGCCTTAACCCATTTTATAAGTTAAAACCTGCTATCAAACTATGACAAAGACATTACAAGGAAACATTTTCATTAACACAGATGCAAAAATCCTTAATAAATTATTGATAAATCTTTAGAAGTATATAAAAAACACACTACATCATGATCAATCGAAGTTTATCCCAGAAATACAAGTTTGATTCAACACTCAAAAATTAATCAATGTAATCTGCCAAATTAATAGGCTAAAGTAGAAAAACCATATGATCATCTTAATAAATGGGAAAAAAGCATTTAACAATATCCAACACTCATTCGTGACAAAGCTTCTCAGAAAACTAGAATAGATATCATCTAGAAAATCAGAATACACAATCTGATAAAGGGCATCTGCAAAATACCTACAGTTAATACTTAATGATCAAGCACTGAGTGCGTTCCTTCTAAGATCAGAAAAAAAGCAAGAATGCTGAATCTTCTATTCAATATTGTATGGAAGTTCTAGCCTGGTCAATGATGCAAGACAAACAAAAAGTGTAAAGATTCAAAGGGGAGAATTTTATACTATCTATCTGTTTATTTATAATTATAAACAAAATTTGCATTTAATTAATTTAAAGAATTCATATTCACAGCATAATGTTTTTTAAGAATACCTTAAGGCATTAACAAAGAAAACACCTAAAACAATTTAAATGGATTTACCAGTATTTCAAGATATGTGATGCATAAGCAAATGTCAATTGGATATCTATATATCAGCAGAAAAAATTGGGAAATAAAATTAAAATTTTATTCACAACATCTTAAAAAATTATAGTTAGCAATAAATTGAAGAAAAGATATGTGAATCCTTTCTACTGGAAGCTATACAACATTGCTAAGAAAAATTTAAAAAGATGTTAAAAATGGGAGAATATACTATATTTGTGTGGTGGAAAAACCAATATTGTCAAGATGTGATCCATAGTTCACATAATGCAAATCGCAATTCCAAAAGGCTTTTTAAAAATAGAAATAGATAAGCTAATTCTAAAATTACATGGATATGTAAATGATCTTGAATAGCCAAATAATAGCACTCTTAAAAAGGAAGAACAAAGCTGGAAAACTCACAATATTTGCCTTCAAGACTTAATATAAAGCCACAGTAATTAATACAGTTTGATAACAGTTTGTTATTGGCATAAGGATAGACACATAGATTAATGCAGCCCGCCAGAGGGTACATAGACATACATGTATATGGTGAATTAATTTTTGACAAAAACAACAAAGTAATTCAAGGGAGAAAGGGAAATCTTTTCAACAAATGGTGCTAAAACCACAGGATATCTGTATGGTGAAAAAATGAGCTCAATCCCCTCCCTCACACCACACAAAATTTAATATTTGATGAATCTTAGACATAAGTGTAGAATTGAAGATTTTAAAGCTTTTAGAAGGTTCAAAGGGTAGACACAGATTTCTAAGACAAAATGCAGAAAACATTACCAATAAAAGAAAAACAAACACACAAAACCTCATTATTCATTATGAAAAACGAACAGACAGACTTGGAGAAGATTTCCCAAAACATGTTTCTGACAAAGAGCTTCTATTCGGAATATGAAAAGAACTCTTTCAACTCAAAAATGAAATGACAACTCAATAAAAAGAGGCAAAAATCTTGAACAATGAAACATGCTTCACGGCAGGGATTGGTGAGGATGTGGAGCAGCCAGAATGCTCACACATCACTGGAGAGAGAGTAAAACGGCACAGCCACGTCGGAAAACGGTTTGCTAATTTTTCATACACTTAAAATACAACTACTAAAAAACAATGAAATAATGCCATTTGCAGCAACATGGATGGACCTAGAGATCATCATTAGTAAGTGAAGTAAGTTAGACAGAGAAAGACAAACACCATACGATATCACTTATATGTGGAATCTAAAATATGACAAAAAGTGAACATATCTACGAAACAGAAACAGACTCACAGACACAGAGAACAGACCTGTGGTTGCCAAGGGAGTGGGGTGGGGGAGGAATAGACTGGGAAGTTTGGGTTAGCAGATGCAAACTAGTATATACAGAATGGATAAACAACAAGGTCCTACTGTATAGCACAGGGAACTATATTCAATATCCTGTGATAAACCAATGGAAAAGAATACATATGTGTATAACTGAATTACTTTGCCGTACAGCAGAAATTAGCACAACAATGTAAATCAACTGTACATCAAAAACCATTTTTTTTAAAAAAGAAAAAATACACCTACTGTCTGACTCATCAATTCCACTCCTTTATCCACAGAAAGGTAGTATGAAATCTTTTGTGGGTAGTATAACCCACAAAATGGTAGTATAAAAATGTTCATAACAACTTTGTTCACAAGAGCCAAGAATTGGAAACAGCCCATATGTTCATGACCAGGAGGATGAATCAACAAACCGTGCTATATTCGTACAATGGAATACTCCTTCGCAGTAGAATGAAGCCATCTTTTGATGCATGGAACAATGTGGATGAATCTCAGAGATGTGATGCTCCTTCCCCCCAAAAGGACACAAATGACTGTATACTCTGTGAGTCTATTTATATGCAATTATAGAACAGGCAATTGTAATCTAAGATCAAGACAATGGTTTTCAAAGGTGCAGGAATGGTGGAAGAGAAAAAGACTATGGAGGGTATTTTCTGTAGAGACGAGAGTGTTCTCTATCTTGATAGAAATAGTGATACATGGTGGATCTATTTTTGAAAAGTGTACAGTTAAGATTATGCATTCAAATGTATGTAAATTTTATTTTAAAATAGAACTGTAAAATATAATTGAATGAGGCTGAGGTAGGGTATAGTGTCAGTACAGGTGAATCAAGAATGGCCGGATATTGATCACTGGAGCTGGGTGATAGGTACATGGAAGTTCATTAGACTAATTTTTTAAAAAGATTTTTATTTTTTATTGAAGCATAGTTGATTTATAATGTGTTAATTTCTGCTGTACAGCAAAGTGATTCAGTTATATATACATTCTTTTTTATATTCTTTTCCATTATGGATTATCACAGGATATGGAATATAGTTCCCTGTGCTATACAGTAGGACCTTGTTGTTTATCCATTCTCATTATACCATTCTGTTTACTTATATACATTTGAACTTTTCCATGACAAAACTGCTTTCCTTAAAAAAGCAAGCTGTGGGAGATGTACAATGTGGTATCATTCATATCAAATTTGAAAACATATAAACAGAAATATACACTGTTTATAGTGTATATACTTTTGTGGTAAATGTTTAAAAAAAACATGGAAATTGTAGCACCTGATTTGAGATTAGTGGTTACCATTGGATGCCATGAAAAGAAGGATTCAGAGGCCTTTATAATATTCTATTTATCCATTAAATTATCCTCTGTACATTTTTAGACTGAAGTATTTCACTCAAAGTGTGGGAACCATCAGGAACCTTAGCCACTAGCCTAATATCCAGAGGGGAGCAGGGGATATTTGCTACTGTGAAAGATGTAATAATAATCTCTGCCCTGCCCTCCTTTCAGGTGAGCATTCAATAAAATGTTAAATGGAAAAAGTGCTTTGTAAACTGTAAGGTACAACAAAATGCAGAGACTTTGGGGGAAAGCTAGAGGGGCTTCCATACTTCTGTGCTCTAAGCACGCTGCATTACTAGCTTGTGGGCTTCCTGAAGGAGGGGTCGTGCCATACAGGTCTCTGTGCCTCTGGTACTTAAAACAATGCCTGGCACATTTGAGATGCTCACCTGCTATTTATGGAATGAATGGATGGATGGCTCCTCCATCCCTCCCCACACCTATAAAAGGCTGTGCGGGACATCTAGGAGATGTTAGGATTGCCTTAATAAGTAATAACAAGGGCCGATGTGAATGATGTTTCAGGCATCTTACAAGGGCTTTGTTAGAATTAATTCATTTAATCGTGACAGCAATTCTATGAGGTTGGTCCTATTATTATCAACTCCATTGTACCGCTGATGACACAGAGGGACAAAAGAGTTAGATTTCTTATCCAAGGTCACACAACTAGAAGGCAAGAGACTTGACCCTAGAGCCCTTGTATTTGACTATGAGACCCAACGGCTTCTTATGACCAAGTAAGTTTGGAGGCAAGACCCCAGCTCCCAGGTGATACTGAGACCCCAGTGGATATAAAAGAGCCCAGCAGAGTTCTCGTTCAGGGAAGTGGGGCTCTCAGCTTAGAGGGAGAGGTGGGCAGAGGAGACACTCAGGGCGATAGACAGGCTTGGTTTCTAGGAGCCCTGCCCCCTCTCTCGAATGTGTATCCCTTTGGATGGGATACATCTCTTCTGCGTCCTGAGTTTCCATCTGTGTGGAGGTGTCACTTTGGAGCTCTCAGCCTTCCTGGAGGACTGGAGCTCCTCTGGGCTGAGGCTGACAAAGTCTGGAGACAAGCACTCTGGAGAAATAGAGCCTGCCCTGCGCCCGTTGCCAAGTGAAATGAACACGATGTGTTTTAATAATGAATGAGTGATTAATAGCAACTGCTTTGGAGAATTATGATGCCACGAGCCTTACCGTACCAGGGAGCCGAGTATAAATGATGCTGGAATGCATAATCGGGACGTTAGCATCTGTTACAAACTGCATTATAAACCAGCCTCCATAATGCCGCTTACCCACACCTCCCTGACCTGTTATTATAACACCTCTCTTGAGAATGCATTGGGGGGAAATGTAATATCTATTAATCACTGATTGATTAAAAAAAAGAAGAAGCTTAAATGAAGGTAATGTCATGCAAGGCTTCTCCCTCTTCCTGCCCTGGCCTTGAATTCATCCTTCGATGGCCCTATGATGACTGCGTTCCCTGTTCCGAGGGTGAGAAAACGTGGTCCAGCCAGAGGAGCCTTGCAAAGCGGGTAGCAAATATCTGGGAACTTGAATCCATTAGTGGCTCCCCCACTGAATACAACAGGCCCCTCAAAGGCGTGCCTGTGTGATTTTGCCCCCATGTGCGCCCCACTAGCCACACCTCCCATGCATCCTACCTCCAGGTCTGCACTCCAGGTCACACTGACCTGTTTGCAGTCCCCTGGAGATGACAAGCTCTTTTTTGGCTGGAGCTGCTGCCCTTTCTATCACATGATCGTCCCTCCTCTGCCAGGCTAATCTCCTGTTCATCCCCTAAATCTCAGTTTAGTGTCACTTTCTGCACCAGGCTTGTCTGTTCTCCCTTACCCTGTTTTCCCCATCAGAGCATGTATCACCCAGTAGATATGGAAATCATTCGTTTGCCATCTTCTCGGTCTACTGAGAGCCCTTGGAGAGCTTGTCTTACCCACCTCTGTCTTCCCAGAAAACAACCCAGGATGGGACCCTGGGTAGGTGTTTCACAAAGGAAGAACTAAGCGCTCAACTGATGGAGGCCAAACTTCCAGGAGCATTTAGAGGCGTCCGTGTACAGTCTCATCCTGATGGGGCTCGTTACATCTATCTACACACTGAGCACCTACTATGTTCTCTTCTAGGTGTTGTGAATAGAGCAGCCATCAAAGCAACCTGAATCCCGCTTTTGGGGAGATGGCATTTGGTTGAGGGACTCTTAGGGGAAGAAGCATCACCAGCCTGTGAGCAGTTTGTCTCCCAAGGCCCTCCGCTTAGCACATTTTCCCCTCGTCCTTCAGGTTCAGCCATGATCTCTAGGAAATCTTCCATATCGTCTCTGGGCAAAGTTAGAGTATTGCCTTGATTCTAAGATGCTGCTTTCCCACATTTCACCGTTGTCGTTTTTTTTAATTGGAATTTATACCATTGATGTCTGAACTGTGATGTGTTCATTTCCTGTGATCTGGTTTCCTTTTCCTGGAAGCTGTTGTTGAATTGGGAAGTGCCTTGCCATCAGGGCGTCTCGGTGAGGGAAGCAGGAAGTACCTGGGGGCAGTGCTTCTGGTGCTTTTTTCCCCGCCGGTGGATAAGCTGCTCACCTCACCTCATTGTGTCTGTATCTTTCTCCCTCGCTGGGCTGTGAATTCCTCAAGGGCAACCACGTCTCATTCAACCACAATTTTTCTTTAGCTTTGAACCTGTGCCTGACACCCACTAAGCACTCATTTCTCTTGGGGGCTAAAGCAATGCATGACATCATGGGGGAAATCTCTCCTGCTCCCCACATCATCAGATCCGGTAACTTCTATTTCCATTTTATCCTTTCAAGTTCACCTCCAGAACCACCTCTAGAGTGGATAGCTGAGCACAGATCTATCACATATTAGTGAGATCACCTGTACATATGAATCCTGGGGCTTCAGATTCCTGACCTGTAAAATGCATCTAAGAGTCCCCACCTCCCACAGTCTCGGGGCGGGGAAGATACAGTGAGCTACGCATTGGATCAGTTTCCACAAACTGGGGGGCTTAACACAACAGAAACTTATTATTTCACATTTCTAGAGGCCAGAAGTCAGAAATCAAGGTGTTGGCAGGGCCACGTTCCCTCCAAAGCCTCTGGAGGAGGATCCTTCATTGTCTCTCCCGGCTTCCAGTAGCCCCAGATGTTTCTTGGCTTCTGATGGCACACCTCCAATCTCTGCCTTATCTTTACATGGCCATTTTCTCTCTTTTATAGAAACACCAGTCATATTGGATTGGGGGGCCACCTTATTCCAGTTTGACCTTATTTTGGCTAAACTAATTACATCTGCAATGACCCTGTTTCTAAATAAGATCATTCTGAGTTACTGGAGGGGAGGACTTCAACCTGTTCGGGAAACACAATTCATTCCATAACACACACGGTATTTTCTAGTAAATAATCATTTCCTGCCACCCTCCACCCCCAACTATGCCAGCTCAGCCTGATGTGTATTGTTGGTGTGTATTGCTGGTGTGTATTTGCTGGTGTGTATTGCTGGTGTGTATTGCTGTTGTGTATTTGCTGGTGTGTATTGCTGATGTGTATTGCTGGTGTGTATTGCTGGTGTGTATTGCTGGGTATCGTTTGAGGAAAGTGTGCCGTCCTTTTCTAAGCAGACTGGAAGCTTTCTGAAGGCAAAGAGGTAAAAGAGGTCCTTACAGCATCTAAAAGACTGCTTGGCATAGCCTGAGGTCTCAATGTGTGTTTATGGATTGCTTAGTAACAAAGAAGCAGAAAATATTGATCACATTTTCTCCCACACTGTTCTCTCTAAAATTCTTCCTCTGGGTCCTAAGAGGGGTGTTATCATTCCCATTTCAACTAGTCTCATCCTGTGTGAGCTGCCAAGAGAAAATGAGTACAGAGAGCTTGCATGAGGTCTGTGGTCATTCCTCTCCATCTTGACAACCAGCACTCCAACCAAGGCCACCCTGATCTCTCACCTGGGCGGCTACAACCATCCTGCTCCTTTTTTTTTTTTTTTTTTTTTTTTTTCCGGTATGTGGGCCTCTCACTGTTGTGGCCTCTCCCGTTGCGGAGCACAGGCTCCAGACGCGCAGGCTCAACGGCCATGGCTCACGGACCCAGCCGCTCTGCGGTATGTGGGATCTTCCTGGACCGGGGCACGAACCCGCGTCCCCTGCATCGGCAGGCGGACCCTCAACCACTGCGCCACCAGGGCAGCCCCCCTGCTCCTTTTAAATCCAGTCTTTGCAGTGCTCTCAGGGGGATCTTTCCAAAACATGAAATTGATGGCATCATTTTCTTGAAGATTTAGTCAAACATCCTTCTTGTGTGTTTTTTTTTAGGGCCGGAGACTGCACGTGCCTAGTATTCTGCCTGGGCACAATAATTGCTGGATAAATATCTGTGGAAAGTTGAATGGATGTAGCTGAAAGAGGTTTAGGCATGGAGTAAAAAAAATCTCAGGTTCAAACATCTTCCACGCGTCAGATTTTTTACCTAAAGGCACCTAATTTTTCTGAGCTTCGATTTACTCATCTCTAAAGTAAAGGATGTAAAAATGTGGATTGGTTTCAGGGTGGACTGAAACAGTGTGGGCAGAGAACCTAATACCATTCGTAGCACATAGTAGATGTTTATGAAAAATCCTTCCTTACCTCGCAGCCACTGCCTTTCCTCTCATGAACCCCTCCCCATCTCTAACTGCTTCCCCCATACTATCTTCACTCCTTTTCTAACTCTGTGTCTCGTTTGCCCTCCTCCTCCCCAACTCTTCCTTTGATGGGGTTCCCACCGTTCTTATTTTTTTCATGATTAAGACAAAGCATCATGGAAAACTAATTAATATTGCAGAGATGAAGGATGCAGTGTTGGCAGTCCCAGCTCTCTGCTGAGTGCAAACCACTTACAATGAAACCTGCCAGCTTGGCTATTTAGAAGAAAAAGGATTTATTTTTCAACAAGAAGGAATACAACCCTTTTATAGTGCAGCCACCAGCCAGTCTTTGATGATGTTGCCAGCTTCAAACCCCAGGTGCCTGCAAAAAGGCCAAGAGGAGAGTGGATTCATGCTGAAAAGACTGACAGCATGGAATCCCTTGGTCCAAGTTGGTCTTGTCCACTGTGCCATCTGGGGCTCCAGAGCTCTGTCTACCTGGCTACATCTTAACCCACATCCCCATGATAGCCTCCCTCATGGCACCCTGGGTTTGGTCACTGACAATAGAAAAGAGCCCTGGAGTAGGAGCCAGAAAGCAGCAGGGCTGGAAGAAGCAAGCGATCATTCTGTGTTATGGTCCTATTTTATATGCGGGGAAACTGAGGACCCAGAGTGAGACGTGAGTTATGAGTTGTTTGAGGCTGCATAGCATGGACCACGCCCAGGACCTTGAACGATCAGATGTGCTTTCCTCCAGGAAATTTCTTTGTTGTTATCACTGCACATTGCTGCTGAATCCCTCAGAGCTATGATTACATTGAACTGTGAACTTTTGCATATCCCAGAATGAGCATCTCCAAAGCAGGAACCCTGTGGTTTTTCATTCTCTGCATTTGTAAAGCCTAGAACAGTACTATGCACATGGCGGGGATTTAATATTTATTAAATTAATTTACTAATACATAGAGTTGTTGGCACCCTGATTTCTTCTCATGTGCCTCGTGATAAAATGGGTTCAGGGGAGGAATTCCAGCCAGATGGACCTAGACTCACGGACTTTGGGAATAATTTGCAAGGTTGAGCTAAAGCACCTCACCTTTAACAATTGCCTCATGACACCAAGTCATGCTGAGCCCACACTGGCCACCTTGGGTCCTCACTCAGTGTGTAGCCGTCTGCCTCGTTTTCTCCATTTATCATCATCAGCCGCCTGATGGGGATGTTTTGAGGATCACATTGGATCCTATGCCTGGTGAGGAGGCATTGTAATGCAGTGGTTAGAGGTGTCTTCGTGCTGTGCAGCCTGCCTGGCTGTGAGTTGACCCTCTGATTCAGTCAGAGGATGCTATACGATGCATAGTCACTGACTGTAATTGGCACGTAGTAAATGTTAGCTAAATCTGTTATCAGATGAGGCCAGATGACTTAACCAAGGTTGCAGGTTAGTAAGTGGAGGAGGCAGGATTGCTGACAAGTCCCCTTTCTCCACGCTCAGTGGGTTTTTTTCCACTACAACCCACTGTTGGACTAGAGGGTCCTCAGTTTCCCATGGCTGCATCTCAGTCTCACCCCCCACCCTGAAAACACCAAACTTTTTCTTCCCTTCTTCCTTCTTTTTCCAAGAGCTTTTTGTGCTTTGTTCTTCTTCCTCCTGTTAGTGTCTCCTTTGGGGAATAGCACTGCTATCATATGCTTCAGCTGTAGCATACGTTTTACATCAAAAAGTGACCTTACCAGGGAAAGGGAGGCCACCTTCACTGCCTTCTACAGGCTAGTACTCCAGACATGCAGCGTCACGGGTGCCTCAGGCTGGCGCACTACAGGAGGTTCCCCTCATGTGCCCCAAATGTCTGGAGGGCCCTCAGGTTCATCCTGTTGGGGGGAGACTGAATGTCTTTGCCTCTTTGAGGAGACTCCACTAGGTGATGAGAAGCAGTTCTCAGTCTGCAGAAGGGCCAGTGACTGCATGGGATTCACTGGGATTGCCACGGCACCCATAGGTGGGAGCTTGGAGCCATCGAAGTAAAGGTAAATGCAAGTTAAGTACATAAAGAATCCTGGCTATCTGGCACGCCTTCTCCATAAAGCATTAGTTCATGCAGTCACCTAGTCAACAAATATTTAAAGGGCATTATACAATGTTCCAGGTCCTGTGCCCCAGATGAGGTGATAACATCAAATGAGTCAGACCCTCCCTACCTCTTGGCGCTGATAGTCTAGTCAGGGAGGAGCTAGGGATGTGCTGGCGCAGCTGGGACCAGTCCCACAGGGCTTTGCGGGACTCGTGGCAGGTCACTTACCCAGCGCTTCAGGTCTGAAGATGGGGGACAGAGATAAGAGCTCCCAAGGGCAAACTCAAGGTGACAAGTCCCAAACCAGTTCCAGGAAACAAGGACCTGGTCAGATAACAGGAGTCTAATCACAGAGTCCAAGCAGAGTGGCTTGGATGTGGGGCACGGGGAAAGGTGTGTGCCAGAAAACCAAGCAAAGGAGTGATGGTTGGGATGAATGACAACACCTCCTCATTTGTACCTGGAGTCAGGCTAGGGGATGTTCACAGAAGCAGTTTGTAAGAAAGAAACTATGGGGAAAACCTCTATCTATTAACAGGACTAAGCAAATAAATTGTGATGTTCTCAAATAACAAGAGTTTCAGCAGAGAAAAGTAATCAGCCAGAGCTGCACATGTCAACATGGATGAATCATGCAAACATAACGTTAAATGAACAGCAAGCTGCAGAAAAACATACTTGTTTTATCTACTTGTTTTATGATACCGTTTATATAAAGTTTGCAAACATGCACGCCGATTCTATGTATTGTTCAGGGATAAAGAAACATGAAGTAAAAGTCTAAAGTCATTTGTGGGAATGATGAAGTAGCAATTCCACATTAGGATGACTTCCGGGGGAGGGGGAGGGTGTATTCACAAAGACACACGTGGTCAGGGCGTGAGGGCTTCAGCTGTATCGGCAATGCCTTATTTCCTAATCTGGGTGGTAGATGCATGGCTGCTCATTGTATTATTATTTATGCCTTTTTTATGTGTTTCAAATATTGCATAATAATGTTTATTTAAAAAGCTGGAGTGAGTGAGGCAAATGACATGGATTAGGAAAGAGGGGTCTACCTACAGGGGTGGGATAGGGAGGGTGGGAGGGAGGCTCAGGAGGGAGGGGATATGGGGCTATATGTATATGTATAGCTGATTCACTTTGTTATACAGCAGAAACTAACACACCAATGTAAAGCAATTATACTCCAATAAAGATGTAATAAAAAAGGAAAAGAGGGTCTACCTTCTACCCTTACTGCCTCTAGTAGGTTAGTCATCAGCCTTGGGGGTCTTCCAAAGCCTTGCTCAGAGATGTAAAAGAAGATGGCTCTTATAGATCAGCTGCTGGCCCGGTCAACTCCCACTCTGCTCTCCCCTGGTGCAATGCAATGACTTTGGAAGTGAAAAATGGGTTGGGGCTTATGCACTCCTGGATCTCTTGAGCTTCTCTTAAGGCCCCCCACTTTCTCCCTATAGAGAAAAGCTGTCTTGTGGCCAAATGAGCTGGAGCCCCATTGCTACCTAGTGGTACTCCCCTCACTGGCCACTCATCTGGCCAGTGTTACTCTGCCCTCCCGTTTTCCACTGCCGACTCCGACCCTCCCCACCCATTGCCTGAGACGTTCTCCATTGTGCTGCTTCTTGGTCTTGGCACTGGCCCCCAGCCCAAAATGTTTAACCTTTGCTCACTGCTCATTTTGGGGTCCTGGTGCCCAGGAATCCACCACCAACCCTGGCATATCCCGTCCACAGCTCCTCCCTGACTTGCCCCTTTCTGTCCCCACCATCACTACAACCCCAGTATAACATTGAGCTGCTCCTAACCTCCTGCCCCATGGAAGTAGAGAAGAGGAATCCCAAATATGTTCTCTTTTCATTTGAACAGGAGGTGTACCTCTGTGGTCTCTATAGATGCGGAAACCGAGGCCCAAATTAAAACCTGGTTCAAGGTCCGCTAGCCAATAAGGGGCGGAGCTGGGATTGTAGCCTATGTTCATCTGACCCCAAAGCCCACACATACCCTTTCCTTTCCATTCACTCCCTCTTGGATGTTGACTGGAAAGCTCCCAATGCGCTTTAACCTTTCCCACTTTGATTCGGACGTGCCATGGACGGGCTCCAGTGAACATTCTTGAACCTGTACTGCTAAGCTGCTTCCCTCATTGGCTTCTTTTCAGGATGCCTTTCACTGGAGAAAGAGAGGTATGGAGGAATCTGAGTCCGTTGTCTCTCTTTCCACCCTCCCGGATCTTCCCACTCCACAGTTCTTAGCTGCATAACGGGAGGATGCCAGACCACCCCTAACTGCTGCTGCTCCAGTCTACAGGCCCTGGCCCCAACCCTTATACAGGCACCAGCCCTAGTCCCCACCTGCCTGGGACCGTGGGGAATTACCTGAAGCCATTTAGGTTTGACCCACTCAGGCTCTTTCTATTTACATAAACTACCCCTCCTGGATATGGGCTATCAGGTCTTCATAAGATCTCTAAGGAGATCAGACCCACTGAGTTAGGTGAAAAGAGGTGAGGTAAAGGCAGGTGGAGGCCACAGGGCAGCTGAAAAAGGGGAGAGCAGGTCTGAAGAGCTGTAAGATCAGAGTGCAGCTGAGGGGATGAAGCAAGCCATTGAAAAGAGCAGTTTGCTGTGACCTGCTCTGTGGCAAGTGGGGGCTGGGGGCCTGGGGCTGAGCAGGGATTCGAGGGAGGCATATTTTAAGGTGTGGAATCAATACTGCATCTGTCCCTTTTAAATTCAGCTCCTTCTTCTAATAAATCGAGGCGAGCTGGGGCATAGGTGCGCTTGTTGGTCTGCAAAGAGCCTTTGGCTCATCAATTTCCATAGCAAAGACAGGCGGTTTGAGGGAATCGGATAATTACTGAGCCCTTGTTAACCTCTGCACATACCTGGCTGTCACCTTGATCTTTAGAAAGCCCTTGGAATTGAGTGGAGGAGTTATTGCAGGGCAGTGCATTATTGCTCACTGTTTGGCATGTCCATACATGTCACAGTGTGCCCTCCATGAGGGCAGGCACCGTGTCTACCCTCGTCATTGCAATCCAGCACCAAGGACAGTGCCTTGCAGGGAGCTGGTCCTTTGTTGGTTGAATATATGAACGGGGGTCTGCGTACTATGTGTTTGGGCTGTGGGGAGAAGGAGAAGCATGTGCCCTTGTACTTCTGCCTTCAAAACACTCTTCCTGTTGGAGGAGACAAGGCTTGGAGTAGAGGAAGGAGAACAGGTTTAGGGTCAAGCTGTTCTGTATGGTACACCTGGCTCAACCACTTTACCCTCTCTGTGACCTGAGCGGATTACTTAACTTTTCGAAGCCTCATCTGGTAGCAGAAATGATGGTGGGAAAGCTAATGCATGAAGTGCTTAGCACACGGTGCGGTATACAGCACGTGCTCAGTAAGTGGAAGCTGTTGAGGACATAGCCAGTATGTTGCCAGGGTGTATCCCTGCACGGGGCAGGTGACTTCTCTGGATCAGGGACTCCCCGGCATTTGTTCAGGAGCGGGCCTGTGACAGCATTTCCCTCAGTCCGAGGCCAAAGGAGGAGAAGATGGACAATGCATAAAGCTGAGTTTATTCCATTTAAAGGACAGTCCTTTTATGTGAGACTTTCTTCCTTATTACTTTCTTTTTGGTGCAAAACTATCTTTGTTTTGTGATATGATGATGAACTTAGAAGGTAGGCTGCAAAAATGTCTCCTCACCTGGTAAAATAAAAGTTTGTGGCCAGTGCTGGTCCTCCATGAAAAAAAATTCTGTACGTGAAATCCCCATGCCTAGAGACCACCAGTCTCGCTGATTCTGATGACGTTCTCCTCTCTGGGAGGTGGAGTTGAGGGACAGTGTAGGGGACGGGGAGGGTAGAGGGGCCAAGGCCTCTGTTGGCCTGGACCTAGAGAAGGCTTCCTAATGCAGCAGGAAAAACTTGAACGTGACCTTAAACATGGCAGGATCTGAGTTGGCAAATGAAAGTGTATGGGCCTCCTAGGTGGAGAGTACATTTTGAGCAAAGGCCCAGGGGCAGACATGAGCCAGGTGTGATGAGGGGTTGAAATGGAGAGTGTGGGTCATGGAGAAGCAAACAAGGATCAGAAAGCCATTGGGGTTTCTTTTTTTTTTTTTTTTTTTTTTTTGCGGTACGCGGGCCTCTCACTGTTGTGGCCTCTCCCGTTGTGGAGCACAGGCTCCGGACGCGCAGGCTCAGCGGCCATGGCTCACGGGCCCAGCCGCTCCGCGGCATGTGGGACCCTCCCGGACCGGGGCACGAACCCGTGTTCCCTGCATCAGCAGGCGGAGTCCCAACCACTGCGCCACCAGAGAAGCCCCATTGGGGTTTCTTAAGCAGGGTCATGCCATTCTGAAAGTGGGGTTAAGTAGGGAAGATAATGAATTTATGGAGCTCCTCTGATTATTTCTCATATTCGCTGCTCCCCTGGAACTATTCCCCAATGATAAAGAAGAATAAGGAAGCTTACAGAGCTAAAACAAGGCATCAGGGATCATATCACTAGTAAGTGACAGAACTTACTCCTGAATGCAGTGAGGGTGTTCAGATTCAAGAAGTTTTGAGAACTAGAGGTTAAACTTCCATGGAAAGAGATACAGCAAATCCTGATGAGTGAAGCGTTAGAGCTTGACAGCTGAGAGTAGGAACTCAAGTGGGAGTTAAATGATGCATTCTCTCCCTTTGGAAAGGACTGTGATGCAGTGAGTTCTAGATGTCACCCTCCGCACTGGCCAATGGTCCATCTGAGGTAGGGAGATAATGTCTTGTGCATGTACAATGCCCAGCACAGTGCCTGAATAGATACATAATACCCAATAAATCCCATCTTCCTACTGTGAGAGCTGAGGATTGGTTTTCAAACTTTATTGCGTGTTAATAAATATCTCCCACCCCTAGGTTCTTATTCAGTAGGACTGGGGTGCTTCGAGGAAAACTAGGTTTTTAATAATCACTTGAGCGGGCTCTAGTGCATTTCACTCCTGGACCACATTTAGAGAAGCTCTGCTCTAGAAGGGAGGCATCTCTTTGTGGATTCTATGCCACAATTCGGGTAGATGACACGGTGGTGGGGAGGGAGAGCTAGGCAAGGCCTTCCCTAGGTACAGGACATTGAGACAAAATTCTTGGGCTCCTTTTAGGAGGGAGAGGTGCTTCATTTGTGGATTAGGAGGACCTCCAATGAACAGGGACTACAGAGAATGTGGTTCTTCCAGTTGATTCTGAATAAAACCCTGTAAAAGCTGTCAGCCAGACCCACCTCATCACTGCTGTGGGCTGAATGAGCCCTGGCCAAGCCGCAGAGGACCTGCTTTGCTGCTGAGGCATCTGATGATACTGGGCCAGGCTCTTCCCATCACTGTAATGCGGTCCCTCTATCTGAAAATGAAGGGGTTGGAGATGATGAACCCCAAGATGCCCAGGCTCCCTGATGCATTTGTTAATAACCCTCACTGTCTCTTTCTACTGCCCATGAGGCAAGACCTTCCCAGCATTGCTTTCAAGAGAGCTGCCTATCCTTCCCTCCACATGGACCTCTCAGGCTAATGTCCTTTTGTGGGCCTAGGCCGGGGCATCACTTTCACAGAGGAGGAGATGAAGGGTGATTTGGCCAAGATCATCCAGTTGGAAAGTGAGAGAAGCTGACCATTTGTGGTCTCTGACACCAGCGTGTCAGTACTGAGTTTGTTCCCCTTCCTCATCCTTCGGGGTTGTTGGTGAGGATGTTTTTGGAGTGTTTTGGGTTTAGAGCCAGGAAAGCTGGGCTGCTGTTGCATCTGGCTGGGGAATCACGGTGCACATGGCCACCACATTGCATAGCTCTGGAGGCACAGTTGTCATTGCGATCTACGTGAATGGCGCCCCCTGGAGTTGTGTGGTCAACATTGGGAGCTTGATGGTAGTGCCTTTGGGTAGGGATGCGTCTTCCCTATCTTGCCCTACATACAAGAAGTTGGAGATGTCCTTGGAGATTCTGGTGGAGGGGGAAGGTGCTTTCAGTTCTGTGGGGAGTCAGAGATCAGGGCCTTTCAGAAAAGTGCAGCTTCTCTCATCCTTCTTCCAAATGGATGATTTGTTTCCTGCCACCCAGGCCTGGATGTGACCTGACAAGCAGAAGAACAGGGGTGGAAAGACCCATATGTCAATCCATGCCCAGCCTGCCTTGCATGACCCTAAGAGCATCTCCCTAAATTCTGTGCCTTAGGTGGCTCACTCACCTCACCCTAGTCCCAGCCCTGCAATATTGAAACCACCTATTCGGGCATCAGCTCTGTGGTAGATATTGGGGTACAAGAATCAATAAAATGTGGCCTTATTGCAAGGACAGACAGCTGGAGAGACCAGTAGGAAGCCCAGTGATTCTGCTTGGCCATGAGATTGCTTTGGTGGGGACATGGAAGGTCCAATGGGGCAACAGGGGAGGCATCTGGTCTGCCTGGGGAGACCAGTAAGGCTTCCCTGAGATGATGTGGTCATGGAATTGAGACTTAAAAAAAGGTGAGGAGGGGTTTGAAGAGCAAGAGGGAGGAGGGAGGAAGGAAGAGGCATTCCAGGCAGAGGAAACAGCATGGACAAAGACCCCAAGGCAAGAGAGAATGAGTGTTTAGAAACCCACCCTCTGCTTAGTAGGAGCAAGATGAAAATTGCATGGTCTGGGTACTGGGGGGCAGAGGGGAGCAAGCGGGAAGTGGCCAGAGAGCCAAAGCATGATGGAGCCTGGATTCCATGCAAAGTAGTAAGAATTTCTAACCTGAAAACCGTGGGGACCTGCTGAAGAATTTTGAGCAGGAAAGTGACATGATCAGAATGGCATTTTAGAAATAACGCTCTGGTAGAAATGTGGGGAATGGGCGGAAGCGAAGTGAGAGTACGGACTCAGTGAGTGGGGACTGCAAGAGTTCAGGTGTGGGTGCTGAGGGCCCGAGATGAAAGGAGTCCTGACTGGCTCTCCTAACTCCCTTCCCTGGCCCCTGGGCAGGCAGATGACTTCCTGCCCCCCCCCCCCACCTTGTGTCTGGGCGGGCAGTCAGGGCAGCTGCTCTGATTGGGGTGAGAGTGAGCTTCTCCAGGAGAACAGGGGTGGGAACTAGAGGGACTCTTCCTGGGACCCTCTTGCAGAAGCAGGGTCTCCTTCCGAGCTGGGTCTGGAGTGGACGAGGGCCACTTGGTCCACAAGAGGAGCCCAGAAGTTGCTCTGGGAACTTTCTCCCAGCACTGAGCCCCTCCACTCACAGGTGGCACCAGCCGGGGTGGGGGGTGGGCGCAGGAGGCTGCCCCCTGGTTCCAGAGCCCCTTCCCCACGTTTCTGTGGCAATCCCTTTACTTTGCTTTCTTCATCCTTGCTTCACAGATTGTCTCCCAGAACCTCCAGGGGTGCTAGAGAAGGGAGCTAATTACCTTGTTATAATATATATACTATATATATATGTATATATAGTATATATGCATATATATATGTGTATATATACAATATATACAATTATTATATATTGTATATACATATAAACTATTATTATATATATTATATAATTATATAATATATTATATATATGTAACATATATATAATATATATAATATATATAGATAGATAATATATTATATAATTATATATACAATATATAATTACCTTGTTATATACCTTGTTATACCTGTTATACCAGCCAGGAGGAGCTCCTAGTGCCCCAGACCTGGCTTCTCTTTCTCGGTGCCTCAGTGGTGCATTGGGCAGTCATGGGAGAGGGGAATCTACGCAGTAATTCACTGTATGTTTCTAGGCGGTGCCCACCTTCCCCTAATGAACTGAACAGGCAGAGTGGGAAGAAGTTAACAGCAGCATCACAGACATCCACTACGTGCCAGGCACAGTGCTAGGCTCTGGGAATTTGGGGATGAATCAGAGCCTGGCTCTGCTTTCAAGGAACTCCCTGTCTGGAGAGAAAGATAAGCCTGCAACAAATAAATAGTTCTGATGGGATGATGGGATGAGGTGTCACCTAGGGAGCGGGGCGGAGCCATAGGTCTGCCTGCGGTAGGAATGGAGGGCTTTACAGAGGAGGTGGCCCATGTAGCTGAACCCTGAAGGAATCAGTAAGGTGGAGAGGGCCAGGAGGGCCTTCCAGACAGAAAGTGTGAGGCAGCAGAAACAGAAGTGTGAGTGTGTCCTCAGGGAGTAGACCTGGCCCTCTGTGCCTCCGGCCCAGGACTTCCTGGAGGAAGGAAGAATGTGGGTCCCAGAATGCAGCTGGGACCTGGCCCTGCGAGTCCCTGAGTGCAGTGTCCTTGGGTTGCTGGGAACCACAGAAAGCTTTTGGGCAGCCAGGTGGCCTGCTCAGCTGCGTGCTAAGGGAAGACATTCCCAAGAGAGCCTGGGATGCCCGCCCCCTGGTCACTTCAGCTTCATTATCTCAAAAAGGCAGGCTTCAGGGGCAGGAGCTCAAAAGGGGATGGCAGTGGGCAAGGAATTACAATGAGGACGCAATTAACATCTCACAAACAGAACCGAGATGCAAACACCTCCCTGGAAGAGTGGAATTATGCGCAGAAAAAAAATCCTTCTCCTAAGAGCTCTCCAACTTTCATTAGCTCTGACAGTGAAGGCTGAATCTCTGTGTGTTCCATGGCAACTGTTTCCAGGAAGAACAGTGCCAAGAGGAGCACAGGTTCTGAAGACTTTCAATCAGTCCGAAAGCTTAGCCAGACAAAACATCGTGTCTCTGGCTTCGCAGCCTCCCTGGGCACCTAAGGGGAAGGGTATGACGTGGGCAAACATTACCCTCGATTTTGGTGGCGACTTGAGTGCAGGGAACATGAGCAAAAGCCGCCTCCCTCTGGGGCTGGATCACAGGAGAGGCGCCCAGGGCCAGAGGTCCCCCCACTGCAGACTCGGGGTCTGTGGCTCCAGGAGAAGGATGAGGCAGGGAAAGCAAAGCGACATCCAGTGGATTCCTCAGCTTCTTCCCTGTCCCCTGAGAAATACTCAGCTCTTTCTACAGTGTGCATGTGCTGGATAACACTGGTAGAGGGCCAGAGCTGGGCTCTGGACCCCCTTGGCCTGGATCTGAATCCCAGCCATTCCCTTACTCACTGGGCAATCTCTACCTGCTTACTTGGCATCTGGGGTTCAGCTCCTTCCGTATCGCTGCATACTCAGGAGGATCAGTGACACAGCCCATGGAAGATGCCAGGCTCTAGAACTGCTCATACTAGGTGCTGACCCAGTGCCCTCATCCTACTCCTGCTTAGGGTCCAGCGAGGTGCTGTGGGTGATGAAAGCAGCTTACGCTCTAGATCGGAGCCGGGCCACCTGCAAGAGTGCCACCTGCTCCCTCCTCCTCCGCCCTCCCTCCCCTTTCAGGAATCCCTCGCATGCCCTCCCCAGTCCACCTCTCCTACTCTGAGTGTAGTACAAGGATGGTGATGGCGTGGGATAAAAGCAAGTGGTTTGGGGCTTCCCTGGTGGCGCAGTGGTTGAGAGTCCGCCTGCCGATGCAGGGGACACGGGTTCATGCCCTGATCCGGGAGGATCCCACATGCCGCGGAGCGGCTGGGCCCGTGAGCCATGGCCGCGGAGCCTGCGCATCTGGAGCCTGTGCTCCGCAAAGGGAGAGGCCACAGCAGTGAGGGGCCTGCGTACCGGAAAAAAGGAAAAAAAAAAGAAGAAAAAAACCACAGGTGGGTTTGTACTTGGCCTCCGGGAGTCAGAGGATGAGCTGCTTTGGGGCCTTTGGCTCTGACCCTGCTCCAGACAAAGTGCATGTGGGGGGTGGGGATGGTGGAAGCACAAACGTGCGAAGACAACTTGTAAACACTGAGTACCCTCCAAGCTCCTGCCTTCGTTGCGTGAATATGTATCCAGGGCCTGCGTGTTCTGAAGCTCTGGTCCTTGGGATGCGTCAGTGAACAAAACAGACGGATCTCTGCTTTCAAGGAGCTTCCCTACTCCCGAGAGAGACTGGCCGTCTGCAGTATACACAGTATACACAATGAAAGGACACGGTGAAGTTAGAAAGTGATAACCGCTTGGGGAAAAAACCCAGCGGGGCAGGGAGAGGGGTTGGGAGTGTTAGTGTGTGAGGCGGGTTGTGATTTTCAATGGGGGAGTGCATTAGACCTTATTGAGAAGATGACATTTGAGCAAAGACTTGATGGAGGTAAGGATGTCTGGAGGAAGAGTATACTGAGACAGGGAACAGCCTGTGCAAAGGCCCAAAGGAGGGCACGTGACTGGCATGTTTGAGGAGAAGCAAGAAGGCCAGTGTGGCTGAGAGGAGAGGAACAGAAGATGTCACACGGTAATGGGGGCTAGAATGGGTGGGCTGGAGTGACTTCTGTTTATGGTGCCCTGAGCACTGTCAGTAGTTAGGAGGCCCTAATGGTGATCAGCCGTCCGCTCTCTCCCACCCCCTCCTCCAACAGCTATATTTTTTAACTATTCCATGTGTTGGAATTCAGTGTAATATTTTCTTTAAATAAAGCCTTTTGCAACTTAAAAAGTACTTGAAATTCACTAACTGAGTCTTGTACCAATGGGGAAATGGAACCTCAGAAAGGGCAAGTGACTTGCCCAAAGCCACACAGCAAATTCAGTGGAAGAAATGGAACTCAGACCCAGGGCATCTGGAGAAGGCACTTTCTATTATCTGTGTCAGAGACATGGGGATCTTGGGGGTTGGCCGGGACCCGAGACATACACAGTCCACACAGGGTCCTGACAGCTGGGTCCCCACGGATTCATCTGCTCCAGCCCACTTGAGCCTACGTGACTTTGCCCAGGCTGTGGCCTTCTCCTCTTACAAATACACATGGTCCTCTCCAGTTCAGCTTCTTCCTCCTCTCTGAAGCCACGCTCTGCTTACCTGAGCCAGCAATGCATCCTTTTATGAAATTTTTACAACACTCTGAGCTATAGCAGCTCTGAAACAAGTCATGCTGTCTTTTTAAACCAGTGTTTCCTGTTCTGTATGTGCTGAGGCAAGTTGCCTGCTCATACGGTTTAGGCTAGGATGGAGTTTCCTACTATATGTAATACCTCAGGATATGGTCTGGCACAGAAGAGCTGGTCAAGGAATGTTTATTAAGTAAATAAATCATGGCAGCCTTTGGAGAAGTACTTTTCCATGGACCTGCTAGCCCTGTCCATAAAGAGAAGGCACTAGAGCACAGAGGTCAACAGTCTGGGCTTTGGAATAAAAAAGACCCAGGTTCAAATCAAATTGCTTAACGTACTGGAACCTCAGCATCTACAGCTGTTAAATGGCAATAATAATGACATTTGGGGGTTATTAGGGGGATGAAATTGCATATAATGCTCAGTAGCACATGTCTAGCCCCTTGGCCTGGAGCCCTACTGGGGTTAGAGGGATCCCAGACAGTGGTTCTCACACTTGAGTGTGTTATCACCATCAAGGGCTTGTTAAAACACAGATGGCTGGTTCCCATCCCCCAGAGGTTCTGATTCAGCAGGTCTGGGGTGGGGCCCGAGACTTTGCATTTCTAACAGGTCCCCAGGTGAGGTGATGCTACTCGTTGTAAGATCACTCTTGAAAGCCAGTGTCTTAGACCAAGATGAGAGCTGTGGAAAGAGAAGGCACTGAAGATCAGGCATGGGCGTGATGTGCAGACTGCCCAGATGGAGAGATGCATACCCCGAAGGGGGCCTATTCTCTAGGCCAAGGAGTCAGCTGACTTCCCACATCTGGGTGACCAGCTGCTCTCACTCGAGCTCCATGCCATGCACTGAGATTCATAGTCCAGTGAAGCAGCAGCCAATGTACAACTTCCCCTTCTGTTTCACTCCTATTTCTTCCAGCTGGATAACTTCTGGCCTCGGGATATGCCACAATGGAGTGAGTTATAAGATGCTAATGGAGGTTAGCAAGAAATTAGAAAAACAGAGATGAAGCCAAAATTAGCGTTTCTAGATTTGGAATCCCCCCCTAATTTCTCAGAGATGGCAGTCATCCTGGGAGCATTCTAGGTCCCCAAGACTTAAAATGGTCCCATGAAAATGAATGGATTCTCCCTCGGCTACACAATAAAATCTACAGACTTCAGCTTAGGTTCAGATCTTGTATGACTTGGGCCCATCCTATACTAGCCAACCATTAAATGCCTCACCTTCCCTACTCCCTGTATTTTTTCTTATGTTTTTGCTCTCACATTCCTTCCAGCTGAATTGTCCTCCCTCCAATAAGCTCCTAACATCTATCTCTATTTTTGGTGTTCTAAATCAGGGGATAGCAAACTATAGCTTGTGGGCCAAATATAACCCACGGCCTGTTTTTGTCAATAAAGTTTTATTGGAACATGGGCACACCCATTCATTTCCGTATCTTCTATTGCTGCTTTTATGCTGCAGTGACAGAGCTGAGTAGTTGGAACAGAGACCCTCTGGTCTGCAAAACCTCAAATATTGGCTGTCTGGCTCTCTATGGAAAAAGTTTTCTGACCCCTGTTCCAAAGGCAGTGTCATTTTCTCAGTGAAACCTTAATGGATCCTACCAAGTTACATTCATCTCAGTTTCCCCTGAAACCTCCTAGTTCTTTCTTCTATGATTATATTACTTGTCATAATGGTTTTCCATGTATATTTTTGTCATTGACTCTATAAGTCTACACTGCTGTCCCTTTGCCAAGGCATACAAAGGTTACATTTAAAGACATTCCTTAAAGTCATTCGTAAAGTCCCAGAAGTAGGAAGCAACCTAAATGTCCAAGAGTAGAAAAAGGGCCAAATAAACTATGGTATAGCCATATGAGGTGTTGCTATATAGAAAATAAAATAAGTTTCTCAAGGATACCTAATGGTTGGAGAGAAATTGTCCATCACATAAAAAGTTTTTAGAGGGCTTCCCTGGTGACTCAGTGGTTGAGAGTCCGCCTGCCGATGCAGGGAACACGGGTTCGTGCCCTAGTCCGGGAAGATCCCACATGCCACGGAGCAGCTGGGCCCATGACCCATGGCCGCTGAGCCTGCGCGTCTGGAGCCTGTGCTCCGAAATGGGAGAGGCCACAACAGTGAGAGGCCCGCGTAAAAGTTTTTAGAAAGGATTCTAACAGTATATATAATACAATCCTATTTTGTAAGTAAGTAAATAAATAAATATGCAGATGAATGCATTAAAAAGACCTGAAAGAAATATACAAAAGTTTTATTCCTCTCCGGGTAGGGGGTTATGGGTGACTTCCATTTTGTTACTATATTAGCTTATATGTTATTCATAATAAGGATATATTACTTTTAAAACTGGGGGAAAAGTACAAGTTATTAACACACTAGCAGCTGACTCTATCCTGGCTTCACCACATTCTAGCGCTGTGGCCTTAAAAATTCATCTAGCCTCAGTTTCCTTATCTCTAAAGTACGGGGAAGTGTGGCTTTCTTTGCAGGGTCGTTGAATT
The DNA here is from genome assembly GCF_964341445.2 of Mesoplodon mirus. Classification (NCBI taxonomy): domain Eukaryota; kingdom Metazoa; phylum Chordata; class Mammalia; order Artiodactyla; family Ziphiidae; genus Mesoplodon; species Mesoplodon mirus. The sequence continues at coordinate 57,342,580 of NC_138994.1, read as the reverse complement.
GAATTTTTGATACAATCCAGTAATCTCCAAACTGCGCTTCTCCCCAGCATGCCACAGCAGCTGGGCCGTGGTGGCGAGATAGGGGGTGTCTGGGAAATCCCAGGAAACCAGGTTGGCATCTTGAGGTCGAAGCAGAGCTGTGATGGAGCAGAATGGTGCTGAGGCTGCCTTAAAGTTCAGGGAAAGCACAAGCTTTCACAGCCCAGCACCAGGATGGCTCCCATGAAAGGGGTCTCGCCCCTGAAGCTCCCAGCTTCATTGGCCCCATGCCACAGTGCCTTTGTATTTCATTTTCACCCTGACCCAGCCGCTCCGGCCCTAGTGGCCCGGGACCTGCCCTTCCACACATTCCACCCTGTGCGGTTTTCTCACTGCCTCTCGTTAGTCTGTGCTTGCCGTTTTCTTTTTCCTTCAAAGTCAGACCTTCATACTTCCACTGAAGCTTACTACTTTTTTTTCTTGGCTGGAATCTTTCTGCTCCTTCCTCTCTTCCTGACTTGCTGAAAAACGTCTTTACTTGAGCCTACAAGTAATGTTTTTTTTTTTTTTTTTTTTTTTTTTTTTTTTTTTTTGCGGTACGCGGGCCTCTCACTGTTGCGGAGCACAGGCTCCGGACGCACAGGCTCAGCGGCCATGGCTCACGGGCCCAGCTGCTCTGCGGCATGTGGGATCTTCCCAGACCGGGGCACGAACCTGCATCCGCTGCATCGGCAGGCGGACTCTCAACCACTGCGCCACCAGGGAAGCCCAGTAATGTTTTTTTTATTCCTTTCCTCCTTCTCTTCCTCTTCTTTTTTTTTTTCAAATTTAATTTAGTTTATTTTTTATATGCTTTTCCAAATTCTTTTCCCATTTAAGTTAGTACAGAATATTGAGCAGAGTTCCCTGTGCTGTACAGTAGGTCCTTGTTGGTTCCTCCTCTTCTTTTATAAGCATCCTTATTATTATTCCTTCCCCCCACCCCGAGATTATCAAGGTAAGTGAGGGGAGGCAAGAGTAGATGATGGAGATCAGTTAAGAGGTTGGTAAATTGGACTCAGGAGGTGACAGTGAGGATGAAGAGCAGTGGATGAGTTGGGATAAAAGAGAAAGAATCCACTGAAGTTACATATGGGGAAGATGAGGGCCAGAAAGGGGCTCTTACACACCCCAGGTGACCAAGTGACAGCTCAGGGAGTCTACGTCTGCATTCTTGCAGTTCCTGGGTACATCCCAATAGTGAGATATATTACTCGTCCACCATACCCCTTCCCACCCCACCTCCCTATTCTATGTGCTCCCCAGGGATATGGAGATGTTGACCTAATCCCAGGCCACCACCCAGGGTGGTGCATTTAACAAGGGTCTCCACACACCTGAGAAGCCAAGAGGGTACCCACTGACTTCTGGACTATGGAAAAGTGTGGCACACCTGCCTTTGGCATTTCAGGGAATTCGTTGAGGACTGGACCATAGAGTTGGAGGGGTATGTTTTGGACTGGGGGCAGTGGGAACAATAGTAACTAATTAAGTCAATCTCTTATGAGCCCCATGGGAGTGGAACAGCAGATTCTGCCTCTGTCGTGCTGTCCCCAAGCTTCACAGGGGCTCAGAGTCCCCAGCCTGTAAAAATGCCTGAAGAGCAAGGTGGTCCTCATGGATTAGACCGTGAACTGGCACAAGAGGAGCTTAGCATTTACTGAGCACGAACCATGTTGGTTTGTGAACTGCCTGTGAGTCCCTGGGGACCAGGGGTGCTGGGTCTCAGTGGCCTTGTCTCCTGCCTGGTGTGATAGTAGATGGCATTCCATCCTGGGAACAGGTGTCCCAGCCCCATGCCATGCAGGACCCTGGAGGCCTATGGAGTTCTCCCCTAGCTCTTGTTTTTTCGGTGGAGACTTGGAAGCTCCGCCTTGATGTGGCTGCAGAGAGGTTAAGCCCTAGCTCTGACTTCTGACTTAACATCTCTCATCGGAGCATGTGAATTAACCTCCTCCGGATTTCTAGAAGGTACCATGAAGATGTGCTGCTGTGGCTCAAGAGAGAGGGAGAATCGCATACCTGAATGGATGGAGGTTTGAAAGGTCTCAAGCAGAACTGCCTTGAATCTTTCCCACGACCTGATCATCTCTCTAGGAAAGCTCCCAGCTCCTTCTTTCTCAGGTACCCATTAGGCCTAAATGAGGGCTGCTGGTGGCTGGAAGGTCACCTCCCAAGGGCTCATTACTTTTGCCCTGTGGTCAGTTTGAAGTTCGCATCTGTTCATCCACCAGCTTCGCTTCAATGGGGATTGTGAACAGTCACTGAGGAATTTATGCCAACCAAAGGTGGGACTTGCTCTGCAAACTTTCCCAGGCTTAAGCTTATTATTCCAAAACTGTTCAAGGTTTACAAGTGTCACATATCAGATACCTTTTTCTATAGCTCAGTCAGTACACCTACTGTGAGGGCAACTCCTGTGAATTAACTTTCATGATTGCCATGGGAAAAAATTGGGAGGTTGAGTCCCAGAGAGATTCAATAATTTCATCTGAGGTCAGACAGATGGTTGATAGTCATGCTGAGCTTCCGGCCTAAACCTTCTTACTTCAAAGCCCCTGATAAGAGGACAAGTCAGAAGATCAGGATTTGGGGGTGGGTGGTGGTGGTGGTGGGATGAACTGGGAGATTGGGATTGACATATACACACTAATGTGTATAAAATAGATAACTAATAAGAACCTGCTGTATAAAAGTAAATAAATGAATAAATAAAAGTTAAAAAAAAGAGGAAAAGATCAGGATTCAAGGTCTATCCCTCCAGACTGTTGCTTCATCTATAACATGGTTATAATCTCCTGCTGATAAACCTGACCAGGGAATTGTGACCATCCAGTGAGGGGATACATGTAACAACACAGTATAAATTCTAGGAGGTTATGCTGCTCAGTGTGCTTAGACCCCTGAAGAAAGGCTCAGGAATGAATCCCACACAGGCAGCCTCAGGAAACTCAGTCTTGCTAGATGACATGTACAGAACGGACTCAAATCTATGATAAATGTAAAAAGAGATGTAAAGTAAATGTAGAGTTTCGAGTTGAGAAAGATATTATCTTCAAGGGAGGGGATCTGAGAAGTCTTCCTAGGCAAGAAGACAGTTCGACAGTTTAATTAGGCTTTGAAAACCCCCCGAGAATTCGGCCATGCGTAGGTGGATAGACGTATGCACACAGGTGTGTGTGTGTAAATGTCCATAGGACTGTGGGAGTTTGTAGTGGGGTTTCTCATGGCTACTAGAGGAGCGGTGAGAGTGGGAGTCAAGCCACCTTCGAATGTGGAAAAGTGCAAAGAAAACTGGCTTTGGAATCAGGCCGACTTTGGTCCTATCGTAGACATTTTCAAAATACCCTGCCCCAGTACATTGTGAGCTTTCTGTTTCTAGCCATACACACACACACACACACACTCTTTCACATTCACACTCTCATCATCCATTTACTTGCTTGTCAATTCTCATTTCCAAATAGCTCCTGAATTTTTACCTGCCTCTCCCTTCCATTGCTATTGGCAAGCACTAACCCTGACCCTCACTCGCAGCTAGAGTCTACCACTGCCTTGGTTTCAAGCCTTGCCCTCTTTTTCCTTGCTTACTCACCTTCAGTTGCCTCCTGCCTGCAGTTTTCTTTTTGTTGTATTATTCCTCTCCTGCAGTCTCTGCGTGGCCACAAGAAGCTTTCTAAAACAGGTATCTGATCATATCCCTCTCCTGCCAAAACTCCCATAATGACTTGCCTTCAGCCAGAATAGCATCAAGTCCAGTCATTAAATAGTCACTACCTACCTCTACTGCTTCAGTCTATTTTCTCAGTCATCGTCTCACTGGGATGCAGTGGCAGCCAGCTTTGCTCCATCCCACGTCCAGATCTGTTCCATGCTGGCTTCTCTGCCTGGAATGCCCTTTCCCAGTGTTTCCTCCGGAATAATTTAATTAAATTATTTAATAAAGAAATTGAATAATTTTAATAAAGTAATATTTTAATATTATATATCAATATCTAACAAAATAACATAGCCAACTCTCCTTGGGTTTATTTACCTGTCTAGGGGAGCCTTTGTGAGGGCAATGACTTACCTGTCTGTATACTCAGGTCCAAGTACAAGGCCTGGCATGAATTATGTGTTCAATAAAAACTTAATGATTAAATGAATGAATTAATAAATACATAGGTAGTTTTACTAATAATAAGAACATTGACTCATGCCTTCTACTGGGAAGGAAAAAGGAACCAACTATTATACATTGATTATCTGTCTAATTCACTCTTTGACATTTTCTCCCAGGGTAGTTAAATCATTCATCATTGTATTCAAAAGTTTGAAATCCTTTGGAGTGAGTTTTCACAAGAATGGGTTGTTCAACCCCAAGACATGAGAGGATCCCAGCTGAAGTTGAGAAACTCAGTATATTCTGCAGTATTTGCAATTTGAGGATCAGGCGAAAGGTCAAAGACATTAACTGAGGACTTATAGGATCCTGAATCAGTAAGTACTTTGGAGTTGAAATAAGGAAGTAAAAAGGTAGCTCAATTTTCTGTCGATTTATATGTCTGCATAGTCCAGGCCCTTGATCTGTATTGTTAAAAAATAAAATTAAACCCAGTAAATTTGAAGATCTCTAATAGGTTTCATTCAATGATTCACGAATCAGGCAGCATCTCATCTAGTAATAGAAGGGTACTTCAATAGGTTGTACATAGGTTGGATCTGTGATTTTTCTTTTTAACAACGGCCCCGTTTTGATCAGACTCTCAGCCTAACTGGGAGATGTGATCAAAATGTAAGGCCTTGGCATCACTCTCAGCTACGGCTCTGAAGCTTTGTTGATCTTTGGTGTGGTATCCACATGTCATGATGTTTTTGCTGAAACCATGTGATATTCACAGGCCATGACTTCAGGTTCACAATTTTTAAGTCAGCTGTTCTCTTTGCTTCTCTTATGATGGTCCAGTCTTAAGAAGATCGTTTCCCTGCTAGTCAGTGGCTGCAAACATGCATTTAAAGCTTTTGAAATGATACAGTATGCCAGGGGGATCATTATGATAACTGTAAGCAGGGTAATTCCCAGTGTTTGGAGTGCACTTTGGAGCCATAACCCCCAAGGCCCAAACCAATCAAAGAAAGACCCCATTAAGGGAGTCACCTTTTTATCCAAGTGTCTTGCTCAATGATCTTACATAGCTGAGTTTCAACTTCCCGAGAAGGGTTCATCCAGGTGCAGCGGGTGGTGTGGCCACAACAGACACCTCCTTGCGCGGCTAGAAGATAATCAACGGCTGTCCTATTATCAAGAACAACCTTGACCAGAGAGCCTAAGGATCTTTGCTGGGTGGCAAGCAAATGCTTTAGCAGTGCTTTCTGTAATATATTCAGAAGTTAGGGAGAGACTTCTGATCACATTCTCATTTGAATTTACCCCTAACCAGGGAAGTATGGCTTTGCCAAAGGAAGCAATTCCTGAATCATAATGCCTCCTGGAAAGTCCTTTCTAGAACAGTTAGTGGCATAGTTAGAAAACTTAAGAAGCATAGCCCGTCTGTGCCCCAGCCATGTAGGCATTTGTAGGTCCAAGGAGAGCGATAACTACCACAGACAAAGACAAGACCTACTGGGGACACAAACCATTTCTGTCAAAGAAGTACTGTTAGTGGACTCAGTCACAGGAATTGCTGTGTTTACCCATTCAAGCCAGAGGTCAGGCAGGTTTTTAGTGCATGGTGAGGAAAATCTCCTAGCCTGAAATAGTCACCTTCAATTCCAGAGGTTACCCGCCTCGCCTGAGCAATGTCCTGGGAGATACGGGTGATGGGGTTATCTTTCCAGGCCAACGCCAGAGTAAAGGAAAGAATAGTTTTATGTTTAGCCAAAGGAGGAAGTCTTGATCCATTGTCTTGGCTGGAAGCAGTCTACCTGGATGTCAGCTACTTCTGTTCCTCGTCAGTTTGATTCAGAGGTCTCTAGCACTGGTAAGAGACCAGAGGTCAGATGGGGCCTTTTTCAGCTGTGAGATATGCAAGTTCAAGTTCCTCGAGTTTGGCTGCCATCTGGGTAGTAAGGAGAACCTGGCACAGTCCCTTCCAAGGAGACTTAAGGGCAGTCTTTGTTTTTAGTGATTCCAAATCAGAAAGGTGGGAGACAGTTGGAAACATCAGTTTGGTGAGTCATAGCCAGATGTTTGATTAAACCAGAAGAATTCAGGATCTAGTCAAGTTTGCGTGTACATAATAAAGCCTCAAAGGTAATTAACAGGACTAGAATCTAATATCTACAAGTGATGCAAGCATAATTTTTCTCTCTACAGTTACCCTCATTTTTTTACCAAAGATGATCACAGTAAAACTAATTTGTTTATATTAAATTTGGCCTGATATTTGTGTAAGTGCAACAAGAAAAGTGATTGGCCATGTAAGTTCTTTTTAGTACTGCTTTGCTGAAACATCTCATAAGGAGTCTCAGACTTCACCAGAAATACCATTTCAGTCAAAACCTTGATGTTATACCAGCGTTTCCAATTGTGCCCAGTTACAAGAAGCATGGAGATAAAAATACTCACTGAGAGATTCTGAATTCTGGAGGGACCGGGTAGGGAGAAAAAGTACATGTTTTATCTTTGTTCACCAAAGTATATCTTACTAAGTTGTTGATAGCTTAAGAGAAAAGATTTCATTAAGTCTGGGGGAAAAAAAAAAGCATCAGCAATATTTTTTAAAAATATTTATTTATTTATTTAGGCCGCACCAGGTCTTAGTTGAGGCATGTACCCAGGCCCCCTGCATTGGGAGTGCGGAGTCTTACCCACTGCACCACCAGGGGAGTCCCCAAAGCATCAGCAATATTTTAAACACACGGTCATAAAAATTATAACCATCCTTATCTGTTCATTCAGCCTCATGTTATTCATTCTTGTTCTGCTCGAATCCAGTTTTTCCGTTAGTTCTCTTGACCTTGCCTGATGATTGAGGGTGATAGGGACAGTGATAATTCTCAAAAGTTTGCAAGATTTTCGTTTAAGGTTCAAATGATTTTCCCAGTGAAGTAAGTTCCTTGATCACTGGAGATTGTGGAAGGTATACCCCATTGGGAAACACATTTTCTAACAGTTTCTTTGCCACCATGAAGGCATTGGCCTTGTAACAGGAAAAGCCTTCAACCCATCTGGAAAACATACATACAGTAACAAAAGCATGTTAAGAACCCATACTAAGTGGCAGTGAATGAATTCCAGTTGCAGATGTTTAAAGCGTCCAGAGGGAGGGGGTCTGAGGCTTCTAGGGACAAAAACAGTTTTTCTTAAATACACTATACACTATGGTGGAATGCAAAAACCAAAATATACCTGGTTTGCCAGGGAGTTGGAAAGAACCAAGCAGCCATCTTGGGTTTCCCATAGCCCTGACTCTTCATTTAGTTTACCCATCTTAAGTTCTCTGATTCAGGAGCAGACTGTCGCCATGTTACAAAGACATCAGGATGGTAAAAATCTGGCAATGAATGGTTATGTTTTGCAGAAGCAAAATGGACTTCATTCACATGTACCACAATCTTTATAGATTCTGTTGCTCCTTCCTTTGCATGAAAGTCAGCAAGGGCATTTCCCTGATATTCAGATTTAGTCCTTTTAGTGTGAGCCTCAATTTTGATAACAGCGATTTCAGATTTGTAAGATTTTCCATTAGCCCAATTTCCAAGTACTACCTATTTTTTAAAAATTTTCTTCTGATGAGTTTCATTTCAAAAAATGGCTCTTAGGTCCTAGAGAAGATTGGGGGGGGGGGGCGGGTAGGAAATCTCCATTTCAAAAGCACAGACTAAGTACAAAACAATTCTGTTTCCAATGCCCTGATCTTTTAAAGCATTTTGAGAGGAATAGGTGAGCTTTGGGGATTGGCAAAAAATAAATAAATAAATAAATAAATAAATAAATAAAATCATTTGAACTTTGAACTTCTAGAGCCACAACTTTGATTCTGCAGAGAATTGTAAGACAAAACCTGTGTTTCCAGTTCCCCCTAAAGAACTGGCTTTAGCTTCTGTTTTAGGGTTTTTTTGTTTAGCTTTTATCTCTTTAATTTTTCAGTAGCCTTTTGCAACACATCTTTCAATGAAGCTCTTTTGGAATTTTGAAAACTTTTGGAGGCTTCTGCATACTAATTAAAATAGGTATTCCATTCTGTTTGTTTGATACGGGAGCCCTTGCTTATCTATTTGGAACATTCCTTCTAATGGCCATTGTAATTTCAGGTTATTTTTAGTAAAATTTTGCCACTTTGCTAGATATCTACAGCTTCTAGGACTATAGTTCTTTTTAAAAAATTTTTATTTTATTTTATTTTATTAAGTAATTTTTTAAATTTTTGGCTGTGCCAGTTCTTAGTTGTGGCATGTAGGATCTTTCGTTGCGGCCACGGGGCTTCTCTCTAGTTGCGGCACACAGCTTTTCTCTCTCTAGTTGTGGTGTGTGGGTTCCAAAGTGTGTGGGCTCTGTAGTTTGCAGCACCCGGGCTCTCTAGTTGAGGCGCATGAGCTCAGTAGTTGTGGCGCACGAGCTTAGTTGCCCCAGGGCACGTGGGATCTTAGTTCCCCAACCAGGGATTGAACTCGTGTCCCCTGCATTGAAAGGCAGATTCTTTACCACTGGACCACCTGGGGAGTCCCATAGGGCTATAGTTCTTAAACATAAAATAAGCAGGTGTGCTGGAAGGTGGCATATTCAACTCTTTGGATCCCTTTTTTTTTTTTTTAGCTAGGACTTTGGGTTTCTCAGAGCCAAACTAATGCCCAGGAGGGAATTGCTGTGGAGTTGGAAGGTGGCAAGTGCTCTAACAGCCTTTAAATGCTTGATACCTACTCACCAATGTTTGCAGCTTTTTTTTTTTTAACTTCTGAGAGCCCCATAGCAACTAACCTTTATTTAATATCCACCTGAGGCCTCCCTCTGGACCCAATCCAATTCAAACCAGACCCAGTCCTATCCCGGACCCAGTTCAGTTCTTAAGTTGGATCCAGTCCAACTCCAGCTGGTAACCACCAACAATTCCCATGGAACTTTGGACTAAGGGAAAGGGTTGAACAAGCAGACCTCGCAGAATGGAGACGGGAGACTGATTCCAAACAAATGGAGAAATGCAGCTGCCACCAACAGTTTCCAGCATGGAATCTGGGGAAGAATTCCAAATAAATGGGGAACTACAGTAGTTCCCAGTATAGAATCTGGGGACAGAATTAAGGACTGGGATTTTCCACCCAGAGAATTGTGGTCTAAAATGTTAGGGCCTTGGCTCAGGGCAGAATCCTTTGCCAGCTCAGTTGGGCTCTGGGCAGAATCATCTACCAGCTCAAGATGACCTTCCCCATAAAGGAAAGCCAACTGGACCAGGAGCTTGAAGGCAAAGAGAGTGGAACTCAAACTGAGAGGAACTCACCATCGGTGCTCAGAAATGGAGAGAAGAAAGACAGTGAAGTCAAAAGAGTTCATTGGGGGGGGGGTGCTTCCCTGGTGGTGCAGTGTTTGAGAGTCCTCCTGCCAATGCAGGGGACACGGGTTCGTGCCCCGGTCCGGGAGGATCCCGCGTGCTGCGGAGTGGCTAGGCCCGTGCGCCATGGCCGCTGAGCCTGCGCATCCGGAGCCTGTGCTCCGCAACAGGAGAGGCCACAACAGTGAGAGGCCCGCGTACCGCAAAAAAAAAAAAAAGAGTTCATGGGGCTCTACATGTGTTTTTCCCTGGATACTGTTGGAAGTTCGCTTTGAATCCCACCACTGCTGCCAAATCTGTTAAAAACCCAAATTCAGCCAGGTAAATTTGAAGATCTAATTGGCTTTATTCAATGATTCATGAATTGGGGCAGCATCCATCTAGTATATAGAAGGGCACTCTGAGGGTCTGTACAAAATGTAAGTTTTTTTCTAGGAAAACGGGTAGGGCAAGAGAGCTGTTAGCAAAAGAAAAGAAAGGATTATTTTTAGGCTAGTCTGTCTTCTTTTGGGGAGGGGAAGGAAAGGGCAAGGGTTTTCTCTTGCCAACTGCCTCTTCTTCCATGGGGGTTGGAGAGGGCCAGTACCTCATTGGTGCTGACCAGAAAATTCTCGACTGGCTGATTAAGGGTATATTCCTGGGGAGGGTCAAAACTGCATTTAGGTTAGGTATTTATTTTATTTTATTTTTTTTTTTTTTCGGTACACGGGCCTCTCACTGTTGTGGCCTCTCCCATTGTGGAGCACAGGCTCAGCGGCCATGGCGCACGGGCCTAGCTGCTCCATTGCACACGGGATCCTCCCGGACCGGGGCACGAACCCGTGTCCCCTGCATCGGCAGGCGGACTCTCAACCACTGCGCCACCAGGGAGGCCCTTAGGTTAGGTATTAAATCTAGGTTTGGTATCACGGGTTTTGGCACAAGTGATGCCATTTTGGGCCTGTGGTTTTTTTCTTTAACAGTATTTTTAATGCTTGGTTATCCCAGAGCAGATTCTTCACTTTTCATATTATTGTAGTCACGGATTTCTACTTGATCAAGCATTGACAATATCTGAATTGGGTTCTACCACACTGTGATTCCATGCCCATGGAAGACATTGCTTATCAACCACATCACTCCTTCCTGCCAACCCTGAATGTGGTTTCAGAATTTTTTCTTACATGGTAGTCCAGGTAGCTATTGGTATGCTGGTACCAATTTACCAGAGTAAATAAATTACCATGAATTAAAATCCATTTTTCCATCCCTCTACCAGATCTTGAGGTATTTTTAGGGAGAAGTCTGGATCTGGGGAAGGTGGAAACTACATACAAGTGTAACAGCGGGTCTGCTTTTTCCCTGAGCTCCAACCTCTTTAGTGCCTCCTTAATGCCTGTTCTTGGATGTCTCATGCATTGCAAAACGAAACCCTTGGATGCCTGTAAATTATTTTTCTTTCCCCACCTTCTCAATTGCAGTAATTTCAATATGCACCCAGTTTAGTTAAGTTAAGGACCTATTAGTTATCTCTGATGCTTCCATTTCCCTTACCTGCACATTTACTTCACCAGCAAATAGTACTGATTGTATTCATCAGTACATATTTCAAATATGTCCCCCTCCAGTCTTACTATGATAGCTTCCCAGTGTAAACCATTATAATGTCTCTCCTCAACTATTATAATTGCCTCTTCACTGGTTTTCTTGCTACTGTCCCTGCCTCTATCCACGCTACTCCCAATACTTAAATAAAGCATCAATTAATTATACTCCTAGGTATTTATCCAAGGGTAACAAAAACATATGTCCACAGAAAGCATGGTACAACATTCATAGCAGGTTTATTCACAATGGCCCCAAATTGGAGAGAGCCCAAATGTCTATCTACAAGTTAACTGACAACATATTGTGTATTTATACAATGGAATACTAATCAGCCAAGAGAAAAAAAAAAGGCAAACTACTGATGCATGGAAATGTATGAATCTCAAAAACAATATGCTGAGAGAAAGAAGCCAGACATAAGAAAACTGTATGAATCCATGGACATAAACTTTTAGAACAATTAAACAAATGAAGCTAAGATAAGGAGGCAAGAACAGTCTTCACATCTTGGGATGGGGAGTTGGTGGGGTTTGGGAGAGGACATGAAGGAACTTTCTAGGAAGGTGGAAGTGTTCTGTGAAAGGAATGTGGGTTTTGTTTGTTAAAATAATACAGGTAAGATCTATACATTTCACTGTAGTTGATTTTACCTTAAAAAAGGAAAATAGAACTGTAAAAAATAATAAACATGTGGGAGAGTGGAGAGTGGGTAGAAGTCCAGATGATTCAAGAATGGCAAAACGCTATTGATGGTTGAATCTGGGTGATGGGTATGTAGGGGCTCATTATGCTATTTTGCTTACTTTTTATATGTTTGAAATTTTCCACAATCAAATATTATTTTAAAGAACAAGTCAAATCATATCTCTCTAGTTTGAAGCCCTTTAATGACTTCCTACTGGATATAGAAAACAAGCCTAAGCTATATGCTGTGATTCACATGGTCCTGCCCCATCTAACTGCTGGCCATTTCTTATCTTCGTTCTCTCTCCTCTCTCACTGTGTTCCAGTCCCACTGGACCATCTGAGAGATGCCTAAGCATGCCAGGATTTTTCCAAATGCAGAACTTCCAGGTCTCTCCTTACAGTTTTCATGTGATTGTTTCTTCTCATCCTTCGAGTCTTCAAGAAGTGCTCCAAGTGGACACCTTTCACTTTCTTTCTTGTCTGTCTCCTCACTAGAAGACTGACTCCGTGAAGACAGACCTGATGCCTCTCTTAGTTGTCATTTTATACTGAATTCCTACAATAGCGCCTTATTTTCTGTTTTGTGAGTTTCTATGCTCCAGTGAGTGTTGTTCTTCAATTATCTCTTCTCTTGGAGCCCTGGGGTTAAGTATGTCCTTTAACGCTGCTCTGATTAGCGCCATGGACAGCAGTCATTTACAGGCTCTGGGACCAAGGATGTGGAATTGGTGCAAACGTCAGGTAGGATGTGATAGCCATCTGGGGCTTGTTTTGGGGGATCTATCTGGCAAACGAGAATGTGCGAACTGAAACTTTGGGAGACTTCTCAGGAAGGCAAGTATTTGAGTGGGATGCTGCTGATGTGGGTTGAGCAGCCCTCCCTTGTGCTAGGCATAATCTAGGAAGAAAGGGTGTCCCTCCCTACTTTCCCTACTTTCCCACATTGCTTGGAAGGAGCCCTGTCCTGGGAGCCGGAAGTGCAAATCTTTTTTTTTTTTTTTTTTTTTGCGGTATGCGGGCCTCTCACTGTTGTGGCCTCTCCCGTTGCGGAGCACAGGCTCCGGATGCGCAGGCTCAGCAGCCATGGCTCACGGGCCCAGCCGCTCCGCGGCATATGGGATCTTCCCGGACCGGGGCACGAACCCGTATCCCCTGCATCGGCAGGCGGACTCTCAACCACTGCGCCACCAGGGAGGCCCGGAAGTGCAAATCTTGCCCAAGCTCTGCACTAAGGCTTCCCGGCTCTGGGTAAATAACAACCTCTGAGCTTTGGTTTCCTCATACTTTAAAAAGGGTACTTCGTTGATATCAACGTTTCCCAAGCGAAATCATATTGTAGATTATAGATGCCTTGAGAGAGGAAAAAAAGGAGCAAAGCGGGAAAGGGATGAGTGGGATGCAAACACTGCTGATGAAGCAGGGGACAGAGGAGCAATGGAAATCATTTGGCTAATCAATCCATTATCCACCGTTAGCAAACTGGACTAGATAGCACCTAAGATTGTTTACGGAGCTTGTGTTCTATGGAGGGAGCATTGGATTTAGTCTCCTTTTCCCCTGTGCAGGCCTGTGGCACGTACAGCACCCACTGTACACGGAGATCTGCTCTTCTCTGAGTTTTTTGCTCTCGTTGTCCGAAGCCTCCTCGGTTGGCAAAATATAACCTCTTGGGGGATGGAGGTCTTGTAGGTACTTGAGTCTTTGTCAGAGACTGATAGAGGAGGGACTTTGGGCAGAGCTTTTGTAGCGAGAAGAGCACATCAACAGCATCCACTTAATCTGTCACATTTGTCTTTAACTCATTTGAGTTGCCAGACCTTACAGGTGAATCTCTTCCAGTGCTAATGTCTGTGTATGCTTAAGCAGGCAGGGTCTGGAACCAGACAGCCTGGTATGGAATAATTCCAATCTTCCCACCTCTATGCTGTTTGACCTTGTACTGGTGACTTAACCTCTCTGTGTCTCAATTGCCTTCTTTTATTAAATACTTCTAAATTAAATGCTACCCGTCGCACAGCGCCATTGGGCAGCTTCTGTGGGACGATGCGTGCAAAATGTTTAGTGCATGGTCTGGCATACAGTTTGTACTCAATAAACGTCACCTGTTATTAATATTGCTAATACCGTGGGATGTGGCCCAAATGGTGGTAATCAAGCCTCGGGCTCTGCTTGTAAGCTGGGAACTCTTTTACTCCTTTTCAGATGCTGTATTTATCATCCAGAGTAACACAAACAACAGTAAACAGCCACCACCCAGCTTTGCACATTTAGAGGCCATAGTGTTATGATGTACCCACCGGCTAAGGCCTGGAGGGTATTTCCATTGTCTTCAGCACAGGAGCTCTTAGAGGGCCTGGTTTTTATGAGTGTGTAAAATGCCTTGTGGACACATTAAACTTAATATATGATTATAATAACGATGGTGCCTCCAGCCTGAGATAGAGGCAGCAACCCAGGGAGAACGAAATTTGGAGGCAGAAAGCATGGGAAGGAAATGTTATTTCCTAGGGGTGGCTGAGACATGAAGGGAAGGGGAATAGAGGGCAGGGAGAGTGGTGAAGAGTTGGGAAGAGAAAGCCCTGCAGAAGAGTTTTATCCAGCCCAGCCTGGGTCTGGTGCATGAGAACTAAGTGTAAAATTGGAATAGACAAGCGAGAGGAAGATAGAGGGGAGGAGAGGGGAGAAGAGATGAGGGATAGAAAAGTGAGATTATAACTTCTAGGCATATACCCAGAGAAAACCATAATTCAAAAAGATGCATGCACCCCAATGTTCATTGCAGCGCTGTTTACAACAGCCGGGATATGGAAGCAACCTAAATGTCCATTGACAGAGGAATGGTTAAAGAAGATGTGGTACATATATACAATGGAATATTACTCAGCCACAAAAAAGAACAAAATAATTCCATTTGCAGCAATATGGATAAAACCAGAGATTGTCATACTGAGTGAAATAAGTCAGACACAAAAAGACAAATATCATATGCTATCATTTATATGTGGAAGCTAAAAAAAAGCGTTCAAATGAACTTATTTACAAAACGGAAGTAGAGTCACGGATGTAGAAAACAAACTTACAGTTACCAGGGGATAAGGGGGGAGGAGGGATAAATTGGGAGATTGGGATTGACATATACATGCTACTATATATAAAGTAGTTAACTTGTAAGAACCTGCTGTATAGCACAGGGAACTCTACTCAATACTCTGTAATGGCATATATGGGAAAAGAATCTTAAAAAAAAAAGTGGATAGGTACATATGTATAACTGATTCACTTTGCTGTCCACCTGAAACTAACACAGCATTGTAAATCAACTATACTCCAATAAAAATTTAAAAAATAAAGTGAGATTATAGGCAGGCTTATACCTAGGGATGGGGAAGCAGTTGCGCTGGGTATAGACACAGAGGGGGGCTGTGGGGATAATGGGGAGGTGATCGCTGCCTTGTCTGTGTGGTCCAATGTGCATGATTTACAGGCCAAAGTTTGGATTTAGGACCAACACAGTCACTGCCATTCTCTGTGTAGACTCAGACTTACCATGAACAGTCCTTTCAGAGATGGGATTTTTGGAAGATTCTGGTGACAGTATATCCCAGGAATAGGAATGATATCTGTAGGGGAAAAGTCTCAGCATTCTGGTTTTTGAGATTGTGAAACTAAAGATCAGAGATGGTGGTAAATACCACATGTAGAGACAGTAGTGGGATTTCAAATGGTTCATGGCCCAGAGGTGAGGAGTTCTGGAAGGGTCAGTAGGAGTTTATGAGCCAAAAGGATGGGTCAGGCATTTTCCCCCTTGTAATGAGACTTGGCTTTTGCACAGGACCATTTGCTGCCAGTGAATGAATGAATAAATGAATGAATGAATGAAGAATGAGAACCAGAGCATGACCTATTAGCCCAATTCTGTTCTCTTAATCCTGAGAAAAATATATTCACATAACCAAGTGCCAAAAGGTTCTCAGGGCACAGCGTTATTCAAATTTAAGGTAGACTTCCAGCCACAGAAGGAATAATCAACACACACACACACACACATATGTGCTCACATCCTATTCAGAAAATACTAAATATTTTAAAATTCATGCTGAGGATTCCAAACTTTCCATAGATTAAATTTCCTCTCTCATTCCTTTTAGCTTGGAGGGAAGACAGACACCTTAACCTCTAGGGAACTCTCTTCCAATTTGTTCACTTATTAATTTACCAGGTAGTCACTGAGGTGTTCACTAAGTGTCAGGCATTGTGTCAGCTTCAGGAAATCCAAAAATGAAGGAGGCATGAACCTTCCCATTCCCAAGGCATCCAGCTTTTTAAGAAGAGCACATCTGTACAATCAGAAAATAACTGATCATTAGCCCTTACTTATATAGATCTTTACAGTTAATAAGGTGATTTCACATACATCGTCCATTCTGATCCTCAGATTCTCAGTCCCATTTTACAGGTGAGGAAATTGAGTCAGACAGTGGGCGGTTGTGAAAACCCAAAGATGCACAGCTAATAAGTGGCAGAGCTAGGACTCACACAAGTGTTCTGATAACAGATCCTGTGCGTTTCCCACCATTCCATGAGTGCTGCAGGCTGCCAAGCTCTGGCGCTGATGTAAAGTTTGGATTCACTAGAGGGATTAGAGAGAAGTCACACGTTGCCAGTTTGCTTGATGCTGTGAAGCTCCTCTGAGATAGGGATTAGTTGTGATGTTGCTAGTATAGAGCAAAATTCCTCTCCTCTGCTGTTCTCAGGAATTTGGCTTTTCTGGGTAAAGAGTAGCAGGAAAGTGATAGCACAATAATGAACCCCAGCTTGGGGCATGTGACTTTCCCTGAATCAGCAGTAGAGCAGGTTTGATTCATGAGAATAAATGCCCATCTGCAAGCCCCAGTCACAACCCATCACATCTCAACCAGGCATCCAAGCATCTTACAGGCTGCACTTCCCTGGAAATAGTGAGAAGGAGCTGGTGATGGAGTCCTACATGTTTTCTCATGTGTGTGTGTCATCACGAGCATAACTCACACATGCTCCCATGTCGTCTGGAAGCTCCTTGAAGTTGGAGAGATGGATTCACACTTGCTCTTATGTCTTTGGTCAAGAAGAGTCTCCTTCTTGACCAAAGACATAATAGGTGCTCAATAAAAGTCTTTTGTGTTTAGTGAATAGGAACTAAAAATAGATTGATTTGAGGAGGATTAAAATCCCTAAGTGGGCAGGAATTCCCCAACCCAGAATAAGTCCGCAGGCCCCTGACCTCTGAGCTCTATGGTTCTGTTATTCAGATTAAGCAAACAGAGTTGACTTCAGAATCCTGTGGAGCAGCAATGCTCCAAGCAGCATTGGAGTGACCGCATCAGCCCTCACACCCAGAGAAGCAGGCCATTTGACAGCTTCATTGCATGTACATGTTACAGACCTGGCATTTCCCCTGTGCATGCATCTGAAGTTGTGAGAAATAGCTCAGTTTTCTGCCCTTTCCTGATCTGGTGACGAGTACACTATACTGCTATTTACACATTTCCGGGCAATCATAATCTCTTGTCTCACGAGGAAAGGAGCTGGATTACATTCTCCCCTTTGTCTTTCTGTGTCCAGTCTTTGCTTTCAAGGGCTCAGGCACATGGAAAGGTTATAGTGCTCAGTTTAGGGATGGGAGTCCAGAGTATAATCATGATGATGCCAAATCCTTTCCATATCTTTGCTTATTTGAGAACTTCTACCCGATTCTCATCTGTTTCAGACGTTTTTCTGTGGGCAGAACACAGGTGCTGGAGACTCCGATAGTTGGGGTCTCAACTCCGCTGTCACGTTTCAGAAGGAAACAGGCTGCTAAACAGAGAATCTCACTGCGGGAAAACAGTGCCGTTTAAGGTTCAAAATGAATGCAGAAGAGGAAATAATTACGTTTATGGGGCTGGTTTTCTGGAGGCTATCAGCATGGGATTCCTGGAAGAGGCAAATTCTCTACTGAGTTTGGAAGTATAAGTTGAATTGATCAGATGAATAAAGGCAGAGAGAGGGGACTTCTGGTTAGGAGGAACTGTGTGCTTTGGGACATATTGGTATGAAATGTTATGGTGGGTTGGATAAAAGAGGGACAGTTTAGGACTATGTGACTGTCGGGTCTGACTGGGGGGTTGGAAAGACAGTGTTATCAAGGTGTGAGTCCTGCTGGGGGGAGTAGGCTTGCTCATGCAGGAGTGGGAGGCCAGGGAGAGGTGGGAAGCAGGGAAGGATGATGCCTGCAGAGTGTGGAGGGAGGACGGGAGGAGGGTGAGATGTACAGCAGGGAGAGAGTCCTCTGGCAATGCGTCTGTCCCTGGGGTGTAGGAGCTGAAACCTCGGGCCATCTGGATCTTAGGTCCAGACAAGCATGGCTCTCCCACCACCCTGAAGTTTCCTCTTGCCAAAGCTATTGCCTATGAAAATATTTACCCTGGCATTTTCCTAAATAACTTCCTTCTCTCGGAATATCACGGAACTCGATGCACCCATTAGGACGGACAATCCTGGCCATACAGTCTATTTTCTAGAATTATTTAAATTGTATCGAATTTTCATGTAGAAACAGAGTCCCCAAAGTGCATTGGAAGTGGGCTCAGTAAAGTTATCGAAAAAATAGAACAGTGTCCCCGGTGCTGCTGGTCCAGACGGCACCAACACGCCATCTCTTAACTGGACAGTATCCTGATGGAAGAGAGCTTCCTGTACAGCATGCCCCACCCTCACCCACAGTCTCCATGACAATTCTTGCTTGCTGGGAGAAAAAGGAGTGATACTCCAGATGTACAGGTGATGAAATTGAGATCGAGCAGTTAAATAATATGCCCAAAGTCACTTAGCTGTTAAGTGCCAGAGCTGGGACTCAGACCCAGGTCTTCTGATTTCACAGCCCTGTACTGAATGGTAGGACTTTATAGGTAAAAAAGGGGTTATGAGATGTTGGGGGTGGGGTGGGCAGGCTTAGCACCCCACTTTCATCATAGTGATGAAAATAAATGAAAGGAAGAAGAGAAAATTTATTGAGCATCTAAGATTCATTCCGTTTCTGTCTCTTCTTGGAAGTTGTTGAGTCCAGTTTCCTCATTTTAAAACTGAGGACTCTTAAGCCCAAAGAGGAGAGAGAATGTGCCTGAGGTCATGCAAGTTGGTAAGTTTTTTTTTGTTTGTTTGTTTGTTTTGTTTTGCGGTACGCGGGCCTCTCACTGCCATGGCCTCTCCCGTTGTGGAGCACAGGCTCCGGACGCACAGGCTCAGCGGCCATGGCTCACAGGCCCAGCCGCTCCGCGGCATGTGGGATCTTCCCGGACCGGGGTACGAACCCGTGTCCCCTGCATCGGCAGGCAGACTCTCAACCACTGCGCCACCAGGGAAGCCCAAGTTGGTAAGTTTTGAGTTTACTTCTGTGAACCAAAACAGGGAAGTATGTAGAAAAATAACGTAGCAAGTTCAGCAGAGAGGATGGCAAGAGACCTCAAAATCATGACATTGGGGAACAGCTTAGAGAACAAGGAAGATTTATCTGGGAGGAGAGGGAGCTCAGGGAATTTGTATAGTAAGACATGGTGTATGTGGCCCTGAGGAGGGTCCACAGATCAGAGTGTGGACACTCCTGATGGATGGACTTGGATTCACTATAAGAAAAAGCATTCTGGGAGTGACGACCATCTAAAACCTGACATTACATTGACCCATAGTGAGTTTCCTGTCTTTGGAGGGGTTCAAAACCTTCATGGGGATACTGTGTAAGATGTAAGCATTATTTGAGGTTGAAAAATCATTCTTTCTCACCTGAAAAGTCCCAGATTCTCACCCATCATTCATTGATTAGCTAGACTACAAACTCACTCCGATTGGGAACCATGCTTGTTTCTTTCACGACTTTATCTTCAGGTCCTAGAATAATAGCTGACACATAAGATCTACACACTCATAGTGGCCTTGAGACATGGGCTCAGAACTGGAGCATCATCCCTTCTGCTGCTTGCTAGTGGCCGAAGCAAGTCAGCCAGGCCAGTGTGGATTCAGAGAGAGTGGGAAGATAGACTCCACCTCTTGATGGAAACAGGTACAAAGTCACATTGCAAAGGGCATGGATATAGGCAGCGGTGGGAAATCGGGACCATTTTGATAATCTGTCTACACAAGTCTTCCTTTAAGGGAGGCTGTGAAGGTCTTCTCAGATGTTCACCCATGCGACTAACCTATTCCTGAGCCTACAAAAGTAGGGAGTTTTGTGTTTTTGAGGGCCGGGGGCTGAAGCCTATTTACAGGGGCATGTAAGAAAGCAGGGACATGAGAGGCAATGTTGAGACACAAGATGGGGACGGGGAGGAGGTGACAGAAGATACTCAATTCTGATGATTTCTCACTGATCAGTTCTTCATCTGAGCTTGTGCGACGCTGCTCTTTGGACTCTGTTACCCACCCTAATTCAGGACCCTTTATTCTGTCTCCTCTCGTTCCCTTCTCCCTATTCTGTTTTCCCCTTTACCTGCAAAGTTCCCATTGCTGGATGGGTGGAGAGGCAACTCAGGATACGGTGACAGGAATTGTGGTGAGGAAGGTTTAGATCGTGTCAAGAATACAGCAAAGGGGCTTCCCTGGTGGCGCAGTGGTTGAGAGTCCTCCTGCCGATGCATGGGACACGGGTTTGTGCCCCGGTCTGGGAAGATCCCACATGCCGCGGAGCGGCTGGGCCCGTGAGCCATGGCCGCTGAGCCTGCACGTCCGGAGCCTGTGTTCTGCAACGGGAGAGGCCACAGCAGTGAGAGGCCCACGTACCGCAAAAAAAAAAAAAAAAAAAAAAAAAAGATGTGGAAAGGGGTTCAAGGATGTTGTAAAGTGAGGGTTTACGGTGAAGGTCATGGTGGGCATCTATGGTTTGGAGACTGTAAGCTCCATGAGGGTGGAGACTGTCTGTGTGTTCATTAATGTACTCTGTTCATACACAAGGTAGGTGGTCATTAAATATGTGTTGAATACATGAATGCGTGTGTTGAATGCATAGCTGTATATCTACATGAGTGAGCAGTCCTGGTAATGATTAGGACTGGGAGCTGATTCAGTTTAGGGGACCGTGAAGAGCATGGGATTTGAAACTCAGTGTAAAGATCAACTCTACCACTTTAAAAAAAATAATAAATTTTTTTTTTTTTTTTTTTTTTGTGGTACGCGGGCCTCTCACTGTTGTGGCCTCTCCTGTTGTGGAGCACAGGCTCTGGACGCACAGGCTCAGCGGCCATGGCTCACGGGCCCAGCCGCTCTGCGGCATGTGGGATTTTCCCGGACCGGGGCACGAACCCGCTTCCCCTGCATCGGCAGGCGGACTCTCAACCATTGCACCACCAGGGAAGCCCAAATTTATTTATTTATTTTTGGCTGCGTTGGGTCTTCGTTGTGGTGCGCGGGCTCCTCATTGCAGTGGCTTCTCTTGTTGTGGAGCATGGGCTCTAGGCGCATGGGCTTCAGTAGTTGTGGCTTCAGTAGTTGTGGCTTCAGTAGTTGTGGCTTGCAGGCTCTAGAGCACAGGCTCAGTAGTTGTGGTGCATGGGCTTAGTTGCTCCGCGGCATGTGGGATCTTCCCAGAGCAGGGCTCAAACCCGTGTCCCCTGCATTGGCAGACGGATTCTTAACCACTGAGCCACCAGGGAAGCCCTCTACCACTTTTTAGGTCTAAAACATTGTTTAATATCCCTGACCTTCAGTTTTTTCATCTGTAAAAATGGGGGCAATAAGTATGACCTGTAATGTTCATTGTAAGGACTCAGTGAGGTAGCGTAAATAAACTGTGCAGCCCAATGGCTGACGTGGAGGGTTCCCCAAAATTAGCTATTTATGAATACTGAGGGGGGGGATTTGAAGAGTGTGTATGGTTCAGCGGTAAGTAAATCCAACAGACACAGAGCTCGATAAGGGATGCTGACCCCTCGGGCCTGGAGGAGCAGGCTCGAGCCCCAGATTCTGTGTTTCCCGTTCAGGACTATACAAAGTCATTTGTTTCCATGGTTTTCCATCTCTGGTCCTTTGAGTGAGAGTCGGGGTGGGGATAGTGAGGGGAGAGAGAAGCATGGAAAAGAATTGGGCGTATTTGGGTGAAATTTTACTCCCTTCTTGTTGGGAATCAAGCTGGCCTCGAGCCCGTGTTAGAGGGACATCTGCATGGACTCAGCCAACCAGCATTGGCTTATTCCTAAGGCAACACAACTCATGACTGTGAAAGTTCTTTGTGACAATAAATTCTCAATGATCTGTTTATCTCAGGTCCTGCTTACTCAGTACCTAGAGTTCCTAACCCTCACCCAGGCCTCTAGCTACCAGCACCTGCCCTTATAAGGCTGTATGTCTGCAGCATTTACCTCTGGGACCTGTTTCGGTTATATGTTGCTATATAAAAAAACTGTCCCAAAACACAGTGGCTTAAAGCAATAGCCATTTATTTACTCATGAATTGCTGTACCAGGCAGGACCCAGCTGGACAGTTCTGCTCATCTTACCTACTCATGTGGCTGTAGACATTTGGAGGCTCCACTGGACCTGGAAATCCAAGATGGCTTCCTTCACATGTGTGTTGCCCCTGCTGGCTCTTCTAGATGGCTAGAACATCTATCTCCCCATTTGTTGTCCATAGGCTGGTGAGGCCTCTTGACCTCAGGAAGTGGCTCAGGGCTCCAGGAGGGCTGAAGTGGGAGCTTTCTGGTCCCGAAGACCCTAGACCCCACATTGGCGATGTCAACCCCTTCTTGTTCTATGGGCCAAGAGCAATTCACAAGGCAGCCAAGACTCAAAAGAGGAGACATGGATCCTTGATGGGAGGAGCGTTGTGTGTATTGAGGGATATAAAGAATTGCCAGTGACCTTGTTGACAAAGGAACTACCTCAGTCCTCCCCTTGCTGCCCTCCTCATGTCCAAGGCCAACCCTGCTTTCAGATAATATAAACTTATCCTTTGCTGATGTCTTACTTATTGGCCCTTGGGCCTTCACTTCTGAATACTATACAGTCTCTTCCATCCCCTCATTGGTAGCAGATCGAGTAGGCGTCCATACAGGGGAAGTAGCTTGCCCAGAGACATGTAGATGGACTGGGGCCTACCCCTCCTGACTCTGCATTCCGTGGCCATGAAGTTTTGCAGTCAACTTCCTGGGAAAGGCTGAAGGTCAGTGAACCCAAGATGGAGTTCAAGGGACAGTCTCAGGAAGTAGAAATAAGATTTGGGGGCCTTCAATAAGACTCCATCTTGGCCTTCATCTAAGGGTGTTGGTTTGTCTAGAACGAGCTGCTCTAGAACCCGTCTGGGTGTCTGACAACTCAGAGCGGCCGTGGCTGATGTCTGAGTTTGCTTTACTCTGGGAGGGGAGATGTGCTTCCGGAACAGGACTCGATGAGTCTGGTTGTGATGCGGGGGCAGGGTGATGAGCATGGCAGGACCTGCTTGGAGGCTAGGTGGGGTTCCGTGTGGTGATGGCAGCTGGGGCAGGGCCGTGCAGATTCTCAGGATCTAGAAGAAAAGTGGAAATGATGCCCGCCCGCATGCACCCGCACCCCCACCCCCAGTCTCATTAACTGCTTTCTATCAAAGCTGTCAACATACCATGAGAATCTTACCCTTGTCTGACTTCCTGTCCGACTCTGAGCTCCCTGAGGGCAGGGGCTGCAGTGGTGTTCATCTTTGGATCTTCCTGTGCATCTCAGAGCAGATGCTGATTAATTGGATGAGAACAATTCCAAGGAATGGTCTCCCAGAGGCATTAGGACCATGGAAAAGCCAGAAAATGAGCAGTGGCCCAAGAAGAAGGCAAGTCTCAGTTGGCAGGACATCCTGGCCGAGCAGGACTCACCTGCTCGAAAGTCTGCATAAAGCTTCCTGGCCTCGTGCTCGGACACCCCTTCTCCACCCTGACACAATCTGCTAAAGGCCACGTCCTCCGGGTCCTCCCCAAGCGGAAGTGGGGTGCAGAAGCAGGCAGACTGCTCGGATTTCCCTTTCTGAGTCTCTTCCTGGCTCCCCTCAACTCAAGGACCCCCCACCCCCTCCAAGGAGGTGCAGGTCAGCTGCAGGAGCTGGGATGAAAGCTCACGCCTCTCACAGACCCTGTTGGGAACTCTTGTCCCCTTTGGAACTGGGCTTCATCCCTCACCACCCCCCTCTGCCTCTGAACCAGTCACATCCTATCTGCAGCCCTGGAGATTAAGGACGGAAATTTGACTTTTTAATTTTATTATTCTTCTTCCTTCCTGCTTCATTAGAACCGTGTTATTGGCCTAAAATACTGTATGTAAACGATGCTCTGAGCCCATCTGGAAGCCTGGATTTTCTGGGGCTATAATTATGCTAAGCGGTACTCACCAGGGATGGCACGATTTTGCTTCTACCTGGGCATCCTCTGGCAGCAAACCCCTCAGTTCTTCTGAGGGGGACTGTCTGTTGCTGTCCCTTTAGGCCTTCTCCTTCGTGTGTGTGTGTGTGTGTGTGTGTGTGTGTGTGTGTGTGTGTGTGTGTGAGTGATTCACAGGTTTGGCCCACTTTCATTTTGTCTGAACTGTTGTGATAATTTACTCCATCTCTGTGTGTCCTCGACAGGGAGGGTACGCATGCCTTGGGAATAATAGTAAAAGGTCACCCATGAGCAAAGAGAAAATGCAGCCCCAGGTGATGGCAAGGCTTCACAATGTGTGCCTTCCCACCCGGGACTTAGGGTTTGAGCCACTTCTGCTTTTACAACTGGACTGGGGAGGGAGCCACACCTGGACGGAGGGCATTGAGCTCTTAGTTCCAGCCCTGTCCGAGGGCACGAGGCTCAAAGGCCATGCCAGTCACGCCAGGGCTCAAAGTGCACCCAGGCTTTGGTCCATTCGATAAAGAAGCATCTTAACTCCTGGGAGCCTCGGTTTTCCCCTCTAGGGAAGGAAACCAATACCCCTCGCCCTGCTTATCTCCCGAATGCTTGTGAGAAATCATCGCGTTAGTGAACGTGAAAGTGTTTTGTGTTCATTCAGAGACTTGCTGGAGGCCCCAAGGGTTGTGCCTGGGTTCACAGAATTCTTATTCTTGCCAGGATGGCGACCTTGCACACCATAAATTATGAAGCACTAAACAAATGCAGAGTTGTAAAATGTGTAGATTTGAATTCATTTTGCATATGCAGGGTTGGAAAAATTCCTGCCAAGCTGGAAGTACCCAGGTATGTACCCCTGGCTACATAGCCTCCAACCCCCTTTTTCCTTGTTCCTGATTGGTTTAATGCTTGCCCCCCTGCCCCACCCCATCCTCATCTCCAGCCCCTTTCATCTTCTGCACTCTCCTTTGCACCGTTCTTTCAGCCCCACGCAACACTGCCTTTATCACATACCACTCTAATAATCTTTTTAAAAACAACTTTTTTATTAAAGCAAAGCTTGCGCATAGAAAAATGGAGAAACCATAAGTCTACAGTTTAATGCATCGTCACAAAGGACACGTTCGTAAATGAATCACGCAGATCAAAGAATCCAGCATCACCCGCATCTCAGGAGCTTCCCTCACACCCCTGCCACCATTTCCCTCCCTTCTCCCTAAAAGTCACCACTCTGCTAATTTCTAATATTTTTAGGTCTATTTATTTATTTTTAGAGATATTTTTAAGCTTTCTATATGGGGGCTCACATGCTATGTATTGTTTTGTGCCTAGCTTACGTTGCTCATCCTTGTTTGTGAGCATGGTCCGTGTGGCTGCATGTAACTGCAGTTTGTCTGTTGTCATTACTGTATAGTGTTCTGTCGCAGGCATGGACCCACATTTATTTATTCTACTGTTGATGGACATTTATACTGTTTCTAGTTTGAGGCTAGCTATTATGATTAAAGCTGCTGTAAACATTCTTGTACGTGTCTTAAAAAAACAGATTTGCTGAGTTCTTATTGGTGTAATTACCAATAAATGTCAGATATTTCAAGTGCACAGTTTGACAAGTTTTGACACATAAATGATTCATATGTATAAAAATCAGTATATATATATATATATATATGATGAAAACATCACAACAATCTGGAGATTGGAGAGATTCATAGTCCCACCCTCCTCAAAGTTTCCTCATGCCCTTTCATAATCCCTCTTTCCTGTCTACCCCCTAGCCCACCTCCACTGCCAGGTAACTGCTGATCTGCTATCCCCATATACTCATTTGCATCTTCTTGAGTGTTATATAGATGGAATCCGTACAATGTGTACTGTGATTTTGGGGGGTTTTTTAGTCTAGGTTATTGCCCTCAGCATAATTATTTTTTGATTTATTCCCATTGATGTGTGTGTGTTTGTGTGTTCATAGTTGGTCTTTTTTTTTATTGCTGAGTAGAACTCCATTGCCTGAATATACAACAGCTGGCTTACCATTCACATGTTAGAGGCTATTTGAGTTGTTTGCAGTTTGGGGCTATTACAGTTTGGGGCTGTTAAAGCTGCTATGAATATTCATGTACAATATTCATGTACAATTCACGTACAATGAATATCCATGTACCTCCCTATGTACTGGGTAAGTACATAGGAGTGACATGGCTGGGCCGTGTAATGGATGTATGTGTAACCTTTCAGAAACGACTAATTAGTTCCAGAGTGGTTGTACCATTTTACATTCCCACCAGCAGCATATGAGAGTTCTAGTGGTTCCCCAGCCTCACGAACACTTGATATGATTAATCGTCTTGATTTAAGATACTCTGATAACTGTACAGTAGATTCTCACTGATTTTTCCTGATCCTTCTCTAATACTGATGATGTTCAGCACAATTTTTATGACTGTTCATGAACATTTGGACATATTTCTGTCGAGTATATTCCTAGGAGAATAGTTCTTTAGTCACAAGGGACATGATCAGATCTATGTTGAAAAGATGGACTAGAGGGGGCAATGTGGAAGGCAGGCAACCCCTCGGGAGATTGCAGAATTTATTATTTATTTTAATAATACAATATTTTATTATTTATTTTAATAATCAAATTTAGTTTAATAATAAAAATAATTTATTATTTTCTTCTGTTCCTTCCTGTTTGTCTCCCGGTGTCCTGAATTCCAACTAAATTACAAGCTCCTAAAACAAGAAAAAGCATTCCAACTCTTTATTTTCTCCCTAGTACCTCACACCAAGTGTTTTCCCGATTGGGAGGTGGGAAGAACTAACCTGTTTTGATGGTCACCCGTGTGCTCTGTGTCTCTCCATGTGTTATATCATTTTTGTCTTGGGCACCTTTTGAGGGAAGGTAGTATCCCCATGTCCCAGCTGAGGAGCTGAGGCTCAGGGAAATGAGCAACTCCTCAGGCTCTCAGAGCTGAGAATCAGGGGAGATGGAGCTCATAATCACTCCATTTGATGTCAGAGTTCTCATTCCTTTCCGTGAATGCCTTGTCTGCCTTTGCCTGTACTGCCTCTTAGGGCTCCAGGGAGACACAGCTGAGTGATTGAATGGAAGAGCATCTGAGCATTCTGCCGAGAGGCTCTTCTCCTGTGTCAGGAGTGTTGGCTCCACGCTCAGAGACTCTTCTGGGCTCTCCATCCAGTCTCTTCTTCTGCCTTCGACCCAGGATGGTTGGGACAGAATCCCCAACAGTCCCATTAGTCTGACAGCACTTGGAACCCTAAAGGATGCCTCATAAACTCCACTCTCCGTGGCCCGTGTTCAGCTCTTGTGTGGTGATTTCCTTCTCTGACTGCAGAATACCTTAAGCTCCCTTTTCTCACTTTGCAGCACCCTCCATCCCGACCCCTGCTGCCGGTCGACAGAGCCTAGCTTCGTGCTTCACATATGGTAGCCCCATTTGGTATTTGTTGTTGTTGAAGGTCTCTGTTTTCCCACTTCCCCCTTAGCCCCAGCTGCCTCTTGGAAAGACCAGCGTTAGAATCTCAGCCCTATCATGTAGTGGTTGTGTGCCCCTGTACACATTACTTCATCTCTCCGACACTCTGTTCCGTCATCTGTGAAATGATGAAAATAGTAGTAGCTCCCTTCTTGGATAATTATGGCAATTGCATGATGAGTAGCTAATGGTGTTAATTAACTCATGATGTTTTGGTTACTGTTGCTGCGTTAAGTGGTTCTTCCCTAATCCTACTTGCCTTCTTCAGTTATGGCAGGAATCCACTAATTCTAGAAGGATGAGAGGTGTGGCTGGAGGAGGCAGGAGGTGAGGAAACTGGATGTTACTCCTGAAGTGGTTCCAGGTTCACGGTTCTCAGCTGCAGCACCATGTGATGGAGAAAACTCAGGCTGCAAAGCCCAGTGATGAAGGCTCTACTACCATGCCCTTGGGCAAGTTACTATACTCTAAGTTTTGGTTTTCACCTTTATCATGGGATGCCTGATGATTGAGAACACAAATTCAGGTATCAAGACAGGCACCCCGGGCTTCCCTGGTGGCGCAGTGGTTGAGAGTCCGCCTGCCGATGCAGGGGACATGGGTTCATGCCCCGGTCCGGGAAAATCCCACATGCTGCGGAGCGGCTAGGCCTGTGAGCCATGGCTGCTGAGCCTGCGCGTCTGGAGCCTGTGCTCCGCAACGGGAAAGGCCACAACAGTGAGAGGCCCACGTACCGCGCAAAAAAAAAAAAAAAAAAAAAAAAAAGACAGGCACCCCTTGATAAATTGTTGGGCCACCTCTCCTTGCTGGTCCCTTTTGATGAAGTCAGATTGGCATGGATGGTATTGACTCATAGAGTAGGCACTTGAAAATATTGAATGGATGGACGATGGATGGATGGGTAGATGGATGGATCAACAAAGATGGCTGAAAGTGGTGATGGAAGAGTGGTATAGATTGTGAAGATCACGGGAGAAGGACATGAAATCCTTGGTATCCAATTAAGATGTGAGCTCTGTCTTGGGCCAATATGCAGAAGCCTATGAGAAGCCCTCACAACTTTCATGCCATAGGGGATGTGTTTGAAATGCTCCTTGTGGGTAGACACTGGTGATGGGACATCGTCATGAAGGGAGGAGCTAAGTGAGTGGGGCTTGGGCTTTGGGGCAGACCATGCTCTGGGCCAGGCAGCCTGATGCAGTAGAGTAAGAGCAGGCTTTTCACTACTTGTGTGAACTTGGGGAAGATCCTTCAGTTTCTCTGGGCCTCAGCTGTTGCATCTTGAGAACGGTATGATCAAATCTGCCTAGCAGGGGTCTGTTTTTGGGGATATTTTAGTGTACTTGGGATGCCATAACAAAATACCATAGACCGGATAGCTTAAACAACAGAAATTTATTACTCACAGTTCTAGAGGCTGGAAGTATAAGGTCAAAGCTGATTTGGTTTCTGGTGAGAGCTCTCTTCCTGGCTTGCAGATGGCTGCCTTCTTGCTGTGTCATCACATGGCTGGGAGAGAGAAAAAAATCTCTCTCTCTAGCCTCTCCTTAAAAGGCCACAGTCCTATCAGACTAGGGCCCCATCCTTATGACCTCATTTAACCTTAATTACCTCCTAAAGCCCTTCCCTATCTCCAGATAGAGTCATGTTTAGGGTTAGGGCTTCAGCATATAAATTTTGGTGGGAGGGACACAATTAAGTTCATGGTACAGAGAATAAATGGAATTATTGATACAAATATGCTTCATGAACTATGAAGAGCTATATCCATTCGATCGTGGTAGGTTTCATCTTTTTTAAAGTCTTGGTGTTGTGAGACCTTCCTCAGGGTACCTATTTATTCATGTAACACAGGTTTTTTGAGTTCTTACTCTGTGCCAGGTATCATTCTAGACAGTGGGGTGGCTGCAATAGAGAAAACAGACAAAGATCCTTATCTTTATAGAGCCTACCTTCTAGAATGCAGACTATAAAACACAGTCAAGTAGAATATATAATTTATAAGATGAGGAAGAGTGGTGTGGAGGACACTAAAGCAAGGAAGGGTGTTTGAGGACAGTAGGGAATAGTTTACATTTTAAGTAGGGGGTTGCTCAGGGAACACCTCATTGGAACAAAGACTTTAACGTGAGGAGGGAAGGGAGTGACTATCTGGGAAAAGTATTCCAAGCAGAGGGCAGAATCTGTGCAGAGGCCCCGAGGTGGGGGAGTACTGGGTGTGTTTGGGGAACAGCGGTGAGAGCTGCACAGCCAGAACTGGGTGCGTGATGGAGGGAGCATGGGGAGATGGGGCCAGATTCAATCCAAGAAGAGGCCTCGCTCTCTGGTTGTGATGAGGGCCGGACAGCAGTAGCAAGTGGAACAGGAAAACTTCTCAAAGGAGCAGGGGAAGATTTCCTTTATTCCCTGAGGATCTAGGCTCATCTGCAGGAACGCCAGTGGGAGCCCGTTCTCACCTGCTCCCAAATTCCTTTCAGTACTTTTGGGACTCCAGACATCCCCCCTGTGAAGCTGTGGTTAATGGCTGCTGGTAGAAACATGTTCCTAGTAGCCTATGTAAATGAGATAGCAGCCATGCATTATTAAAAGAGTAAATCCATAGCTGGCGGCGAATGTGTGGGAAGCAAGGTTAACTCAACACAGTGCCTTCCACACACCAGTAGGACCAGAAGTTCCCTGAGTGCAGGGGTCCCGATTGAGACACTTCTGTGTCAGCCACAGCTACTCACATAGTTCCCAGAACAATATAGTTTCTGAAAATCCGTTTGCTGAAAGATATATTTCTCTAAGAAGAATAGATTAGGATTGCAAAGAAAGGGGAGGGGATTCACTTGATTTGTAGTGTGGAGGAGGGTCTCCAGTTCTGCTGATGCACAGCGTCCAGTATCAGCCCCCATGGAAGAGGAGGGAGCTGTACACACCTGTGCCCAAGAGAGTTCTCTCAACCGAAAAGAACTCCTCTTCTAATGCCAGAGGATCATAGATTCTACCACTGGGGCTTTATTCCTTTGACTTTCTCTCTCTCTGCCATTTTGAAATGTAACACCCACAGGAACACCAAATGCGGCATGCATGACTCGGCTTCATTATTTTCAGGCTGTGTCAGCTCACCTCCAAACTTCATTTTTTTTCATCTGTAAAGTGGAATACAATAGCCATCCCTACCTCCCTATTTGTAAGCGTGGATGGTCTCATGGATCTAAAATAATGACTGTATGGAATAGTAGTTATTATTATTCCCACTTTAAAGGTGAAGCTGTGACATTAGGAGACACAATGTCATGTGTCCAAATCTGCACCTGCTTTCAAGAATCCGGGTCATAAGTGACTAGGTGGGGCTGCTATGGGTCAAGCACTGTCCTAAGTCCCAGGGCTACAGCAATGCGTAAACGAGAGAAGACTCCTGACCTGCAATGAGACAGAGATGATAAAGTACACAAATCCACCAACAAGATAATGGCGGGTATGTAAGTGACAGACCTAGAGGCTTAAATTCATGATTCCACTATCCCCTTGAATGGAAATCAGGCATGTCTGCAGTCCCGAAGGAGCTTGCAGTATGTGGAAGAAGTAACATCTGTTTCTGTTTCACAGATAAATTCATTTGTGTCACATTTGAGGTTCCACCTATAAGTAATATCAGATGCTATTTGTCTTCCTCGGTCTAACTTACATCACTTAGTATGGTAATCACCTCCATGTTTCTGCAATTAACATAACACTGTAAATCAACTATGCTTCAATAAAATAAATTTTAAAAAAGTAGTGTCTGGGGACTTCCCTGGTCGTCCAGTGGGTAAGACTCTGAGCTCCCAATACAGGGCGCCTGGGTTTGATCCCTGGTGGGGGAACTAGATCCCACCTGCATGCCATAACTAAGAGTTCGCATGCCACAACTAAGAAGCTCGCGTGCAGCAACTAAGATCTGGCACAGCCAAAATAAATTAAAAAAAAAAAAAGTAGTGTCTGAACCAAAATAATATACAATTAGTCCTTAAGGTTCCTAGAGAGTTACAGATAAAGTGCTTGGGTTGGTCCAGGGAGGGAAAGACAAAGTCTGATTATAGAAATCAGGGGAGCTTCCTTCCAAGAGGTGGATTCTGAATGCATAGAGGGGAAGAGTCTGCATCCGTAAAAGTCTGGCCAGTGATGGTATGATACCCATGGCCATGTACCCAGGCAAAGATGTTTGGAATGATGCCGGTGCATTTAAATGACTGGGAAACTGGAGGATGCTTCCAAGTATTCTTTCAGGTGGAAACTTGGGGTTGTTGAGATATTTGAGGCTGAGGGTAAAATTTGCTGATACCTAGTTGTCCCAGGAGTGCTTCTTTTTTTTTTTGCGGTACACGGGCCTCTCACTGTTGTGGCCTCTCCTGTTGCGGAGCACAGGCCCTGGATGCGTAGGCTCAGCGGCCATGGCTCACGGGCCCAGCCGCTCCTTGGCATGTGGGATCTTCCCGGACCGGGGCACGAACCCGTGTCCCCTGCATCGGCAGGCGTACTCTCAACCACTGCGCCACCAGGGAAGCCCCCCAGGAGTGCTTCTTGGTCAGTGGCAGGATAGTAGGAGCCTGGGTGAGACAGGATATAAAACCGCCCCATTTTCCGGTGTTGGACTACGTGATCACCTTTCTTAGTTTTGCTTTATCATTTTCAGCACCAGGTATTGTTAATATTTTCAGGGTCCTTATTAATATTTCATTAGAGTGCTTTCGTTTTCCCCTTAAACATGTATTTAGAGTGTATTGCCACATTCCTGGGTAATTTTATTAAATCCAGAGGCCAATTTTCTTTTTACAATAGTCTGCTGCTTTTATTTTATAAAGAAAATCAATAGGAAAACAGGGGTTGCTGAAATAGAAATTTGCTTTATGGCAAAATATCCAGGAGCTCATCTATTCATTTTTAAATGGGAGAATAGCTCCAGCTATAACAATTATCACCCCTTATGTATGTATATATGTGTGTGTGTGTGAGTGTGTGTGTGTATATATATATATATATATATATACACACACACACACTCACACACACACACATATGCACATATCTGTTTAAATTAAAACAGAACGGCATCAAGCCTCTTTTTTTCAACTGCAGTTCTTGGAGAACCTGTTCTAGTTTGGTCTATGAAAAAACTATCAGATGTCACCTGTACCACTGAGACTTCTCTGTCTGGGCTTGAATCCTGACTCAGCCACCAACTTGAGGTGTGTCCTTGAACAGATCGCTGCCTGTCTCCAGACCTCAGTTTCCTCATATGTAAATGAGGTAGATTAGCCCAAACAACCTCTGAGATCCCTTCCACCTCTGGCATGTGGGGAGTTGATGGAAACTGACAAAAACTTGGCTAGGATCTGCAAGAGCCACAGAGGGAGTAAAAAGAACATTTTTATTTAGTTCAAAGATAGCACATCGAGAAACAACGAAATTAATTAAAAGAACCACTTTTACTGAGTTAGCACAGAGTAGAGAAACAGTGAATTGATTGTTTTTGGAAACCTTTCCAACCTAAGATGAAAACAAACCCGAGATAAAAATGAGCTTCCCTGGGTTCCAACACAGTCGCGGTGGGAATGAAACTCCTGGGTTTGGGAAGGCTGTTTCCCCCCCATCATTTCCAAGGCAGAGCACGGATCACCTACCGGGCCAAGCCTGTCTCCTACTCCCCAAATCGCCAGACATTTACAGAAGTGA